>NC_057360.1:67970914-68600659 GCF_016509475.1 Prionailurus bengalensis | reverse complement strand
ATTGTGCTGTCAGTGGGGACAGGCGTGAGGACGTCTGGCACCGGTAGTTCTCAAGGAGAGTCACTGCCCGGCAGCGTTGGGTGGGTTCTTTGCCGGTGTGCCCCGGCGGGTCGGGCTTAACCCTTTCGGTAGCACTGCTTTTCTCACACAGCCCCTTTTCGTTCCCTCGCTGGGAGCCCCAGGGTATGGAGAGAAAGGTGTGGGGTGCGAGAGCTCAACAGAGGGAGAGGGTCCTTCGTTTGTACGGCTGGTCTCTTGGCAAAGTCTGCATATCTGATGGCAGGGCAGAGATGTAGGAACTGACCTGAAAGATAACTGGTCTGTCCCCTGCTCCTCTAGTGAGGCCTGTACCCCACTTGTGGAGGACAGTTCCATCGGTTTTTTTCAGTGACTTGTAGATGAATGTGGGGAGGAGGATTTTGCAGTTGAAAGAGTTGGGATTGAGGGCTCTTCAAAATTCTAAGCTCACGTGTGGTGTCATGGTGGTTTGGAGGGGGCTGCATCTGTGTTCTTCACCACCGTGTGGGCCCCAGGTGGGTCAATTGCCCGAGGGTTTCAATCATCGGGGAACTCTGAGCTGAGCACAGAGGGCAGTAGGTCTGGGAACTGATAACCAGATGGAGCTTTGAACTGTTGGAGCACTTGGAGTGAGTCCGGATTCAACCTGGAGAAATCCTGAGATGCCCCGCTCCTCGTGGCTGCCCCTCTCACCGGGTGAGGTGCACCCTAATCCTTGGTGGGGACGATTGTCAGCTTTCTGACTTGGCGCGGCCCCATTCTGAGAACGTTAGATTTAGGTTTTAGCTGGACCAGGTTCAAGAATTTTAAGAGGTAGGTGATTGATAATAAAAGAGAATGGCATTACCTGATTCTGGAAATCCAAGGCTCTTATCTACCTTAAGAGTTCAGAAATCCGCTGTAACAGTCTTTTGAGAAGCCCCAGTTCCCAACCCCACGGAGGGCTCTTGTCATCCCGTGCCTCATCAACCTCTAAATTCATTTATTTTTATGTATTTGATTCCTTTTAGGAAGAAAATATCCACCCCCTTACAAGCATTTCTGGACGGCAGAGAGCTAATTTGGCCCAAGGCTGGGGGCTGTGTTTTGTGTGTGTGTATAAATTTGCACTGAAGTCTTGTTTCAGAAACCAGACCACTGAGGAGAGCCTGCCGAGCTGAGGCCATGGCCTGCGTGGCTTGGGGAAATGAGTTGGTGGATACCTTCTGGGCTTTGAACTTGCCCTGCCCCCGTTTCCCTCTCCCCCACATGTCTGACCCTGTCTTACCCATTCCGAGTCCAAGCGGTGCAGCGCCTCCGAAGCATCAATGCACACACCTGCCGTTGCTCTTGATTTCTGGAAGGATGTAGTTTCACCTTGTAACAAAATATTTGTAGTCTTCAATAAACTGTGGTATTTCTTTAGCTAACTCTGGCGTTCTTTCCGTGCATGTCTTTCTGGACACTAGGAGCCAATGTTGTGCTGTGGACGAAGGGTGGAGGGGGGCCTTCTCAATCAAACCCCAGTGTAGCCAAAGGATGGAGAACTGTTACCTTCTCGGCGTGGTGATTTTATCAAGTGGGAGAGGGGGAGGCAGCGTCAGTTTTCAGCCCTTTGAGTGAATGGTAAAGAAAGTTATTTGCAGAAAATCCCTGATTCCCCATGCTTAGTACAGCGCTTCACTTTTCACTCAGATCTTTCCTGTGCCTCTGACGGAAGCAGAGGGAAAGGACAAAAACAGCTTGGAGTGTCATGTCATGGTGAAAGGCAGAAAGAGGTGGCGTTTGGAGCTGGCTTAGGGAAGTGGCTTCCAAGGCCCCGGGCCAGATGGCTGCTTGAGAGCTGATTGGGTCTTTAGTGACCAGCTAGTTGATGACTGCGGCTGTGACAACCGTGCTGGCCTGCAGCACTGTTCTCAGTCCCTCGAGACCGCTCGGGGCTTGTGGACTACTCGTTGCTTTGCACTTGTGGGTGTAGCTAAGGATGTGCGGGAGAGGTTTCGTTCCACTTCTCCGTGACGACGGGAGCTCTCCCCACTCGATCCAGCTGCTGGCACACCGTCGCCCCTTTGTTTACAGAGTTAACTCGTCCGGTGAGAGCATCATCCTTCGTTAAGTGCAAACCTGGATACTCCACTTCCTCTGTATTTGTCCCCAGCCCTCCAGGGCTGCCATGCTGGGAGGCATTGGTTCTCGTTTCTCCTCCCTGCTGTCCACCTCCTGTCAGTGTGCTCGTAGCTGCTTGGGAGCGGGGAAAGGGGGGGGATAGGCGGGGCGTTGACTGTTGGAAAGCCAGAGAACTCTAGTCTGAGGAGCTTTCTTGTCGCAGGTGCAGGGGAAGTGGGGCAGCCACACAGGTCACGTCTAGGGCCTCTAGTGCTCACACTCAGGCCGTTGGGGCTGCTGCGGTGTTCTCTCATGTCCTGCGTCTCCAGTCCTTTCGCCCAACACCCGGACCACGGCCTCAGGACTAGAAGCTGGATTTTAGCTGGTCCAGCCTCTGGGAAGACTGAGCCCAGGTGTGTGTGGCAGGGGCACTCTGGAGCTAAATTCCTCCCTACCACCCAGCTCGAGAAACCAGTTAGCCATTTGTCCTGTCCTGCATGGGGTGGCCCAGGGTGTCCACAAGGTCTTTGCAGTAAAGATCAATCATCGTCTCGTTTCCCTCAAAAACATTTGTATCCCGTCCGTCCCACCTCACGGTCAGCCCTCCGCACAAACCTCCTCGGTGCTGTAGCAAATGAACTGTCCTTAAAGTCAGGTCCACCACCAGTGACTGGCACACGGGCACCTGGGGTTTGAGAAGGGAAGGGAAGGCACTACCCCGTTAGTCCCTGTATCATCCCTTCTTCTCCTTCAGGGCCTTTGAGGGGAGAATTGCTGCTTGAGAAGGGGTGGTATTTTCCATGCTGTTTCTGCAGTTGTGCGATTTTTCTTTGGCACCTTCTTGGAGTGATCTGGGTTTGTGCTATGGGCGGGGCTTCCAGGTGAAGACACCACACGTACCGGGAAGATCCTGAAGTGGTTGTCCAAGGTGGACTCCACCTTGGGAGGCTGCCTCCATCCTAGGCATTGGGAGGATCTGGGTTCTGGACTTTGACGGGGGAATTGCTCTTGAGTTGTGGGGGGACTTGTGATTTGGTCACTTTGGCACGGTGCTTCTGAGAAGCTCTTGCATCCGAGGGCCTCGAACAGCAGGAGAAGGATCCAGGGACACAGGCTGAAATGCAGTTTTTCTGAAGTTTCATTTTATCTCATGTGATGAGATCGAATATATCTTAAGTGTGTTTTAAATTCGGAGTTAATTTTGAATTGCTTTTCCTCAAATCTTTGCAGAAAATTTGTTTAGTAAGACGCTGGATTATTTTATCTGATGGCTTTTTCTCGATCCATTGCCCCATACTCCAGGGTACAGTGTGTATTTCAGTTTAAGGACTAGAAATCGAGATGAGGAATATGCTGTCCTGGTCTCCTTGGAGTGGCCCTGGTGGCAGGAAGTTTTTCCCCGGGGAACACAAGTCATGGGGAGTATGGATGAGAGCCTGTGTCCCCGGGAGAAGCTCAGGGTGTAAAGCATGAGGACGTCGGATTTTGTGTTCCACCTGGACTGGAGGAGACAACATACTCCACTCCCTTCCTTACCCTCCCCACCTCCCCGTGCTTGGGCCTCAGTTACTTAGCTGGAAATGCACCTTTGTGTGGGCTCTTTAAATCCTAAGTACGTGGCCTAGAAGCGCCAGAATTGGAGACGCGGGGCCAGGTGAGCCAAGACTGACAACGGGCCGTGCTCTTGGGGTTGGACTGGAATGCTCCTTGGGTGCTTACCTTAGCCTGCGAAAGCATGCAGTCCTGAGCCCAAAAGTGTCTCTTTGTGAACAGGAAGATCCCAGACTACCTGTCTTCAGGAGCAGGACTGAGTGGAGTCTGGGTGCGTTGATTTGAAACGGATGTTAAACATTTAATACATTTCTTTTGGGCTTTGGCACAAAAGCGTCTTGAAAGGTATATGCTGGTGAGGCTTGCCTGTAGCCTTGCCCCACAAAAAGCAGCTCCCCTCACTCGCCCCCTCACATACATACTCATTATGCACCTGGAAAGGGCAGACTTGGGCATGAACCCTCATCTCTCAGGACTGACCTGAGCTGGAAACACAGCAGGACCCCCTGCAGTGCTCTAGCTAGAGGCTGTGCACACCGTCTCCCCCCCCCCCCCGAGAGGGGGGCCAGGCAGCCAGCTGAGCTAACTCCTGTTTCCTCCTCCCCCAGGTGTGTCAGTCACCTCCAGTAACACGGGCGTGCCAGATATCTCGGGTTCCGTGTACTCCAAGACCCAGGTAGGTGCCTTGCTCGAGGTACAGGTGGAAAGATAACGGACGCAGAGGAGGTGGCGTTGCAATGACAGAAGCTCAGTGAACAAGAACAACCTGAGAGATGTCAGGAAGCCCATCCCAGAAAACGAGTGGTCTCTAGATTTCAATTTCTAGAAGTTTGGAGTTAGCCCTCTGAGAACAAGCAAGAGAAGTGTTCAGGAAGGGGAGGTGTGGCCGGTCGCTGTGATGCGGGATTTACCGTGCAGCTGTCCTGACTTTGCCCACCGCCAGCCTTCTTGGAACTTTCCAAGATGACGAGTACGGACTGAAGGGAAGCTGGTGCGATCCAGTCTTTGTAAAGACACAGTGGGAGCGACCGTGAAGTATCAGGAGTCCTGGCGGAGCGCTTCGTGGCCAAGCTCCAGGGTGGCAGTAGGGGAGCAGCTGCAGATGGTCTGCGACTGTAGAGTCACAGGGCAGCCTCACACCCGTCCTGTCGTGTGGTCCCCACGGCTAGGGAGTCCACGGCACCCCTGCTTCACGTAGGAGAGGACGGAGGCAGAGAGGGAGTACTTTTGTCGGGATCACACGGCCCCCAAAGAGCACAGCGGAGGCAGACCCGGGCACCTGGTGCAGGTGCGGTGCGCCTCCTTTGCTGCGTGCTGCTCTCAGTGGGCGGAGGGCTTGGGCTCAGAGAGTCCAGGGCTCGGTTTGCTGACCCCTTTTGCTGTCTCTCCCCGCCCCCTGGACAGCAGTCCTTCGAGAAACAAGGTTTTCATTCCGGCACTCCTGCTGCCTCCTTCAACTTGCCTTCAGCCCTAGGAAGTGGGGGGCCCATCAATCCAGCCACAGCTGCTGCCTACCCACCTGCCCCTTTCATGCACATCCTGACCCCCCATCAGCAGCCGCACTCCCAGATCCTCCACCACCACCTGCAGCAGGACGGCCAGGTAATAGCTCTCCCCTCTCCTTTCCCTTCCTCTTCCTTCCTGTCCCCTGAAACTCCCCCCTTTCCTTCTCTTACCCTTCCTCACCACCACCTTCACCCACCCCTCCCAGCGCCAGCCATGGGCACACAGCACAGACAGACACAAGCGCACACGACACAAGCTGCCGGCAGAGGAGCGGTCAGAGAAGGGGCCGGGCTGAAACCTTCTTCGCCCGGTTCCTTCAGTGCCTTTCTCCTCTACCTCCTGTAGCACAGCTGCCCTCATCCCATCAGACCTGGGTCACACCTACCCTCTGACCTCTCCCGGCCTCCCCCCTTCCCAACATTGTAGCTTTCCCTTCTAATGGTGGAGTTCTATTGTCAAAGTTTGTCCCTTTATTTTCCATATATCCCGGTTCTGCCTCAGCTACCATATTTGCAGATGATTCTGTGTTGCCCGCGCCAGCAGGAGGAGCAGGTAATGAAACTGAATGATGATGTGCTTGAACCCACTCCTTCCCGGCCCCCACTTCACCTCCACAGCCTCAGGGAACTCGAAGACAAAAAGCTGCACCGTCACAGATCAGGACACACAGACACAGACACCTTGCTGAGCTCTCTGGCCTCCTGTTCCTCTCTTGCCCTCCCCTCCCCAGTGCCCTCTTTTTCTTTCTGCCCTTCCGCGACTCTGGAAACACTTGGTTACTGGAACGGAACGGATTCTTGGGGCAGCGTCTGGAGCCTGGGGCCTCAGACTGTCTCTCCTGCCTTTTGGCTGAAATGGGCTCTCCGCTGTGCATTGGGGGAAGCGGGGGGGCATGGGCTGGTACAGGTGACCTCTCCTGCGTCCCGGGGAGCTGGGGAGCTGGGATAAGTAAGGGCTGCCTTGCTGTCAGAGACAGCCTTCCCAGTTGAGGTATTCATGGGATCAACGAAAACGAAATCATCTTGTGGTCACTCACCTCCAAGAGGCCGTAACTCTCTAGAGAGAGTAGCCTTTTCTCAGAGCAGTGGGAGTAGGGGAGAAGGTGGGGTGGAAAGTGGGTAGAACTCATTCACAGTCTTGTCTCTAAAAGGTCCTGCCGTCTTGTCATCGTTCCCCTGTTTAAAGGCTGGAAATGCTTTCTTCCCTGTCCGAGGCACCCTAGCAGCTATAGAAATTAAATGTTCTGTGGTTTGGAAGTAAACTTCAGAGCAGTTTCTCTAAGCAAGGGGAGAGCAAGAGTTTCCAGATCTGCATGTGAAGATGTCACAGATCTGTCCCACTAACTAGACACCTTTCTCCTCCTCCTCATCGTCCCATTCCCCGCAGACGGGCAGCGGGCAACGTAGCCAGACCAGCTCCATCCCGCAGAAGCCCCAGACCAACAAGTCTGCCTACAACAGCTACAGCTGGGGGGCCAACTGAGGCCCTGAGCCTCTTCTCCTGGTCCCATCTTCTGAGAGGGCTTCTCAGCCTGGCAACTACGGAAACGGCATCAAAGAAAGGAATGTGGGGGGGGGGGTTCTGCTGCCCCCCCCACCCCCAGCAGCCCACCCCATGCCTCAGCTTCATGTCTGTCCATTCCCATCCCACCCCCCACTCTGTTGTATGTATTATAGGATTTGTATTTTCTCCTTTCCCTCCCCCCTTTCCTCTCTTCCTCCCCCCTTGCATTCAAGATTATGAAACTTTGCTGTGGGCCCTGCCTTCCTTCTCCTCCTGTTCACCCTGGTGGTGTATGGATGAGGTGGGGAGGGGGGACCCCCAAATATATATCAGCCCAACAGCCCTAAGTCTCCTCCTTTATTATTAGGAAACAAGACAACAACAAAAAATGGCGTCATGAATATGAACAGCATTGTCAGATGAATTAGTTGAAGTGTTCTTTTTTTTTTTTTTTTTGTACTGTGTCCTCAAATTTAATGGATTAATGTGTCTTGTATATATAAAAAGAAAACCTCTACCTTCAGCCTCTGCCCATTCTTGCTCCGTCTAGGACTTCCTCAGTCTCGTCAGTGACCAGCTTGGTGAATGAGCGTCACACACCAGCCGGGCCTCTAGCGGGCTCCAGGCTCCCCGAAGGCCATGGAATAAAAAGAGCTCTTTGCCCTTAAAAGTGCTGCTAGTATTTTGCTCTAAGGGAATTCCCTGCCCTCCTCCCCCAATACTTCACAGCCTAGAAAGAACCACCCAAATTCGCATCTCCTCCGGAAGCTGCTCATCTGCAGCAGATTTCGGGCTGTGGAGGGAGTGGGAGCAGATACTGGGTGGAAAGGGAGAGGATTAAGAAGGAGCTGGAAAAAACGGCTTTGAAGAACCCAAGTGTAATGCAGATGGGTCCGGGCAAATGAGCTGCAGAGAAGGCAGGGTGACCTGCAGCTGTCAGATTGGGAACCTGGAGGTCAGCGCAGCAGTTCTCGGCAGTTCTCTGTACGGGAGGGGTCTGGAGACCAGGGCCCGGTGGGGGCCCGGTGGGGGGCGGGGGTGCAGGGAACGGCAGGCTGGAAAATTCAGAGACAGGAGAGGGGGTACTTACAGCTCCAAACTCCTCCTCCCCCCCCCCCCCCGCAAGCCTTCCCTGGGTTCCCCTCGCCCTCTCACCGAGCCTTTGCCCTGCTGGTCGCAGAGCCTGCCCGGTGGGCTCAGGACTCCGCTTAACGACACCACTTTGGCGGGAGAGCGCTAGGTCCGTGCGTCCCCGACCGAGACCGACCGGGGAACTCAGACCAGAAGCGCGGGCGGCGGTTGCCCCCTGGCGGCGGCGGCCGGCCCCACGCAGCCTCACGCCGTCGAAGCGCCCAGGCCATCCGGTGGCGGCGCGGGGGGAGGCGGCGCGTGAGGCGGGCGAGCTTCGGGAGACGCGATTTCGGGACGCCCGCCCGTCCGCTCGCCGCCCGGACCGAGTCGCGCTGTCCGCCCCGCCCGCGCCGCGCTGACGGCCGTTTTGCGACAGTGTGCTCGTTCGCAGCCCTGCTTTCCGGCAAGTGGCCCGACGCCTCGCTCAGTTTCCGGTCGCGGGGCCCAGGCTGCCGCCGGGTGCGAATGGGCCTCGGTGGGGTCCGCGGGTTCGAGTCCCTACTCGGGGATGAGCCTCTTTGATCTCTTTCGGGGCTTTTTCGGCCTTTCTCCACCTCGGAGGTTAGAGTGGGTCGGGATCGGACGAGGGTGGGGTCTTCTGAGGGGAGCTTGAGCCCTAACGCCCAGGGGAAACCACACTCCTCCGCCCTCCGTCACCCGCTGCGGGCCGGACTGAGGGCGCCGCGCTGGGCGGCCGCCGGGGGCGGGGATAACCGCGGTCTGGGGTGATGCAACAGGGGCCCGGGCGGGGGGACAGTGGGCAGGTGAGCAGGGCCCTGGGCCACTGCGGGGGGCCGCCAGGTGAGGACTGGCGTTGATAGAAACGAAAACAAAGCAAAAAGCCGACGGCCTCCCGTAGAAAACACATCCACACCCACGAAGCGAACAAAAACCCAGGGCCAGCCCTCCAACCCTCACCTCCGTTCTGCACACCCTATTCGCGTCCCGCTCTGCCGCCCACGAGCTGACTTTATGGCTTAAAGTACTAAAATGTTGCTGGTCGATCTGCCTTCACTCCCAGCCACAGAGACCCCTTTTTTGGAGGGATGACACGAGATGAAGATGAGGATGATGAAGAAGAGGAAGAAGAAGGAGCCACGTGGGGCCGTGGGAGCTCGAGGTTTGAGGGTCCGCAGCCCCCGGAGGAATTTGGCTTCGGCTTCAGCTTCAGCCCGGGAGGAGGGATGCGTTTCCATGAGAACTTCGGCTTTGATGACCTAATACAGGATTTTAACAACATCTTCAGCGAGATGGGGGCCTGGACCTTGCCTTCCCGCCCTCCTGGTGTGTGGCTGTCCCGGTCAACCTGTGGTTCCTGCTGGGTTGGAGGGTGACATTAGCCTGCCGAGATTCGCTGGGGGTTGGGGGGGGGGTGTGACAAGATGGATGATATTGAGGTTTCAAAGAGCCCAAGTCCTGTCCCACCCCCAGCACCGATCTGCCACCTTCTGCAGAACTTCCTGGTCCTGGTCCCGAGTCAGAGATACCTGGTGAGAGACGGCAGGAGGGACAGACTCTCCGGGACTCAATGCTTAAGTATCCAGATAGTCACCAGCCCAGGATCTTTGGGGGGGGCTTGGAGAGTGATGCAAGAAGTGAATCCCCCAAACCAGCGCCGGACTGGGGCTCCCAGAGGCCATTTGGTCTGGTGAGTGCTTCTGGGCGGAGTGAGAGCCTGTGGGAGGGCAAGGGCTGGCAGCCGTGCGAGAATCTAACGGGGTGGGATCCCAGGCTGTCCACTTAGTGTGTTTATCTGTTTTCTATACTAAGCTTCTTGTAGGATTTTGGCAGCGGGGGGGGGGGGGGGGGGGGGGGGAGGTTGAGGGAGAGGGGATGGGGATTCTGCTTTTTCTCTTAAAAAAAAAAAAAATCACTGGTCTGTTACAATTCTGGGACAAGGCAGGATTGTCAGGAAGGATAGAAAGCGTCCATTCAGGAAAGCTTTCTTGGTAGAAGGAGAGAGAAAACAGGTAGGAAGGAGGAAGAGATGAATAAAACAAAAGGTGTCCTAGGCGGGATTCTCTCTCCCAGGGAAAGGTAGTTTTGGAACCTTTGGGTTACGACCTCTCAAATTTCAGGTTGAAAGGTAGCATTTCACCTCCTTTGCCTTCTTCTGCAGTTTGATGATTTGTGGCCTATGCCCCCCCATTCTAGAGCCAGAGAAGACAACGGTGAGTGTGGAGGTAGAGGACGTTTAACCTGCCCTCTCTTCTCCTCTGAGTTATTGTTGCCACACTTGACCCCTTCTTTCCCTTGGACTCTTGATTTTGTGTTTCCTCTCTCTGCCCTTCTAGATCTTGATTCCCAGGTTTCCCAGGAGGGCCTCGGTCCAGTTCTGCAGCCCCAGCCCAAATCCTATTTCAAGAGCGTCTCTGTGACCAAGATCACTAAGCCAGATGGGGTGAGTTGGAAGAGAGAGGTAAAAGGAACTGTGGCCAGGGGATGCCATGGAGAGCGCGATCTAGGTAAAGAAACCAGTGGGCTCACCTTTGTTGACGGTAGAGATCTGGTTGGGGCTTCTCCTTGTAGACAGTAGAGGAGCGCCGAACTGTGGTGGACAGCGAGGGCCGGACAGAGACCACAGTAACCCATCAAGAAGCAGACGGCGGCCCTAGAGATGGTGAGTGAAGAGTGTGAATCAAAAGGGTCTGTCTCTTAGTTCCTTGGGAAAGGGGAACCCTTACTTTTCTAGCTTTTAATATTATTCCTCTCCTTGTCCTCTGCTCATCCTCTTTCATTTAGTGTGTCTGTGTGTATCACTTTCTTCCTTAGATCCAGAATCACCAGCACCTCCAGCCCTGGATGACACCTATTCCATCCTGGATTTGTTCCTAGGACGCTGGTTCCGGCCCCGGTAGCCTTGTTAAGCCTCAGCGGCCTTCAGATCCCTTCCATGCTTCGCTCACCATCCGTGTCTCCTCCTGCCACCTCGGCCTGGGGTGTGCGGAGCAGTGAATTGGGGGTATGTCAGTATGTGACTCACCCAAAGTGACCAATAAAACCTTTATTTATGCTAATTCTTTGGTCTTAGTTCTGTCCAGGCTGTTCCACTTTCTAGCACCATCCAGGGGTTCCCAGATCATCTTGGCCCACGGCCGCCTTCTTTAACTTTTTTCTGCTTCCAAAACCTGATTTGATAAATAGGGTCAGGTCCCCGGTAGATTATTCTTGTGGAAGAGATAACTATAGAGACAACTCCAGGAAGAGTTCTATCGGGGAATGCACAAATTCTCAAAAGAGGGGGCACCTGGGTGGCTCAGTCGGTTGAGCATCTGACTTTGGCTCGGGTCAGGATCTCGCGGTTCGTGGGCTCCAGCCCTGCGTCAGTTTCTGTGCTGACAGCTTGGAGTCTGGAGCCTGCTTAGTATTCTGTGGCTCCCTCTCTCTCTCTCTCTCTCTCGGCCCCTCCCCTGCTGGCGCTCTTTCTCTCTCTCAAAAATAAATAAAAACATGGGGTGCCTGGGTGGCGCAGTCGGTTAAGTGTCCGACTTCAGCCAGGTCACGATCTCGCGGTCCATGAGTTCGAGCCCCGGCGTCAGGCTCTGGGCTGATGGCTCAGAGCCTGGAGCCTGTTTCCGATTCTGTGTCTCCCTCTCTCTCTGCCCCTCCCCCGTTCATGCTCTGTCTCTCTCTGTCCCAAAAATAAATAAACGTTGGAAAAAAAAAATTTTTTTTTAATAAATAAATAAATAAAAACATTTAAGAAATTAAAAAAAAAAAATTCTCAAAAGAGGAAGCCTGTGTGGAAATGGGTGATGGCTGCTTCCCTAGGATGGGGTAGTTCATGAGAGAATTTGAGGGAATACACTGGCAAATATTTCTTCCTTTACTGGCTATGTTCTTTTTTTTTTTTTTTTTTTTTTTTTTTAATGTATGTTGGAGAAAATATAACTAGGACAAACATTACTAGATTTTTTTTCTCGTTAAAAACTCTTTTAGTACTGTGGCTGGGAGGGGCTGATTTTGTATGTTTACCTCTGTTTCCTCGAAACTTTACTAAAACGACACACGATAAAGGGATTTTTCTAAGGAGACATACCACAAGAACAAAGAAGATATACACTGATGAAATTTTGTCTTTTTATTATATGTTTTGGTGAACAGAAGTTGACTTACCATAGCAAAGTTTATATTTTTATGTTTAGTGCTCTTTGTGTCATTTAGACACCTCCCCACCCAAGGTTGAAAGGACACTCTCCTTTATTTCCCCTTCACAGATTTTACTAGGTTTGCTTTTTACATTTAGGTGTTGTTTGTTTTTTAATGCTTATTTGGAAAGAGAGTGCGTGGGGGAGGGGCAGAGGGACAGCTAAAGCAAGGAGCCCAATGTGGGGCTCAACTCCACGGAACTGTGAGGTCATGACCTGAGCCGAAACCAAGAGTCCGGATGTTTAACTGACTGAGCCACCATGCGCCCCTGCGTTTTGGTTTTAAATCCACCTGTAATGTATCTTCCTATTTGCTATGAATCAGGGGACCAACTTTGTTTTTTTCTAGTTGGAAAAATACATATGCATATGTATATACAAATACTATAAATATATTTTATACACAGATCGTTGTGCCGGGTCTATCTTTTCTGTTAATCTATTTGTGTACCTCGGTGCCCATATCACATCTTAAAATTGTGTAGTTGTATTTGGTAGAACATATACTCCCACTTTTGTTTCTCCCCTCTCTGACTTCTAACATGTAAGAATGCGATTGATTTTTCTAATCAGCTTTTCAGAGCATCACAGAAACACACGGAGCTGGAGACTAGTGGACATCTGTGGATGGCTCACAGCTTGAAAGCTGGAGACGCATACAAGCTAAAGAAGCAACTTGGAGAAACAGTCTGCAGAGAGATGAAAATTTAGCAAGGATACGTCTTTAATGTCTTTAGAAATATAAGATGATACGTCCATACAGCCAGAACATACTCCTATGAAAAGGAATAAACTTTGGGGAGTTAAAAAAAATGTGATGGCAGAAATGAAAATCTATAAAACGATTCTGACGACAAAGTTGAGAAACTCTCCAGGAAGGTAGACCAAGTAATAGATATATAGAAAACAGGCAGCAATGCACACCTGAAAGTAATGTTATATGTTAACTATACTTCGATTTAAAAAGATTATTTTCAAAGAAAATAGGAAAAAAAAATAAAACTGGAATGGTACAAACCATCAATGAAACAGACCAAGAAAATATCCCAGAAGTGAAGAATATTTACTTCTAACCTGAAAGACCCACCATATGCTAAATACCAAGGATGAAAATAAACCCACTATTTCAGAACGCTCGAGACAAAGGAAAAATCTAAATAAGGGAGGGTTCAGAGGAATCGAGATTCAAGATTCTCAGTTGCATCTACCCAGATGTCCCTATTTCAAATGTCGGGATCCTACCCTAACCTCCTCAAGGTTAGGGTCCTAAAATACCTAGCCTTGGCATAGGAAGCCTGGGGCTGAGAATTCTTTCTCAACAATTAACATTGGAGCTGGCCCTCCACTCTGATGCCCACTGGATACAGGTTAGGCTTCCCTTAAGGGCTGTCGTGGGGCCACCTGGTTTCACAGTCTGCCTGAACTTGATCAGTTCTGTGGACTTAGTTTCTATTTCCTTCAGGCTCTCAACTGCTGCAGAGACCATTAACGCATATCCTTTCAACCAGTAACCTCTCGCAGCCGGCCACTGCTGACAATTTTAATAACTGTCCCACCTCAGCAAGCTAGAGACTATCAGTATTCTACCTACTACCGTGGGTTCTTGTCAGCCAGACTGTGAACAGTCACCCAGATTCATTCTAGAATTTGTGGAACCACGTCTGAAACCAACAGGCTTAAATTGGGTTCCTTGGAGAAAGACTCCAACGAGAAGCTACGTGAACAAGGTTTACTGGGAAGTGCTAGTGCTCGCGGGATGCACCTGTAAGGAAGTGAGGAAGGCAAGGTTAGGCAAACGGGGAAACTGACACGCGATGAGGTTACAAGAGAGGCTTCAGCCGATCCTGTGGGGAACTTGGAAGTTGGAGTGGCCCCTTCAGGCTCGTTCCATATTGAGACAGAGAGGCCAGGTCTTTGTATCCTGCATCAACCGTCCTCGTCGACAGGCCCTCCAGGAGGGCGTGTGACCTTGGGTGAGGCTGTCTCCCGCCATGGGAGGCATTGCCATGAGGGAAGCAGCTGTGTGCAATCAGCATCTGATATTCCCAGCAGCTGGGAAATGGGTGCATTGGTCCCAAACAGGGCATCCGGGTAGAGCATTTTACCCACGAAACCTAGTAAAGGAGTATCGTGAACGGATGTGCCCAGGACTGTGCCAGAGCCCGTGGCCCAGTGCTCGAGAACCTCATGAACTATATACGGGATTTTGTAAATGTATGTGTTTCCACCTACCGGCACATAAGCTCTAGAAGAGCGGGCAATGTATTTGCTTACCGCCGCTTCTCCAGCGTCTAGAATTTGACTCCTAGTTGAATGAACCTAACTGGAGGTTTGCAATAAGAACCAGGAAGTTGCTGTGTGTTAGGCGGAATCTGGGGGTGACAAGCATCCAGAGAAAGGGAGGTGGGGCTCGGTGCGAGTGTGAAGCACTCGTCTGGAGCCAAGGCAGAGCGAGGGCACTCTAACCGAGGTGGGACTCCGCATGAGGGAAGCGCAAGCATCGCATGAGCGGGTTTTCTTTCTGCAGTCTCCGGTCTTCAGCCCAGCCTCTCTGGATGCCCGTGGCGTTCTGCAAGCATCCAAATGGTTGGGGGGAAAGCTTCATGTTCCACACGAGTGACATTGTGCAACAGGGGACGGAGAGTCAGAAGGTCTGGATCTGAATTCAGACGTCTCCCTTAAGTAGCTGCGCGGCCTTGGCGAGTCCTGAGGCTCTCCAGATCACCAGGGGCGGGGCGGGAGCAGGTTGCTGAGGCCAAGGGCTGGCACAGGATACTTCCTCCGACCCATCGGCACAGGAGGGGGCTACTCCTGGGAGGAACGGGGATGACAGATGGAAGAGACACAGCCTGGGCAAACTCCAGGCTCTGGTCCAAGAGCCGGCCCTTGGACATTCTCCTGTTATCTCTACTATCTCTACGTTCGCTAGCCTACACACGTGTGCAGACATTGCTGTTCAGGCGCTGCGCTAATTGGTTTTAAAGTCTTTCCCTTATCATTCCCCCGCTCCCTGGCAGGCAGTGGTTGTGGTTGTGTGGCAGCAGCCAGAGACCAGGCGTCCCCACCATGTTGCATAGCCAGCCCTTGGCCGACGTCAAGGGCCGGCTCCGGATCCGCAGCCACCTGGCCCGGCAGTGCCTGGCAGAGTTTCTGGGTGTATTTGTGCTCATGGTAGGCCGGGTAACGGGGGAAGGAAAGAGGGGAGGAGGGCGAACGTTTCTGCCTCTATCTCTTCATCCTGGTGTCTCACTTCATTCAACCATGCATCATTTCTGTCCCTGCCCTTGTCCCTTCGGTTCCAGCCCCCGTCCATCTCTCCCTTCCCAGTCTTCACTCCTCCCCCACAGCTCCTCTATTTCCTCTCCCTCTATTGTTCCTCCCCCTTTCTTGCTGACCGCCCCCCCTGTTACTTTGGTGCCCTCTCTCTCTCAGCTGCTCCCCTTCCCAGCCTTGCTCCAGGCTTCCAGGCTCCCCATGCCTGGTCCTCTGCTCCTCATCTTCCCTCTCCCCACCAGTTGCTCACCCAGGGGGCTGGAGCCCAGGCTGTCACCAGTGGAGAAACGAAAGGCAACTTCTTCACCATGTTTCTGGCTGGCTCTCTGGCCGTGACCATAGCCATCTACGTGGGTGGTAACGTTTCAGGTGAGGAGGGTGGGGTCTGGCCACGTGCAGTGCATGTGTGAGTGTGTGGTCACGGTGACTCATGGACTTGTCTCCTTGAGCTTGACTAGTGCCTTGGACCCAGATATGCCTTGGCCCGGGCCAGCCCCTCCCCTCCGTGTCTCTCTCCTCCACTCACCTAGGCAGGGAGCTGTGGCAAGGCTTTAGGGTAAGTCTGTCTTCTTGTGTCCCCCGCCTGAAGGCCTCAGTGTCATCTTGCCCCGGGGCCTCACCTTCTTGTGCCCCAGACACATGCTGTGCCAGTGGCCAGTGTGTCTGCCTTGAGCCCCATCACAAGACACAAACACGTAGTAGAAAGAGCGGGCAGACCCTGGGCTTTACCGTGTGAGCTCAGCAAGCTGCAGAATGTCTCAGAGCTGAGCCGCTCACCCGGTGGGGACAAGTAACATCTGCCTTGAGAGTTGTGACACAACAGCAGCGGGACCTGGTGAGCACCAGGAGGCCACACCTAATGGATGCTGGTTTTCTCTTCCCGATCCTTGAAGGGGCCCACCTGAACCCAGCCTTCTCCCTGGCCATGTGCCTGCTGGGACGCCTCCCCTGGGCCAAGTTCCCCGTTTACTGCTTGGTGCAGCTTCTATCTGCTTTCTGTGCCTCTGGAGCCACCTATGCCGTCTACTACGGTAGCAGGGTCCAGGGTCGGGGCCGTCTGGGTGTGGCCGGGACTGCCTTGCAATGGTTTTGAATGGACAAAGATGGAAGTCCTGAGCCTCCCCTGCCTCCTGCAGATGCCCTACAGAACTATACAGGTGGGAACCTGACGGTGACTGGCCCCAAGGAGACAGCCTCCATCTTTGCCACCTATCCTGCCCCTTACCTGTCCCTGAACAATGGCTTCCTGGATCAGGTAGGTGTGAGGGGGAGACCTGGGAAGGCCCCAGTCTTTGCCCTTGTCCCCTGGGCTCCCAGACTACTTATTGTTCGGGCTCTGGGTGGGATATGGGGTTGAGTCTGCTTTTGTAGCACCCCCACCCCAGTTGCCTGCGTTGGACAGTCAGAGGACGTGAGGTGGTGGCCTAGGGTTCTTGGGAGAGAAGGGGCAGCTGGGTCATCTGACAGCTTATGGGGGCCCCTCTGCCTCTGTGGACTCCAAGGTGCTGGGCACGGGGATCCTGATTGTGGGGATCCTGGCCATCCTGGACACACGGAACAAGGGAGTGCCTGCAGGTCTGGAGCCTGTGGCTGTGGGGCTGCTGATCCTGGCCATCGGGCTATCCCTGGGTGCCAACTGTGGGTTCCCACTCAACCCTGCCCGGGACCTGGGCCCACGGCTTTTCACCTACGTGGCTGGCTGGGGCCCTGAAGTCTTCAGGTGAGAGACAGCCTCGCCCCTCCCCTGATACCTCTGAGTCTGGGTCCCCAGCTCTCTCCTCCTCCCTAGTCCTCGCGGACTCAGGACAATGCCCCTCATCTAAGTCCTGCTTCTCCTTTTCTCCCTCACCCCTTCTTCTCTTCTCCACCCTTTCTCCGGAAACAGTAGAGGCTGTGTTCTCAGGCACATCTGTCCTGTTACCTTTTGGCATTGTGACCGCATCACAAGATGGGTATATTCAGATAATTCCCTGAGGCAAGAGGCTGGACCAAGCTCTCCTGGGGTCTCCTCTCTAACCACTGTGCTTTGTTGCCAAGACTTGGTCTTCCCGGCGTCCATCCCCCCTGGGGCTGCTTTAGGGAGGTTCTCTTGTTACCGCCCCTGGTCCTTCAGGGAGAGGCTAGAGGACTCCTCCTGAAGCCTTCCTTATGTCCCTCTCTTGCAGTGCTGGTAACGGCTGGTGGTGGGTGCCTGTGGTGGCCCCTCTGGTGGGGGCGACTCTTGGCACGGCCACGTACCAGCTGCTGGTGGCTCTCCACCACCCCGAGGAGAAGTCAGAGTCGGCTCAGGATCTAGAGTTTGCCCAACATACAGCCTGAGGCCTGGAAACTCCTGCCTCTGCCCTGTTGCCGCAGCGTGAGCTCCGATCCCGACACGGAGCCCTCGCCTCGCTTGTGGACACGGAAGTGGGGCCGCAGATCCGGGACGGTGGCCAGAGGACGGCTTCCTCCCAAACTGGGAGGGCCAGGCCCCTGCTGCCCTCCACACCCCGGCAGGTCTTCGGACCCTGGGGGCCTCCGCGGACACAGTGCCTCAAAGCGGCCGCCAGAGGGTGCGCCCGGGGAGGCCTGGGGGAGGCCGGGGGAGGGGCGCTTCCCGCGGAGCTCGGCCCCCTCCCGGGCTCCCGGCCCCAGAACCTCGGCGCGGCCGCGCTGCCCTCGCGGGGCGGCTTCCCCCACATGGGGAGGGGGCGCAAGGGGGGAAACTGAGGCACGGCCCAATGCCCAGGCGCTCCGGCCGTCCTTCCCGGAGAGGGGTGCGGGCCCCGGCCCGGGGGCGCGCGCTGGGGGGAGGGTCCTCGCTGCCCCGCCACGCGCCCCCGGCCCCCTCTCCTCCGAATAAAAACGTCCCGGCTCTCTATCCCCGGCTGACTCGGCTTTTTGGGGTGGGGGCCACGGCCTCGGAAGGCCTAAGACCCCTCCGCCGCCCCGCATAAAGATGGCGGCTCCGCCTCTCCACCCCTCCCCCCTCCCCAAAACCCCCTCCCGCCCCCCGCCTCTGCCACCGCCTCCGTCACTTCCGCCCCGCCGTGGCCGAAACTGACACAAAGTAGCGGGCCGAGCCCCGGGGGAGCGGGGCTGCAGCTGGGGGCGGGAGCCCGCGGGGAGCCGAGCCGAGCGCCCCCCGCCGCAGCCCCCGGCATGGGCAGCACGGGGCGGCCGGGGCGGGCGCCGGGCGCGGCGCGCTGAGAGGTGAGGCGGGGCGGGCGGGGCGTCGCGGGGGCGAGGGTGTGGGTGCCTGGGGCTCGGGGGTCCGGGGGCTGTGCGCCCGGCGGAGGATGGGGGTCCGGCGGCCTGGGGCTGGGGGGTCCGGGGGCCGTGCGCCCGGCGGAGGATGGGGGTCCGGCGGCCTGGGGCTAGGGGTCCGGGGGCCGTGCGTCTGGCGAAGGATAGGAGTCCGGAGACCTGGGGGTCCGGGGGCCGTGCGCCTGGCAGAGGATGGGGGTCCGGGGGCCGTGCGCCTGGCAGAGGATGGGGGACCTGGGGCTGGGGGTCCGGGGGCCGTGTGTCTGGCGAAGGATGGGGGTCCGGAGACCTGGGGCTGGGGGTCCGGGGGCCGTGTGTCTGGCAGAGGATGGGGGTCCGGAGACCTGGGGCTGGGGGGCTGGGGGCCATGCGCCTGGCGGAGGGTGGGGGGGCTGGGGGTCCGGGGGCCTTGCGCTCTGCGGAGGATGGGGGGCCCGGGGGTTGGGGGTCCGGGGTGCGTGCTCCCGGCGGAGGATGGGGGGCCCGGGAGCTGGGCGCCCGGCGGAGGGTGGGGTGCTTAAGGGCGGGGGCACGGCGCAGTAACCCCGGGCCGAGGGTCTGCGCGCCCTGAGAAGGGGTTTCGGGCTGGTCTTCTGCGGGTGGAGGAGGTCTCTGTGCGTACGGACTGCCAGGGGTGCCGGGGCGAGGGGCCCTGGGGATTAGGAGCTGGGGGCCCCGTCCGGGCTTGTGTCCTTGGCGATGTAAGGTGGCAGGGTCGCCGGGGGTCTAGGATTCCTCTTCCTTCTGTTCCCCCTGACCTGCCTGCCTCCTCGGAAGGAAGGGCTCAGCCTCTCAGGGTTTGGGCTGGAAGGCAGCAGGGAACAGTCCCGCAGGAGCAGCCGTGTTCCTCCATGGATCTTGCCTTCTTCCCACAACTGGCTATTTTTATCCCAAATGTGGCTGCAGAGGGGGCTGGGGCAGGGCGACAGGCAGGACGACGTGGCCCGTGCGCCTGATGGTTCAGGAAATCCAGGCTGTGTGAGGCTTGGGAGGAGTGAGAGGGTCCTTGTTCCAGGTCGCCACTGCTGTTCTCTCCCTATGAGCCCGCCCCTCCGGCCCCCCCCCCACCCCCCTCCAGGACGAGGTCTGGGACCAAGTCTCACTTTGGTTCCTCCCAGGGTCTGAGGCGTAAAACAACTTTTCTGCTCCACGTGCAGTTTCCTGACTCCTAAAAGGGTGTGTGGTTCCTTTATTAATTCCTCCGTAGGGTCCCAAACCCACATCTTCAGGCCGGTGGTGTTTCTTGACTGCCTCCCTTGCCGAGGGTGGGGCTGCAGCTTGTGGTGCCCACCCTTCCATCCTCCCCTTTACCCTCTCCGTCCACACCCCACCCTGCTGTGACTCATACTCCAGACTGGGTGGAGACCCTGGCCAAGGCCCCTGGAGGAGGGCTTGGCATCCCTGAACCGAGGATGAGGTTTTTCCTCCCGGGCCAGGCACCCTTGGAGGCTGGTTTTCGGGAGGGTCTGGGAGGATTTCTGCCTGATCTGGGGCTCAGATAGGGAGTCAGGGTTAGTGAAGGGACGGAGGGCGTTGTGGGCCCCCGGCTGTGGCCTGAGTCTGTAATTACAGAGGTTGGGCAGACAGGCAATTAGTATCTTTTCGGGTTGACAGGCAGGCAGGCTGTGCACAGGAGACTGGAGTCAGGGGAACGAAACGGGGAGGGGGGGTGGATTTTTATCCAGACAGAGGCAGGGGTCACAAGAGTGCCTGGAGCCCGGCCGGCAGTTTCCTGTGGGTCATGCTGGGGATAGGGATGAGGCTCTGTGACCGTGCCTTATAGGTCAGGCCTTTTACTTCTATAGGTGAAGGGAGGGACGTGGGAAGATGGAAGGAAGCAAGGGGCTGTGTGACTGATGCTCCCGGAGCGTGCGTCTCCTGCCACCCCGACTGGGCTGGACTTGTGGGGGCAACAGAGGGCAACTCCCCACTGGGGTTGGCAAGGCCCTGCTGCTGGCCCAAAAGGGCAGCTGACCCACACTGAGAGGAAGTGGCTTGGGGGCTGTGTTCAGGAAGTGAAGGCCATGCCTCTAGGGTGAGGTCCTTGGAGGAGGTGAGAATAAGCTGGGGGGTGTGAACACTAGAGGAGGTGAGAATGGGCTGGGGGGTGAGCACTAGAGGTGAGAATGGGCTGGGGGTGTGTGAGCACTAGAGGAGGTGAGAAGGGGGGTTGTGAGCACTGGAGGAGGTGAGAATGGGGTGGGGGTGAGCACTAGAGGAGGTGAGAATGGGCTGGGGGGGTGAGCACTAGAGGTGAGAATAGGCTGGGGGGTGAGCACTAGAGATGAGAATAGGCTGGGGGGGGGTGTGAGCCCTAGAGGAGGTGAGAATGGGCTGGGGGGGGTGAGCACTAGAGGTGAGAATAGGCTGGGGGGTGAGCACTAGAGATGAGAATAGGCTGGGGGGGGTGTGAGCCCTAGAGGAGGTGAGAATGGGCTGGGGGGTGTGAGCACTGGAGGAGGTGAGAATGGGCTGGGAGGTGTGAGCACTGGAGGTGAGAATGGAGGCCCCAATGGTGGGGGCTGGGGGGTGTAAATTTTGAGCAGGGCGGAGCTGCGGCCCGTTTCCTGAGGCTCTGCCAGGTGTTTCCTGGCCCGGGCTCCCTCGGCCCCACCCTTGGTAGAAATTCTGCTTTCCAGTGAGCACGGCCACCCGGAGGGCACGCGGAGGGCACCCGGTGTCCGTTCCCCTGGGATGGGTCTCCGGGGAGCTGTGCCCTCCTGTGTGGCCACTTCCTTTCCCTGTAGGTCTTGGCTTCTGTTAGGCGTCAGTCCTGACGCGCGCGCACACCCCCTTCCAGGGCCGAGGCCTGGGGGAGGCAGTGGGGGAAGGTCAGAGATGGGGGAGGGAACCTTCCGAGGAGTGTGAAGAGGGGAATAAAGAGGTACCCCGGCTTTTTGACCTCACGCGTGTGTCACCTTCCTGCAGGGTCTCCCATGGGATTGCTGGGACCTTGCTGGGTGAAATGGCGCTGTGTGCAAAAAAGCGCCCCCCAGGTAAGACGGCGGGGGGGGGGGACCGCGGGATCGTGGGGATTGGGTGTTACCGTGGCTCAGGGAGCAAAGGGAACAGGGACCACTGGCTGGGTGTGAAGGAGGGTGGCTCACAGCCTCGCCCATCCTGGGGGGGGGCGCCTAGGGGCGCGAATTCTTCCCCTGCATGCCGGAGCCGGGCGCTCCTAGCGGGGTCGCGGGGGCACCTGCCCCTCGTCTCGGGAGGCTTCGTCTTGGGCCTGGGGAGCTGTGTTCCCATCTTGTCAGCGCATCGCTCCCTCGGCGCCCCCTCCCGCCGGGTTTTCCTGAGGGCGGGGGCGGGAGGAAAGCGGTTGCCCGGACGACACTGGCGGGGAGGGCCCCCCCCCCGGGGGCGGGGCTCGGAGGCATCGCCTACGCGGCGCTGGCAGGCGCTGCCCTGCGGGCGGGGGGCGGAGCCGGGGCGCGCGGGCGGCCGGGCCTGGGGGCGGCGGCGGTCGCGGGGATGGCCGGGGCTGCAGGTGGGGCGCGCGCCCGGCGGCCGGGGCTCCTGCGCCTGCCGGGGGGGCCGCCGCGTCGGCGCTGCTGAGGCCGAGGACAGACCGACAGACTGCCCGCTCTGCCCCCGTTCAAACCGGGATCATGACGGTCCCCAAGGAGATGCCCGAGAAGTGGGCCCGGGCCGGGGCGCCCCCCTCCTGGAGCAGAAAGAAGCCCTCTTGGGGGACAGGTAACGGGAGCTGCGCCTGGCGGCCGCCCGAGCCGTGCTTCCCCTCTGCGCCCTCCCGTTCGGTGCCCCCAGCCTTTCCTGGGCTTCTCCGTTCCAGACCCCGAGGTCCCTGCCGCTCCCTGGCAGGAGTCTCCGCCCGAGGGGCCCCCTCTGCGCTGCGGCAGTTCCTGGGAGTGAAGTGTCCCCGTGGGGACGGGGACGGGGACGGGACGGACCGCTGAGTGGGCAGAGGATGCTGTGGTCTGAGGCTTTGCTGCAGGCGGGCTCGGAGGGGTGAGGGGAGGAGAGGGGAGGGGCAGGCTCTGGAATGCTGCCTTTGGCTCCAGCCCGGGGAGGATGCAGTGTTTACTGCCCCAAGACACCCCCCCCCCTTCTCAGCCTCTGGCCCTTGGGACAGAGGTGGGCTGGGGAGCCCTTCACTGGGCGCCCCCGTGTTCCGGGACCCAAACGTGCTGCCTGCAGCCCCAGGTTGGGGGATGCTCCACATAGGTGTTGCTCAGTTGTCACTTGGTTAGTGGCAACTGTGTTGTTTAAGTGCGGATGGCACAGGAAGGGTTACAGTTCGGGAACAGCCCTTCAGAGTACATCCAGTTCCTGCCTGCTTCGTCCCTGTCTTGGTCTGCATGACCCGTATCCCTGACCCCCCTTCTCCTACTTGAAGAGGAGCTTTGAAATAAGGTGATGTCATTGTGGGCCAGTCAGAAGGCGCTGCTGGTGACATGTGACAAGCAGAGGCTCCTGGAGGGGGTACACACGTGGGACCGTGGGCCGGGATGCTGCCGCAGAGGCAGAGCGGTTGTAGAGCACGGTGACCCTGTCTTGCTGTTCCCCCCCCCCCCCCCCGGCAGGTTAGGAGCATAGGAGCAGGGCCACCATGGCTGGATCTGGGGGGGTGGGGGGGCGGTGCTCCCAGGAGAAGGATGCTTTTTGTCTTCAGCTGCTATTTCTCTGGGGATTCCTGAGGCCATAAAGCCTAAGGTGTTAATTAAAGGGACGGGGGAGGGGACCTGAGTGCCCCTAGCAGCCTTGCTGCTGTGGGTGAGGAAGGGAGAGGGAGAGGCTGTCTTGTCCTGGGAACAAATGCCCGCAGAGCCCCGTGGCCAGGCTGGTGGTGACAGGGACCAGAGGGAAGAATTGAGTGACACCTCAGGCGTGGGATCGACTCCCTCAAACTGTGTACTGTGGAAAGAGCCACGGGCCCTCAGTGGAAGGCCCTGACGAGGCGGCCGGTAGCCCCCGCTGAGTGCCGCGTCACTCTGTTGCAGAAGAAGAGAGGAGGGCGCGAGCCAACGACCGAGAGTACAACGAGAAGTTCCAGTACGCGGTAAGTGAGTAGCCGCCTGCTCCCCTCCTGCTCCCCTCCCGCGCGCAGAAGGGCAAAGGCCTGGGGTGGGGGGTGGGGGGCAGGCAGCCTCCTGGCACCTCTCCACCCGCGACCGCTGAACCTAACTTCTCGCTCCTTCGCCTGTCAGCGCAGGGGGGCACGTGCAGCCCGTGAGACGCCCTGGTCTCTGCCCTCTCCTCCTCCCACACCTGTGGTGGCTGGCTTCTGGGGGCAGAGGTTTGGGAAGTGCAGGTGGAGGGTGCAGCCTCCCTCTGGTTCTGGGTCACGGTGAGAAGCCGCCTTGTCATCTTCTGCCGTAGAGTAACTGCATCAAGACCTCCAAGTACAACATTCTCACCTTCCTGCCTGTCAACCTCTTCGAGCAGTTCCAGGAAGTGGCCAATACCTACTTCCTGTTCCTTCTCATTCTGCAGGTGAGTGTCCTGTAGCCGACCCTCTGCAGCTCGTGAAGCCGAGTAAAGTCAGGGGGAGAGAGGTCGGGCGGGAGCACTGGCGTGGATGGGGCCTCAGAGTCCTCTTGCCCTTGTAGTTGATTCCGCAGGTGTCTTCCCTGTCCTGGTTCACCACCATTGTGCCTTTGGTCCTTGTCCTTGCCATCACAGCTGTGAAAGATGCCACCGACGATTACGTGAGTCGCTCCTGTCCCCGTGCCCCTTCCTCGCCTCCACTTCCACCTCACTGTCCTCCACGTCCTTGGTATCTTGGCCAGGGACAGGGACGGAGCCAGGGAGGGGGTAGATCTGTGGACAGGTGCACACAAGGTGGAGGCAGCGTCTCTGCATCCCGCAGTCATCTCGGTCCCTGAAGGCGGGGGCGGTGTCTCACTGTCTCCGTTGTCTCGTCTTCAGTTCCGCCACAAGAGTGACAACCAGGTGAATAACCGGCAGTCTCAAGTGCTGATCGATGGAAGGTGAGTGCCTGCTGGACACCGAGGGCCCTCGGGAGGAAGGGTCCCCCAGGACTTCCTCTAGCTCCTGACCTCTCTGCTCTGTCTGGTCACTGCTTCAGCCTCCAGCAAGAGCAGTGGATGAACGTCCGTGTTGGCGATATCATCAAACTAGAAAATAACCAGTTTGTGGCGGTAAGGGATAGGTGCCCCTCTAGGCCTACGAGGCTCTTCCCTTTGGTTTTGTTTTTGGTTTTTTTTTTGGCAGAAAGAAGCGAGTCTTTCATGGTTTACTACTGCCTCTTAAACACCTATGGAAGGAAACTTCCTTGAGTGGGAAGCTTCTTGTCCTCTTAGCAGACCTGGGCCTGACTCCTTTCTGGCCATTCATGCTTGGGACTAAGCAAACCCAGAACACTGAGGGAAGGGAGGGACCAGGGAAGCGTGCGTTGTGATGCAGGATGGTCTTCAGGCTCCTCACCAGGCTTTCTCTCCAGGCGGATCTCCTCCTCCTTTCCAGCAGTGAGCCCCACGGTCTGTGTTACATCGAGACAGCGGAGCTTGATGGGTAAGTCGGACACCTGGTGTCACACATCTTCTGTCTCCTTAAGGGTAGGAGGCTTGTGTTTTGGAAGAGGTTCCCAGGTCTGGGATCTATACCCTTTGGAAACTTCAGGGGTCGAAGGCTTTGAGCCACTCAGTAATGTGGAGGAGGGTGATGCCCTGAGGTCAGGTGCCCCCAGGTGGAATGTGGGGGAAGGGAAGAGAACCAGGACTCAGGGATGCTTTCCTTCCAGAGAGACCAACATGAAAGTGCGGCAGGCTATTCCGGTCACCTCGGAGCTGGGGGACATCAGCAGGCTCGCCAAGTTTGACGGTGAGTGATTTGGGGGAGCGGCCTTCAGGTGGAGGACGTGGGTTGGGTTTTGAGGTTTCACCTGCACCTTCTCCTTTTTGCTGTGCTGCAGCTCCCGGGACTTGTCTTTGTCGCAGTGGTGGTCGGCAGGGGGGGGGGGTCTGGATGCCAGGCGGCTCTCGAGTTCATGGCCATTTCCGGGGGTCCTCAGGGCTGATAGCTCCCTCCTGGCTGTGTATGTTGAGAGAAATTCAGTTTCTTCTTCTTCTCATTCAGCTCCAAATGATGATATGTAGTCCTTCTAACAAGAGGAGCCGTAGTGGGTATAAGGAAAAACCACCAGCTCCACCCTCCTTAGGCACACTGTATCCGTCCGCACTTTGTCTGTGTTCACGCAACTGTGAGCACAGAGCAGTGGGAGCCTACTGTACCCAGATCTCTACGCCCTGCCTTTGTTTCAGCTATTAAATTCGTCGTCTCTGTCTTACCGTTATTTATAGAAACGTACCTCGATGTAGCAACTGCGTCAAGTTGCGCCATTGACGTGTCGTATTGTATTCAACTGCCCCTCGACTGTTCAGTTGTTTCTAGTTTTTTGCCGCTCAAAGAATGCTTCGGTAAACTTGTGGCCTGTGCCGTGCTTGCCGTAGGACACAGTCCCCAGAGTGGGACCGCTGGGCCCGAGGGTCTGTGACTTTCGATCTCCATTCATTCCTCCCCCAAAGTTGCCCGGGTCCGCGTGCTCCCGGCCGTGTGTGGCGGTACCTGTCTGGCCGCCGGCCGCCTCGCCGTCAGGCTGTGGACGGCGCCGGTGGTGACGGTGCTCTG
Source organism: Prionailurus bengalensis (assembly GCF_016509475.1). Lineage (NCBI taxonomy): Eukaryota > Metazoa > Chordata > Mammalia > Carnivora > Felidae > Prionailurus > Prionailurus bengalensis. The sequence goes on along the minus strand of NC_057360.1, from coordinate 68,574,581 downwards.
CGTTCCGCTCAGGTGAGGTGGTCTGCGAGCCTCCGAACAACAAGCTGGACAAGTTCAGTGGGGCCCTTTACTGGAAGGAGAGCAAGTTCCCGCTGAGCAACCAGAACATGCTCCTGCGGGGCTGCGTGCTGCGTAACACCGAGTGGTGCTTCGGGCTGGTGGTCTTCGCAGGTGAGCCTCCTGGGGTGCAGGGGAAGAAGAGTAAGGGGGGAGCCTCGGCCGCCCTCAGGCACGTGGGAGGCGCCTCGGGATAGCCTCTGTCTCCTCCACTCCCGTGCTGCAGTCGGGGTCCACGGGCAGGAGCCCAGGGGCAGATGGGCTGTTCGTTCCACAGCCCCTGCCACTGCTTCCTAGGTCCTGACACTAAGCTGATGCAGAACAGCGGCAGGACGAAGTTCAAGAGAACGAGTATCGATCGCCTAATGAACACCCTGGTGCTCTGGGTGAGTCCTCACACAGGCCCCTGGCCTCCGGTGCCCAGGCTGGTGCTCCCGCCTGCCCTGCCTGGTCAGCAGTGGAGCTTTAGGTTTGGGTTTTAAAGCCACCGGCAGGTCAGCCTCTCACGGGCAGTGTTGATTTCGGGCCCCCTTCAGGCTTGGAGGATGTTGTTTAAAAAACCCGTAGGAAGGTGTGTGAATCAAGAACTTGAAGGGAGTAAATCACGTCTTCCCCTCTCTGGGTTCCAGTCACGGTGGTAACTTTGTGCAGCTTGTGACCTTCTGTTTGCTTTTCCAGAGGGACAGGGAGGCCTCCGTGGGGTGGGGAGGGAGGGGAAAGAAAAAGTTCCTTTAGGCCTTTTCCCCGACTTCTAAGAGTGGAAGACTCCAAAGGAAAAGTTTCTGTTTTAGTTTTTGGCACTTCCTGAATTCTCGTCTTGTCTGGCTAGAAACTTGAGCTCCTTGCTGGGCTCTCCTCCCTTTCTGGAGCCCCTGCCCTCCTGCCAGCCTGCGAAGGCTGGGCCAAGTTCCGGTGGGCCAGGTTCTGCTCTGGCCTCAGAGGGTCTGTGGAGACCCGGCCTCTGGGAGCGTGGTTCATTCTGTCGCACGAAGGCTCTCATCGCCCCCTGGCGGTCCTTGGGCACCTGGGTGGCTCCTGTCAGTGGATGCTGCTTTGGAAATACAGTGGTGTCAGTTTTTTCTTCTGGCCACTGAAACTTTTTTATGATCCTTTTTCAGGGACTCCGAGATTTACATTTTTATTTTTTTTAGATGTTTATTTGTTTATTTAGAGAGAGAGAGAGAGAGAGAGAGGGAAGGGCAGAGAGAGAGAGAGAGAGAGAGAGAGAGAATCCCAAACAGACCCCACGCTGTCAGCACAGAGTCCAATGTGGGGCTCAATCCCATGAACCATGAGACCATGACCTGAGCTGAAATCAAGCGTCGGGTACTTAACTGACTGAGCCGCCCAGGCACTCCCCAGATTCAGATGTTCAAAAGAATTTTTCACAATCTTTAGAAGATTTTCTATTCACGGTAATCTGCATCTGTGAAGACACCGTTTGCTTCCCTGATTGAAAAAGCTTTTTGGTACTCCGTACGAGATAGCGAACATCACAGAAACTGGACGTTTTTGTTGGCTTGTGGAAGCCTAATTAGCCCAAGTAAATGGTTGGTTTCCACCAGACTGCCTCATTACGTTGGGAGCAGGTTGCTCACACCCGTTCTCACCATCTCGGAAGGTTCCGTGGTGGCAGACTGGGGAGCTGCGCGGCTGTTGGGGCTTCCCCATCATACAGTTAAGCAAGATGTTCGGGGAGAGGCCGCGTGATGGTCACCGGTTCTGGCCGCTTCCCGCTGGAGCATGCCGCCATTTTAAAGATGTCTGAGCTTTTGAGGGTGTGGACATAGGAGTGGTGACCTTCAGGGAGGTGCTTGATTTCGGAGGGTTCCTAAGTAGCAGCCTAGCCTCTGCTTCTCATTTGTCGCCAGATTTTTGGATTCCTGGTCTGCATGGGGGTGATCCTGGCCATCGGCAATGCCATCTGGGAGCACGAGGTCGGGACGCGTTTCCAGGTCTACTTGCCCTGGGACGAGGCGGTGGACAGTGCCTTCTTCTCTGGCTTCCTCTCCTTCTGGTCCTACATCATCATCCTCAACACCGTCGTGCCCATATCGCTCTACGTCAGGTACGCACTGCTGTGCCCTGGAGTCTGCCGGGCAGCCCAGGTGGCTCCCGGGCAAACGTTTCTGTGAAGGTGAGCCCTTTGGGGGAGGAACCCAAACCTGCTGTTTGTGCCTCGAGCTTCTTGCCCTCTGATCCTCTGCGCGTGGAGCAAACTTCACGCGGCTTCCCGGCACTTTGGACCGTGTCGGAGCAAGATCTGTGTGGATTTCTTGGGCACGTGTCGTTTGCACACCACCTTTGTACTGTGCCGCCTCCAGAGACGTGTTAGGAACGGGCCTCCTTCCGAGTGTCGGTCTGGGGAGGGAGCCATCTGAACCCTGACGGGAGCAAGTGCCGCGGAGTCAGTCTACGTGCAGGCCGGCATGGGGCGCAGCCGTGGGTGCCCTCCAGGGCGGCTGGGGGCAGGGGAGATGCCGCCCTCCCGCCGCGATGCCGTGTGGGAGGCACAGAGTCCCACAGGAGCGGGCAGGGCGTCGCTCGCTGGGCAGTGGGTCGGGACACGTCTGAGGAGGCGGCTGGGCCGAGGGAAGGTGGAGCCCGAGCGGGGAGGCATGCGGGTGGGACCGGGGAGTGGCCACGGTGAGAGGGCAGCCTGGGGCCCAGGGTCTCGGTCCTCGCCCCGGAGGGTGTTGGCTCTGTGCCGGTAGACTGCGTACGTAGCGAACCATCGGAAGATTCTTTACAGCGGATCCGAGGAATGCTTCGGGAAGCGCTGGCTGTCGGTGGCCAGCAGCCGGACCTGAACGTAGCAGATCTCTAGGGTGTTTGAGGTGAAGAGAATGTTGACAGGGACCCGCCGGGGAGGAAGGAGTAGGAAGAGAGGAAGGAGGAAGTTTCCCTTTGTTCTCCAAGCCTTGCGCTTAAGACGAGGGGACCAGAGACGCTGGGAAGGAAATACTTTCCGGGTGCTCGGGACTCTTCCCACGTGCCGTGTCTGGTTCACAGGCTCCCCCAGGTAGTCCTCCCTCGCCCCCCCCCCCCCAACGGCAGTGGGAGAAGACGCGCCCTGGGGGGTCGAGTGGGGGCTTTTCTAGGGCCTTGGGTGGCGGTGTGGCCACATGTAAAACGGGAGCAGTCCGGTTCCACCTTCTTTGTAGGGACGCCTTGATACCCCGTTGACAGGAGACTCTAGACCGGAAAATAAACTTTCGAAGGGGGTTCCTGTGAGCCCTCACGTGGACCGTGTGTGCTTTGCTGCCATCGCTGGTTCCTCGTTTCTGCTGAAATGCTTTCTCGTTTGCAATCTGACTCTCCCCCATCTCTGGGCTTGCCGTCTGGGTTTCGGATCCAGTGCCCCTGGCCGCAGCCTGAGAAAGCCTCTTGCCGAGTCAGGCTCCAGGGTGTGTTGGGGGGCGCGACCCGCTCGGTGGGGAGAAGGCCGAGAAGACCCCTCTAGCCAGCTGCGCGTTTGCCGGGTAACTGGGTCCTGGTCCAGCCTCGGTCGGGTCAGAAGCAGGGTTCCGGGTGCGCCCCGCGCCCCGATGTGTGCCGGCCCGACGGCCGCCTCCCTGGGGCGCTGGCAGTCCGTACCCCGAAGGCAGCGCCCTGCAGGCAAGAGGACGGGGAGGACCCTGGGATGTGGAACGCGCCCTGTCGCTCGGCGTCGTTTCCCCACACGGAGTGGGCGTCTGCGGCCGCCCTGCGCCCTTTCGAGAGCCGGAGGCCTGAGCCGGGCGGAAGGAGAGGGCTCGCCGTGGGCAGCGAGCGCCAGGGCGCTCCTGCCTGTCTGTCCGTCTTCTCTTCTTTCCTCACACACTTTTTCTCGTTTTCTCCGCACGGGCTCTGTGTTACTAGCGCCGAGGTAAGAGCTCGCCCTCGCCGAGAGCCTGGTCCGCGGTCCCTCTCTGTCTGCCTGCACTGTGTGTCCTGCCTGCCCAGGCCCCGTGCACCTTCTTGTCCGGAGAGCGCCGGAGGGTCGGGGTCGGGGGCCGTCCTTGCCCTTCCTGCCCAGGCGTCCACTCCGTCCGTCCGTCCGTCCGTCCGTCCGTCCCCAGGCGGGGGGCTTGCGGCGAAGGCCCCTGTGGGTGGGGGCCTCCTCGGCCTCCTGCCTGAGCCTCGTGCCCTGCCCCCGCGCCCCTTGCAGCGTGGAGGTCATCCGCCTGGGCCACAGCTACTTCATCAACTGGGACAGGAAGATGTTCTGCGTGAAGAAGCAGACGCCCGCCGAGGCCCGCACCACCACCCTGAACGAGGAGCTGGGCCAGGTGGAGTACGTCTTCTCCGACAAGACGGGCACGCTCACCCAGAACGTCATGGTCTTCCACAAGTGCTCCGTCCGCGGCCGCAGCTACGGTAGGGCGCGCGGCGAGGGCCTGGGGCCCCCGTCCCGCTTCCGTCCTGCTGGGTCTGGGGGGCCAGGAGAGCGTGCGCTTGGCACCCCCGGTCAGGACACGGCCGCGGAGCCCCTCCCCTGCCCTCTGCGGATGCCCTCTCCCCGGTCTTGGCCCCAGGCAGGAGGGGGCTCCCCGGCTGCTTGAGGTGAAGCCCGAGACGCTGGGCGTCCGTGCGGCTCCCCGTGCTGCTGCTCAGGGCCCTTGTGAGTCTCTGGAATGTGACTGTGTCTTCGGGGCGGCCGAGCCACGGGGTGGCTGGGGACAGGGTGTGTGGGACCTGGCTCTTACAGTGAGCCCCTCTCTGCTTTCTGTACTGGCTCGGGCCCGCGGCTGGCGTGTGGGGCTTGGTCTGTTGTTAGGCCTGTAGGGTGACCAGCACCTGCGGGGACCGGGGAGCCCTGGCAGGAGAGCGGGTGGGGTCAGGGATGGGGGGCTCGGGGGCCGTGACCCTCAGGCCCGGGTGCCTGGAGTCAGGGGTGCGAATCTGTGTTAGTTGGCTCAGGGTTTGGGGTTGAGGGTCCCCGACGCCGTGAGGATTCTGTGCCGGCTTCTCTGCTGCTCTGAGAGAGCTCTGACCGCGTCTCTCCTTCTGTCCCGGAGTGTGTAGGGGACGTGTTTGATGTCCTGGGACACAAAGCTGAATTGGGAGAGGTAAGGTCCAGCCTCCAGGGTTACTCTCCGTGCCGATTAAATATAGGTCGCCTGACCCGTAGCGGCGGGTGTAGATAGTGGGGTGCGTTCTCTGGTCAAGAAGCGGAAGCTGCTTGGAGAAACGGGTGTTTGCGGGGAGAACTGGTCGCAGAAGTGAGGGTTTTGGGGGTTCACAGTGGGCAGCATCTGGATCCTCTGGGCAGGAGACAGGGTGGGGGCAGCCCCCCCAGATGCAGCCTGGCCCCCAGCCTCTGCTCGCTGCCCCCTTTCCTCTGCAGAGACCACAGCCCGTCGACTTCTCCTTCAATCCCCTGGCTGACAAGAAGTTCCTATTTTGGGACCCCACCCTCTTGGAGGCCGTCAAGATGGGGGACCCCCACACCCATGAGTTCTTCCGGCTCCTCTCCCTGTGTCATACCGTCATGTCGGAAGAGAAGAACGAGGGTGAGTCGGGCCGACTCGGAGCCTCGAGTGTGTCCTGGGGCGCGGCCAGGCAGGGGTGTCCTGGCGGGACGTGCGGGTCCGGGTGGCCACTCGCAGCGTGTGTGTCCTTCCCGCCCACTCAGGAGAGCTGTACTACAAAGCCCAGTCCCCGGATGAGGGGGCCCTGGTCACCGCGGCCAGGAACTTCGGTTTCGTGTTCCGCTCTCGCACCCCCAAAACCATCACTGTCCACGAGATGGGCACCGCCGTCACCTACCAGCTGCTGGCCATCCTGGACTTCAACAATATCCGCAAGCGGATGTCGGTCATAGGTGAGGCCGGGACGGGGGTCGTCGGTGAGGCCGGGAGTGGACTGGTGGGGGCATGCGGGGCAGCGTCCTGGCCTGGACTGGGTAAGGTGTGCTGGGTGGTCCTTGTTCGTGTGTTGAGGTTGGGGTCTCTGCCTGCCTGAGTCTGGGACTTTCTCCTCCTGTGGGGATCACAGTGCGGAACCCAGAGGGGAGGATCCGACTCTACTGCAAAGGGGCTGACACCATCCTGCTGGACAGGCTCCACCCTTCTACCCAGGAGCTGCTCAACACCACCACTGACCACCTGAACGTAGGTGTGGGGAGCAGGGCCTCGGTTCTGAACTCAGTGTGCTGGGAGGGGCGGGGCCAGGGTGACCTTGGCTCCGTCCCCAGGAGTACGCAGGGGAAGGGCTGAGGACCCTGGTTCTGGCCTACAAGGACCTAGATGAGGAGTACTATGAGGAGTGGGCCCAGCGACGGCTCCAAGCCAGCCTGGCCCAGGACAGCCGGGAGGACAGGCTGGCCAGCGTGTACGAGGAGGTTGAGAGCGACATGATGGTACGGGCTGCCGCGTGGGCCGGGGGGGGGGGGGGTGCCGGGTGGGGTGTCGGGGAGGGCTCGTGCCTGGGACTGTCCCGTCAAGGCCCCCTGTGGGATTTGCAGCTGCTGGGTGCGACGGCCATCGAGGACAGGCTGCAGCAAGGGGTTCCGGAGACCATTGCCCTCCTGACGCTGGCCAACATCAAGATCTGGGTGCTGACCGGGGACAAGCAAGGTGAGAGGCATAGGAAACTACGTCGGGAGCACCGGGCCTGTCGCGAGTCAGACCTCAGGCCGGACAGGGTGCTGACCTCGTCGGCCTCTCCGTTGGTAGAGACGGCTGTGAACATCGGCTATTCCTGCAAGATGCTGACGGACGATGTGACGGAGGTGTTTGTCGTCACCGGCCACACTGTTCTGGAAGTGCGGGAGGAGCTCAGGTAGCCGGAGGCCCGTGGCAGGCAGATGTCCCCCACTTCCAAGGCCCTGCCCCGGTCCCGGAAGCCCACAGCTGCGTTTCGACCCCCCAGGAAAGCCCGGGAGAAGATGATGGACTCACCCCACACCGTGGGGAACGGCTTCACCTGCCAGGAGAAACGTCCTTCCTCCAAGCTCTCATCTGTCCTGGAGGCTGTCGCTGGGGAGTACGCCCTGGTCATCAACGGGCACAGCCTGGTGAGCGCCCCCGTGCGTCGTGGGGGAGGCCTTCCCAGAGAGCGCTTCTCCCCGCACGGCTGCTGCGCCTGCTTTGTCTCCCCTTGTCCCTTGTGGTCACGCCCCTGACCTCACCGCAGGGCCATGGCCTTTATGGGCTGGGAGGAGTGGCTCCCGGTCCCCCGGGGAGGACGGTGTTCTCTCAGGCTCTGTGTTGCAGGCGCACGCGTTGGAGGCAGACATGGAGCTGGAGTTCCTGGAGACGGCCTGTGCCTGCAAGGCCGTCATCTGCTGCCGCGTGACCCCTTTGCAGAAGGCACAGGTGGTGGAGCTGGTTAAGAAGCACAAGAAGGCCGTGACCCTCGCCATTGGGGACGGAGCCAACGACGTCAGCATGATCAAAAGTGAGTGTGGATGTGCAAACGGGGTGGGGGCGGGGGGGGGCGGTCCTCTGTTACGGGGACTCTGAACGTGTGGCCTCTGCCCCCCACCCCGTCCCCACTCGTCCCCGCAGCGGCCCACATTGGCGTGGGCATCAGCGGACAGGAGGGCATCCAGGCGGTGCTGGCCTCCGACTACTCCTTCTCCCAGTTCAAGTTCCTGCAGCGCCTCCTGCTGGTGCACGGGCGCTGGTCCTACCTGCGCATGTGCAAGTTCCTCTGCTACTTCTTCTACAAGAACTTCGCCTTCACCATGGTCCACTTCTGGTTTGGCTTCTTCTGTGGTTTCTCAGCCCAGGTAGGGGCCTGCTGCTCACCTGTCTGAGCTCCTCGGGGCACGGGCCTTCCATCCTGTCCGTCGGTCAGTCCCCCTAGGGCCCAGCTGTTGTCTGGCTCACGTCTGGTTGTCCAGGGGGGGTCCGGCTGGCTCCAGCTCAGCCGGAGCACTCGACCCTTGATCTCGGGGTCGTGAGTTCAAGCCCCCCCCCCCGCCATTGGGTGTGGAGCCTACTTAAAACAAAACAAAAACCAACGTTTGTCGAGGGAATAGAGACAGGTTCCAGAAAATTCCATGGGCTCTGCGTGCCGCTCAGCATCCTGTTTCTGCCTGATCTGTGCTGAAGAGAGACTACTGTTCACGCCTCTCTTGCCCTCTGCTCTCTCTGCAGACCGTCTACGACCAATATTTCATCACGCTCTACAACATCGTGTACACCTCCCTTCCGGTCCTAGCTATGGGGGTCTTCGACCAGGTCAGGGGGGCCGGGGGATCCAGCGGGGTGGGGAGGGACTGCGTGGATGGCGGCGCGTGTCCCCACTGCCTGTGGTGCCTTGGGAGGCGGCTCTCGCGCTTGGCCGCAGTGGCCCGTGACCCCCTGGGGTGCTGGACGAAGACGGGCGGGGGACAGCTGGCTCGAGGTGGAGTTTCTCGGGCGAAGAATTTGGAAGGGCGGGGCCGAGGCGCGCTGTGCCCTCGCCCGTCCTGAGGCCTCCCGGGCCTGCCCTGCAGGACGTCCCCGAGCAGCGGAGCATGGAGTACCCTAAGCTATACGAGCCGGGCCAGCTCAACCTCCTCTTCAACAAGCGGGAGTTCTTTATCTGCATCGCGCAGGGCATCTACGCATCCGTGCTCGTGTTCTTCCTCCCCTACGGGGTGTTTGCCGAGGCCGCGCGGGATGACGGTGCCCAACTGGCCGACTATCAGTCTTTCGCAGTCACCGTGGCCACCTCGCTGGTCATCGTCGTGAGCGTGCAGGTGGGGAGGGGACCCGGGACCCGCCCCCGCCCCCGCCCCCGCCCCCGCTCCCGCTCCCACCTGGGGGCTTGCCCTGGGCGGGGAGGGGCCCGGGGGCAGGCTCTGCCTGCCTGTGACTGCTGCTTGCCGCAGATCGGGCTGGACACGGGCTACTGGACGGCCATCAACCACTTCTTCATCTGGGGCAGCCTGGCGGTCTACTTCGCCATTCTCTTCGCCATGCACAGTGATGGGCTCTTCCGCATGTTCCCGAACCAGTTCCGGTTCGTGGGTGAGTCCCCAGGGCTGCTGTCGGAGTCCGGGGGGGGGGGCCGGCTGTTCCAGACTAACGGGGCGTCTGTCCAGCTCCTGTGTGCGAGGCGCTCTGCGAGGCGTCTCCGACGCAGGCCCGGCCCTCAGAGGGCGTGACAGTGAGGAGTGGTCCCACCAGGCCACGCGGGGTCAGGCTCAGAGGGAGGTCAGGGTCAAGCAGGGGCCGACCTCCAGGTCAGCGAGACGACTGCATGGGGTGGTCAGGGGCAGCCCCACGGAGGAGGCTGCTGTGGGTAGAGCGGAGCCCGGGGTGTGGGTTCTGATCCTAGGCCGGAATGCCAGAAGCGGAAATGGCTGGAAAGGTAGGACATCCAGGTGTCGGATGGATCGTCAGGCTGTCAGACGTGCTTCTGACTTACCAAGAGCTTTTTTCTGTTGTTTTTGTGAGGAAAGAGAGGGGCGTGGTGTCAAAGGGTTACTGTAGAAACAGCAGTGTGGTGGCCAGTGGCACCCGCTGTGTGCCTCCCCCTCTCCCAGGTGTCGGGGGTCTGTCCGTCTGTCCGTCCGGGGACATCCAGTCAGCACCCGCTGTGTGCCTCCCCTCTCCCAGGTGCTGGGGATCTTGTCTGTCCAAGGGGCATCTAGTCAGCACCTGCTGTATGTCTCCTGCTGTTGTGGGTGCTGGAGGTCTGTCTGTCTGTCTGTCCCAGGGGCATCCAGTCAGCCCCTGCTATATGCTTCCCACTCTTCCTGGTGGTGGGGGTCTGTCTGTCTGTCCAGGGATATCCAGTCAGCACCTGCTGTATGCCTCCCACTCTCCCAGGTGCTGGGGATTTTGTCTGTCCCGGGGGCATCTAGTCAGCACCTGCTGTAGGAATTGACAGAAACAGGCAACATCCTTTCTCTCATGGATTTCAGTGAGATTTCTGGATTTCAGGATTTCTCTCATGGTTTCAGTGAGAGACACAAGAGCTTACACATCAACAGATAAAACATCTAGAAGTAGTAAGTTTTATGAAAACCATAAGAGGGTGGAGAGGGACAGGGACGGTCAGGGAAGACCTTGGAGAAGGGACACTGGCACAGAAAAATGTGAATAAAGGGGGGGCAGAGCTGGGGGGAGAGAGCCAGGACGAGGAAGCCGGAAGGGAGGGGGCTTCCCCAGGGGTCCCCGCTGCAGAGGGGAGGCTGGCGGGCAGGACCTGGCTGTGTGTGTCAGGGGGTAAGAATGGGTCCAGATCGTTAAGCCCTTCTAGTTCAGGGTCAGGAGTTTGAATTATAATTGAAATATGGCAGGAGGTCACTGGAGGGTTAGGGGCGGGGAAGCGTCAGAGACCTGATGGTGCTTTGAAGGGCGGCTCTTACTGGTTCGTGGATGACAGAGGGCAAGGGCAGAGATGGGACCAGTTAGCAAGGCTCTGGTGACCATCTGAGTGAGGGCGTGAGGGCGGCAGGCGGCCGCGGCCTCCTTCCCAGGTGGACGGGGCGTCCGAGGGAGGAGTCAGGGTTGACTCGGAGCTTTTGGAGTAGCTGAGCGGGTGGTGGCATCTCCTGAGCCAGGAGGCCCTGGAGCAGGGAGTAGGGGTGGGGGTGCAGGGGGGCCGTGAGACGGCAGCAGAGGCGTCCCGTAGAGGTCCGAGGTTCTGCGGAAACACGTTTGGGCGGCGGGGACGGCTCGGGAGCTGACGCGGGCTGCCCCTCGTTTGCCTGTGGCCCCCACGTCCGCAGGCAATGCCCAGAGCAGCCTGGCCCAGCCCACCGTGTGGCTGACCATCGCGCTCACCACGGTCGTCTGCATCCTGCCTGTGGTCGCCTTTCGCTTCCTCAAGCTGAGCCTGAAGCCCGATCTCTCTGACACGGTGAGCGCCCGGCTGTCCCCTTGGGGGTGGGACCCCGTGTCAGAAAGTCCCCGGGCTCGAGTGCCCGCACTCCGGGCCGCGTGGTGGTCCCGAGAGATCCCCCCCTCCCCCACTCTGTCCTGGGCGCTCCGGGCCCCCTCCCCGAGGAGTCCGCCCCCGACCCGGCCCCTCGCCACCCCCCCCAGGTGCGCTACAGCCAGCTGGTGAGGAAGAAGAGGGCCCAGCACCGCTGCACGCGGAGGCCCGGCCGCACCAGCTCCCGCCGCTCGGGCTACGCCTTCGCCCACCAGGAGGGCTTCGGGGAGCTCATCATGTCCGGCAAGAACATGCGGCTCAGCTCCCTGGGGCTGGCCGGCTTCGCCACGCGCTCCGGCTCCGGCTGGATCGAGAGCCTGCGCAGGAAGAGGAGCGACAGCCCGGGCAGCCCCCCCGACAAGCCCCTGAAGGGGTGACGCCCCCCCCCCCCCCCCCTCCCTGCGGATTCCGGCCCAGACGGGGCTCAGACGCGGAACCAAAAACAGAAGGGCCCGAGGTTGGGTCCGCCCCTGCGCTGCCCGGGGCCCGTGGGGAGGCTCAAATCTCTGTATTTTTTTACTCCCTCCGACCCCCACCCCAGGGGCCGAGAGCCCCTGTTCCTGAATTACACGAGAATGTATCGCCGGGAAGCCAGGGACCTGCTGGGGCCCGCGTGCCCCTCACGTCGTGTGCGTCTCTCCTTGATTTGTGTTTGTGTCTGGTTCCATTTTGTCTTTTTTATTTGGCAAGTGGAGGGGGCCTCTGAGCGACTTTTATGTTGTAGGAGAGGGGGCTGGTCCACAGGAGGGTCCCCCCCCCCCCCCAGCCACCGGGCTGCACGGGGTGGCTGGGGTGGGACCCCTGCCCGGGCCTCCGGCTGCTGGTGGGCCCTTGGGGCTGGTGGAGCACAGAGGAGGATCTGGTCCCATCGGAGTCTCCTTCCTCACCTTGAGAGTGAAGTGCTACCCCTCCCCGAACACACATCCCTTCCTGGGTCCTGAGTCCTGCTGGTATTGGGCTGGGGCCTTGGGAGGGTGGCCTGTCCTTCTCAGTGACGTCAAGCTAGGTGTAAGATGTCCTAAAAGCAAAGATTTCTTTAAATGTGGGTTTGGGTTCCCTGCAGAGTCCTGTCTTCCCTTCCTCCTCCTCCGGCATTTTCCTGCACCCGCACCCAGCCGTGCAGCGGGGTCCACGCTCCTCCCTCTGGTAAACGAGGGGTCCCACCCCTCCCGCCAGCAGCCCGCAGGAGGGGGGCCCAGGCGCCTGTCCTTCCTCCCCACCGTCCACACCGCCCATCAGGCTTCTCCTGGGCTGCTTGGTACCAGTTCAGTCTTGGCAGTGGGGGGGGGGGGGTGCTGAGGGATGGCGTGTGGCTGGAAGGGGTGTGCAACTCTCACACTCGATGTGGGCGCCTCCTGGGAGGTGCACTGGGCAGGGGGGAAAGGGCAGGGGTCCCTTCTGGCCGCACAGTTTACAAACCCAACATCATGTCTGTCTGTGTGTCTCTCAAGGTGAGAGTCTGATTTTTATACCAAAGAGGAAATGATTTTTTTTCATATTTGGTTTGTCTATATTATATAAATATATATATAAATATATATATATACAGTTATATATATATTATTTTTTGGTTCTCTCTCGTTTTTCAGGGAGGGAGGAAAGTACCAAGTTGCATTGAGCTGTAATTAAGGAACATTCTGTATAATTTATGACACATTTCTATACTTGCAAGAATTCTATCATTTTATGGACATAAGAGAAAAAATGCCTTTTTATAAAATTCCAATTTCTGAGACGTGTGTCATTTGTGTGTTTTCTAATGTTTCATCAAGGCTGGTGGTAAAGTAAAGGCCAGCTTTCTTAGAGGAGTTGAGTGGGTGGGGGCTATGGGGAGGGCCGCGGGGTGGGGGCTGGTGGTGGGGGCTGCCGGCGGGGGGTGGGGGCTGGTGAGGAGGGCTGGTGGTGGGTCCTAGGTGCCCTCTGCAGGCTTCTGGGACCATGTGTCAGCTAGAAGGTGGGCAGACCTCGGGGACTGTGTGTGCGGCCAATGGCTGGGTGCTTAGGGCCTTGAACCATTTGCTTTTCCAAACAGAAGCCAACCGCACCTTCCTAACACATGCCAAGTGGGTGGGGAAAGAAACAGGTAAACAGTGTGAGTTGCTTTTTTTTAGCCCCTAGTCGGAGCCTTTCCCACTGGCCTGGCCCTCCAGTCTCCTGTGGTCCTGGCAGGGGCAGGAATTTGAGGTCAGCAGATAAAGTGAGCTTTCCTGCAGGGCAGGGGGGGTGGGGGAGGCCCTGGATCCCTGGGGGCCAAGTGGCGCCCCTCCCGTCCCCCCCTTCCCCTGTGACCTAACCAGCCTTCTGTCACGAGTGACAATCTTCCTCTTTTTCTTTGCTAACGGGCTGGAGGGGGGAGTGGGGAGCAGATCGCTTTTCTCCTTGAGGAGAAATCGTCTAGGGTGGTGTGGCCCCCACAGGGCCCTGCACACACGCTGGCACCTGCCTGCAGCCTCTCCCTGGGTCCTTCCAGAACCCTGAGCCTCCGGCAACCACCCCCCTACCCCCCCAGGACAGGGAAACAGGCCTTAATCCATTGAGGCTGGCTGGGCTCCCAGCTTCCTTGTCTGGGTCACCCTTCTGGCGACGCCCCCAGCCCCACCCCCGCCGAGCCAGACCCTCCCATGCTGTGGGTTTGGGGGGGACGGGAGGGGAGAGGAGGTCCTGCTCAGCCATGGAGGGACTGTCTCCCCCTGCTCCCCAGGTGCACGTGGGGACCAGCTGCTGTCACGGCCACCCGACACACCTTCCACCCTGTGAACCGTATGAGGCGCCTGGCGCCAGGCCCCCACTGCTCCCCCTTGACTTCCCGCTTCCTTGCACGCGCTGTGGACCTGGGCACATGTTCCTGTTGCCACCGCTCTCCTGCCTGTCCACCCGGACTCGGCAGATGGGTCTGAGGGCGCCACGCTCCCACGGGCACCCCAAGTGCCTGGAGCCGTGTCCCCAGATTGCAGCCTGGGGCTCAGCCGTGCTTTCCCTGCATACAGATGGCCTCTGACCTCTGCCGCTCACTCGCTCTCCTGCCAGATCCCAGGCCACAGTCCCCTGCTCCGCGGGCAGAACAGGGCACGGCCCCCATCCAGCAGGCCCCTCTGGCTACTGGGATTTCACCTCTTTCCTCCGCCCCTTCCCTCCGCCACCCTGCCTCAGCTGCCCACCCCTGGAGGGGCCGCTCTGCCTGTCCTGACCTTCCCTTCACCTGTTTCCCTGAGCTCAGCCCAATGTCCCCCCCCCCCACTCCCCGGCCCTCGCCCATCTCCCACCCCCTAAATGCTTTCACTAGGATCACCTTCGACCCTCGGCGGCTGTCCAGCGGACATTTCCAGGTCTGATCTTGCTTGCGGTCTCATACTTGCATCTGGCTTTGTTGGCCACGGTCATCACTGCCCCCTGGCTGCTCTGGGAGATCTTCTGCTCTTTGCCACCAGGGCTCCTTCTTGGCTCTGAGCTCTTCTGGTTTGCTTAAGGTCCTTACGCGGCTCCGTTGAAACCCGGGGTTTAAATGAGATCTGGGACGGGCGCCTGGGCGGCTCAGTCAGCCGGGCGTCACACTCTTGATTTCCGCTCAGGTCGTGATCTCACGGTTTGTGGGTTTGAGCCCCGCGTTGGGCTCTGCGCTGGCAGCGTGGAGCCCGCTTGGGAGTCTCTCTCTCTCAAAATAAAGAAACAAACATTTAACATAAACAAGTAAAAATAAGTGAGATTTGGGATTGTCCCTATCATTCACCTCCGGACTGGACTTCTTTCCCCGCCCCCCACGCTCTAGGCCTTTGTATCTGACCGACCCTCAGGCGTCTCCGCTCCGATGACCCGCCAGCCGCTCGCATCCAGCATGTCCCAGATCGAATGTTATTTTCCTCATCCGCTCCTCCTGCTGGGTCCCACACTTCGGTGAATGGCAAACTATGTCCACAGTCACCCGAACCAGACCAGACACACAAGTCCTGGGACGGCGACCGAGTCAGGGTCACGACGTACCTGTCTGCCCCTGCAGGAGGAGCCTGAAAACAGAGAGTCTCACGCTGGCCTCCCTGGTCACACAGGGGAAGGGGAGAGACGTGCCGGACCAGACAGACTGCCGCGTCCAGCCGCGTGCCCGCCAGAGCCCATGAAGACCCGGGGCTGTGGACTGTGGTCTCCACGAGGAGGGATCTCTCAGCGGAGTCCCAGCACTAACAGCTGAGCTCTGGAGCTGAAGGGAGGGGCTGAATTCTCCCTCTTATCTCTGTTTCCAGAACAAAGTCGGGAAAGCCTACACCCATGTGTTACCATTGTGTGGGGGTGTGAGTTCGGCGCGCTGGACCCTAAGGTCAGGGACAGGAGAGGTCCAGATCCAGTGCAGGCCCTCCTCTGCGGCCTCGGTGTCCGACCCCAGGGAGAGACTCCCAGACCTGCTGGGGCGTGCCGCTCTCCGCGCAGAAGGATCCGGTACTCCATCTGGGCTGACAAGGAGGGGGAGGCCTTTCCCAAACATCTCCTAGGGCCTAGAACCGATGAAAACAAACAAAACTCTGGGGTGTTTTCCCTTAAGAAATGTTTCTGGACAGAGAACATAGGAGTCCCCTACGCTAGGACTTCCTGGGCTGGAGATTCTGCAGAAATTGTCCACCCTGCTATGACAGGGGGCGGGGTTAAAACACCTGGGAAGGACACTGTCTCTGTCCCTCGGGGCCCAGCAGTGACCCACGTGGGCCCCCGCATGGGGAGGAGGAGGATGGGACACCAGGTTTACTTGAGGTCTTGCAGGGGTGAGGAGGGAGCTGCAGGAGAAAGGGAAGGACCAGGGCTTACTCCCCCCTCCCTCGTGCATGCCACGCTCTTGTCCCACGGCGGTAAGCCCAAGGCGCCCCCTTCCCGGGCACCGTCCCGCCCCGTGCCGGAAACCGATGGGTGCCAGCCGCTGTCCCGGGGCCCGGGAAAGGCACTCAAGCTGGGTTTGCCGGAGCTGGAGCTCGGGCCTTTATTGGAGGGGAAGGGATGAGCCCTAGCAGAGCGGAGTGTCTGCTCTGTGGAGACGTAACAGACATCGCCAGCGATGACGGCCGTCCTGTAGGTCTAAGCCCACAGCAGCCCTTGCCCTGCGTCCGGAAGTTCAGTCAAACGTTCTGCGGTATCTCCACAAATGGTTCTTAGTCATATGGGCTCAGGGTCCCCTGAAGGCCACGCGGTAAAACGTTGCTGTGCCTTCACAGGGCGCACACAGCTCCCCAGCAGTCGTCTGGGATGCTCCGGGCGGGCCTGCCTGGAGCCTTTATGGGTCTGGGGGCAAGAAACACAAGGAGGCCCACACACCACTTGTCTAAGCGCTGAGGAAGTCAAGGCGTCAGGCTAACAGACTGTTAAAGTGTGTTCTATCCCCTACCGTAACAGAGACGTCTTCGTAACAGCTTGCTGTCCGTGGCTCCCGGACCCTCAGCCTCTCCCGTTTCCTTCCCATCTCCTCCCCTCCCTATTGTGCACTGTGAGGGGCCTCAGGTGCACACAAGGAGACACATGAGCTCACGAGTCTGGGCTCCACCTGTACCAGGGGAGGGCCAGGTGTACACAGTGACAGAGGGGTCACAAAGGACAGCAGAGGAAGAGGCCTGCAGAGACCCTAGAAGTGGGCTCAGGGCTATTTGGGCAGAAAATGCCGGATGAAACAGTGCTTCTGGTGAACAGCCAGCCTTTTCAGTTTCCGGTCTGCAATGGACTCCTACTTCTGTAAAAAATAATGTCTTTTGGGGCGCCTGGGTGGCGCAGTCGGTTAAGCGTCCGACTTCAGCCAGGTCACGATCTCGCGGTCCGTGAGTTCGAGCCCCGCGTCGGGCTCTGGGCTGATGGCTCGGAGCCTGGAGCCTGTTTCCGATTCTGTGTCTCCCTCTCTCTCTGCCCCTCCCCCGTTCATGCTCTGTCTCTCTCTGTCCCAAAAATAAATAAACGTTGAAAAAAAAAATTAAAAAAAAAATAATAATGTCTTTTGTTAGCATTGGTGCTGGCAATACAAGGTATTACACTAGATTACCGGAAGAAGGAAAGTGATCAGGAGCTTGGATGTTGCAGCAAAGGGGGATTGTGATGACGTTTCTAGGTAACTATCTTCTTGTGTCTTACTGCTTTTAAGGCTTTTTTTCTTTTTTTAAATGATTTTTAAAATGTTTATTTAGGGGCCCCTGGGTGGCTCAGTCGGTTGAGCGTCTGACTTCGGCTCAGGTCATGATCTCACGGCTCGTGAGTTTGAGCCCCGCGTCGGGCTCTGTGCTGACAGCTCGGAGCCTGGAGCCCGCTTTGGATTCTGTGTCTCCCTCTCTCTCTGCCCCTCTCCTGCTTATGCTCTGTCTCTCTCTGTCTGTCTCTCTCAAAAATAAATAAACAGGGGCGCCTGGGTGGCGCAGTAGGTTAAGCGTCCGACTTCAGCCAGGTCACGATCTCGCGGTCCGGGAGTTTGAGCCCCGCGTCAGGCTCTGGGCTGATGGCTCAGAGCCTGGAGCCTGTTTCCGATTCTGTGTCTCCCTCTCTCTCTGCCCCTCCCCTGTTCATGCCCTGTCTCTCTCTGTCCCAAAAATAAATAAACGTTGAAAAAAAAAATAAATAAACATTCAAAAAAATAAATGAAATGTTTATTCTTGAGAGAGAGAGCATGTGACAGCGGTGGAGGGGTGGGAGAGAGAGAGAAAGAGAGAATCTCAAGCATGGTCTGTGCTGTCAGCACAGAGTCAGACGTGGGGCCCAATCTCATGAACCGTGGGATCATGACCTGAGCCGAAATCGAGAGTCAGACCCTTAACCACCTGAGCCACCCAGGCGCCCCTAAGATTTTTTCCTTACCACTCTATTCTGCCATTCTAATTACAATATGTCTTGGTGTGGATCTGCTTTTGTTGGAGGTTCTCTGTGCCTCCTGGATCTGGATATCTGTTTCCTTCCCCAGATGAGGGAAATTTTTAGCTATTATTTCTTCAAAGGAATTCTCTGGCCCCTTTTCTCTTTCTTCTTCTTCTGAGATTCCTATAATACAAATGTTTTTACATTTGATGGAGTTACTGAGTTCCCTAAGTCTCTTCTTGTTTTATGTAATTCTTTTTTTTCTCCCGTTTGTTCAGCTTCATTGGTTTCCATGACTCTGTCTTGTAGGTCACTGATTCGTTCCTCTGCTTCCTCCAGCCTGCTGTTCATTCCATCAAGCATGTTTCTCATTTTACTTATTGAGTCCTTTATCTCTGCTATGTTATTCCTTATCTCTGTGTTAATGGTCTCACTGGTGTCCTCCACTCTTTTCTCAAGTCCAGCGAGTATCTTTATGGTCATTACTTTATTTTTATTTATGTATGTTATGTATGTTTATTTTTGAGAGAGAGAGACATGGAGTACAAGCAGAGAAGGGGCAGAGAGAAAGAGGGAGACTGAATCCAAAGCAGGCTTCAGGCTCTGAGCTATCAGCACAGAGTCTGATACAGTACTTGAACTCACCAACCATGAGATCCTGACGTGAGCCGAAGTCGGACGCTTAACCAATTGAGCTACCCAGGCGCCCCTATGATCATGACTTTAAATTCTCCATCAGGCTTGTTCCTTCTGTCTGTTGCACTTAGATCTCTGACTGTGGTCTTGTCCTGTTCTTTCACTGGACAGATTCCTCTGTCTTCTCATTTGGTCTAAGTCTCTGTGCCTGTTTCTGTGTACTAAGAAAGTCAGCTACATCTCCTGCTGTTGAAGGTAATGGCCTTATGAAAAAGAGGTCCTGTAGTGCCCTGCTTCATAGTGTCCCCTGTTGCCCAGGGCCTGGCGCTTCCGGGAGTATCTCCAGTGTGTGCTGCCTGCATGTACTCTGCTGTCGTGTCCTGGCTGCTTTACCTTTCAAGCCGGTGGTGTGCAGAGGCTCTCTTTGCCTGTTGTGGGCAGTGTTTGGTCCCTGGCCTGAATGTGGCAACTTTTAAGTGGATGTGCTCTGGTCTGCTTATGAGATGAAACCTGTTGCCACCACCACCAGAACCCAGGCCTTGCAAAACTCCTGGGTTGAAAGATGTGGTGTGGGCAGGAGTTTGGACCGCTCTTCTGGGGTTGGGAGCTTGCTGTGCTGGGAGTGGGGCGAGCGTAAGTGGCAGCGGTGGTTCCTTTGGAGCGCAAGGGGGCGGGGCTTGGTGTAAGCAAGTTAGGTAGCGAGTGTGGGCACTGCACCGGTTCCCACAGGTGCCCTGTACTTACCCTGAGAGGCAGGGGAGGGAAACGGTGCCTGCTAGTGCCTTTGTTTCTGGAAGGGTCTCTCTGTGAATGCCGCCTCTCTGGGATGCGGTTGGAGAAGAGCAGATAACCTCCCCACTGTGTGTCCCAGATGCTCTTCAGATCTCTTTTTCCATGCTGTGTGTCTGCAAGCTGTTTGCTCTGCTTTCTGTCCAGGAGCGGCTCAATGCCCCCTCCCCCCAACTCCCAACACTCTCCCCTCCCATGCCCATCGACCTTTAAAACTCCAGGCCTTAAGCCCCAGGTTGCAAGTACTCGAAATTCAGCCCCTCTCACCTTCTGCTTTCCCAGCCAATTGCTATGGGGAATCATTGTCTCCCTGTACTTCCCTGTACGCTAGTCTGTCTCTCACCCTTCTCCGTGACTTACTGTGGCTCCCTCCCCACCACAGTGGCCACAATCTATTTCCCTCCCAAACCATGTCTTCCTATTTTCTTCAGCATGGCTTCTTTTCCACCCCTAGTTATGGAGTTGGATCTGGTAGTCTTCGGGTCGGTTTTTCGGGGTGTTTAGGAGGATCTGATAGTTATCTGGGTATATTCATGGGACAGGGTGAGCCTAGGGTCCTCCCTCTCTGCCACCATGTTGCAATAAAATTTCTAAATGCTTGTTTTCAACTTGTGTACTTAGCACCAGGTGGGCTGGCCACAAGCAGTCTGCACAACTGGGGGGGGGGTGTTTGGACAACCACACTCAGAATAGCGCCAGAAGGGGTCAAGGTGGGTTCTAGTAAGGCCAGTTCCTTGAGCATCTCTGATGCATCGTCTCACGGGAGGGGAGCCCAGGTGAGGACAGTGGTGGTGGTGGTGATGACGGGGGCTCTAAATCAACTCTTCTTGCCTGAGTCTCAGTGGCATAGGGTCATACTGGCTTCCACTTTGGAAAGACCCTTGAGCTGCGTGGAGGTCTTGCTTATTTGCCAGAAAGTCCAAAATGGCTTATGCGCTATCATGGCATTAGGCCTCCAGTGCCATGGGCCAAGGATAGACAAGAGGATCAAAGAGAGAGACATTTTCTAAACAAATCCGTTATATGACAGGAGAAACTGATTGGTAGAAAGCTGTCCATATGATGAAGCATGGGCTTTACAGAATGCAAGACGCCACACACTATGACACCACAGTGTTACGAGGGATCATGGGACAACTGGGAACAGATATACACCGACTGATTGGGCAACCTAGAAAATAGGGACAAACTCCTAGAAACATACAACCGACCAAGATTGAATCTTGAAGAAGTAGAAAATCTGAACAGACCAATAACAAGTAAGGAGATTGAATCAGTGATTAAAACTCCCCCAACAAAGAAAAGCCCAGATGTCTCCACTGGAGAATTCTAACAAACATTTAAAGAAGAATTAATGCCAATCCTTCTCAAGCTTTTCCAGAAAATGGAAGAGGAGGGAACGAACACTCCAAAGCTCATTCTATGAGACTGGCGTTATCCTGATACTGGATAAAGGCAGCACAGGAAAAAAAAAAACATCAAAACAAAACTACAGGCCAATATCCCTGATGAATATTGATGTAAAAATTCTAAAAAAAAAAAAAAATTCCCAACAAAATACTGGCAAAATGAATTCCACGAATAGCACATTGAAAGAATCATACGCCATGACCAATGCACAATGTTATAAAATTTACACAGTCAAAAGCCCATTTAAAGGAAAAGATGGGCGCCTGGGTGGCTCAGTCGGTTAAGCATCTGACTTTGGCTCAGGTCATGATCTCAGTTTGTAAGCACGAGCCCTGTGTCGGGTGAGCCTTGCTTCCCCCCTACGCCCCTCTGCCCCTCACTCACTTGAGCCCTGTCTCTTAAAAAAATACGTGTGTGTGTGTGTGTGTGTGCGCGCGCGTGTGTGTATGGAATAAGATAGACCCAAATCTTTTCATGTACAGAAAGAATATGGACATTCTATTATTATGGTTTCAAATTCCACATTTAAGAAACTATCACTTCTTGAGTTCTATATGAAAAAAGAATATTCACAATTATCTTAAAAAGCTATTAAAATACTTTTCCATTTTCCAGCTATAAATCTGTGTAATGCCAAACTTTCATCATATCCTTTAAAACATCATATAGCACAGGACTGAGTACAGAAGCTTATGAGATATTAAAATAAATCAATGTAAATGCCACTCATTTCTATTTTAAAAAGACAGAAATAAAATGTTTTTTTTTTTAAACTTTTTTTTTTTTTCAACGTTTATTTATTTTTGGGACAGAGAGAGACAGAGCATGAACGGGGGAGGGGCAGAGAGAGAGGGAGACACAGAATCAGAAACAGGCTCCAGGCTCTGAGCCATCAGCCCAGAGCCCGATGCGGGGCTCGAACTCACAGACTGCAAGATCGTGACCTGGCTGAAGTTGGACGCTTAACCGACTGCGCCACCCAGGCGCCCCTAAAATGTTTTTTTTTAATATGTGTTTGGTAATGATGTAATTTTTATTGTTTTAGAATGAATTAATGTATACATATCTTTAAATTCCCAATTTTAATTTCTTTAAAATTAAAAAAAAATTTTTAAATTAGTTTTGAGAGAGAGAGAGAGAGAGAGTGTGTATGTAAGCACGAGTGGGGGAGGGGCAGAGAGAGAGGGAGACCCAGAATCCGAAGCAGGTTCCGGGCTCTGAGCTGTCAGCACAGAGCCCAACATGGGGCTCGAACCCACGAACTGCGAGATCGTGACCTGAGCTGAAGTTGGACACTCAATGGACTCAGCTACCCAGGCGCCCCCCAATTCTAATCTCTAAATGGTAACTAGTGTTAGATATAATCCAAATAAAGAACAGCTCGATAACTTCATTGCAGTAGAACAGACGACCATAAAATTTACGATTGTAAACATTTAAAAATGCACAATTCAGTGGGATCAAGTACATTCCTACCATTACCACTAGCTGGTTCTGGAACTCATTCATCACCCCAATGGAACCTGGTAGCATGGAGCAGCCACTCCCATTTCTCCCCACCCGCACCCTTGGCGGCCACTGATCCGCTTTCTTGTCTCTGTGGATTTGCCTAGTCTCGATATTTCGTATCAGTTGAAACAAATCACGTGTGGCCTTTCGTGTCCCTGGCTTCTTCCACTCGGCACAACGTTTCCGGGGCTCATCCACGTTGTACCAGGTGTCGGTGCTCGATTCCGTTTCGGGGGACGAAATAATAGCCCATCGTGTGAAAGCACGTTTGTCCAGTCCTCTGTCAATAAACATTTGGGTTGTTTCCACCTTTTGGCGATTGTGTGCAGGGCGGCTGTGCACATTCGTGTGCAAGCTTGTGTGTGAACGCCTACGCTCAGTTCTGAGTACCTCCTGGGAGTGGACTTGGGCGGTCACGGGGGCGACTCCCCGTGGACCGTCTCGAGGAGGCGCCCGCCTGTCCCTGGCCGCAGCCGCATCACTTTGCGTTCCCGCCAGCGGCGTCCGAGGGCTCTGATTTCTCCGCCTCTTTCCCAACACTTGTTTCCTTTTTTTCTTAATTTGCTTTTTGTTTTTCAGTACAGCCGCCTACTGTGAGCGTGAAGTGGTATCTCACGGCGGCTTTTGTTTTCATTGAAGTACAGCTGACACACAACGTTCCATTCGTGTCAGGTGTACAACAGAGCGACGCCACACGTCCCTACATCGGTCTGTGCCCGCCACCCCTGCGGCCGCCGTCTGTCACCACACGTGCAATCACAGCGCCACCTGCTACGTGTCTTCCGGAACTGGCCTCCCCCTCCCCTTCACCAGTTTGCCCCCCGCAACTCTCTGATTCTTCTCCGTATTTACAGGTCTGCCTTCGCTTTCTGTTACACGTAAGTGAGATCACATGGTATTTGTCTTTCTCTGACTTGTTTCACTAATAATTCACTCTAGGTCCATCCTATCACATGTGCTTTGGATTTGTGTTTCCCTAACGATTAATGACCTTGAGTACCTTCCCATGTGCGTGTTGGCTGTTTGTATCTTTTTGGACAAATGCCTGTTCAAATCATTCCCCATTTGTTTTTTTGGGGGGGGGGTTGTTTTTGTTTTTGTTTTGTTTTGGTCTTTTCACTGTTGAGTTGGAGGACTTCTTTTCTTTCCTCATTTTTTTTTCTTTCTTTTTTTCTTTTCCAGCCCTCTCATTTTTTTCTTTAAAGTAGGCTCCACACCCAGTGCAGAGCCCAGTACAGGGCTTGGACTCACAACCCTGAGATCAAGACCTGAGCTGAGATCAAGAGTCAGGTGCAGGGCACCTGAGTGGCTTAGTTGAGCATCCAACTCTTGATTTTGGCGCAGGTCATGATCTCGTGGTTCGTGGGACTGAGCCTTGCGGGGGGCTCTGTGCTGACAGTGCTGGGCCTGCTTGGGATTCTCTCTCTCCCTCTCTCTGTCCCTCTCCCCCACTCATGCTCTATTACTCTCTCGAAATAAATAAACATAAAAAAAGAATTGAATAGAGGGAAAAATGGAATAAACGACGATAATAAATCAAGGGCTCATTGGTTCAGTCAGTTAAGTGTCTGACTCTTGGTTTCGGCTCTGGTCATGATTTTGCGGTTTGTGAGTTCGAGCCCTGCATCAGGTTCCGGGTTGACAGAGCAGAGCCTGCTTGGGATTCTCTGCCTCTCTCTGTCCCTCCCCTGTTCACACTGTCTCTGCCTCTCTCAAAAATAGAAGTGAGACTAAATGGAGAAGAAATAAGATGATAAGATCCAAATCCAAATACCTCAGTAATTCAACTAGATGTAAAGAGTGAAATACCCCAATTAAAGGACAAACACTGTTGAATTTCATACAAAACAAAACTCAACTGTGTACTGCTTATGAAAGGCATATATTAACTGTGAGGTACAGAAAGCTTACGAGGAAAGGAAGGAAAGAGACGTACGACGCAAATAGTGACGGAAAGGAAGGTGGCAGGCTGCACATCTATCGGAAAGCAGATTATAACACAAGAAGTATTACCAGAAATAAAGAGGAAAATTTCATAATATTAAAAAGGCCAGAAAGATTCAGGTGATGATTCTGAATTGTATGTACTTGAGACATTGCCGGAAAATAGACAAAGCAAAAATGAACAGAATTAAAAGGAGCCAAAGACGAATCCACAATCATGACAGACTTTAACACGTTTCTCTCGGTAATAATGAGACAAGGTGATAAAAACATAAATATATCAAAAATTTGAAAAATACAATTAAGAAACTTGATAGAATGTGATGTCTAGAATACTATCGCCCATAATTACGTAATTCACAGGGAACACGAAACAAAGTTGACCATATGTTAAACCATTCGGTAAGTCTCAACACATTTTAAAGTTTTTTAGTTAATTTCTTTTGAGAGAGAGACTAGGAACAAGGGAGGGAAGAGAGAGAAAGGGAGAGAATCCCAAGCAGGCTCCACACTGTCATCACAAAGCCCTGTGTGGGGCTTGAAACCATGGACTGTGAGATCACGACCTGAGCCAAAACCAAGAGTCGGACGCTTAACCGACTGAGCCACCCAGGCAGCGCTCAACACATTTTAAAGGATTAGTATAACAGAGTATGTTCTCTGACCACAGTGTACTTAAGATAGTAATAATAAAACTGTAAGTAGAAAATCTACAAATGGTTGGAAATTAGAAAATCCACTTCTAAATAACCCATGAACAGGGGCACCTGGGCGGCTCAGTCGGTTAAGCGTCCGACTTCGACTCATGATCTCACGTTTGGTGGGTTTGAGCCCCGCATCGGGCTCTGTGCTGACAGCTCAGAGCCTGGAGCCTGCTTCGGATTCTGTCTCTCCCTCGCTCTCTGCCCCTCCCCCACTCATGCTCTGTTTCTGTCTCAAAAATAAATAAACATAAAAAAATAAAAAAATTAGATAATTCATGAACAAAAGACGAAATCATGACGCAAATGAGAAAACAGTTTGAACTAAATGACATAGAGATTACAACGTACCAAAACTTCTGGGATGCAGATAAAGCCGTGCGTGGAGAGAATTTATAGCTTTAAATGCATATGTTGGAAAAGAAGGCTAAAAATTAATGACATAATAATCAATTTCAAGATTAGAAAGGACTCCAGCAAATTAAACTCAAAGAACATAGGAGGAAGGAAATAAGAAAACTAAAAATGGAAATTAATGAAATAGAAAATAAACATATAAGAGTATGAACCAACAAGCAAAAGTTGTTTTTGTGAAAGGACTGGTGAAATTAATGATCCCCCTGGCAAGACTGATAACAATTTTTGAAAAAAGGCAAAATCAAGAATGAAAAGGGAAATATCACAATAGACAATAAGATAACAAAAGGACATTGTGAAGTATTCTACACAAATAAATGTGAAATTTTCAATGAAGTAGTCAAATTCCTTGAAAAACACTTTTCAAACCAGAAACAAGTAGAAAATTGGAATCTGGAGTCCTATATCTGATAAAGAAATTGTACCTAGGGGCGCCTGGGGGCTCAGTCGGTTTAGGCGTCCGACGTCAGCTCAGGTCATGATCTTGCGGTTCGTGGGTTCAAGCCCCGCGTCGGGCTCTGTGCTGACAGCTTGGAGCCTGGAGCCTGCTTCAGATTCTGTGTCTCCATCTCTCTCTGCCCCTAACCCACTTGCATTCTGTCTCTGTCTCTCTCAAAAATAAATAAACATTAAAAATTTTTTTAAAAACTTTTTAAGGGGCACCTGGGTGGCTCAGTCGATTGGGCGTCCGACTTCAGCTCAGGTCATGATCTCACGGCTCATGGGTTCGAGCCCCGCGTGGGGCTCTGGGGTGACAGCTCAGAGCTTGGAGCCTGCTTTGGATTCTGTGTCTCCCTCTCTCTCTCTCTGCCCCTTCCCTGCTCACGCTCTGTCCCTTTCTCTTTCAAAAATGAATAAACTTTAAAAAATTTTAAAAAAAAAGCAATTGTATCTAAAATTAAAGACCCTTTGTCGGAACGCAAACTGGTGCGGCCACTATGGAAAACAGTATGGAGGTTTCTCAAAAAATTAAAAATAGAACTACCCTATGACCCAGCAATTGCACTACTCGATATTGACCCAAATAATACCAAAGCACTAATTTGAAAGGATACCTGTATGTTTATAGCAGCATTATCTACAATAGCCAAATTACGGAAGCAGCCCAAGTCTCCATGGATAGATGAATGGATAAAGAAGGGGTGGTGTGTATACCCAGGAGTCTCAGCCTTAAGAAGGAATAGAATCTTGCCATTTGTCACCACGTGCATGGAACTAGAGAGTATAACGCTAAGCGAAATCAGCCTGTCAGAGAAAGACAAACACCATAGGATTTCATTTATACGTGAAATTTATGAAACAAAACAGCAAACAAAGGAAAAAAAGAAGACAAAGACCGGAAACAGACTCAAGTATACGGAACACGCTGATGGTCACTGGAGGGGAGCTGGGTGGGGGGACCGGGGCAGACAGGCGAAGGAGATTGAGAGTACATCCATCACGCTGGGCGCTGAGTAGACGTTGAGGTGTTGAATCACTATATTGTACACCCGAAGCTAATATAGCATTGCAGAGCAACTATACTGGAATTTAAGTAAAATTTTTTTTTAACGTTTTTTATTTTTGGGACAGAGAGAGACAGAGCATGAACGGGGGAGGAGCAGAGAGAGAGGGAGACACAGAATCGGAAACAGGCTCCAGACTCTGAGCCATCAGCCCAGAGCCTGACGCGGGGCTCGAACTCACGGACCGCGAGATCGTGACCTGGCTGAAGTCGGACGCTTAACTGACTGTGCCACCCAGGCGCCCCTAAGTAAAATTTTTAAAAATTACATTAAACTACAAACCGTTCAACAAAGACAACTCCGGACCCAGGTGGCTTCACCGATGAATTCCTTCAAACATCTAGGGAAAGAGTAACATCGCATTTACTCAAACTCTTCCAATTCATGTTGTGAGAGAAGTATAACTTTGATAACAAAAGCTGCCAAGGGGCACCTGGGTGGCACCGTTGGTTAAGCGTCCGACTTCGGCTCAGGTCATGATCTCACGGTTCGTGAGTTCGAGCCCCGCGTCTGGCTCTGTGCTGACAGCTCAGGGCCTGGAACCTGCTTTGGATTCTGTGTCTCCCTCTCTCTCGGCCCCTCCCCCGCTCACACTCTGTCCCTGTCTCTCTCAAAAATAAATAAAACGTTAAAAAAAAAAAGCTGCCAAAAACATTAATAAGAAAATAATTGCAGGTTGATCTCTCTTATGAACATAAATATAAAAATCCTAAACAAAATATTAGCAAATCAATTCCAACGATATATAAAAAGCCAACGACATCATGACAAATTTGAATTTACCTAGGAAAGCAAGACTGGTGTAGGAGTTGAAAATTTATCAGTATAATTCATCACATTAACAGAGGAAGTGGGAAAAACACCTGGCTATCCCGATGGATACAGAAGAAATGCTCGGTAACGTTCTAGCATTCATAACGAAGCCTCTTAGGAAACTGGGAACGGAAGGAGACACTCTTACTCTGACAGCAAAATAAAACCTCATCTTCTGTCCTTACTTCACAATGAGATGCGGAAAGTTTTCCTCCTGAGATTGAGAACGAGACGCTCTCTCACTCCCAGTGTCCTTCTGGAGGCTCTAACCAAGTTGATAGGTAAGAAACAGAAACTGAAGTTTCAAGTATTGGAAAGAAAGAGATAAAGCAGGACACCTGGGGGCTCAGTCAGTTAAGCATCTGACTCTTGATTTCCACTCAAGTCATGATCTCACGGTTCGTGGGATACAGCGCTGAGTCGGGCTCTGCACTGATGGTGTAGAGACTGCTTGGGATGCTCTCTCTCTCTCTCTCTCTCTCTCTGTACTCCTCCCCCACTTGCACACACACACACACACACACACTCTCTAAATAAATAAATAAATAAATAAGAAAGAAAAAAAGAAAGCAGTCATTGAAAAAAACGTGATTGTGTACACAGAAACCCCCAAAGAATCTATACACTATTAACATTAATAAATGAATTAGGAAGATTATGGATACAAGGTCAAATAAAAGATTGATTGTATTTCTGTATACAATCAACAGAG
The DNA here is from genome assembly GCF_016509475.1 of Prionailurus bengalensis. NCBI lineage: Eukaryota > Metazoa > Chordata > Mammalia > Carnivora > Felidae > Prionailurus > Prionailurus bengalensis. Next base: position 68,546,424 of record NC_057360.1, on the reverse strand, counting down.
GTTCTTTTATTTATTTATTTATTAAAAAATTTTTTTTAATGTTTTTATTTATATTTGAGACAGAGAGTGACAGAGCATGAGCAGGGGAGGGGTAGAGAGAGAGGGAGACACAGAATCCGAAGCAGGCTCCAGGCTCTAAGCTGTCAGCACAGAGCCTGATGAGGGGCTCGAACTCATGGACCGTGAGATCGTGACCTGGCTGAAGTCGGACGCTTAACCAACGGAGCCACCCAGGTGCCCCAACAGAGGTTCTTTTAAATAAATAGTGCTAGAGGGGCGCCTGGGTGGCTCCGTCGGTTAAGTGTCGGACTTCAGCTCAGGTCATGATCTCACCGCTCGTGAGTTCAAGCCCCACGTCGGGCTCTGTACTGACAGCTCAGAGCTTGGAGCCTGCTTCGGATTCTGTGACTCCCTCTCTCTCTCTCTCTGTCCCTCCCCTCCTCATGCTCAGTCTCCCTCTGTCTCTCAAAAAATGAATAAACGTTAAAAAAAAATTAAAAAATAAAAAAAATAAATAGTGCTAGATATGGAAACAATACGTGTTAACCCTTACCTCACACCACATACAAAACACTAATTCAAAATGAATCATGGGCCAAAATAGAAAAGATAGGACAATAAAACTTCTAGAAGAAAACAATGACTTCTTTTATGGCCTTGAGGTGGAGAGAAATTCCTTAAACAGGGCACAAAAAATATTAACCATAAAACTAAAATGTCAATAAACTATACATTTTATTAAAATGGAGAGCTTCCGTTTATCAAAACATCCCTAATAAGAGAGTGAGAGTACATTCTCACCTGGCAAAACATTTGCATCACACACATCCGACAAGACCACGTACATGAGGCCGCGTAAAGAACTACGAACAAACAAGAAAAGAGAAAAATGATCCAATTTTAAAACACGCATGAGACCTGAGCGGCCATTTCCAGAGAAGGTGACACCCGAAGGACTAACAGACATACACACCATGTTCAGCCACGGAACGGGAATTACAACCACAACCGAGTCCTACTGCACGCGGACAAGAACGGCGCGCACAGGGCAGGTGACATCCCGGCCGTGGGCCAGCACAGGCTGTAACTGCAACTCTCGTGTCTCGCCGACACGATTCTCAGCCGGAAAACCGCAGTATCTCCTACGACCAGCGCCCGCTGACCAGAGGCCCCGCTCCGGGCGAGGGGAGTGTGTGCGTATAAATCCATCAAAGACACAGGTACGAGAACGTTCACGGCAACTTTATTCCCGACAGCAAGAAAGCCAGAAAAGCCCAGCGTCCACGTGTCTACCAATAGACTAGGGAACCAATCGCACGGTCGCCAGGTAAGACGCTACGCGGCAGTGAGAACGGACTCATGGACGCGACCGGCGACACGGGTCAACCTCACGGTCGTCAGGTTGAACAGAGTAAGCCAGACCCAGAAGGCAGCATTCTGTACGATTTCACCGATGCCACAACGAGGACGAGGCAGACCCAATCAGCAGTCATTCTCAAAGTGGCGGTTACTCCTGCGGGGGCTGGGGCTGGGCAAGAAGCTTCTGGGATGTCTGCAATATCTAACCTCGATCTGGGTGGGGCTCCCACGGATGTACTGCTCTGTAAAGATTCACTGAGCTGTACACTTAAGTCTGGTGTGCTTTGTGATTATGTGTGTTTCCGTAAAGGTATTTTAGAAAGAAAAATGCGCTCTATGACAGGCTTCAAAGACAACTATCTGGAAATAATTCCGAGAAGTGAACTGCCATGTAACCGCCACGGGAAGCCTCCCCTGTGCCCTGCTGCAGACACTGCCCGCCACTCCCCCAAAGGCGACCCCTGTCCTCACCCCGCCCCCCCACCCCCGACGCCACACGCCCGCCCGTTCGGCCAGTTTTCGCATTTTATACAAATTGAATCGTGTACGGCGCACAATTTTGCGTCTGGCTTCTTTTCTATTCAGGAGAGCCATCCATCGTGTGCTATTAAAAGACGCGGCGGCCCGACGCGGCTTGAGGACCGGGGTTGGCTGACCCCGGGCTGGAGTCGGCAAGGTCCAAACTGCGGCGGGCGGGCTTCAGCGCGGCCGTTCGTGGGTGTCCTTCGGGTGGCGGTGACTCCAGGGGCCCGGCTCCTCCTGGGGCCACATCACTTCCCAGGCCTCACGACTGCACTCGGCCGTCCAGAGCAAGGGACAGGAGGGGTCTCCCGGGCTGTGCATCCTGTCTGTGTTCAGACCGAAGCACGTGGCCTCCCCAGGGAGGTGCTGTGCGTGTGCGTGTGCGTGTGCGTGTGCGTGAGCGTGAGCGTGAGCGTGAGGTGCGGAGCGTTCTGAGTGCGGGGGCCCAGGGAAACCACCCCACACACATCGCGTGGGTGTTCGAGAACACGGTTCGCTGTGGCTGGAGCCCAGGCAGGCAGTGGAGGGAGAGCGGCCAGAGCCGAGGTGCTTGAAGGTAGGGCGGACCCTTTGCTCGCCCAAGGCGCTCAGCTTCGTCCTGAGAATAAGCCAGAGCCCTGGGGGTGTTAAGGGGGAGAGTTTGTCCCACCCAGCTCAGTAGCTTTCCGGGTCCTTCTTCCCTCCTGCCCTTTCCTGTGGCTCAGAGGTGACGGGAGGTGAACTTCCAGTTTGTTTTTTCTCAAGTGAACCTACCTAGAGTCTTCCCTCCGCTCCCCACCCCCCCTCCCCCACCTCCGGGTGGGGGTGGCCTTGCGGGAAGGGGACAGGGCGTGGTGCCTGGAGGCAGAAGTGTGCATCTTTGATTTTTTAACTCGGGACTCTGAGGGCTGAAGACAGGGGAGTGGGGAGGGAAAGGAAGGTGCTGGAAAGTCCCCACGAGCCCCAGGGCTAAGCGTGTCTGGAGGCGAGAGCCAGGAGGAAATGGTGGGCTGTGTGCAGACTGCAGACCCACGGGCACCGCAGACCCAGGCCTGTGCACCCCCCACCCCCTCCCAGGTGGCCCTGGGGGCTCCGCTGCTCTTTCCCTCCCGTGGATCCCAAGGGCCTCTTCTGTTCCGCTGTCACAGGCCACATGTCTGTGTCGAGCGCCAAACTCTCAGGGGTTCCTTTCAAACGTCTTTGTGCCCCCCCAGGGTGACTCTGTGTCCCCCCAGGGTGACTCTGTGCCCCCCCCAGGGTGACCCTGTGTCCCCCCCCCCCAGCGTGACTCTGTATCCCCCCCCAGGGTGACTCTGTCCCCCCCCCAGTGTGACTCTGTGTCCCCCCAGGGTGACTCTGTCCCCCCCCAGGGTGACTCTGTGTCCCCCCCAGTGTCACTCTGTGCCCCCCAGTGTGACGCTGTGTCCCCCCCAGTGTGACTCTGTGTCCCCCCCCCAGTGTCACTCTGTCCCCCCCGTGTGACTCTGTGTCCCTCCCAGGGTGACTCTGTATCCCCCCAGGGTGACTCTGTCCCCCCCCAGGGTGACTCTGTGTCCCCTCCCAGGGTGACTCTGTGTCCCCCCCCAGGGTGACCCTGTGTCCCCCCTCAGGGTGACCCTGTGTCCCCCCAGGGTGACCCTGTGTCCCCCCAGGGTGACTCTGTCCCCCCCCCAGGGTGACTCTGTGTCCCTCCCAGGGTGACTCTGTGTCCCCCCAGGGTGACTCTGTCCCCCCTCAGGGTGACTCTGTGCCCCCCCTGGTGACCCTGTGCCCCCCCTGGTGACCCTGTGTCCCCCCCGTGTGACTCTGTGTCCCTCCCAGTGTGACGCTGTGTCCCCCCCCAGTGTGACTCTGTGTCCCCCCCAGTGTCACTCTGTCCCCCCCCAGTGCGACTCTGTGTCCCTCCCAGGGTGACTCTGTGTCCCCCCAGGGTGACTCTGTCCCCCCCCCCAGGGTGACTCTGTGTCCCCTCCCAGTGTGACTCTGTGTCCCCCCCCCGGTGTCACTCTGTGCCCCCCCCGGGTGACTCTGTGTCCCCCCCAGGGTGACGCTATGTCCCCCCTCAGTGTGACTCTGTCCCCCCCCAGGGTGACTCTGTGTCCCCCCCAGGGTGACTCTGTCCCCCCCCAGTGTGACTCTGTGTCCCCCCCCAGTGTCAGTCTGTCCCCCCCGTGTGACTCTGTCCCCCCCCCCGTGAGTCTGTGCCCCCCCAGGGTGACTCTGTGCCCCCCCAGGGTGACTCTGTGTCCCCCCCCCAGTGTCACTCTGTGCCCCCCCAGGGTGACCCTGTGTCCCCCCCCAGGGTGACTCTGTGTCCCCCCAGGGTGACTCTGTGTCCCTCCCAGGGTGACTCTGTGTCCCCCCAGGGTGACTCTGTCCCACCCCCAGGGTGACTCTGTGTCCCTCCCAGGGTGACTCTGTGTCCCCCCAGGGTGACTCCCCCCTCAGGGTGACTCTGTGTCCCCTCCCAGTGTGACTCTGTGTCCCCCCCCAGTGTCACTCTGTGCCCCCCCTGGTGACCCTGTGTCCCCCCCCAGTGTGACTCTGTCCCCCCCGTGTGACTCTGTGTCCCTCCCAGTGTGACGCTGTGTCCCCCCCCAGTGTGACTCTGTGTCCCCCCCAGTGTCACTCTGTCCCCCCCAGTGCGACTCTGTGTCCCTCCCAGGGTGACTCTGTGTCCCTCCAAGGGTGACTCTGTTCCCCCCCCCAGGGTGACTCTGTGTCCCCCCAGGGTGACTCTGTCCCCCCCCAGTGTGACTCTGTGTCCCCCCAGGGTGACTCTGTCCCACCCCCAGGGTGACTCTGTGTCCCTCCCAGGGTGACTCTGTCCCCCCCCAGGGTGACTCTGTGTCCCCCCAGGGTGACTCTGTGTCCCCCCCCAGGGTGACTCTGTGCCGCCCCAGTGTGACCCTGTGTCCCCCAGTGTGGCTTGCACTCTGGCTGGGTGTAGAATTCTGGCCTGGACGTGTTTCCCCATGCAATTTGAGAGCTTTGCTCCGTGGGTGGCTTCTCGTCGTGCTGTTGAGAGGAAGTCGCTCCGCCTCCTGGGCGAGGGTCTGGGTCCAGCCCGCGGTCAGAATCCCTCAGGGATTGAAACGGGGCATTTTACTGTAGAGAAGCATCGGACTAGGACGAAAGAAAGGTTCCAAGACGCGGCCGGCTTCGTGGTCCCAGAGGGCTGAGAAGAGCCAGGGAAGGAAACATTTGGGAGGGGCCCTCCCCCAGGCAGGGGTTCAGAGCTCCCCGGAGGACGTGTGCTTGTGGCCCCGGGACGGCCGAGAAGTTGGGTGGTTTGCTGGGCCGGAGCTGGGAGCAAGGCCCTCGGGACACAGGTGGCCGGGTGTATGGGGGGGGGGGACGGTCTGGTGCAACAGCGCCCCGTGGGAAGGGCTGCAGCTTTGGGACGATGCGGGGATGCGGGGCGGGGCAGGGGCACAGCACCCCAGCGCGTCCTTGACGTGGGGCGTGGGGCGCAGCTGCCGGAACCGCAGGAAAAGCCCCTTCCCCCCTCCCCCCATGCCCCTCGGCGCCTTGACCTGGAAAGCCTAGCACGCGCTCACAGCGAGGCAGAAGTGCTGGCGGAATCCGGGACGCCATCGCTGAGGAGGCATTAAAAGCTGTGCGGCGGGACCTCGTCAGGGGGCACACGGGTCCTTTGTGGTGATTGTTTTCTCTGTCTCTGAGTTTGTCCTGCTTGGTGGGCATCTAGACTCGTGCCTCGCGAGGGGCTCTCACCTGGTTCTTTGGGCCCAGCAGAAACTCGGGTCCCTGAGTTCCCAGAAATCCTCTTGAATGACTACTTGTTTCTTTTCCTCTCCTTTCTCCTCTCTGATTATTCAAGTAGTGTACTTCCTGGACTGTTTCTCTACGTTTCTCATCATTTGTTCATTTCTTTGGGTTTTCTTGTTGTATTTTCTGGGACATTTCTTGATCTTTCAACACTTCCATTTATATTTATATTTAACTTTCTCACCTCAACTCTTTTATTTCTGTTGCCATGTTTTTAAAATTTTTAAGTAATGTTCATTTATTTAAGAGACAGAGACAGAGTGCAGAGTGTGAACGGGGGAGGGTCAGAGAGAGAGGGAGACACAGAATCCGAGGCAGGTTCCAGGCTCTGAGCTGTCAGCACAGAGCCCGATGCGGGGCTCCAACTCACAAACCGTGAGATCATGACCTGAGCCAAAGTCAGACGCTTAGCCAACTGAGCCCCCAGGCGTCTTGTTGTGCCGCTTAAAAAAATTTTTTTTGAATTTATACATCTCTTTATACGTATGTTTATTATATAATTTATTACAATCCATAACAGATTTACTGTAAGGAATTGGCTCGCGGGCTTCAGGGAGCTGACAAGTGCTGAGATTTGCAGGCCGAGTTGGCCGTTGGCCCAGGAGAGCCAGCAGTGTAGTTCTGTCCAGATCGGAAGGCCTGAGACTCAGAAGGCCAGCAGGCTGGAGACCCAGGGAGAGCTGATGACGTTCTCATTCAAGCCCAAAGGCAGGGAAAGGTCCGGTTTGAAGGCCACCCGGCAGGAAGAATTCTCTCTTGCCGTTTATTACGAATAATGAATGCTACTATGAGCACAGGTGTACAAGTATGTGTTGAGTCCCTGCTCTCACTTCTTTTGGGTTCTAACGGTATTTCTGTGTTTAATTTCCGAGGAACTTCCAGCCTTTTCCACAGAGGCTGCGCCATTTTACGTGCCCCCAGCAACGCGCAAGGGTCCCCGGCTGGTTAGTGGCACAGCTGGATTTGAACTCAGGCAGTTGGGCTCTGGAATCGGCTTGCACGTGCGTGTGGGCGCAGACACCGCGGTGCGTGCAGGACACTGGCCGTGGGAAGGGGACTGTTCCTCGCGCCTCCGTCCGCGGAGCCTCGGAGTGTAAAGCAGCCCCCGCGGGGAAGTGCAGGAACGAACGGCGGGTCCGAGTTCACAGCAGCTTCCAGGAGAGGGGACACGGGGCCGACAGGCCCCAGGTGACACGAGATCACTGTTGGTGTCGGCAGCAAACCTGGCTGGAGCTGTTAGGTGGGCTGGTAAATTGTTCTGGGATCCAGAACACTGTTAAACCCACGAGCTGGAAGGGGCCTCCCAGGGCATCTCGCGGCCAAATTCTAGTTCGACCTGTTCAATTTACAGGGGATACAATGGGCTGTGATTAAAGACATCCAGAGAGTCTCCTGCCTGGCAAGAATGTGTTTTGGGAAGAGTACATGTTTACACACACTTCACAAACACTCAGGGGCGCCTGGGTGGCTCAGTCGGTTAAGCATCTGACTTCAGCTCAGGCCGTGATCTCGTGGTCCGTGAGTTCGAGCCCCGCATCGGACTCTGTGCTGACAGCTCAGAGCCTGGAGCCTGTTTCAGATTCTGTGTCTCCCTCTCTGCCGTCTCCTGCTCACACTCTGTCTGTTTCTTTTTCAAAAACAAATATTAAAAAAAAAAATACTCATCTAGACCTTACCATGTGGTAAACATTGTTACAAACATTTTACATGTGCTAATTTAATTTTCATAAGAATCTTAAGAAGTTACTTCTATTTCCTCCGTTTTACAGATGGACACACCGAAGCACAGAGACATCAAGTCACTTGTCTTCGGACAAAGAGCTACTAAGTGGCAGAGTGGAATTTAGACCCAGGCAGTCTGGTTTCAGAGTCCGTGTAGACGAAATTACACTGTATATTGCATGTAGGAAATCTGCTGTCTAAAGGAATGTCACATCACACCCTTAAAATGAGATGAGTCACCTCCCCTGCTCTACAGCTCACATGCATCAATTTTGTATATCTGCATTTTCAAGCTCCTAATTTGTTTAACCTTAAAATAGTGAGGCTTTTTTTAAAGTTGGCAAAATATACATAATGGAATATTTACCACGTTAAAATATATAATTTTTACGTTTGTCATTTTCTTACAAGAGAAGAAACATTTGCAAGGTAGTAGACACATACTGGTTAGGGGCACCTGGGTGGCTCAGTCGGTTAAGCATCCGACTTTGGCTCAGGTCACGATCTCAGGGTTCATAAGTTTGAGACCCACATCCGGCTCTGTGCTGATAGTGTGGAGTCTGCGTGGGACCGTCTCTCCCTCTCCCTCTGTCCCTCTCCTGCTCACACTATTTCAAAAAAAAAAAAAAAAAAAAGAAGACATACACTGTATTCCATTACCCCACTACAGTTAATTCAGGGGAACACAGGTTAGGAAATAGTGTGCTGGTATTTATTTATTATTTTTAGAAAAAAAAAAAGGTTGAGGGGTGCCTGGCTGGCTCCGTTGGTAGAGCATGTGACTCTTAATCTTAGGGTGGTGAGTTCAAGCCCCATGTTGGGCATGTAGCCTATTAAAAAAAAAAAAGTACTGGGGTGCCTGGGTAGCTCAGTCAGTTGAATGTCAGACTCTTGATTTCAGTTCAGGTCATGATCTCATGGTTTGTGAGTTTGAGCCCCATGTCGGGCTTTGTGCTAGCAGTTTGGAGCCTGCTTGGGATTCTCTCTCTCTCTCTCTCTCTCTCTCTCTCTCTGTCTCTCAAAATAAATAAATAAACTAAAAAAAAGTATTAAAAACAGAAACAAAGGTTGAGTTCATTTTAGTAGAGATAATTTTCAAGCAAATGAAGTAACTTTAGTTCATGCCCATTGGATTTCTGACACAGCTGCAATGAGTCAATGGTGTTGTGTTCTTCAGACACCAGGACCCCAGGTTTGGGCTCCCAGGGGCGGCAACTATGCTTCAGCCCTTGTTTTTCTGGAGCGACCTTGGCCAGTTAGCAGTAAGATCGCACCTTCTTTTTGAGCAATGGAATCAGGACATGCTTTTTTCTTTTTTTTTAATGTTTATATATTTTGAGAGAGAGAGACAGGCAGAGAGAGAGAGGGAGAGAGAGCAAAGAACGGGAGGGGCAGAGAGAGAGGGAGACACAGAATCTGAAGCAGGCTCCAGGCTCTGAGCTGTCAGCGCAAAGCCTGAACCCACGAGGGGCTCGAACACGGGAATCTCGAGATCATGACCTGAGCCGATCCAGGCGCCCCATGACATGCTTTATCTGTGCATCACGGTGCTTCTGCTCACGGACTAGTGGGTCTTCTTTTTAAAAAGTTGGCCAAGAGTTGGGACGCCTGGGTGGCTCAGTCGGTTGAGCGTCCAACCCTTGGTTTCGGCTCAGGTCAGGATTTCATGGTTTGTGAGTTCGAGCCCTGCATCGGGCCCCACTCTGACAGTGAGGAGCTTACTTGGGGTTCTGTCTCTACCTGTCTCTCTGTCCCTTCCCCACTCACCCTCTCTGTCTCTCTCTCTCAAAATAAATAAACTTGAAAAAAATTAAAAACAAAAAAATAGAAGTTGGCCAAGAGTATATGCCATGAAAATTAGGAATGATCTAGAAAAATGAACCTTCAGTAACACAAAGGGAGTCCTAAAAACATTAGAAAAGTGTTTTTAAATCCTTGAACAGAGAATACTTTTCCACAGTTGCGTGAGATGCTGTCACAATTACAGTGACTTCTGGATGCCACATGCTACAAATCTGCCGCAAGGCCACAGGTTCATTTTAAAAGGATGTAACTGAGAAGTCAGATAGAAGAGGGGCGGGCGTGGACTTCCCAGCCCTCCGGGTGCCCCTCCCCCCACCCCCACCCCCACCCCCACCCCCAACGCGCCACCAGCCCGGAAGCTCCCGTCTGAACCACGTTTAAGTGCACAGTCCAGCGTGCACACTCACACTGCTGCGCGGCCATCACCACCACCCGTGTCTATAACGCTTTTCATTTTGCTAAAGTAAAGCTCCACGCACATCCCACAATAATGCCGTTCTTGTTTCCAGCCTCTGGCGGCCACTGCCGGACTCTGTCGCTATGAGTTAACCGCTCCGGCTTCTTTATGCAAGCGAAGTCATTTAGTGTTTGTCCTGTGTCTGACTTATTTCTCTCAGCATAATGTCTTCAAAGTTCATTCACGTTCGAGCGTGTGTCAGAACTGCCTCCCTTTTTAAGACTGAATAATATTCGCTTGTATAGAGATCGCGGATTTTGTTTATCCGGTCACCCGTGGCTGGGCACTTGGGTTGTTTCCACCGCTTGGCCATTGTGAACAATCCTGCCATGAACATGGGCGCAAATATCTGTTCAAGTCCCTGCTTTCAATTCTTTTGTATGTAAGCCCCAAATCACGAGCTTAGGTCATATGATAAGTCTATATTTAATTTTAACTATGTTGCTTCTGAACGGTTACAAAATCCCGACATTCTGTAGATGTTACCAGAAGGGGAGATGTTATGACCCCCTTGTGGACGGTGCTAGAAATCCCTTCTCTGGGGGTAAACTCAGCTGGCGAGTCAGCAGAAGGCAGAACTCTGCGTAGGGTGAACCAGACCGGGGATGCCGCACCCCCTGATGGTGAAAGTGGACAGGTGTCCCCAGGAAGGCTGAGGGCACCGGGCCCTGTCTGGGGCTTGACTCTAGGGGGTGCCACTGGCCTGGGACACTGAGTTCCGCTGATCAGAGGGACCCTGTATGATACCTCAGCTGGCCACACAGTCAGCCTCCTCCCAGGCTGACAAGAAAGGGAGGGGAAGGTTTCGGGGAAATAAAGGGCACTTTCTGGCAGTTATTGATGTGTTAGGGCCAGAGGCCAGAGGAGGGGTCTGCTTGTCAGCCCAACCCACCCAGCACTTAGGGTCATAGCCTCTATAGGTGACAGAGAACAAAGGGTATCGTTTGAACTCTCCCAGTCAACTTCAGCCCAAGCCTGAGGGGTGGGGGTGGGGCAATGGAAAAGAGAAAACACACCCTCTTTGAGTTAGGGTCTAGGGGTCTTGACTGGCCGGCCCCTTTGGGGAACCTTTCTACCCCTTGAGGCCCAAGGGAGGAGGAACAGACGTGAATGAGTACCTTTTGGATTCAAAACAATCCGTGTATTTATTCTGGGAGGTCTCTAATGGAGCCCTGTTGGCGGCAAACTTTAAGAGGTTAGCTTCCAGGTCCAAGGTGAGAGGGGGCTGGCTGGCAGGAAGCGTCTGATAAAAGTGATCCAGCCCTTAGCTTCCCTGGGGAGACAAAGGGTGACTGACTGCAGGAACACGCCCTGGTTGGGGACAGGGGGCTGGGGGCCCAAAAAAAGGGCATCCCCAGTGCCAGCTCCTACTCTTCCACTGTCCCCAGCCTGCCTATCCTGGAGTGCCTGCGTGTGACGGAGTGTCCTTGTCCTGTGTCCGTGGCTCCCTCCTGGTGAGAGCTGGTCCTGCAGATGGGTGGTTCCCACAGAGAGACCTAGATGCATGGGGTCTGGCAGGTTGCATTTCAGGAGCTCTGTCCCTTCCTGTCAGATTCTATCCACTTGGGAGCTCCTGTCAGCACAGGCCCATTCCAGCTGTCCCATGACCTTGATTTGGGTTAGGACCAGCCTGAAGCCCAAAGCGGAAACGCACATTTTAATTAGCATGTTGTTGCTGGTTGTCCAGAAACTTCTCAGCCTAGACCTTATTTCGGGATTTCCACCCCCACCCACCCCCCTCAAGCTGAGCTCTGAGGCCACCCTGGCAGCTTCAGGCTCCCTGGGGAAAACTGGTGGGGCCTTTCAAGAGCTCTTTGCGGTTGCTCCTGAAAGTCAAGTACCAGTTTCCGTCAGATCAGGAGGGCGGATGTGCAGGTTCTGACATCTCTGATCACCTATGGCCCAGACCTGTCCAGATGTGCAGACATCATCTGGGATCTTCACAATCTCCCTGACCAGGCTAGCCGCTCTTATCTGTGTCTGAGGGATGAGGAAAATGAAAACCCAGAGTGGGAACAGCAGTGGCAGAAACAGTAGGGGGAGGTCTGCCCCGGGCCCGGGGCTGCTGTGCTTGCCTCCAAAGCCCGGACTGCACGCTCGGGGCGGGAGGGGGCAGTAAGAGAATGCAGGGTTCGGTTGCCCAAGCCTCATCCCAGATCCGTCAAATCGGAATCTCTGAGGGTGGTTATGAGGGCCCCCCTCCCCCCCGGGGCCGTGAAACGGCATCACCGGCACGCTCAGTCCCTTCGCCTCGTCCAGGTGCTCCTTTCACGGCAAAGTCCCGGTCCCGGCCTCCTCACCAAAAGTCGAAACCGCGCGCCACAGGGGGCCCTGGGGAGGTTGGGGCGGCGCCCGCGGCCCAGGCGAGGCGCCCGCGGCCCAGGCGAGGCGCTCGCGGCCCAGGTGCGGCGCTCGCGGCCGGAAGCGGCTCCCCGACGGGCGGCGCGCGCGCTCGGCTTTCGCAACAGCGCCCCGGGCCGACGGGGACGCTCCCGCTCCCGCTCCGCCAGGGCTTTCCTTCGCGGCCGGCACGGTCGGCGGTTGAGTCATGTGCGAGCGGGAAGTCACGCTGCCGCGGAGCCCGGGCCGGGAGAGCGCGGGGAGCCGGGGGACGGCGGCCGCGCTCGGGGCCTGAGCCCGCCCCACCGCGCGCCCCGCCCCGCCCCGCCCCGCCGCCCGGCCGCCCGGCCGCCCGGCCCCGCCGCCCCGGGACCTCGGCGCGTCAGCCGCGGAGGAAGCATGCTGGCCCTGCGCTGCGCGCTGCTCACCGCCCTGCTGGCCGCGCCAGGGGCCGCCCTGACCCCCGGGGGCTGTCCCGCGCCGGGTAAGGTCTTCGCGCGCACCTGGAGGGCGGGGGCGGCCGGCGGGGGGAAGGGGGCGGCACCCCTCTTCCGTGGCCGCCGACTTGGCGTGTGGTCGGGGGGCCGCGTCTCGAACCTCCTTCTCTGCGCCCCCGGGGGTCTTGACGCGGGGTGGGGGGCGGCGCAGGCCCAGGGGGGCGCATTCCCGCGGGGGCGGCCCGGGCACCGGCGCCGCTCTCGGCGTTGGCTTTGGGGGCCGCGTCGTAGGCCCTTCCCCCTCCGCCTCGGCCCCGGGTGCACGCGTGTGTGTGTGTGTGTGTGTGTGTGTGTGTGTGTGTGTGTCACAGCCCCGACTGCGAGGGAGCTGGCACCTCCCGCGGCCCCCGGCCCGGGAATTTAAGAATTTAACCCCGGTGGGGAGGTTGGCCCGGGAGGGGAGTCGGGAGCCTTGGGGCTGGCGCACGCTGGGCTCCCTGGCCAGAGGACAGGAGGGGCGGGGCAGAGGGCAGCGGACACTTTTGCTCCTGTTGACTGTGATCGGCCCCTGGCAGCCAAGCCCGTCCATGGGTTCTGGCCACGCGCCCAGTTGTGTCCCGGCTCTCCGGCCACCGCTTCTCCAGAGACTTCTTTTCGGGTATGGGGGCCTCTTTGAGGAGCGGCTTGCAGGTTTCTGGGAGCAGGTGGGTCCTGTCCTGGGCAGACATCCTCAGCCCAGCCGTCTCTCTGCTGGGAGAGGGGACTCCAGAAGCTATAGGGGGGTGAGCGCTTTGCTTTCTGGACGGCGGTGCCCCTTGTGCTGCACAGAGGAGAATGGAGGGGCCCCCCTTCTCAGCACACACTGGGAGCCCCTGCAGGTGGCAGCCACTGCTGACCGAGGCTTCAGGTACCTTCCACATGTGTTCTGGTTCTCTGCTGGATCTAAAATATACTTGGTTCCTGGGGTTCCCGGGTGGCTCAGTCGGTTAAGCATCTGACTGGGGATCGGGTCATGATCTCACGGTTTGTGAGTTCGAGCCCCTCGTCCAGCTCTGTGCTGACAGCTCGGAGCCTGGAGCCTGCTTTGGACTCTGTGTCTCCTTCTGTCTCCACTCCTCCCCCACTTGTGCTCTCTCTCTGTCTCTCAAAAACAACTAAATGTAAATATATATTTACATATATATATACACGTGTATATACACATATGTATGTATATACACGTTACACGTGTACGTGCATATACATATATATACACGTATATATATACACACACATATATATGCATATGCATATACACATATATACATATATACATATATACATACATATATATATATATATACATATATATATATATATGATATACTTCGATCCAAAGCGGACACAGGCTCAGAGAGGCTGGGATGGGATGCGGTCAGGCCCTTGGTGGAGGCGGGCCCGAGATTCCCAACAGTAGAGCTAGTCCTCTGCCTGAGCTGAGCTGAGAGCCCTGCCTGCTGGCTGAGGACGGGGGCAGGAGGGGCAAGGGAAGGGAAGTGAGGCCTGGGCTTGTCCGCCGTGGTGCCAGAGGTGTGCCAGGCAGGGTCGAGGCCACACTCTCCCCCCACCCCCGGGAGGGAGCAAGGTTCCCCGGCCTGCCTGCTGTCTGGCTCCTCACACCACACCCCAGGACACCTGCCCCGGGAAGCTTCCTGCCGCGGTTTCTGTGCCCTCTGGCTCCTAAGTGGCCTGGCCGCTGGGCATGGCAAAGGGCCGCCCACTGCAGTCAGTCTCTATCCCCTGGTGCTCCAGAGGGACGGGCCAGGTGGTCTCCAGGCCTGGGCGGCCCACGAAAGGCAGAACTGAGAATTGGGGGAGGAAGTGAAAGCACAGCTCGGAAGGAAAATGCCGAGAAGTCGAAAATACCCAGCTCTCCTCCCACACCCACACAGCCCGCGAGCTGGAGAGGAGACGTAAAGACACTGTACAGGAAGCGCACAGCAGATGGCCGAGAAGCGCTGGCTTTGGGGAAGTGAGGGGGCAGCAGAGGCTGGAGGGAGCGGAGCTAGAGGGGGAACCCCACTGCTTCTCCAGGCTGCGGCTCTTGTAGCCAGGAGGCGTGCTTCCCCCGCCAGCCAGCGCTGCCCGCGAGCCTGAGCCCGGAGCCCACAGGACCGCTCAGTGAACCTGGGGCCCAGACAGGCGGGGACTCAGGTGTTGGGCGTGGAAGGCCTGGACACGGGTGACTCAGGTTCCTTCCGCCTTCTGCAGAGCGAGCTGGCACACAAAACAAGCACGTACAACTCGAGGTCTCTCAAAAGTCCTTTCTCAACTGCTGAACTCCCCTTTAGGGCGCCTTCTTCCTGCCCCCGGTGTCCCCCCGTTCCCAGCCTCACCCTGAATCAGTATTTCTCAGAAGGGTAGCACTGGGGCTGGTTGCATCAGAATTGGGGGGTGTGTGTGCACGCGCGTTGGCCAAGTCCCGTTCCCCACCCTAGATTTATTGAAGAGAAGTATCTGGAAGTGAGGCTCGGGAAGAGTCCTTTCCAACCCATACTGTTTGTGAGTTGTGGGTCTGAGGATGACCCACGGAAGGGTGTGCTTGAGGAGCTGAAGCCAGGCTTCTAGTTGCCAGAAATCTCTCCCCGCTTTCCCTCTGCGCTTGTTTATTCGTCGCAGCAGACGCTGAGTCCGCGTAAAGCCCCGTGGGGCCTGTGTGGGACCAGCTACCCAGACTCCACCCTAAAAGGAGCTTGAAAATGGCCAATTGTAAATCCCAGAGAGAGGCTGAGAAAATCCAGCTGCCTAAAGGCCTTTGGTACCAACTTCCCAAAGACAGATTGTCTGGGGTGGGGGAGGGTGCAGAGAGGAAGCTCCTTGAGGGGCGAGGGGACCCCAGGCAGCAGGTGCAGGTGGGTAAACCAAACCGGGAGCAGCCCGGGGCGGGGAGCTCACTGCTGTAGATAGGCACCCCCTTCCCCTCTCCCCTCCTTCCCCTGTCCTGCAGCCACTTACCAGGTGTGTCTGTTTATATTTACATCAGTGACACTGAAGCTGCCTGGGGGCTCAGTTGGTTGAGCTGAGTATCTGACTTAGGCTCCGGTCATGATCTCGAAGTTCGTGGGTTTGAACCCTGTGTCGGGCTCTGTGCTGACAGCTGGGAGCCTGGAGCCTGCTTCAGATTCTCTGTCTCCCTCTCTCTCTGCCCCTCCCCTGCTCACGCTCTGTCCCTCTCTCTTTCAAAAATAAATAAACATAAAAAAATAAACTAAATTAATTAATTACAATGGAGTCCAGTTAAAAATGTAGTTCCTTGGGGTGCCTGGGTGGCTCAGTCAGTTGAGTGCCCGACTCTTTTTTTTGGTTCTTTTTGTTTCTGTTTTTGCCAACTCTTGATTTTGGTTCAGGTCATGATCCCAGGGTCCTGGGACCAAGCTCCACTCTCTCTCTCCCTGTGCTCCTCTCCCCCGCTCGTGTGTGTGCTTGCTTCCCCTCCCCCCCACCAAAAAAACAAAAACAAAAACAAGATAACACACACAATGTAGTTCCGCTGTTGGACTAGCTACGTGTCAGGTGCTCTGTGGTACCTGTGAGTAGTGGCCGACGTCTTGCACACAGAGCACGTCCATCACGGCAGAAAGTTCTGCGGGACATGCTGCTGCTGTAGAGCACGAAACAGTTTCTTCCGGACCCTTTCTGCTGCTTCTTCCTTTACCCCTCTCTGGACCTTCTCTTCTCCGCCTGAACACAGCCCATCGTCACCGGTGATGGTTCAGGTGTGGGGACAGGTCTCTGCCCAGCCCTGCCGCGTACAGATGATGTGAGTTTGTGTGAGTGAATTTGCCTCTTGGAGACTCACTGTTCTCATCTAGAAAATAGAAATCATTGTACCAGCTAAGTGGGTGGTTGTAAAGAGGAAAGAAGATATCATGCAGAGTGTATAGAACAGTCCATAATGCAGAGCAAGTGCTGAAGAACATATAGCTAATAATCCACACATTTGGGGCGCCTGGGTGGCGCAGTCGGTTAAGCGTCCGACTTCAGCCAGGTCACGATCTCGCGGTCCGGGAGTTCGAGCCCCGCGTCGGGCTCTGGGCTGATGGCTCGGAGCCTGGAGCCTGTTTCCGATTTTGTGTCTGCCTCTCTCTCTGCCCCTCCCCCGTTCATGCTCTGTCTCTCTCTGTCCCAAAAATAAACGTTGAAAAAAAAAATCCACACATTTGAGAAAAGTATTTTTAAAGCTTTTAAAAAATGTTTACTTACTTTGAGAGTGGGGGAGGGGCAGAGAAAGAGAGAGAGAGAGAGAGAGAGAGAGAATCCCAAGCAGGCTCTGAACTGTCAGCGCAGAGCCCGACCTGGGGCTGATCTCATGAACCGTGAGATCACGACCTGAGCCGAACGAAACCAGGAGTCAGATGCTCAGCCGACTGAGCCCCCCCGGGCGCCCCTTGAAAAAAGTATTTTGAGCTCCTCGTCTGTTCCAGATGCTGCTCTCAGAATTGTGGATGCTAAAATGAGCAAAACAGACAAAAATCCTGGCTCACTGGGGCTTCATCCTATGGAGATGTGAGCTTGATACATAATATGATGGTTACTAGGGCCAAGGAGGAAGAGTAAGAGGGGGCTGGAACCGTGCGTAGATATAGGGGCCTATAGCGTGGACCTTTCTGAGGGAAGGCCAGGGAAGTTCTCACGGAGAGGATGATATTTGGATGAGGGCCTGAAGGGAATACGAAAGCATTCAGGGATCCCTTAGACACCAGTTTGGCAGGGAAAGTCCGTCCTCTTTAGCGCTGTGATGCTCTCTGATCCTGAGGGCCTGGAGCAGAGGGCTCCCTGGGGACACTCGCTGGACAGGAAGTGCTAAATGTCGCATCATTAACTGCCATCGTGGCAGGAGTCTTTAGAAGAGAACCTGGAGGCCTGGAGTGATGGAGGAAGGCTTTTAGCTCTCAGGCCCCCCCCCCCCCCGCCCCCACCAAGCCCCAGGAGCTTCCTGTGGGTGATTAACCTGTGTGCTTTGCTCTCTGGGCTCGAGATCCAGAGAGGTCTGCAGCCCCGGGCAGGGCCAGGTGGTGCCAGGTGGTGCCGGGTCCAGGCTTGACGTCTCTGCCCCTAGCAGGCCCCCCGCTCACACCTGCCCTCTGCTGGCTCTGCTCTGGGGCCCCGAGGCCCTGCATCCAGTCTGCCTCCCCCGCACCTGCTCTCGGTTTCCCTCCAGCTCCCAAGTCCCCTTCCTGAGAAGCATCCTTCGGTCTCTCCTCCAAATGTGTTACAGTAACGGTTACACAGAGAGGTGTGCACGGTTCCACCCCTCACGGCAGCCGAAGGCGCTGGACCCCGGGGTTGGACCCCTGGCGCACGTGGGGTGGGCCGTAGGACGGCACGTTTCGTTGGAGGGGAGATCCGGAGGTCGGTTTTGGACGCGCTGGAATGGAGACGTCTATCAGACAACCGATGACGGACGCCGATGAGATGGGACGCAGGAACCTGCGGTTTGGGAACGAGGACCGGGCTCGAGGTGTGAATGTGGGAGTCTCTAACAGACGTGTTCTACCCAGCCTTGAGAGTGGCTGGCCTCACGCGGGGCGAGTGTAGCTGGAGAGGGGAGGCCCGGCCGAGCGTGTGAGGCTGGCAGCGGAGGGGACCCAGGAGGTGAGAGCAGTGAGGTCAGGGGCAGCCAGGAGAGTTGGAAGCCCCGTGAGGATGGCTGGGACAGTAGTGCACTTGGGTGGAGGCGGAAAGCCTGGAGTGGATTCATGAGCGGACGGGAGTGGAGAAACAGCACCGCGGGCGTAGGCCCCTCTTGTGAGGAGGTTAGCTGTAAAGGGGGTGAAGAAATGGAGTGTGCCTTAGCCGGACGAGTGGGATCCAGCAAAAGGATTTCTAGAAAGATGACCGGACTGTCTGCCCGCTTGCATGCTCACGGGAGTGATGCGGCACAGACCAAAAGTGGACAGAGGTGAGAAGCCGCTGAAGCAGTATCCTTGAGTGGGTGGGAGGAAATAGGGCTCAGAGAGGTTAGCAGCCTGCCCGAGCTCACACAGCAGGGAAGTGGCAGGCGAGACTCCGAACCCTGCCCTTTGCACTAAATCGTGTGTGTTGCCGATTCCACCCCCGCCGGCCCCCGAAGTGCAAGGATGCCAAGGTCACCTTCTCTTCACAGCATCCTCGTCAGAGACTCAGCAACACCATGCCGTGGGTGTGGCGGAGACAGCGCGCTGTGGCCCAGAGGGAGGGTCCTGTTGCCTCCTCTCACTGACTGAACGGTGCTCAGCGCCCCCTCCCTCGTGGGCGTCCGCGTCACTTTCTCCCACGCCCGCCGTTGCAAGCGTGGTCCCTACCGGCGAGCTTTCCCGAAGAGAGGCAGCTGGTCTGCGTGGGGCCGGTGGTCCAGGCCTTCTGGCTGCTGCCCACTCGGGGCAGGGCACCTGAAGCCGAGGCGGACGAGACTTCTCACCCGGAAGTGGGGCTTGATGGGTGTCTCTGGCCCTGAGAGCGCACCGGCTGGGAGGAGGGGAGGCCACAGCAGGACTTTGCTGCGGAAGAGGGGAGAGACGCTCGGGCAGTGGCAGCGGGTGTAGCACTTACGACTGCTTGCGTTTCTGGAGAGATCAGGTGCATCTGGAAAATAGCGCTGAGGTTCTCACCGCAGTCGTCTAGTGTAATCCTCGACGCGGCCTTTGAAGGAGGTGTTCTTATGTTTCCGTTTTATGGAGAGGCTAAGAGGAGGCTCACGGCTGTGAGTGACGGCCGGGGCTGGGGCTTGGCCCCTGAGCCCGCACCCAGTGGACTAGGAGAGAGTTCAGACAAAGAACTTGCTCGTGAATGTTGCGGTGTCTCATTGTGTGGGTCTGCCGGGTCCCTCTCACAGGCCCCTGCTTACGGCCGGCCTCGCTATGCTGCTGTCTGCAGGGCTGCAGGGGACGAGCCCCGCCCCTCCTGGTGCAGGCGTGTGGGGACACGCAGGGCAGACTCCTCGCGGGGCGAACGCGGGTCCTGGGGCGTGTGCGTTTGTAATTCTGAGAGAGGGTAGCAGCTACCCCCAGCAGCGAGGGGAGAACGGCTGTGACCCCTGCACCTTTGCCAAGTGTGTTACTGAGCTGGTTGCTCCGTGGAAAATGGCATCTGTGTGGAATTAATTCGCGTTCACTTTATCTGAGTGAGACTGTGCAGGTGTTTTCATGTTTGACAGACGTCTGCCTCGTCTGTTTCTGTGGCCTGTGTGTTCGCGTTCATTGAGCTGTGGGTCTTTTATTGTTTATGGGAGCTCTTCATATGTTAAGGACTTTATGATGTGAGTTATGAATATTTTTCTCCAGTTTGTCATTTGTCTTTTGACTTTTTGGGGGGAGATGGTGTTTGCCGTGCAGATTATTTTTACCGCAGTTAGATTTATCAATCTCTTTTACGATGTCTAGGCTTTGTATCGTACTTTAAAAAATTTTTTAATGTTTATTTTTGAGAGAGAGACAGAGTGTGGGTGGGGGAGGGGCAGAGAGAGAGGGAGACGCAGAATCCGAAGCAGGCCCCGGGCTCCGAGCCGTCAGCACAGAGCCTGGCACGGGGCTCTAACTCAGGAACTGTGAGGTCATGACCTGAGCTGAAGAGCTGAGCTGAAGTCAGACGCTCAACCGACTGAGCCATCCAGTGCCCCATGAACTAATTTTTAAAAATTGTGGTAAAGTACACATAAAATTTGGGGCACCTGGGTGGCTCAATCGGTTAAGCGTCGGACTTCAGCTCAGGTCACGATCTCGTGGTCCGTGAGTTCGAGCCCCGCGTCGGGCTCTGGGCTGACCCCTCAGAGCCTGGAGCCTGTTTCAGATTCTGTGTCTCCCTCTCTCTCTGACCGTCCCCCGTTCGTGCTCTGTCTCTCTCTGTCTCAAAAATAAATAAACGTTAAAAAAAAAATTAAAATTATAAAAAAAAGTACACATTTATCATTTTAGCCATTTTATTTTTTAAAGTTTATTTATTTATTTTTATTTAAAAAAAAATTTTTTTTTCAACGTTTATTTATTTTTGGGACAGAGAGAGACAGAGCATGAACGGGGGAGGGGCAGAGAGAGAGGGAGACACAGAATCGGAAACAGGCTCCAGGCTCTGAGCCATCAGCCCAGAGCCCGACGCGGGGCTCGAACTCCCGGACCGCGAGATCGTGACCTGGCTGAAGTTGGACGCTTAACCGACTGCGCCACCCAGGCGCCCCTATTTATTTATTTTGAGAGAGAGAGTGTGAGCCGGGGAGAGGGAGAGAGAGAGAATCCTAAGCAGCCTCTGTGCTGTCAGTGCAGAGCCCCACGTGAGGCTCCATCACATGACCGTGAGATCGTGACCTGAGCCAAAATCAAGAGCTGGAGTCTTAACCAACTGAGGCACCCAGGTGCCCCTCATCTTAGCCATTTTAAAGTGTGCAGTTCGTTAGACAGACTAAGCTGTTTGGGTTGTTATTTCCGAACCATTTCTAGTCTTTTTCTGCTTCAGTCCGTTAGTGCCAGTGCCTGCTGCTCTCACAACTGTGGCTTGCAGGTGTGGTGGGCTGATTCCCCTCCCCTCCCTCCACTTCCTCAGAATCCTTCTGGCTGTGCTTGAACTCTAGAATCCGTGTGTCCAGTCCAAAACATTCCTCTTGGTATTTTTATTGGGGTCACGTGGAGTTTGGAGATGGGTGTAGGGAGCACTACCATTCACGATGCCGCGTCCTCCTGTCTCAGCACGTGGCGGGGCTGGGGGGCCGGGGTCCTTCCTGGCTTTGCGGCTGCCTGCTGCCGGTTCCGAGCCGCCTCCTTCTTGGGGACGCGGGGCAAGCTGGACCGATGGCTGTGGCTCACAGGTGCGTGTGCGTGCAGGTGCGTGGTGCGTGTGCGCGCCCACGTGGGGAGGGGTCGTAGGCCCGGGCTCAGGCAGCGGTGGGACCTTGGGAGCTGACTTGGGGCCTTCATTAAAATGTGTGTGGCCGTGCCTCACGCACAGACCAGCGTGCTCAGCGTAAACCTGCAGCTTGGTGAATTGTCACAGATGGCGTGCCCCTGCGGTTGCCCCTCACACGAGGAACAGACACGACCAGGCCCCCCCCCCCCCCACCATGCTGTGGTGCCTCAAACCGTTAGTCACACAGGTCTAGAGTGGAGGGCGGTGGGCAGCGTTTGGGGGGCGCCTGGTGGTGCCATCCGCGAGCCGGCCGAGTTCGGAGACAGGACTGGCTGTGCTCCGGGCCGGCCAAGGGGTGGACACGACCAGGGAGGGCGGAGGGCAGGGTCCAGTCCCCCCCACGCTGCTGCCGCCCGTGGGCACCTGGCCCCAGTTGGCCTGAGGGGCGGCCCTTCCGTATCTTTTCCTCTAATTGGGTGCTAATCTCTGAGAGGTGACTGGGCCAGACCTGGGCAGGGCCAGCACATTCCCTCCGAGGCCGCCGGGGCAGGGTCCTGGGCTTGTCTCTGGAGGACTTGGTCCGGGTGCTGGTCCGCGGGCCAGGCATCCAGCAGCACCTTTGTGTGGGTCCCGGGGAGCCTCCTCTCCCCGCGCAGGGCGTGGTCACAGTGCGGAGCCAAGGTACACAGGGCTCTGCCAGATACAAGGCAAATACAAGCAGGTACAGCACTGCAAACGAGAGAGAGGAGGGGTGCGGCCGCGGGCAGGGGAAGAGGCGGGGTGGGGGGCTGAGCTAGAGAAGGCGGCTGGCCTCTCCCTGCGTCCCGGGGAGTTTAGGCCGGTGAGTGGGTGCCCTGTGAGAGCAGGAGTGTGTGTGTGTGTGCGCGCGCGTGTGCGTGCGTGGAGGGTCTCACAAGCTGCTGCCCCGGGGGACGGTCAGGGTGCTTGGCCCCTGACTCCTGTAAGAGCCCTGCACCCACTACTCCGGTGGGGGGCTCTGCCGAGGGGGCCTGCTGCCCTCAGGTCCCTCCACCAGCCTCCATGATGGGTGGAAAGGCACGGGAAGAGTGGGGAGAGACGGTTGGCAGGCAGCCCGGAGAAGGGGGAGCCGGGGGGGGCCCAGAGAGGCCCCTGCCCGGAGGAGAGAGACGCGTGGCCAGACACACCTGGAGCCGATGCAGACTACTGCCCTCGATAGCTGTGCGAATTGGGCAAGTTCCTGAACTTCCCTGAACTTGTGTCACCTCAGCCGTGATATGGGACGGGCTTTGCCTTCCCAGCGAGGTGATCTCGAGGAGCAGCAGGCTCGTGGGTGAGCCGCTGAGCTCACGATCGGTGGTGAGCGTTATGATTGTCACGTGGAGACCAGGACGTGTGTTCCAGCTGGTAGACGGAGAGCGCTGGGGACGTCTTCTGGGCTCCCCGGGACTGAATTCCGCTTCTGGACACAGGTATCCACGTTCCTCTGGAGGCTTCGCAGCAGCCACTCCCTTCCAGTTCAAGGCCTTTATTGCCGAGAAGGGACCTGGTTTCTCCGTGACCCCTTCTGAGACCCTGGGCCTCTGCAGCCGGAGAGGCTGGAGTCCGTCCTGTGGTGCCAGCCGGCTGGTCAGCCAGACCCGAGTCCCTGCTCAGAAAGCAGGGGTGGGATTCGCAGGCGTGCACTAAGCCTGGGTCCTCCGCGGCCGGCCGTGCGCTGGGGAGCCGGTTCACCGCTTGCATAAGTGGGGCGGGGAAGCGAGCCTGTTTTTGCTGGCAAGAGCGGCCGCGAGCTGCGACAGAGTTGAGAAATTTATCTCCGTGGGCATGTTTTTCTGATTATTGACATTTGCAAGTTTACTTGAGGAGGGAAAAAAAAGTAGAAAAACAGCAAAGCTGTTTCGGTTTCTGGCACCTGACCTTAGGTCTGGAATGGGGCTCCTCCCCGCGTCCCGGAGCTGTGGTGTAGAGCCCCCCCCCCCAAGGGGGCTCCAGTGCCCCGGGGAGTGGGCTTGCGTGGGGCTATAGGGCCTCAGCTCTCTTCCTCTTGAGGAAGGGGAGGCAGGGAGGCTGTGGACCCCCTCCCTTAGGTCTGGAATGGGGCTCCTCCCCGCTTCCCGGAGCTGTGGTGTAGAGCCCCCCCCCCCAAGGGGGCTCCAGTGCCCCGGGGAGTGGGCTTGCGTGGGGCTATAGGGCCTCAGCTCTCTTCCTCTTGAGGAAGGGGAGGCAGGGAGGCTGTGGACCCCCTCCCTTAGGTCTGGAATGGGGCTTCTCCCCGCTTCCCGGAGCTGTGGTGTAGAGCCCCCCCCCCAAGGGGGCTCCAGTGCCCCGGGGAGTGGGCTTGCGTGGGGCTATAGGGCCTCAGCTCTCTTCCTCTTGAGGAAGGGGAGGCAGGGAGGCTGTGGACCCCCTCCCTTAGGTCTGGAATGGGGCTCCTCCCCGCTTCCCGGAGCTGTGGTATAGAGCCCCCCCCCCAAGGGGGCTCCAGTGCCCCGGGGAGTGGGCTTGCGTGGGGCTATAGGGCCTCAGCTCTCTTCCTCTTGAGGAAGGGGAGGCAGGGAGGCTGTGGACCCCCTCCCTTAGGGCTTCGCGGGGAGAAGACAAGCATTTGTCTAAGGGCACAGGGGTCCGGCTACATCCCTGTCCAAAGCAAAGTCATCAACTATTAAATAATAAATCTATCAATTGTGTGTTTTCAAGCTGAGGCAGATAATAGACGTGCTTCCTGACCTCCGAGAGCTGACGACCCCACGTGGCAAGATGCCGGAGGCAGGAGTGGGGGCAGTAGGGAGGGACCTTCAGACTTCACAGACAGAGACTGGGGCTTGGCCCGGGGCCTGTGAATCGTTGATGAGACCAGGGATGGGCTCGGGCCTCCTGTCCCCTCCACGCCGGGCTGCCCCCGTCGGCCCACAAGTGCCTGGCATTCGGGGAGGAGATGTTGGAGCTTGTTTTCGGGAGCGGACACTCTTCAGATCTTGGGCCCCGGTGACGTCTTGTGGCCTCTGCGGGACGCTTTCCTTCACAGGAAGCTGGGGAGCAGGGTGCCGTCGTGCGTCTGACACTAGCCGTGGGAAGAAGGGAGAAAACTCCCGGCCCTGGACTGCCCACCTCCCCTCCCCTGACTCTATGCGATGTCCTGGTGGAGCCGGAGGGGAGGGGGGGACAGCTGGTTTGTTCTCCAGGTGATTGGAGGATACACAGAAGGAGGGACAGGGCTGGCTCCCGTCAGGGGCTGGGGCTGGAGTCTCCTGCTCTCCTGGCTTCTGTCTCGGCCCCTGAGGACCCCAGCTGCTGCCCTCTGTGGCCTTTCTGCTTGGTGCCTTTTCCAGCTGTTGCGTCCTGATGGGATGCCCCTCCCTGCGGCTCCGCTGGTCAGACCCCCCCACTCAGTGTCCCCTCCCTGGATCCCTCCCCTCCACACATCCTGATGTTTATGTCAGGGCGGCCTGTATTACAGGCCGTTGTAGGTTCCCTGCAGGGTTTTGTGTGGGGTTCGAGGATGGCAGTGTGGACAAAGAGGAGGCTTGGTGCATAGTGGGTGTTTGCTGTGAGTGCTCCCTGAGCACTTCTGACCTGGCACAGGACGGGCACAACCATCCTGAGTTCTTCAGGAGGGCGGGCCCTGGCCCCACACAGCTGGCAGGTGCTACAGGGGTGCTGCCTGTTCGGTGTCGGTGCGCAGGGTCAGCTCCGCCTGGCGCCCCATCGCCGGGGGGTGGGGGGAGCGACTGAACAAGAAGGGACTCTCGGGGGCACTCTGCTCACCCGCTGTGTCTCCTTCCTTTGGCCCTTCCCTCTCAGGGAGACTTGTTTTGGGAGGGGGGGGGTGTTCCTGGCTGCTCCAGGGAGCAGACAAACAGAGGCACACGGGGAGGGACCATGACCTTGAGTGGCCCAGGGGATGGGGCCAGCGGGGCTGAGGGCCCCAGGGCAGTGAGGGAGCACAGGGCCCGAGGGCCGGGGAACGCACTCTCCCCCACCTGAAGGAGCCCACTGTCACCCTTTCCTGTCCCCTGTCCCCTTGTTCCCTGCCCCACCTTCCCTCCTCCTGAGGCTGAATGCCTTGGACAGACCCAGGCTACGTAGCTTCTTTGTCTTAAGCACCTGCACACGTTCATTCTGAGAGTGACGCGGCTCGTAGAAAATCCCCAAAGTACAGGAAGACGGGAGGAGATCACTCTAGTCTCAGCCTCTGGAGGGCTGGGCGGACGTGGCAGGAGGCCAGGGGCCCCGAGGCTCCCGCTCGGCCACGCGGTGCCACGGCCCGGCTCAGAGCCTCGTCAGGCGTGGGGCCGAGTGG
Organism: Prionailurus bengalensis; assembly: GCF_016509475.1. Classification (NCBI taxonomy): domain Eukaryota; kingdom Metazoa; phylum Chordata; class Mammalia; order Carnivora; family Felidae; genus Prionailurus; species Prionailurus bengalensis. The sequence goes on along the minus strand of NC_057360.1, from coordinate 68,520,881 downwards.
GTGGCTGGGTTGGCTTCAGCATGTTTGTTTCCTGTCGGTCTTTCTTGTCTGTCTGTCCGTCCAGTGCGTACTGCTTTCAGAAGCATAGTTAACACAGTGCTGTTCACAGGTTCTGCAAGAAATGTACCTCGCAGTTTTTTCTCAGTAGGCTGTGCCCAGCGTGGGGCTTGAACCCTCGGCCTTGAGATCAAGAGTCGCAGGCTGTACCTACTGAGCCGGCCACGTGCCCCTAGAAGAGACATCTTTTGAAGAAGTACTGGAACAAGCAATAGTTGCCAATAGCTGGTTTATGATTAATCACCCTCATTTAAAAAAAAAAAAAAAACAGTGACTCAGTTTTAAAGATTCAGAAAACCATTACTCAAGCTCCTTGTCAGAGGGAGGCCCTCACGCTGCTCCCAGAGCTCTGTTTTTGTGGATGAGAAGAAAAGCCTATTTATTTGCTATTTCTCTGAGCTGGCCAGTGCTTTGCCATTGTTAGAGCGAGCGGGGAAGGAACAGCCTGTCGTTCAGGCTGGTCCCACACGCGGCAGGAGCTTCCGTGGGCGGGGGGGCGGGGGGAGGTGACCCCCAGAGCCGGCAAGTGCAGAAGGGGGCTCCCTCCGGCTCCACAGCGTCTCCTGGTTGTGCCAGGCTCCCCGCTGCCCAGCGTGGGGCTTCCCGGGGCACGTGGGAACCCAGCACCGGGGGGGGGGGGCGGGGGGGCTTTCCGTACGGAGCCCCTGTGCCCAAGGGTGCCTCACAGGCACCCTACATTAAGCGTTTACTAAGCACCTACCAAGTTCTTTGATGAGTGCTAGCGGGGGCTCACCGTCTCACAGTCATGGTTGGGGATGGGGACAGTGTCCTGTGAAGGTGCCAGTGAAAGCGTGAGCCCTTGACCTCCACCTGGACCCACACGCGGCCTCCTGTCTGTAGGGTGCTGTAAGCACCACGCACACCAGCAGGCAGTCCGCGTGGCAGGGTCTCGTCCTTCCCACAGTGCTGGCGATTTGTGCGTGAGCTTGACGTCCGTGTGAAGTTTTATCCCCAGAGCCGCGTTGTCGGTGGAAAACGGAAACGTAGACCTGTGGATGTGGTGATGAAAAGTGTTGAGTGGTAAAAATAAAATCTTAAAAATAAAAAAATGAACTTGGCTGCCTGGTTGGAGCATGTGACCCTTGATCTCAGGGCCATGAGTTCAAGCCCCACTTTGGTGTAGAGATTACTTAAAAATGAAGTAAGTCTTAAAAAAAAAAGCATTGGGTGGGTCTGGTCTTCTAAGCATAACCTCATTCGGGCGCACGTGCAAGTCATCATGTGGACCGGACATGCCCATCAGGGGACCTTCGGCTTAAACACACTGGACTGTGTGTTCAGTCCTGAAGCAAAAGGACACGTGTGACACGTCCGAGTACCTCTCGGGGGGAGTCTTGGGCAAATGACCCAGCGCTGCACGTGAGAAAGTCGAGAGCCACGCTGCGACATAGAAAACCCTGGAAAGGACCCGCCGCCCTCAGTGTGGGATGGGAGATAGCGTGAGGGAGACAGCAGCCGGGGCGGGGGGGGGGGGGGCTAGTCCAGCTGGGGGCTGAGGGACGGCCTCAGGGAGGGGATAGTCAGGCTGAGACCTGACCCAGGAAGTCGCGCAGGGAGTGTGTGGGGGGGGACCAGGAGGCAGAAGTCCCTGTGTGCCCGGCTTCACGCTGGGGACTCACCCCAACCGGGACAGCACCAAGCCTTGATGGGTTTTCTAATCGAAGGAGTCGGGGGCCGGGGCGGCTTCGGGGGGGTGGGGGGGTGGGAGTGGGAGGCCGTTGCCCTAATTGGGCCAAGGTAGCTGTGGCCCGGGGGGCCGGCCGACGGGCGGTCTCAACAGGTGGGCAGTTCTGACTCCTGTGGCTTCTCGGGTCAGAAGCAGAGTCCTTCCTGGTTGCTGTGGGCTTACGGGGTGTCCTCTCTGTCCCCAGAGGTGCTGAGTGATGTGGTGACCGCCCGGCCTGGGGCCAACGTGACCCTGACCTGCCCGGGCGAGGAGCCTGGAGACAGTGCCACGATTCACTGGCTGCTGAGGAATCGGGTCCCAGGCTCACAGCAGGAACGGGGTGCTGGCATGGGAGGCAGGCTTCTTCTGAGGTCGGTGCAGCTCAGCGACTCTGGAAACTACTCCTGTTACCGCGACGACGGCAGCCTGGCTGGAACCGTGCCTTTGCTGGTGGAAGGTCAGTTGTGTGCTCAGAGCGCCCCAGCTGTCCCTTCCAACTGCTGTTATTTCTTTGGCCCGACACCTACAGGGGGAGACCCACTGACATCTGCCAGCAGTGAGACTGGAGGAGGCTCCTCGTGGGTGGGGGCGCGTGACTGACAGGGCCCCCACCCTGCTGCCCGAGGCCGGGTTGACAGCCGGAGGCCTGGAGTGCTCCTCCTTCATGGCTTCACCTCTGTCCCCTCGGTGTCCTTGCTGGCAAATGTGGTTAATTTTTTAAAAATTTTTAATGTTTTTTATTTATTTTTGAGGGGGGGGAGGGGCAGAGAGAGAGAGAGAGAGACAGAATCCAAAGCAGGCTCCAGGCTCCAGGCTGTCAGCACAGAGCCCGATGTGGGGCTCGAACCCACAAACCATGAGATCATGACCTGAGCTGAAGTCAGACGCTCAACCGACTGAGCCACCCAGGCGCCCCTTTTTAGTTTTTTTTTTTAATATTTATTTATTTTTGGGAGAGAGAGAGAGAGAGAGAGAATGAGCGAGGGAAAAGCAGAGAGAGAGGGAGACACAGAATCCCAAGCAGGCTCCAGGCTCTGAGCCATCAGCCCAGAGCCCGATGCGGGTCTCGAAGTCACAAACGGCGAGATCCAAGATCATAACCTGAGCTGATGTCAGACACTTCACCCGACTGAGCCACCCGGGCGCCCCAAATGTGGTTAATTTTTTACTTACTTGGAGTTGTTGCAGAGATTGAGTGAGTGAGTGTGTGTGGGGGTGCTGTTTGGCCTCAGGGCCGTGCCCCCCTCACACTGGCCACCCTTTCCCTTCAGCCCCTCCCGAGGAGCCCCAGATCACCTGCTTCCGGAAGAGCCCCCTCAGCAAGGTGGCCTGTGAGTGGGGTCCTCGGAGCCCCCCCTCTGGGACGACCAGGGCCACGCTTCTGGTGAGGAAGTTGTGAGTATCTGGGTCGGGGTGTGTGTCTGCATCCTCACTGCGCCCCCCCCCCCCCCCCAGCGGCCCCGCGGGAGGCACTGGCGGCCAGCAGTTCCCAGACATCCTTGTCGTCAATGCAAAGTCATCCTTTGGGTGGGGAGGAGGGAGGGGGGGGACTGGGCGGGGTGGGGCGGGGCTGCGCTTCCAGCCGCGCCACCAGCGGGGGTGGGGGGGTGGGGGGGGGTGGGGGGGTGGGGGGGTGTGTGTGGGGGGGTCATTTTCCTTGTTTAGCAGACGGAGAAGCTGAGGTGGAGAGACTGATTCACTTGTTTGAGGCCATCTTGCTGGTAGTTGCTCTCCTAGGAATCACATCCCAGCCTGTCTGGTTTTATTCAAAATGCCAGACCTTGGGCGTTGCCCCCAGGGAGAGATGTCCCAATGCCAGGAGAGCGGCCGGCCTGCTCCTTATCGGCTCCTTATGGGCCTTGACTGGGAGCCTTTATCAGGCTCCTTCCACTAGAAAGGCCTGGAGAGGAGTAGGCTGGGGCCCGGGGGAGCGGGGCTGGGGCAGGAGGTGGAAGATGACCCTGTGGTTAGTCCCTCTCGGTCCCAGAGCCTCAGCCCTTGCTCCGGGCGTTTGCAAGGGAGCCTGAGCTGAGTTTTCAGAGCGTCAGGAAATCCAAGCAGTGACTGCGCGGGGGGACTGGTCTCTGGCGGGTCTGTCTGCAGAGTGTCGCGTGCTAATATTAATGCTTCGGGCTCCACGTAGAGCTGTGTAGACTGCCTGTCTGCAGAGGCACCGCGGCCCATAGGGAGAATCGGGACCATCTGGAACCTACAGCCGGGTCGTTCGGGTGACAGTTCGGGGCCTGGCAGCTGTTCGTGCTCAGCCTGCTCGGGGCAGAGGGCCGACCCCGGTGACGCTTGAGCTGGCGGACTTTGCGTGGGGGCTCATGCTTCCCTCCAGCAGCTGCTGGCACCTGGGCCCCCTCCTGAAGTGACCAAGGGGGAGGGGAGCCGCCACAGGGCCCTGCGCCTGGGGGGATCACACGGGCCCCTGGGAAGAGGCACGTGCACGTGGGGACACCCTCACCCCCTGTTCTGTCTCCCCGGTCCTTCCCTCGAGTGCTGGGTGAGGTCAGCAAGAGCCTTGGGCTAGGCGCTTACTAGAGCCCCACCCCCCACCCCCACCCCCACCCCGGATGGAGGTAGGATGGTGTTGGAGGGAAAGAGGCGATGACTCCCACTGGGAACGCAGGAGCAGGTTTCCCAGAAGGAGAGAATTTGCCCTGGGCCCGGGGTCTAAACCTGAATCAGCAGTGATCTGTCCCCCTGAGGCAGGGCGAGTGGCTGCTGGGGCCTTGCATGCCCACACATGTCGTACGTGGGGAAGTCTCAGGCCTCCGAGCCAGGTGGGCCCCGATCTGACTCACCTCGAATATGTGAATATTTCGTCAGCCTGCCAGAAACTCTCTCCCTCCTCGTGATGGTGATAGTGATCGTGATCGGGCCTGGCCTTGATCCCCGCACTGACCGTGAAGGCTGTCCTGGTCCCCTGAGGGGAGGGGGTGGGGGGAAGGGTCAGGAGCACTGGGCCTGCAGGAGGCGGTGTGCCCGGCTGCCCACCCCCCTCCCAGAAGGGGCAGGAGCTGGTGGTGAGGCTGCGTGTCCTGTGTGCAGCGGGACCAGCCCCATGGGAGACTCGGAGGAGCCGTGCCAGTACTTTCCGGGGCCGCAGACCTTCTCCTGCCAGCTGGCAGTCCCTGAGGGGGACAACTCCTTGTACGTGGTGTCCCTGTGCGTCAGCAACGCTGCTGGGAGCAAGTCCAGCCATCCCCAAACGTTTGAGGGCTACGGAATCCGTGAGTAGGCTCTTTGGGACCCCCGCCCTCAGCTGCCTCTGTCCCCTCTGACTGAGGGCCACTCGAGACTTCGTGGGGCGCAGGGAGGGGCTGGCTGTGGGGTCTGCTGAGCTGGTGCCTCTGGGCCCTTGCTTGCCGGAGGGGAAGGGGGCCGGGGTCCTGCCTGCTCCCCGGCTCGGCTCGAGCGTGCCCGCTCTTCCCCCACAGTGCAGCCCGACCCACCTGTCAATGTCACCGTCACTGCCGTGCCCGGAAACCCCCGCTGGCTCAGGGTCACCTGGCGGGACCCCCCGTCCTGGAACTCCTACTTCTATAGGCTGCAGTTTGAGCTCCGATACCGGGCCGAGCGGTCGAGGACGTTCACCACGTGGATGGTAAGTTCTCCTTCGACCTCTGCACGGAGAAGGGCCCCGGGTCCTCGGGGCAGTGGGAAGGTCCTGGAAGGAACAACGCGGCTCCGGGTCCTGCTTTGTGAGTCGCCGCCCGAGTGGCTGTGGGTGAGTCCCTGAACCGTCCTGAGCCTCCGTCGTCGTCCCGTGTGTCAGGCAGGATGAGGGCATGGGGCCCTCCTCTCCGAGGCTCTGTGTGGGAGGATGAGTGTGACCCGGGGAGGCAGGTGTGCCGCGGGTGTGACAGGCGGGCTTCTGTGAGCATGACATACAGCTTCCGCCTGCAGGGGCGGGGGGGCCCGGCCCGCTCTGGGCCGCAGGGGTGACGGTGCGGCCAAGTCGCTCACGGGGCCTGAGACGGCGCAGCTGGGGCGCGGGGCGCCGAGGGCACGCTGTCCCCGGGGAGCTGCCGACCCGAGCCCCCTCCCCCCACCCCAGGTCAAGGAGCTCCAGCATCACTGCATCATCCATGACGCCTGGAGAGGCGCGAGGCACAGGGTGCAGGTCCGGGCCCGGGAGGAGTTTGGGCACGGCTCCTGGAGCGCGTGGAGCCCGGAGGCCGCGGGCGCCCCGTGGACAGGTACCGAGTGGGGTTTGGGCGGGTACCCCGGTCTTAGCAAAGTCAGCCCAAAACCAGTGGTGAAACAGCAGCCACTTTGGAGAGAGGCCAGCCTGGCCTCTCCTGTGCTTCCCGTGGGTCCCTGGCGACACGTGCTCCTGTCCTGCGGCCACTGGGACGCGAGCGGTGGCGGGGGGCGGGGGATCGCTCCACAGCTGGGGCTCCTCAGAGAATCTGTAGCTGTATTTAGTGAACCACAGTTACTAATATTTCTTATTTTTAAAAAGATGTTAAAGGCAGGGGTGCCTGGGTGGCTCAGTCAGTTGAGCAACCAACTTCGGCTCAGGTCACGATCTCACAGTCCGTGAGATCGAGCCCCGCGTCAGGCTCTGTGCTGACAGCTCAGAGCCTAGAGCCCATTTCAGATTCTGTGCCTCCCTCTCTCTCTGCCCCTCCCCAGCTCATGCTTTGTCTCTCTCCCTCCCTCTTAAAAATAAACAAACATTAGGGGGCACCTGGGTGGCTCAGTCGGTTAAGCGTCCCACTTCGGCTCAGGTCATGATCTCACAGTTTGTGGGTTCGAGCCCCACGTCGGGCTCTGTGCTGACAGCCCAGAGCCTGGAGCCTGTTTCAGATTCTATGCCTCCCTCTCTCGGACCCTCCCCGTTCATGCTCTGTCTCCCTCTCTCTCAAAAATAAATAAACGTTAAAAAAAAATAAACAAACATTAAAAAAAAGATGTTCCAGGTAAAAATACTTGCCTTTGGGGAATGATTGAAATTACTGTGGTTGTGATAGAAAAATTCTGCAAGAATACGAGAAAAATTATCATCAGTATTTTTGCCACCTAGAGAAAACCAGCGAGAGAGAACATTTTCATAGGTTTCTTTCCTTTCCTGAAATATGTGTGTGAGTTGGGGGAGAATACTGTGAGCATTCTCACATTAAATACTTTTGGAAATGTGTTGTGCAGTAAGTGCATGGTTAATGTTTTCTTAAGTGTTTATTTCTTTGGAGAGAGAGAGAGGGGGGGGGGGGGAGAAGCAGAGAGAGGGAGACACAGACTCGGAAGCAGGCTCCACACTATCAGTACAGAGCAGGACGTGGGGCTGGAACTCATGACACTGGGATCAGGACCTGAGCCGAGACCAAGAGTTGGACGCTCCACCACTGGGCCACCCAGGTGCCCCCAGTGTCTTGTCTTTACTTCCGAAATTTTCATCAAGTTAGTACGCTCTCACGGCGAAGAAGCGAAGCAGGGCTTCTGGGAACAGTGGCCCTCGTCCCCCACTGGCCACCTCCAGTCCTGCTTTTGCAGAGGAAGCTGCTTGGCCTGATGCCCCTCGTTCTGCTGGTGCCTCCCGAACTCCGAGCAGCAGGCCGACACGGCTGCCTTGCCTTTTTCCTGAGGAAACGATTTGAGATGTCTTGAGACACCTTGATTCCTTGCTGTGAACGATTAGGATTCAGCAGACCCAGAGCCAGCGCAGGAACTTCTCAGATCGCAGCGCGTAGAGAGGCCGTCCAGCCTCTGGTTGAATGCTTCCGGAGGTGGAGAGCTCACTACCCACTGCAGCAGCCCACTCCATTGTTCGCAGTGTTTCCATTAGAGAACGGCTTCCACACGGGCTTCCGGCTGAGCTCTCATTACCCCCGAAGCACAATCGAAACAAATGAGTTGTTCTTAAATTCCAGGCAAGTAAAACAAAAAAGGGAATACAGTACCCGTTTATTGAAGACATGGGGATAAAGAGGAAAAGGTAGAAATGAGGGGAAAAAGGCGATGGCCCAGGCCCACCTGGCTGGCACGTCCTCACACCGCAGCCCCGGGGGGAAGGCTCGCACACAGAGGTTGGTGTTCTTCCCCGGAAGAGACGCGGCGTTCCCCCTCCCCCCCTGCTTTGCCACATGAGGCCCGTGCCTTTCGTGTCCCGGGGAGCCGGACGAGTCGCCGTGGGCTCTTCCTAGTTGGATGCGCTTAACGTCCGGTGCAGGCTCAGATCTTCGCCGGCCCTTTTCCCGTCACCCGTCCGTCAGGGGCAGCAGGCGGGTTTCTGCCGGACCCTCTTCCCAAAGCCTATTTCCCGCAAAGACTTGGGTGGGGTGGGGGGCCTGAGTCCTCTCTCTTACTTAGGGGGACTGTTTAAATCCATTGGGACATCCCTCAGGCTAGATTGTGGTGACCTGTCCACGGTTCGATTTGTACACACTTGGAGCCCAAACACGCTCATCTTCTGAGTGCTGAACCTGACCGGGGCCCCGGAGCCTTTGCGAGGGGAGAGAGCTGTGCACAGCCCCGTGTGCGGGAAATGCTTCGGACGCACACCTCTTCGCTCAACCACTGGATTCAGATGGTCGCAAACGGCTCCAAGAAATTGCTTTGTTGGAAAGTTCTTTCTCTTTAGAAATGTTTAATCGTGGTGCAATTTGTACACATAACTTAAAATTTACATGGTAACCGTTTGTAAGTGTATTAAAATGGTAGAAAGTACGTCCCCACGTCCACACCGCTGTGCGGCTGTCACACCGTCCATGTCCCAGAACTCTTCATCCTGCGAAACTGAAACTCTGTCCCCGTTAAACAGCGCCCCCGCCCCCGCCCCTGGTGTCGCCGTCGTCTCTATGCGTTTCGCTGCTGCCGGGCCTCATAATAAGTGGACACCCCGCGTCTGTCCTGGTGACCGGCCTGTTTCCGTAGCGTCGAGTTCATCTGTGTAACACGTGTCAGAATCTCCTTCCTGTTTGAGGCTGAATAATATTCCATCGTATGAAGACACCGCGTCTTGCGTAACTGCTCCTCTGTGGTCGGGCACTTGGGTTCCTTCCACCTTATCTCTGTTGTGAAAAATGCTGCTGTGAACACGATGTGTATGTATCTGTTTGGTCCCCTGCTTCCCGTTCTGTTGAGTACAGACCCAGAAGTGGAATTGCTGAATCATATAGTAGCTCTATTTTTAATTCTTTTGAGGAACTATCGGACTGTTTTCCACAGTGGCTGCACCATTTTACATTCTTCTCTTTTTTTAAAAAATTTTTTTTTAACGTTTATTTATTTTTGAGACAGAGAGAGACAGAGCACGAACGGGGGAGGGGCAGAGAGAGAGGGAGACACAGAATCTGAAACAGGCTCCAGGCTCTGAGCTGGCAGCACAGAGCCCGACGCGGGGCTCGAACTCACGGACTTCGAGATCGTGACCTGAGCCGAAGTCGGACGCTTAACCGACTGCGCCACCCAGGCGCCCCAGAACAAGAATCTTTGGGACAATTTTCAAGAACATCACCAGGGTGATGCTGCTTTAGGGGATAAAAGATCAGTAGCTTTATCCTCAGACATTATAAAATTAAAACCTTTTTAATGTTGACTTATTTTTGAGAGAGAGACAGAGCATGAGCGAGGGAGGGGCAGAGACGGGAGAGACACAGAATCCGAAGCAGGCTCCAGGCTCCCAGCTGTCAGCACAGAGCCCGACGCGGGGCTCGAACTCACGGACTTCGAGATCGTGACCTGAGCCGAAGTCGGACGCTTAACCGACCAAGCCACCCAGGCGCCCCAGCATTCTTCTTTCTTTAAGTTTATTTTGAGAGAGAGCGTGTGTGCAGGTGCAAGCAGGGGAGGGGCAGACGGGGAGGGAGAGAATCCCACGCGGGTTCCGCACTGTCAGTGCAGAGCCCGACATGGGGCTCGAACCCACAAACCGGGAGATCGTGGCCTGAGCCGAAATCAAGAGTCAGACGCTCAACTGCTCATCTAAGCCACCCGGGCGCCCCCGCACCGTTTTGAGTTCTTATGAGCAACGAACAGGGTTCCGGTTTCTTCACATCCTCATGACACCTGTTATTTTCCGGTTTTGTTTGTTTGTTTGTTTTGAGACTCGCCGTCCCACTGGCCGTGAGGCAGTACTGTGGTTTTGATTTGCTTTTCCGTAACGATTAGTGGTGGTGAGCAACTTTCTGTGTGCTTCTGGCCACGGGTGCATCTTCGTTGGAGGAGGTCTGTTCAAGAAGAAAGTTCTTCCTCGTGTCAACCCAGCGCTGCCCTCCGGGGTGACCCGAGCCCGTCAGCTGGTCTGCTCTGTGGGCCTCCGGGCCCCGCATCCGCCTGCCTTTCTCTTTCCAGGCTGTGGTGCAGCCGGCCCGACCCGCGGGGCTCCCCGTCTGGCTGCCTTTTCCCGCACCGGGTCTCACTTGCGGGTGTCCCTCTTTAAATGACTGACCTGGTCCCCACAGAGGGAGCGCCAGCCCCGAGGACGGCCTCTGACGTTTTCGCCTTCGTTCCTGTGGCTGGAGCGAGCGTGGGGCTCACACACCGCACCTGGCTGCTTCTCGCATCAGCCTCGGAAGCGCGGAGACCCCGTCCCGTGCGTGTGTGGTTTCGGGGGGTCTCCAGGGCCCCAGCGGTAAAGACGCCGAGAGACGGCCAGCCGTTGCCCCGCTGTGGAGGGCAGAGCCAGGGGAAGTGCCAGGGGCTTTGGGTGGACACCGGGGAGCGCCGTGGGAGTGAGGGTTAGCGCCCCACCGCCAGCACAGTCCCAGGGCCGTTGGGCTTGTCTGTGCCCTGGCACCAGGGCGCTCCCCAAGCGCAGGACCCCCGCGTGCAGGCCGCGCCTGCCCCCTGGCCTCGGCCTGGGGGTGCTGACCTCGGGGACGCGGGGGTCGTGGGGAGCACGGCGGAGCGCGGAGCCGGGGCTGGCGACCCGCCAGAGCCTCGGCCGGGCCATGGGGCAAGTGGGGACGCTGTGGTGCGTCTCGCTCCCTTCGGGGGGTCGTCTGTAAAACGGGCTGCGGGCTGTTTTCCGAAGGAAATGCTCCTGGTGACGCACTTCCTGCCAGTCTGTCCCGGCTTCCGGTGCCGTCGCACCCCCGTGGGTCGGGGGAGCCAACGTGTGCGCCCGGCGTGTCCTCTGTGCGCGTGGGTCCCGGCTGCCCTGCTCGGTGCTCTGTGCCCGGGTCCCGCAGGGCAGGCGGGTGTCGATGAGCACGCCCAGCGTCGCTTTGCCTGTCTGCTCGTGGCCGGGCACGTACCGTCTGCTGTCCTGGCGTGTCGGAGCCTGGAGGTCCGGTGGGTCTTGTGCGGCCGCCAGGCCGGCCGGGACCGAGAGCCCTGGTGAAAGTCTGCATGAGGCCGGAGAGGAGACGTCCTTCCGCACACGGGGCGTTGTGGGGCCGCGGCGGCCGCAGGGCGGCCCAGAGAGAGCCGGGGAGGCTTCCCCGGGGGTGGGGGGAGGGGTTGTGTCGAGTCCTGGAGGGTGTGTGGGACTGTCCCCACAGAGAAGGGGACAGCAGGCCGGCCGTGCAGCGAGCAGAGGGTCCGGCACCCGCACAAGGTGGCTTGGGATGAGGCAGGTGCCGGAAGGCCTGTTCCAGGCAGGGGCGGCTGGTGCAGGGTGGAGAGGGCCCGTGCGGCTTGGATCCCCCCGCCCCCCAGCTGCTCCGGGAGGCCAAGTGAGCCCCCCAAGTGAGAGGGGCGGTCCGCCCCTCTCGAGTGGGAGGCCGCCCTCCAGGCCCCTCCTCCCGCGGCCCCGACAGGGTGGCATGGAGCGAGCCCCTTTGCAGAGCGAGCGTGGGGCGGGGGCCTGGGCAGCCCTTCGGACCCGCTCCCACAGCGTGCTCACCGCGTGCGGCCTGGCCCCGGGCGGGTGCTGGGGCTTGCGGGCACAGGAGCCCTTGGGGTGTCCCGAGGCCGGAGCTGGGGCCCTCCCCGAGCCCAGGTGGGAACGGCTGGGGTTCAGGAGCCCGTCGGGCACAGGTTTCTGCAGAGGCTGTGCCCCGAGGGGCCTCCCAGGGCGGCCGCCAGCTGACCCCCACGCCTGGCCGCTCACTCACCTCCCCATTCCAGCGGCCCCAGGCACCTGCACACGTGTGTCCCACCACCTGGGGGGGCCGCACCGGTGAGCCCTGCCTGCACGCTGCCCGGTGCACTCACTCCTGCGCGCTGGGCCTCCACCGGCTGTGACATTTCTGAAGAGAGCTTTAGGGCCATATAAGGTTGCCAACGTTTCGAGGTTCATTCGTTTTTGAGAGAGAGAGAGAGAGAAACAGACAGAGACAGAGTGTGAGCGGGGGAGGGGCAGAGAGAGGGGGAGACACAGAATCCGAAGCAGGCTCCGGGCTCCGAGCCGTCAGCACAGAGCCTGACGCGGGGCTCGAACTCCCGGACTGCGAGATCATGACTTGAGCCGAGGTCGGACGCTCAACGGGCTGAGCCACCCAGGCGCCCTGTGGTTGCCAACTTTTAATTTTGCTCAGTAAGGATGTGAATAGTTAAGTAAAACGTAGCTGTTGCCGTATTGCCGTTTTCCATCGTGTCGTAAAGAAGGGGTGAGACGCTTCGGCGGCCAAGCTGCTCCCCCGAGGTTTCCTCCTGTGGCCTCAGACTAGGGGGCTCTCTGCAGACCACCCCGGGGTGCTTGGGGCCCGGCCGCAGGGGACTGTCAGCGCCTCCGTGAGGGCTTTGGTGTTCGCACCACGGGAGGAGCAGTGATTGGCTTTCTGGCTGGTGGTTTGTGGCCTGTGTAGGCAGCTGGGAGGCAGGGACTGAGCCCAGAGTGGGTGGCCCTGCAGACAGCTGTCCCCTGGCCCCCTTCCTGCGGGCGCCTGGCTCTGTGGTTCGTCCCCCTGTCCCTGTCCCCTCACCTCTCTGCAGCCTCAGCCTCCTTTTTTCTTTCTCTGCTTTTTATTCTTGGCCCACTTGTTTCGCTCTCTGTACTCCTACCCCTGAGCCCTGCCCTTAACCGGTCATAATATGCAATTTAAAAATATTTTGTTAGAAAAAAATGGATGTTCTCTGCACCTCCCCGGTTTTATTGAGATACAGTTGACGTATCATGTCGTATTAGGTTCAGATGTACAACTTAATGACTTGGTATTTGTATATGTTGCTGAATGATGATCACACCATCTGTCCATCACCACACATAGTTACAGATAGTGTGTCTCTTGTGATGAGAGCTTCGAAGATCCAGTCTCGGCAACTTTCAAATAAGCAATGTGGGCACTGTTCACTGTGGTCGCTGTACCGTGCGTCGCATCCCCAGGACTTGTTATTATTTTGTAAAAAATGTTTACAAAGTTTCTTTATTTATTTTAATTTTTTTTTTTTAACGTTTATTTATTTTTGAGACAGAGAGAGACAGAGCATGAACGGGGGAGGGTCAGAGAGAGGGAGACACAGAACCGGAAACAGGCTCCAGGCTCCGCGCTGTCAGCACAGAGCCCGATGCGGGGCTTGAACTCACGGACCGCGAGATCATGACCTGAGCCGAAGTCGGCCACTTAACCGACTGAGCCACCCAGGCGCCCCATCTTTATTTATTTTGAGAGAGTGCATGGGAGGGACGGAGAGAGAGAATCCCAAGCAGGCTCTGAGCTGCCAGCACACAGCCTGAGGTGGGGCTCGAACTCACGAACTGAGAGATTGTGATCTGAGCTGAAATCAAGAGGTGGACGCTTAACCCACTGAGCCAGCCAGGCAACCCCCGTCCCCAGGACTTGTTACATTCTTTGTTCCCAATTCTGAGGTCAGTTCTTATTTATTCATTCATTCATTCATTCATTCATTTATTTATTTATTTATTTTAATGTTTATTCATTTTTGAGAGAGAGAGAGAGAGCGTGTGAGCAGGGGAGGGGCAGAGAGAGAAGGAGACACAGAATCCGAAGCGGGCTCCAGGCTCTGAGCCGTCAGCACACAGCCCGATGAGGGGCTCGAACCCACAAACTGTGAGATCATGACCTGAGCTGAAGTTGGATACTCAACTGACTGAGCCCCCCAGGCACCCCAGGTCCGTTTTAAAACAAATATCGTGGGGCGCCTGGGTGGCGCAGTCGGTTAAGCGTCCGACTTCAGCCAGGTCACGATCTCGCGGTCCGGGAGTTCGAGCCCCGCGTCAGGCTCTGGGCTGATGGCTCGGAGCCTGGAGCCTGTTTCAGATTCTGTGTCTCCCTCTCTCTCTGCCCCTCCCCCGTTCATGCTCTGTCTCTCTCTGTCCCAAAAATAAATAAACGTTGAAAAAAAAAAATTAAAAAAAAAAAAAAAACAAAACAAATATCGTGCACCAGGCTGGGGTACTTTCCGCGCATGTGATCTCAGGTGATCTGTCCCAGAGGAAGCTGTCCGCCTCGCTCAGAAATGAGGAGACGGTGTCTAAGAGAGGTTCGGTGTCTTGACCAGATTATCTGTTTATCGGTCCTGAAGGCCTCTGCCATTTTTACCCTGGACTTCTCTGTTCCAAAACCCGAGCAGACAGACTCAGACCAACCCTCAAGTTAACGGAAAGAAGTTTCTTGTTTTAAGAACTCATGTGAAAAAAACGCCCAAAACTCATGTGTGTTCACTAATTTTGTTAGGAACGTGAAAGTGCCTCCTGTCGTCTCGGAAATAGTCACACAAGGAAAACCCGCAGTGGCAACATGCTTCATGTTTCGAGTAGTCTTTTTCCTAAGTGCTTTTCCGTAATCGAAATTTTACTAACTACACGGTTCTTGAGAAAAATGTGTTAAATACTAGGTTCACAGAGATGAGCAAGATATAGTCTCTGAATCTGGGAAATGTTCAATCTAGAGATGGTTTTAAAATAAAGAAAAAAAGTGCGTTCTTAGAGCCAGAAAGATTGGTCACTCACTTCTTACAAAACTGGACAAGTTGTTGAACGTCCCTGTGGCTGTTTCCCCGTCTGTAGAATGGGGGTGGGTAACGGGACTGTGACAGAGTGACCGAGTGCTGTCCTGAAGCCTGGACTTGTGAAGTCATGTGAAGTAGGAGGCTGGCACGTGGTAGGTGCTCCGTAAATGCAGGCTCTCGTTACCGCCACAGCCACTTCCGGGGCTGCGGGGACACGAGGGACACGGGGATACGGAGCTGCGGGGACACGGGGATATGGGGACACGGGTGTGCGTTCCTTCTCTCGCCCAACTCGCCGGCCGGAGGGAGACGTTAGGAAATAGAAATGCTTTTGCCTAAACAGGAAAACACACTGCGCTCCCTGACGTGGGCAACGTCTCTCTGAGCCTCAGTGTCTTTGTAAACCTGAGCTCACGGTGCCTGCCTCCTGGGGACACTGGGTATAAAACGGGACAGAACTTCAGGCTCCTGGACCCCTCGGGGCTGGTGCGTTGTGGCCGTCCACAAAGGCTGGTCCCGGCAACGTTCGTGATACTTTAGTGGTGGTCTTGGCCTGACTGCCCTTGAGCCCCGGTGTGTCCGTCTGTAAAGTGGAAATGGTTTTTATTCAGAACAACGCAAAAGACTTTACCTTCTCTCTCTGGGGACACAATGGTCTGAATCAGGGCCCCATGGTCATCAAGGTCACCTAAGACTTTTAAAAAGTCTCGTTATGTGAGACTTAATTTTAAGGTATTTTGTTACTAATGTTTATTTTGAGAGAGAGAGAGAAAGAGAAAACAAGCTGGGAAGGGGCAGAGAGAGAGGGAGAGAGAGAATCCCGAGAGGGCTCCATGCTGTCAGCACAGAGCCTGACGAGGGGCTTGAACTTGGGACCCTGAGATCACGACCCGAGTCGAAGCCAAGCGTCGGATGCTTAACCGACCGAGCCACCCAGGCGCGCCTGTAGAGCCTTTAAAACCCCCGATATCTGGGTCCCAGCCCCGAGGTTCTGAGGCCACAGACCAAGGAAGGGATCTAAAGAGCCACACAGGAAGGGAACGTGGCCGGGTTTGGGAAGCCCTGGACCGAGTGACCGTCTGTGGTCAGCTGTATGTCCCGGCAGGGCTGCCCCGACTCCTGGTTTTAGCTCTCGTCAGTGCCCCGTGCCCTGTGCTCGGCCGGCCGTCACCCGCCATGCACCTGCATGTTCTCCGCTAGGCACTGGCTCCTCCCCGTCTTCCCCAGGCTGATCTCAGGCTGACTGGCTGTGTGATCTTGGACTAGCTGCTTTCCCTCTCTGGGCTCTGTTTCCTCTGCACAATGGGATGGTGAACATGCTCTGGTGTCCCCTCTAGGGCTGCTGCCGTGTGTTTCCTCCCCTCCTGGGGACAGCACTGTCCTGCTGGACATTCCCTCCTGAGCAGAAGCGTGGTCACCTTCTCTGTCCCCTTATTCTACTCCTGGTTCAGGTTAGGCTCCGTATCTTTGTGTAAACTGTTTCCGTAGTGTTTTTAACTTCTCAACGGAAAAATGATGGGCTGGAAAGAAAATAAACCCCAGAGCATTCCACCCGTGGCCTGTCACAGTTCAGGCCCTGGTCCCTCGGGCCCACGCTTGCCGCAAGGCCCGTCCTCTTGTTGGTGCTCTTGCTTCGATGCCTGGCCTCCTGTGGCGGGGGGGGGGAGGGGGGGGAGAGGGGGGCGGGGTTCTGCAGAAATACTGTTCCCAGGAAGGGGGGCCTCCTGTGTGCCTGGACCATGTCCCTTACTGGGCAAAGCCTACCAAACCCACCCGGGCGGATGAGAACTTAACTATTTTTTATTGTGAAAGGTGAATAGAAGAAAATTAAAATGTTGGGGTGCCTGGGGGGCTCAGGTCATGATCTCATGGTTTTTGGGTTCGAGCCCCATATCTGGCTCTGTGCTGACAGCACAGAGCCTGGAGCCTCCTTTGGATCCTCTGTCTCTCTCTCTGCCCCTCCCCCACTCACGCTCTGTCTCTCTCTCTCTCTCAAAAATAAACTTTTAAAAAATTAAAAAAAAAAAATTTTAATGTCAATAGTGCTTCCATCCAGCGACTTGTTCTGTTTGTTTGCTCCCTGTGTGTAAATATATATGTATGTATATAATGTATAATAAACAGCGATATAAATTTCTTTCTTCCCATCCAAGTACTAACTAGGCCCAACCCTGCTTAGCTTCCGAGATCAGATGAGATCGGGCGTGTTCAGGGTGGTTTGACCGTGGACTAAATCTCTTTCTTTAGGGACTTTACATCAGACCGTATGAGCCTCCCTTGTCTTGTATTTTTCGTATAACTATATTCTCAACATTTTTCTCCTTTATTTTTCTTTCTTTTTTTTTTAATTTATTTTTTTAATGTTTATTTATTTTTGCGACAGAGAGAGACAGAGCATGAACGGGGGAGGGGCAGAGAGAGAGGGAGACACAGAATCTGAAACAGGCTCCAGGCTCTGAGCGGTCAGCCCAGAGCCCGACGCGGGGCTCGAACTCACAGACCGTGAGATCGTGACCTGAGCCGAAGTCGGCCGCCCAACCGACCGAGCCACCCAGGGGCCCCTCTCCTTTATTTTTAAAGACTTGCAACCTATGGCTATCTCCTAACTTATATAACTATTTAATTTATGTAACGAATTTAATTATATATTTATATATGGTTTTGTATGTAATATTTGTATATACTTACATAACTAATTGTCTAGGGCTGGCTACCAGCTTATTCTAGCGTAACGTTCTTTTCGTCAACACGGCAACGAGCTTACTCTGGGAGAGTTCGGGGTCTGTCCATCATTAATTGTGACTCTTCCGCCCACAGAACCCAGGAGCCCCCCAGCCAAGACGGAGGCGCCCCCCTCCACGCAGGTGAGTGGCCAGGACAGCAGCACCTGGGCTGGGGATTGTGGGCTGGCACCGGACGGAACTTGGTTCAGATCCCAGCCCTGCCACTTGCTGGAAATGTGGCCACGGGCCGGTCACGTGTTCTCTTCGAGCCTCTGTACAACGGGGTCAGAGCAGTTCGGTTGTCCCAGGACAGTCGCGGCCACGGTGGTCTGTGGAGTTGGCTGGCCTGGCTCGAAGAACGCCCTGTGCCTCGTGGCCGAGGTCTCGTCTCTGATCTGAGAGACGCCACTGAGCTCGGAATCAAATTCGGTGCATCTGAGCCTTTCCTCTGTGGGCTCCCGGTGTCATAATTTCCTGGAAAGAGGATTACCTCTGAAGCTGCTTAACAAATCTTTGGGTAATCCAATTTCCCACCCAGCTGCCTGTCCTGTGGTCCTTAATCCCCTGAGGGCCAGCTAAACTGGGAGGCTCAGCCCCTCCTGGAGCCAGCAGCCCAGGGAAGGAGCCCCGGCCTCGCACCTCATACGTGGCCGATGCAGGGCTTCCCAGGCACCGGCGGAAGAGGCTCCGGGTACAGCCTGTGCCGTGTGGCCAGGTGCGGGGTGGGTGCTGGCTGAGGGCCAGCCCAGATGTGCTCGGTGCTGAGCCCTGTACCCGCAGTCTCGTTTGAGCCTGTCGTTAGCCGGGGTTCAGAGCTAAGGCGGTGGTGCCTGCGAGGGAGGAAAACAGATAGCCACGTGGGTTACAGGATCTGTCCAAGGTCACAGAGCTGGTAAGTGGGGGGTCCAGGATTCTGGCCCGCGGTTTTCCCAGGAGACGGGGGCACCCGCACCCTGGCATGGGACGTGGGGGACAGTGCTGCTGTAGCCCGTCCGGGGAGCCTCTCCTTTGGGAGAGGCGCCATGCCCCAAGCCCTGGTGGAGAGGCAGCCGGGAAGGAGTCCTGCCTCTTGCTGGCGAGGTATAGATGCAAATGACAAAATGACGGTGCAGACGTCGAGAGGCTCAGGTCAGGAGTGGAGAGGTGCCTGAGACACAGCGAAGGATGCCATGGATGGACCATAGAGGGCTGAGGAGGAGGTCTGAGCTGGTCCCAGATGATGGCGGAATCTGCAGAAACGCGCTTACAGGGGGGGTCTCTGTTTTAGGCACCGACTACTAATGGAGACGATGAAAATAATCTCTTGAAAGATTCTGCAAATGCAACCAGCCTCCCAGGTAAGGACTGGGTGTATTCACACTCCGGTGATATCGGGGGCACAGGGACTTCTCTGCATCACGTCCGTTCTTATTCGGAAGTGTTGGCAGAAGGCCAGTCTGCTGAAGGGGAGGAGCTGTGACAGAGACGCTACTTTGCAGGCCCCCGTCTGAGGCCGTTGGCTGACGTAGGGTGAGGGAACCGTAGGGAGGATGGCACAGATCAGTGAAATATGCCCCAGCTCGCCTAGAATACAAACAAAAGGCTTGGAGTCTGACACGGAATGCAGGCTGGCGGAACTCTCTGGGAGCCTGGATTTCAGTGCTCGGCTCCCGTGTACCTGCAAGAGCAGGAAAGCTCACCAGCGTCAGGAAGGACCCGGGTCCGCCATACGTGTGGGGCTCCCGGAGCGCAGGCTGGGGCCTCAGCACGGCTCCTGGCTCTCTGTGGAAGCCCTCACCCCACCGGATGCTGGCTGCCCAGGCCCCGTCCCGGTTGCAGGCCCTGCTACAAGGCACCTGGGAAGGACCCGCTGACTACCTGGGCCTGAGTTCTGCACAGCTGGGGGCTCGGGGGGACCGAAGCCACCCTACCCTCCCGGGGTCAGGCTCCGATGGAGGAAGGCAGGGAGCGCGGTGGAGAGCGGTGTGGAGACGGCCAAAGCAGAGGCATCGATAAAGCGAGGGGAATTTGGAGATGTCCGAGGGTGTGTGCAGTTGGGATCACAGAACGTTCTGGGGGAGGTGCCGTTTGAATGGGCCTCGAGTGGTAGGGTGGGGGTGGGGTGCAGTTCAGGGGCTGCGGTGGGGAGGGGCCTCAGCGAGGAGCTCCTCCAGCCCTGTCTCCGGGAAGGCCGTCCGTGGGTCCATCGATGGCCAGGCTCCCTGCCCAGTGCCCAGTGGGCACGTGCCCGTGGCCTGATGCTCGCTGGGAATTTCATACTTACGTCGGAAACTGAGCACTTGATGCCCCGGCCCTTTCCAGCCCCAGTCTCTCCTTTTCCATCCTCCTCGTCTTGGGAACCGGTGCCACATGCGCTGGGCCGCTCAGGGCGGTCGGGGTGGGCGGAGGGGGTCGAGCGCGCGTCCTCTTCTACCCCTGCCCCACGTCCAGTCCCTGAGCCCTGCTGTTCCCAGGGACTCGTCCCCTCTGCCAGGACTTCAGGAGCTGGTGCGGGTCTCCCGTCTTTTCCTCCTGACCCCCAACAGACCCTCTCCAGCCAGCAGCCAGAGCGACTGTGCAGTCACAGATCTGGGCTCTGGTCTCTGTGGGGTCAGTGCCCGTCTCAGACCTCACCTTGTCCACTCTCCCTGTCGCTCGCTCTGCACTCACATTCTCTACCTCGGAGCCTTTGCACACGCTGCCTGCACTCACATTCTCTACCTCGGGGCCTTTGCACACGCTGCCTGCTCTGCCCGTGTGCTCTTCCCCTGACCTGGTCAGCTCCTTTACACAGCCAGGCCTCTGCTCAGAGCCCTCTGCTAGGGGCCTGTCCTACGTCTGACGCCCCACCCCAGCCCCCACCCCTGTCACTCCTTGACCTTCCTCTGCTTTCTTTGTCGTCATTGCCCTTGTCCCTGCTAAGGTCACGTGACATTCATTTGTTTGTCTCTCTGTTGATTAGAATGTAAGATCCAGGCAGGCGGGAGCTTTTCTGTCAGCCTGTATCCCTGTGGCTCCGAACAGACACTTCTATCGATAAATAGTCAATAAACATTTGTTGAATGAGGGAAGGGACAAATATCAAAGACGGTGAAGTGTTAGTGAGGAAGCCAGTCATACTGCCTCTGTTACACGGCCGTCTCTGCCAGGTGCGGGGACACCCGTCCTGCAGCCGGTGCCCGGTCTGGGCTCCTGACAGCCGTGTCCAGCGGGCGCTTGAAGTGATGAGCGTCAGGAGGCATCGCGGCCCATGGTGGACACGCCTGGAGGAGCCCGGGAGCTGCGAGGGTGTGCGGGCCCAGCCACAGAGTGTGGACTCCGGGCACCAGCTCCGTGTGGCAGCTGTGGGAGGGGACGGGTTGCCCACGAACCAGTTTGTTCTTTCGGTCCCCGCAGAGCCTGCTGTGTGCGGGCTCCGCATGAGCGGGGGGGGGGGGGGGGGTTGACCGTGGGGACACCCGTGGTCCCGCTGCCGGGAGCTCGAGCTGCAGCTGGAGAGGTGCCCGCGGGCGCCTGGAGCGAGGTCGCTCCGCAGAGGAAATGGCATCACCTCTTGTGACGCCAAAGGCCTGGTTGGGGCTGGAAGGCTCAGGCGGGAAGAGCATTCTGGAAGGGAAGGAGACTGGGGGCGGGGGGGCTCCGGAAGGAGCAGGAACATGGCACGTGGCGGACAAATGAGGTCCACGTGGCTGGGGCTTGAGGACCAAGTGGGGTGACAGGTGACACCCCAGTGGAGAAAGCTGGATTTCACCTGCCTGAGCTCCTGACACCGTCCTCAGTGGAGCCGCGTCGACGGGGTCCCCAAAGCCTCCAGGCTGTTGCACCCCCGTGCCTTGGGGGCCGGGCCAGAGCTGTTCAGTGGGGGGAGGGGCGGGGGGGCCTTTCTCGCCAGGGCTGGGACCCCGGGGTCGCACTGGGCTGGGCCGAGTCCTCTGGAGCCAGCTCTGGCGGGCTAGCAGGCCTCCGGGGCGAGGTTCCCTCGGGTCCTGACAGCACCTGGTTTCCTGTTCCTCCTCCTGTTCTCTCTCCTCCTAGTGCAAGACTCTTCGGTGCCACTGCCCACCTTCCTGGTGGCCGGAGGAAGCCTAGCCTTCGGAACGCTCCTGTGTGTTGGCCTCGTCCTGAGGTGAGCAGGGTCCGGGGGACCCGTGGCCTCGTCCCGTGGTGAGCAGGGTCCGGGGGGCCCGTGGCCTCGTCCCATGGTGAGCGGGGCCCGGGGGGGCCCGTGGCCTCGTCCCGTGGTGAGCGGGGTCCGGGGGGCCCATGGCCTTGTCCCGTGGTGAGCGGGGTCTGGGGGGCAGTGGCCTCGTCCCGAGGTGAGCAGGGTCTGGGGGACCCGGGGCCTCGTCCCATGGTGAGCAGGGTCTGGGGGGCCCGTGGCCTTGTCTCGTGGTGAGCAGGGCCCAGGAGGGCCCATGGCCTTGTCCCATGGTGAGCGGGGCCTGGGGGACCGTGGCCTCATCCCAAGGTGAGCAGGGTCCGGGGGGGCCCATGGCCTCGTCCTGTGGTAAGTGGGGTCTGGGGGGCCTGTGGCCTCGTCCCGTGGTGAGCGGGGCCCAGGGGGGCCCGTGGCCTCATCCCGTGGTGAGCGGGGTCCTGGGGGCCTGTGGCCTCGTCCCGTGGTGAGCGGGGCCCGGGGGGCTGTGGCCTCGTCCCAAGGTGAGCGGGGTCCAGGGGACCCGTGGTCTCGTCCTGTGGTGAGCGGGGTCCGGGGGGCCTGTGGCCTCGTCCTGTGGTGAGCAGGGTCCGGGGGACCCGTGGCCTCGTCCCGAGGTGAGCAGGGTCCGGGGGGCCCGTGGCCTCGTCCTGTGGTGAGCAGGGCCCTGGGGGCCCGTGGCCTCGTCCCAAGGTGAGCGGGGTCCGGGGGACCCGTGGTCTCGTCCTGTGGTGAGCAGGGTCTGGGGGGCCCGTGGCCTCGTCCTGTGGTGAGCGGGGCCCAGGGGGGCCCGTGGCCTCGTCCTGTGGTGAGTGCGGTCCGGGGGGCCCATGGCCTCATCCTGAGGTGAGCAGGGTCCGGAGGACCCATGGCCTCGTCCCGTGGTGAGCAGGGTCTGGGGGGGCCCATGGCCTCGTCCCGTGGTGAGCGGGGTCTGGGGGGCCTGTGTCCTCGTCCCGTGGTAAGCGGGGCCCAGGGGGCCCGTGGCCTCATCCCGTGGTGAGCGGGGTCCTGGGGGCCCGTGGCCTCGTCCCGTGGTGAGCGGGGCCCGGGGGCTGTGGCCTCGTCTCAAGGTGAGCAGGGTCCAAGGGGCCTGTGGCCTCGTCCCATGGTGAGCGGAGCCTGGGGGTGCTGTGGCCTCGTCCCATGGTGAGTGGGGCCCGGGGGGCTGTGGCCTCGTCCAAAGTGAGCAGGGTCCAAGGGGCCCGTGGCCTCATCCCGTGGTGAACGGGGACCTGGGGGGGCCGTGGCCTCATCCCGTGGTGAGTGGGGCCCAGGGGACCGTGGCCTCATCCCAAGGTGAGCAGAGCCCGGGGGGCCGTGGCCTCGTCCAAAGTGAGCAGGGTCCAAGGGGCCCGTGGCCTCGTCCCGTGGTGAACGGGGACCTGGGGGGGCCATGGCCTCATCCCGTGGTGAGTGGGGCCCAGGGGACCGTGGCCTCATCCCAAGGTGAGCAGAGCCCGGGGGGCCGTGGCCTCGTTCCGTGGTGAGCGGGGCCCGGGGAGGCTGTGGCCTCGTCCCGTGGTGAGCGGGGCCCGGGGGACCGTGGCCTCGTCCCGTGGTGAGCGGGGCCCGGGGGACCGTGGCCTCGTCCCGTGGTGAGTGGGGCCGGGGGGGCCGTGGCCTCGTCCCGTGGTGAGTGGGGCCCGGGGGGCCGTGGCCTCGTCCCGTGGTGAGCGGGGCCCGGGGGGACCGTGGCCTCGTCCCGTGGTGAGCGGGGCCCAGGGGACCGTGGCCTCGTCCCAAGGTGAGCGGGGCCCGGGGGACCATGGCCTCGTCCCGTGGTGAGCGGGGCCCGGGGGGGCCGTGGCCTCGTCCCGTGGTGAGCGGGGCCCGGGGGGGCCGTGGCCTCGTCCCGTGGTGAGCGGGGCCCGGGGGACCGTGGCCTCGTCCCGTGGTGAGTGGGGCCGGGGGGGCCATGGCCTCGTCCCGTGGTGAGCGGGACCCGGGGGGCCGTGGCCTCGTCCCGTGGTGAGCGGGGCCCGGGGGGACCGTGGCCTCGTCCCGTGGTGAGCGGGGCCCAGGGGACCGTGGCCTCGTCCCAAGGTGAGCGGGGCCCGGGGGACCATGGCCTCGTCCCGTGGTGAGCGGGGCCCGGGGGACCATGGCCTCGTCCCAAGGTGAGCAGGGCCCGGGGGGCCCGTGGCCTCGTCCCGTGGTGAGCGGGGCCCGGGGGGCCCGTGGCCTCGTCCCGTGGTGAGTGGGGCCCGGGGGGGCCCGTGCTGGCCTCCCCCTCCTCATCTAGCTTGTGTTGCTGGTGGCGGCATGTGTTTTAGAGGAAAAACTGGCCAGATTTGAAGACAGATCAGATGAGCAGGAGGAGGGGCAAGGGTCCAGTGTGACCCTCAGGTCTCTTGCCTCAGCAGCTGGGCGCGTGGCAGATTGTCAGTCTCGCGGAGACTGCGAGCATGTAGACAGGATGTGGGCAAGGCCAGGACAATCCGTGTGGAATTCCAACACGGGAAGGTTGTGTAGACGCAAAGGGGAGCCGGGAACCGTGCTGACGGATCAGAGGGGGGTGGGGTGTGTGCGAGACACAGAAGTGAGGCGTCAGGCCCTGGGGCTGCAGTGCCGTTCCACGTGGTCTCTCCCACGGGAGCCGTGTACAGACATGGGGAGGGTGCCACGCGGGCATCAGCACGGAAGTCTGTCCCCGGGCGAGTCCGAGGGGCCTGGCCACACCTCCCGGGGACCTGCAGGGGTCACCTTTCAGTGCTGTGTCCTCGCACCTCTCCAGCTGAGGTTAGGAAACACACAGGCCGATGGGCACCGTGCCCCCTTCACGTGGCCTCTCCCACCGGGTGGCCGTCGGCTTTGTCACTCACACCGAGCTTGCGGACACGTCAGCCAGCAGTGCTCCTGAGGCGTGGGCAGGAGGCGTGTTTGTGGCCTTGGCGGGAGCTCACGGTGTTGCCTGTGCTGAGGTCTCGGGAGGCTTGGCTGGTGGCTGGACCAGCGCAGGGTGAACTGGAGCCCGTCCCTCCTGCCTCTTGTCTGGTGGCAGCTGTCCGGGTTGTCGCTGGTGATCGTGAGGGGAGGCTTGGGGGCGAGCGACCGCCACGCTCCCGGGGCCCTTGCGCAGTCTCGGGAGCGGCCGTGGCACCACGGTGGTCCGGGTGACGACTCAGACTGCGTTCGGGGTGGCGTCCGCTTGGACGCCCAGCGCAGTGGCGAGCCGGTCGTGTGGAGGGTGTGCGGGTGAGGCCAGAGCGCGGGAGGCCGAGGTCTCACCAGCTCTTACACGTTTGGAGCAGAGAGGGGCCCTGCCAGCACTCGCCGCCCCTCTCCTGCCGCCTGCGGGCCCGCCACGGACCCCACCGAGGAACCGTCGGGGCCTCCACTTGGCCCCGCGAGGAGGCTGGAGCTGGGGGAGCGTGGGAGACAGCGGCTGCAAAGGCCAGGATTCAAACCCCAAGCTCATGTTCTGTGGATGTGGCCGTCACGGTCGTTTAGGGAAGTTCTTTACTTTTACAAATGAGGGAGCGGACCTGAGAAGTAGTGTGACTTTGCGCCTGGAGCCAGGACTAGAGCCCGAGCCCCGAGAGTCCCCGCCCACCAGGCTAGCCTGCTGTGGCCGACGTGGGCCCGGGGAGTGCGGCCCGCCCGCTCCTGGCCGGTGGCTTCACTGACCGGCAGCCCCATCTCGCTGTGCCGTTCACCACTGAGCGAGAAGCGTTAGGCTGGGCGCTAACCGCCTGCCGTTCGTCATAAAGCTTGTTTGCTCACCTGCGGATGGTGCTTGGACGCTGGGTGGTTGCTACGAGCCTCGTGTTGAGAACACACAGTAATTTATTTCCTCGCCTGGTGACTTTCCATTTTCTCTCGTCTCAGGCAAATGTATTTGGAAACAGGCCAGTTCTTTTTTTTTTTTTTAATTTTTTAAAATGTTTATTTTTGAGAGAGAGAGAGAGAAACAGAGCAAGCAGGGGAGGGGCAGAGAGAGGGGGAGACACAGAATCGGAAGCAGGCTCCAGGCTCCCAGCCGTCAGCACAGAGCCCGACGCGGGGCTCGAACCCGCACACCATGAGATCGTGACCTGAGCCGAAGTCGGACGCTCAACCGACTGAGCCACCCAGGCGCCCCTCATCCCAATGTTTTAAAACCACCTTGTGTGTCGCTTCTCACTGGGTTACTTGTTTAAAAGAGTGACAGTTGTTCTAAATGTTTTAAAATTTTTCTTTTAGCTGCAGAAACTTTTCTTAAAACATTATGAAGCCCAAATAAGTAAGACACGAGGTGGCGACCGGGGTGCATGAAGTCTGGCCGCTCAGCTTGGTTCTTTGCCCCCGTGTCCCAACCTCTCCAGCCCCTGGCCTGCTCAGACCCCCGCTCAGGCCGGAGCAGTGCCTGCCGTGGACGCCCCCCAGGCTGGCTGCAACCAAAGTCCCTTTGAGCCTAGTCATTTGTAGGAAGCGTCTCATTCGCTTAAAACATTTCAAGAGAAGAAAAGCTCGTCGTTCTTAGTTGCCCATCCAGTTAGTTGCTTTGGAAACAAGAGGTCAGACGCTGCTCTCCCTGTAGGTTAAATGATGTCGATAGAGGCTTCAAAACAAATTTGTTCGCTAAATGGTGACAGGTAGAAGGAAGGAAAAATCGCGCGGTATCCAAAGACGGCCTTTTCGCTTGTTAAAACGTGAACGTGGTTCGAGTCTGGCCGACACAGACAAGCGTACACGTCCCAAGCCAGCAGGCCCACGAGCTTGCGCAGAGTGAACGTGTGGTCCACAGCCCCATCAAGAACCGTGGCGCTTGGATGCGTTTCCCGAGCCTCGTCCTCAGCTCAGTTCTGTCCCCACGGCGCCGTGACTGTCCCGTATGCGCAGCCGTGAGTCCTGCCTTGTGAACTTGGCCTCAGTTGCAACCTGAGCGCTTTCCCGCATCGCTTCGCTGCCGTTACACCTCACTTTCCTGAACTTCGGGAAATTCCTGAGCCGCTGTCGGGCCGCTGTGCCCAGGCTCGCTCCAGCAGCCTTCGACGGCGTTCGGGTGGGTTTGCTTCCACAGACGACACCGAGTCTGACATCTTCGCGCGGAACGCTTTCCCACAGCCTGCTATTTCCTTGGGGTGTTTTCTCAGAAACGGAACTCCTGGGTCAGAGGGTCTGAATATTTTGAAACGCAGAGTGTCATGCCTGCCCTCGGCTCTCCCCTGAGGGAGGGTAACTCCCCCCCAGGGCCCTGCTGCCTTCCCGGCCCGGTGCCTGAATGGCGGAGCCTTCAGGAACATTCTGAAGATTGTTTATTCCATTTGGGTAACAGGCTAGCAGCCAATGGCAGATTGGAGCCAACTCTCAATGATTTATCGTCACCAGAACAGGAATAGCCTGTTGATATAAAAAGAAACCCAAGGAAAATCCCCAAACCTTGTTTTTGACACTGGTTTCCCTCCTCCCTCCAAGCCCTTCCTGGAGCAGCTGACGTCAGGTGGGGCCGAGGGAGGTGACAGAGGGGAGCGGGGCAGCGGTGGCAGCGGGGCACCGGCCGCGTGGTCACGGGGCCCCTCGGGAAGGGGCCTGATGTATCTTTGGAGACTCTGGCCCGCGAGTGACTTTCTCGGCCCCTGCGCCCTGGCCGTGGGCCCGGCGCAGAGCAGCCTGAGGGGAGCCGTGATCGGAGATGCTTATCTCCTTCCTGCTGAAGATCTGTTTTCCTGTCAGATGAGTCACTTGTGCCCGACGGTGCCCACGGCGGGGTCTGTGCAGACTCACCCACGTGGCTGGAGTGGCCCAGAGGAGCAGGGCTGCGGACGGAGGGGCAGCCCTGCCCCTGCTGAATGGAGGCTGCCAGCCGTCGGCCCCGCTGGCTGGAGCTTGACCCACAGGCCCGTTTTCCTAACTCTCTTTACCAAGCGAATGGGCCTGGGACCCACGGTGCACCTGTGCGCAGCCTGTGGCACAGGACCGATGACGTGCTTAGTACAGTGAAGGGACACGCCTGGCCACGTGTGCCTCAGTTTCCCCGTTTGTAAGTGGGACCAACAGTACACACGTGTCCCTTGGCGTGTTTTTGAAACCCCCAGCTCTTCAGAGCGCCGTGCCGTGTAAGCCCCTGTGATGGGGTAGACGGCTCTCGCTCCTCTGAGCGGGAGGCCGGCGCCGGGCCCCCGGGGGAGCCAGCGGCCGGCGTTTCTCACTCGGGTCCGTCCCCGGGGCACTAACGGCCGTGTGCTTTGTCTTTGTCTGTCTCCGTGAAGGTTCAGGAAGACGTGGAAGCTGCAGGCCCTGAAGGAAGGCAAGGCCAGCACACAGCCGCCGTATGCTCTGGGGCAGCTGGTCCCCGAGAGGCCCCAGCCCCGGCCGGGGCTCGTCCCCCTCCTCTCTCCTCCCGTGAACCCCGGCAGCCTCGGGTCTGACAACACGTCGGGGCACGGCCGGCCGGACGCCAGGGGCCCCCGGAGCGCTTACGACGTCACTAACAGAGACTACTTCTTACCCAGATAGCTGGCTGGGCGCGCGGGGCAGGCAGGGGCCAGGCTGGCCCTGCCGTGCGCAGGACAGAGCGACAGCCGGCCCCTCTCGGGCGCCGGCAGCGCGGGGCGGCCTTGCGGGAGGCGCTTGGCTTCCTGGAACAGGCGTGCGGCCCCTGCTGGTGTCTGGGAACCGCCCCTTCCCACACGCCCCCGAGGGGCCCGAGCCCACGCAGGCTCGTGGGTCCACCGTGCTGGACGCTCGGGGGAGCAGAGCCGGGTGTGGGCTGTGCAGGCTTGGCGTACTTGACCTGCTGGCCGTCCGCACACCCCGCTCGCCTCCACGGGCTGCACCCTGCGGCAGGCGGGACCCCCAGCCGCCGGCCCCCTGGTGCCCTGCGCCGAGCCACCTCCCAGCTGGAGTCCTAAGTGCCTTCGAAATCCAGTCTTCTCAGGTCCGAGGGCGGGAGAGGGCTCGCCTGCCTTCCCCACACCCGAAAAGAGCACAGACGGGTCGGAGAGCGCCTCAGGGCCTGGGGGTCTGAAGTGGAATCGAACTCCCTCAGTCGCATCGTGCTGCGTGGGAAGGGTGATGCTGGGCGCTGGCTGGACCGCAAGCAGGCGCACTGGCTCCGGTTCCCCGTCTGGACCCCAGGACTAAAGGAGGAGAGACGAAAAGGGGGGCAGGTGCTGGGGACAGGCCTCCTCGTCCCCCCAAGAACTGGCAGCGGGGGCCTCCTCCGTGGCGGTGAGGGGTTCACACCCGCTTTGCTCCACCTCCGTCTACTTTGTTTTCAGCTGAGCCCGAGGAAACAAGGGAAGATGATACTTATGTGAAAAGACAGAAAGCAAGAATGTATGTTAACCTGCTTTTTACGAGAACTGCTGTTTGATGTTGAGAGGGCGCGAGAGCCCGTGTTCGCCCCGTGTCGGGACCGGAGTCACTTCGGTGAGGACGAGGACGCTTGTGTAGCACCAAACTGCGTCAAGGGGAAAAGGAGGAGAAAAGACAATTTTCCTTTTCGAGCGGAGTCAGGTTTCATTCTCTGTCTTGTTTTTTTGTCCTAAAACAACTGCCTCTTTTCGAACTTGGGGCGAAGCAGCTGTTCCCCCCCAGGCAGCCTCAGGGGACACGCTGTCCAGCCCCCACCCCAGCCCCGGGCACGGGGGGCGGTGGCCTTCTTACAAAGTCTGCTTCTGTGGAGCCTTCTTCAGTTCCTTGAATTCGGTTCAGCTCAGCTGGGATGGGAGCAGCGCGGAGCGTGTGGCCGTGGCCGTGCGTCCGGCCGTGACAACCGGGGGATGCTCAAGGTTTCCCCAGCAAGTGCCCTCCGGCAGCATGGGCTGTCCCAGGATGAAGCTGTGATCAGTCAGCCTTGTGGCCACGGCTGAAAACTTAGGAACCACAGACTTTTCTCATCAGCTACCTTTTTAGAAAAACAACCACCAGCACCGGACAGGCGGCAGCGGGGTGGAATGACCACGAGTCGCTCGCTGTTCGCCGGGCTCACACTGTCCCTGCCCCGGTGGCCGGGTTTCGTCGCCATGCTGTGGGCAGCTCTCAGGCCCCGATGCTGCGCTTGGCAACTGGTCTTAAGCCGACAGAAGTTAGGCAGGGGTTTTGTTGTTGTTGTTGTTTTTCTATCCCGTTTCTTTGAGCACGGCAGAAACGCTGTGAACGGGAAATACGGAAAGCCAGTGTGTGCATGAGAAAGGGTGACTCTGTGCCTGTGGGTCCTTGACTCTTCACGGGGCTCTACCCTGGTGGCAGGCTGAGCCGTGGGCGGAAGGTGGCGATCCGGAGCTCTGGGCTGCTGAGGGCGCCAGTGCCGCTGTGATCTCCACGCTGTTACCGCTTTCGTTATTATTGTAACGAGACTGCCTTTTGTGTGTGTGTATTGAAGAGGGTTTTCTCCCTTTCTTTCTTTATAAGCTAGCGCAAAAAGGAAGAGCGTTTTCCTCTGGGTTGTGGGCTGTTTGGAGGGCACAGGGGCCCCTGCCAAGCTCTGTGTGCCAATCGACGGCCGCCTCCCGGGCCCGTGACGCCTCCACGGCGATGTTACCCACCTGACACCGGCCGCCGCAGCGGTCACGTGTGAAATGACGGCCCGTCCTGCCGGGTGGGAAAAGTTGAAAATGCCCTGGTTCCAGGTCAGTTAACGTGGTCAGTAATTCCTGTAGCATTAATGAAAATCCGTTGGAGATGTCCGGGGGGTAGCGTTGAATGTGTCTGCAGAGCCTTTGGGAACTCCGAGAGCTCCTGGCTCAGATGGGGCCTTGCCCTTCCGTTTGCCGGGCTCCGGGCTCACAGAATCCCTGCCCCCCGCCCCGGGGTGGGTCACCATCATCACGCATGCCGTCGGCTGCTGGAGCCCGCCTGGTGGTGAACAGAGCAGGCTGGGAGTGCTCATGGCAGGTGGGTTTCCTGCAGAATGTTCAAGAATGTCTTGCCCAGCTGAGCTGTATCGCCTCGTCACAGGCCCTGAAGGCTGACCCACTTGGGCACGAGGCTGGCAGCCGGCGTCAGGGGGAGTTGCTGGCTCAATCTGGAGACACGGGCACCGGGTGGCCCTTCCTGGCTTCCCCGGCTGCATCGGGGCTGTTGCCGGCAGGTGGGCCAGCGGGTTCAGGCTCTGCACCAGAAGCCTCTGAGCGTCCCCCGCAGGGCCTCAGAGGGCCTCAGAGTTTCTATGACAACCTTAATGATTATCAGGAAATACTGCCAGTCTGCGGACGTCCGCGCTTTAGAAAGGAACAGCATGTAGCAAGGCTGTGCGTGCAGAAACCACACCTGGATGGCGTCACGTGTCTGTTAAACACAATACCTCAACTTTACAATGTAGTTGGTGT
Organism: Prionailurus bengalensis; assembly: GCF_016509475.1. NCBI lineage: Eukaryota > Metazoa > Chordata > Mammalia > Carnivora > Felidae > Prionailurus > Prionailurus bengalensis. The sequence continues at coordinate 68,490,218 of NC_057360.1, read as the reverse complement.
TTTTTGAGAGAAATAATAGTTTTAATTTTTGTGTTTATTTTTTACCTAATTGCCTGAAAGCAAACACCAAACGCTGATGTCTGTATGTGGGGCAAAGGGTCAGTATGATGGTTTTCAATATTTTTTCTTTTTATCGGCTATTTTGTGTTTAAGGTGAAAACTGTAAGTGTCTGAAATAAATAATTTCTACAAATATGCTTGAGATGCAGTTATGCCTCGGGCACCGCGCTGCTTAGAGGAAGGACTTGCCTGATGAAAGGGGACAAGGGCTTAAAACCGAGTGGAGCCCTCGCCCCCCACTCGTCCCGTGCAGGACCAAGTCGCCTCTAGAAAGAGTCAGATAAGTCCAAGAAACAATAGCAGTTTCTCGAAAGACTTTAATTGTACAAATGTTTCCCCAAACGAATCCCGGGGCTTCCGGAAGGGTGTGGGTGCCGGTGCCACGTTTACCGTCCCGGCGGGGAAGGAAGGGGATGGGCCGCTGCTCATCGGGAGGCTGTTTACCGAACAGGGGGCGTCAGCGGGATCACAAAGCTGCCGCGGCCTCCTGAGCGGCAGCCTGGAACCGTCCCCTCTCGCAAAGGGTCTTTGGCAGGAAAACCCGGGCCGCAGCCCGCCCGCGCCTCCCCGACGGACGAGAGCCATCCCGCAGCAGCTCTGTGTCAGCGGCGCCAGGCTGGGGGCCCAGAGACTGGGTGGCTCAGGCTGCGAGCCGAGGCCCCGCGGGGCGCCCGGAGGGAAGCCACGGAAGCCACGGCCGCGCCTGCCCTGCCCGGCCCACCGCCTCCAGGGCGCCACCGTCTCCTTCGAGCTTGGTCCCTTGGTCCCGGTCCGGCAGAAGGCGCCACAGGAAGCAGATGTCCGCAGGGGGCGGGAGGGGGGAGAAGGAGGTGCCCTGCTCTTCTCCAGGCGTCGCTGTCGGTCACAGTGCTCTTTTCCGCGAGAGCCGGGCGAGCGGTGGGCGAGTCTCAGGAGGCCAAAGACACGCAGCTGTTGGAGGAGCCGCTTAGGAAGCCCTTCCCTGCTCGTGAGGCGCAAGGACACCCGGCCTTTCTCGGGGTCCGTGAGCAGAACCGGCCACAGGCGGGAAGCCGCCGGCCTGTGTGCTCTTCAAAGGCCCCGAGCTTTCTTCCTTTTAATTCAAAAAGTTTTTTCTTTAAAGCGATCTCTACACCCCACGTGGGGCTGGAACTCACGACCCGAGATCGAGTCCGAGCACCCCACCGACGGAGCCCGCGGGCGCCCTGAGGCCCCGAGCTTTCAGATGTGGCCCGGCAGTGCGGGGTGGTGGCAGGCGGGCTGGCCGTGGGGCGGGTGCACAAGCAGTGACAGGGACCGTGAGCCCCGTACCGTCCTCCAAATGCGGACCAGTCTGCGTTTTCGTTGCGGGAGCCCCTGCCTTCTGCAAATGTGTCACTTAGAAAACAAAACACCACCTCACCCATGTCCTGTTTCGTAACAAGTTTTAGGCGACAATCCACACGAATAGAGTTTTTTCAGTAAAATCGTGAAAGGTTCATACCATAGACGCATGAAATCCTCGGCTAAGGGTGCTCTAAGGCAACTTCAGATTGCTTAACACGGCCGCTCAGGGCTCACGGATCCCTCACTGAGTCACGGAAGCTGCATTTTAACATTTCGTTACGCCTGTTTGAAGAATGGAATTGGTCAGGAGGACACTCGTACTCTATTTCGGGCTTTGAGTTTCTGTTCTGCGCAACAGGGACTTTGCAACATTCGGTGTTGTGTGACTTCCTGGGGTGTGTGCCCAGCAAGAGTGAGGGAGAGGCTGGGGGACAGATGGCACCCTGTGTTGGCCCGCCCGGGCCCAGACCCGCACAGGTGCACTGTAGGGACTCTGTGGGTGGGTCTGATGTGGGCACAGAAAGTCGGTCCCCAGGTGGTTCTGAGGAAGGTGGTCGCGAGCCCCAGGGTGACTGAAATGTGGCCATTTCTAGGAGGAGGCGGGTGCTGTGGGGGCTTCACATTTCGGGACGTGGCGTCCTTCAGCCCGTTTCCGGGGACAGGTCCGAGGGTCTGAGGAGCTCCCGCCCCAGTCCCAGACCGCTGACTCACGATAGCCGAGTCCCCGGGCCTGAGTGGGAGCCCCCAGGTCCCCCTCTGTGCAGCCAGAAGTGAGGGTCTCTGTGCCGGAGGCCACGAGGCCGGAGCGGGCTTCTGTGGCAGCGTATAGTATTAACTGGAAACAAAATCTGTGGACAGCAGAGAGGGACGGCACCGGCCACACTGGCCGCCGGGAAGCCCACGGCCCCTTTTTGGTAGAAAGGACCTATTACAATTCGCTAATAATGGCGGCTGCCATTTGTGGACCGTCCAGCACATGCTGCACAAACGGGATAGTCTCTCTCGGCCTCGTGGCGCGGCAAGGTGAGCGTTCTCGCCCGCTTACAGACGAGGTGGCGGGGGTGAAGGCAGTGGCCCAAGACTCTGGGCTAGTTAAGAAGCTGAACGAGGCCGCCAACCCGGTCTGCCTGACCAGTGCTGTGTCCTCATGTTAGGGCACCGGCCACAGGGACACAGGAGGGGGAGGCCGCGGGGACACGGGAGGACGTGGCTGCGGGGACACGGGAGGGGGCGGCCGCGGGGACACGGGAGGATGCGGCCGCGGGGACACGGGAGGGGGCGGCCGCGGGGACACGGGAGGACGCGGCCGCGGGGACACGGGAGGGGGCGGCCGTGGGGACACGGGAGGGGGCGGCCGTGGGGACACGGGAGGACGTGGCTGCGGGGACACGGGAGGGCGCTGGGTGCCCACCACAGTTCTGAGCAGATGCCATCTCTAGGAGCGGGTGGCCAGTCCGGTGTGAGGTGCAGGCGGACAGGCAGACTGTGGCCTCGCAGGGAGAGGCTTGCCAAGGGTGCCCGGTACACGCACTAGCTGAGCAGTTCTGTGACTTTCCAGAGCCTGGGAAGTCACGAAGACAACGGATGCTCCTGTTTTCTTTCACGCACTGGGTTTTTTTTTTCATGAGCATGTATGTTTTTTCACAATGGAAGAAAGCTTTTCATTTAGCAGTTATAATCCCCCTGGTGCGGAAGAGCGGAGCCACGCTGCATACAAAGAATGTTCACGGAGCGTGAGGAGGTGCGGCCGTGGGTTAACCAAAGGTGGCGACGAGGCGGCCCGCGCTGAGGCTGGTGGGGCCGGCTCCTTGTGAGAGTCTTCCAAAGCCCCGACATTCTCCGTTCTAAAAACTGCAAGGATCTGAAGGGCGATGTTTCACTTGCAAACATACCACTGAAAACAGCCCAAAATGAGTACCGACGTGTCTGTCTTGTCATTCACCGAGACCATGATGCACGCTGGTCAACAACATGCTGGTTGATACCCTGATAAACTGACTAGCTTTTTTTTTTTTAATTTTTTTTTTAATGTTTATTTTTGAGACAGAGACACAGAATGAGCAGGGACGGGGCAGAGAGAGAGGGAGACACAGAATCCAAAACAGGCTCCGAGCTGTCAGCACAGAGCCCGACGCGGGGCTCGAACTCACGAACTGTGAGATCATGACCCGAGCCGAAGTCGGACGCTCAACCGACTGAGCCACCCAGGTGCCCCTAAACTGATTAGCTTTTATAGGCACAAGTGACATATGTTTGGCTCATGAATCCAACTCAGGAATCCCGTTTAGGAATGCAAATCAGAAGGCAATCTGAATCATTAAAAAAATACCACGTGGGAAGCACTGTAAGTCTGAACCAAGGCGGCCTGGTGACTCATCCCATCACGATTCACAGCGTGGGGGCCGGAATTCCGGGGCCCCGTGTGGGTCTGGGGGCGACAACCTGCACTCTGCAGCCCGAATCCCCTCAATGCCTAAGAGTACGTTGACTATCAGGGCCTCAGACCATCGCTCCTTCGAGGAGAGCCTCTCCCAAGCCGGGGAAAGGATAGGCCCTCAGAGCCAACCTGCCAGACCCAGCATGGGTTTGACCGGTCCGGCGGTGGAGACCATACCTCACACCCGATCCCTCCTTTCCCGGCCCGAGCCCACGAGGCTCACACACGGGGAGAGAACCCGTTGGTCTCTGGACGTCGAACAGACCGGCACTGTTTTGGGTTTTATCCCCCGGTAAAAGACATAATAAAATTTTCACCGGACCGTTTCTGTGCGTGCAGTTTGGTGGAGGCGGTACGTATCTTCGCACCGTGGCGTTAACGGCCTCCTGAGCGTTTCGTCTCGCAGAGCCCGTCCCCTGTGCCATTAAAGAGCCCCCCACTGCCTGCCGTGCCCAGCCTGGCGCCCGCCATCCTCCTCACCGTTTCTGTGAACTTGGGGGTCCTATACGTGCAGTCCTACCATACGTGTCCCCTTGTGCCTGGCTCGTCACTCCGCACGCACCCTCCGGGCCCACCCGCCCCGAAGCACTCGTCCGCGTTTCTTCCTTTTAAGGCCGACTACCGTCCCGTTCTGTCGTGAGCACACCTGGTTTTGCCCGCTCATCAGTCCGTGGGCTCGTGAGTTGCTTCCACGTCTTGGCTATTGGCTTGGTGTTGCTCTTAACTTGATGCTTCACTTGTTAACCAAAACCACGCGGCTGGCTCACACCCGTCACCCCGCTAGTGTGTGTCCTTCAAAGGTGGGGGATTCTGCGGCCTGGCCTGCTCTCTCTGCGGGAGGGGAGGGCGCAGGCCGTGAGCAGCAGGCTGTGGTCGGCACCCTCCGCCGTGACTCGCCCGGGATGAGCTGCCATTCTTCCGAGTGTGCGGATCCGGAGACGGGGCCCCCGGCCTGGCTCGGCGAGCTGCGCGGGACTCGGGAGCGGGAAGGTAGTGAGGAAGCACTTCAGCAAAACACCGGGTCCTCACCTTGACGGTCCACAGGGTCGGAGCCCGACGCTCAACGGCCACAGCCTGGGCTCTCACACGCGTGTTCAACCTGGATCCTGAAAAACGTTACTCTGACTGCTGGGGGGCGGGGACCTCATTTTCAACGCGAGCTTCCTTTCGTGACACACAGATGGGAAGACACAATAGGCACTTGTACCGCCAGGCCAATTATGTGAACGTTCGGCGGGAATTAAAAATTGGATCCTGAAGGGCGCCTGGGTGGCTCAGTCGGTTAAGCGTCCGACTTTGGCTCAGGTCACGATCTCACAGTTCGTGAGTTCGAGCCCCGCGTCGGGCTCTGTGCTGACAGTGCTGAGTCTTGGGATTCTCTCTCCCTCCCTCCCCTGCTCGTGCTCTCTCTCAAAATAGGTAAACTTAAAAAAAAACATTTGATCCTGAAGGACTCAACACGACAGCCTTCTTCTAGAACCTCAATGGATGTATTTGCGCACTTGTCCTAAACAGCACCTTCCACTGGGGGTGCTCGGCCACGGCTGGGTATCAGGATCACCTGGTACAAGTTTAAAAAATTATACATTTCAAGCTTCGCCACAGACTGAAGCTTCACCTCCCATGGGTAGGACGGGGCACCTGTACGATTACAGCCGAGTAAGAGGTGAGGACACAGGCCACGGCTGTCCACGCACAAGATGCCGAGGAAACGGGGGGGGGGGGGGGGCTCACGACACTACGTCTGGTTCGGGAAGAAGCCAGACAGGTGCCCCGGGAGAAACAAGTAGGACCGGGTCTGCCGGTGGGTCCAGCGGTTCCCTGCCACAGGTCAGCGATGACGGCAGGCGGAAGGCGCCCCGGGCTGCTGCCCTCGCCGCAGGAGGCGCTTACAAAGGGCGGGATTCTCAAAACTAACCCGAGAGCAAAAACACTAGTTTTCTTGGAACAGTGTTTATCTGAAGCGGCATCTGAGAGTAAAACCTTCAGGAGGGCTGGAATTTTATACAATGTCTCGGGCATAAATGACTCAAGTGCCACACGTGGGTGCTGGGGTCACACGTCCTAACAGCATTTTCAAAAGCTAAATGTATGTGTTAGTTGTGGGAAAACGGTAAAGTCCGCCAACAAGGCAGCCGGACGGTCAAGGACTCGACCAATGAGATGCCCGCCTGCAGCTTCATGAAAACACGGCTCAGGTTCTAGACGACGTTATCCAGTCACAGTCCGCAAACCACCGAGGCGGCAGGAAAGGCCACGTTTCCAGATGGCGAGCGAGGCGCGCCATCGGGCCGCCTGCAGTTCGCTCTCCCTCCGCTAGGCGGCGGGCACGCGCCACCTGGACGCACGGTCATCGGGTGGCCGGCACAGAAGCCAGAGAACAGTGCTGCTTAGGGAAAACGGCGGGCAGACAACTAATGACCGAGAGAAGTCTGTGAGGCAGGCGCCAGAGACGGGTCGCGAACTGGTGCACGTGGCGGACAAGGGAGTCTGCCTTCTCCCCTAAGCGGAAGGAAACAGGAGGCACGGACCTCCGACTGAAAAAGGGCATTTTAACAGAACAGAAAGGCTGCCCTTGTTCACCAAGCAACTAAAGACTACCTCAGATGCTCAGTTCTTCGGAATCAAGTGTGGTTTACCAACAATGACCGTTCACGAGTAATATTACGGTCAAATAATCCCTGCAACGATCAGAACTATTTCCCCACCCGTCCCAACCTCTACTCGCGGCCCCAGCCTCTGGCAGAGGCCAATAAATGACGGACGAGTCAGCAAAGAATAAAGGCTCTTTTTTTAAACAGTTAAGGAGAAAGTACTTTGGAAAACTCAAAAGGACACTTCTCTCCCCGACAGAGGCGGCACATCAATACTCTCCCTTTTGGACACATGGTGACGCTCTGTTATTCTACTCCTACTTACTGAAACCCTGCAACTCCACTGGTTGAAATCCATCCTGATAGAAACAGCTATGGTAGCAAAGTAAAAAGGAATGTCCTATAGGCCGCAAATGAAGTTACTAAATTCATCATTTTTTAAACGGGCCGGTGATGGAGAAGGGTCACAGACGGACGAAGCCCGAGGATGCCATATTCAAGGCCAGGGAGCACAAATTTGCTAGAGGACATGATCCTCTTTAGGAGGAATCGGAAAATACCCTGGGAGACCGGGGTAACGCACAAGGAGGAAGACTATGGGCAAATACTTGCATCAAGACAAGATGACAAAAAACCCAAGCACTCAAAGCCAGGAGTGGAAACGCGTCACAGGGTTTCGGATCAGCTGGCCCAGGAGCCGCGCCCCCAACCCCAGGAAGCCGCTAGCGACACCTGCTGGGCCCTGAAGCCGGGAAGCCCCTGACTTTCCTCCGCCCGCCTGGGGAAGAGCACAGCAGGAGCCCAGGGAAGAGCACAGCAGGCGAGCCCCCTCCTGACTTACTCCGTCCCTTCCTGTTACAACCTCCCGCCTGGTTTGAGGGAGCTGGACCATTTACAAGCCCACATGTCTACCTCCAGGCGCACGAAGGAGGTCACGAGTCACGACTGCAGAGAAAGCATAATACTGAGCGTGCGATGGAAGCTTCATGAACACGTAACGCATCAGGTTTGCTGTCGAAATGTCATTTCGCTGCACACTCCTCAGTTGGGGGGCGGGGGCGACAGAAACCATTTAGTGCACAAGGAAAAACTGTACAAAGCTTTTAGCATTTATTACAATCAGGATCACCGCTGTATTCTGTAGAATAAGTTTAAGTAGAAAATAAGGTTTCACTTTTAGAATGTTGAACTAAAAATAAGTTTAATAAGTGATTTGTATATGGAAGATAATAAATATTTGTTGATTTGGAATTGGAACTGTAGATGCTAAAAGTAACAAAAAAATCTTGTGCCAAAGATGTCACACACAGTGAATACACACTGAAAACATTCTGTCAGTATTTAAAACACAGGAGACTCTTATTAATAAAATCACTGAGATTCGGTAAGAAAAGGTTCCTCTCAAGTTTTTAAATCCAAGATCACACAACCCGTTGGCGACAACCTTAACTGAATAAAAAAGCAAGGATTTACTAACCTCTAAATCGTGACAGAATGATAACTACTAACCAGAAAGATATGCTTTCCTAAAAATTAACCGAATCAGCTTCTTCCGTGTATTTAAAAGGAGCCACAAAAATGAGCTTTTCGTGGATGATGGTGCACGTGTACGTGGGCCAGTTCTGAGGTCCACGCGGCAGACCCGGAACACAGAAGCGTCTGCTCGGCTCTAACCGCTGGCCGTCCCCGGGGTCTCCTCACAGGAAGCCATTCTCGTGGTTTTTTACATAATTTTTTCACAGTAAGTCAACGGTCAATGTAAGTTCCCAATAAACCATGAAGGTAAGCAGACTAGGAATATTAATTTAATATCTTAATAGGGAAACCTTGGTCTCTTTAGAAATATTTTTATGCCGGGAGCTGGCCTGCTCTGCATAGCCCAGGAGACACTGCACGTTTCGGAGGGGAGCACGGGCAGTCACGTCCTAGAGACGGACGGAGAGAGGTACACATATGCATACACTTAGCATTTACTCCCAAACACAAAGCAAATCAAACTAGGGAGCAAACATTAAAAACCAGCCCCGACAGCCGAAATGCCCGAGGATGGAACGGAGGTACTCGGGTTCTGCAAAATCATCCAGCAAAAATCATCCAGCTCGAGGCTGCTGAGCTTTTCAAATTTTCAGATTTGTTGTGTATTTCATTCTAGAATTCAGAATTAAAACGATGCCAAGGCTTAATTTATACTGCTGATTCTTAAGTCAGGGGCGTCTTCCTGCCTGTTTATGCTTCTATGAATAATGATAAAAAAGTCCCCAGAGATTGAGAAAACACAACTTTCTTAGAAGGCTGAGCAACAAAGTAATCTTGTCAGAGTTGTGCACCTTCACGGACTCCACAGCTTTCTCCAAATCACCTGCTGTTCACTCATTTTCCACTCTTCGTCCGTTTCCCCGAAAAGGGGTCCGTGACCTGCGCTCCCTGGGCCCACGTGACCATTTTTATTGCCTCGTATTAATGCCAATTGCGTTTTTGTTGGTTTGTTTAGAGACCAGGTCCTCCATGTGACAACTAGCACGTTTTTGGAAAACAATATTCCTGGACTCCTGACTCACCTTTCCTGAGAGTCTCCCCTCCCCCAAACAGAACACCTACCCCAGAGAGCGGAGGCAGCCGGTAAATCACGATTTCTCATTGTGGAAAAGCAACAGGTCAGCGACCGAGTGTCACGGAACGGATTTAGGATGCCTTCTAGACGGAGACTCACTTCGCACCAAGTCCCGGGGTGCGGTCCCCGCCTCGCCCCCCCGGATGCTGGTTGGGCGCCGATGTCGCGGGAGGAGGGGCCTGGCCGGCGCTTTGCTGGCCGGACCTTAGTGCAGCTTGCTGTGCACGGGGTGCAGCAAGGTCATGTGTTCCGCCCCCTTGAAAGGCAACTTCTCGCTGGAGTAGTGGTGCACCACTTCGGGGATGCTGCCAAAGACCGCGCTCGTCTGGTCCAGCGTGTACTTGCTGTCTTTGGTCTGGGCCACTATGATGTGGACACACCCTTGGCTAGTCCTGAAACGAGACAGAATCGAGGAGGAGATGGGACCGAGCGAGCGGGGGGTCGTCCCCCACGGACAACAATCCCGGCCAAGGTCACAGGCAGACGCGTTCTCACTCGCGCCGGGAACCGTTACAAACGCGAACAGAAACGTATCCCGCTCTCCAGGGGCTCTGGGAGGCTTCGAGGCCTCGGCCAAAGGTGGGTCAGACTTGGGCTGTTTGTCCGTAACACACAGGTCATCAGGGACTGGACCAAAAAAGCCAAAGGGGGGGGGGGGAAGCCCAGTCCCCAAATTGCCAGGCTAGTGCTTAAGCCCAAGCAGGAGACCGCTAAGGTGAGGTTTAAATCCCCTTTAAGCCCCCTCCTCGTCACGGGGCCAGGACGTGAGGTCCTTTCCTCCTTTCTTCCCCGCAGAATAGGTTAAGGAAAAGAAGGAGAAGAAAAACCCAGTTTCCTCCTTCCTTCCCTCCCACCCCCAAACTGGGAAGACTGTCCCTGGTTGAATAGGACGACAGCCGGCACCCAGGCCGAGATGTGCGCACGAGCCCCGCGTCAGGAACGCAGTGGCGCTGTTCCTGCCATTGTGTGTCTGCCGGCCGGCCCGCTCCGGGCCGCGTCGCCCGACCAGCCCAGCCTCTCTCCCTCCAGCCTGATTGTTTCAGGGGCTCCGCTTCCTCAGGAAGGAAATGCTGTTAGGGACTCTGACAATGATCCTCTAGCACTGGGCCCACAGCCGCGAGAATTTCCATGACAGGAGCTCCGCTGGGCCAGAGCGAGCGCTCGGTTACGGTGGCGGGGGGTGGGGGGACAGCCGGCCAGCGTCTCCCTCTTCCCCACGAGAAGCTGGTGTGCAACTGGAGTTGGCATTTTGACATCAAGGGACCTGATGTACTGAAGTCTCCAACACTAGGAAATAAAACAACTGAACCGTCCCACTGGGAATTCCTCTTCTTGTCGGGGATTTTCTCTCTGCTGGACCCACGGCGGGGGGGGGGGTGGGGGGGGCTCGTGGGATCCGGTAGGGCGAGGCGGACACCGACCGACGGGTGAGAGCAGAGGCGCTCGCCGTCCCCGGAGATGCTGGCGCATCTACCCCGTCCCAGCCCCGCGTTCCAGCCCCAGCCCTCACACCCCGTCGTCCGAGCCGGCGCACCCCTGCGCACCGCCTTCAAATTGTACCTCTTTGAAGAAGCCACCTGCCCGCGACGGGACAGGGCCGCGGGGCGCACCGCCCGCCTCCCGAGCAGAGCGCTCGCGGCCTCGGTACTCACTTCAGTGCGATGGTGTACCTGCTGCTCCCGGACTCGCTGCTGCGGACCAGGTAGGCAGCTTCCCTGCAGGGCTGCAGCCGGCTCTCGGCCTCCGCACGGGTGATGGCGCCATGGTACCAACTGTAAAGGGGGCACCAACATCAGAGAACGAATCCAGACAGGGCCTCGCTCCATAAAATAGTATCATTTAAAATTTTCTTTTACTGTTTTTATTTACTTTTGAGAGAGAGAGAGAGAGAGACACGGAGGGAGGGCGGGAGAGGGGCAGAGAGAGAGGGAGACACAGAATCCGAAGCAGGCTCCGGGCTCCGAGCTGTCGGCACAGAGCCCGACGCGGGGCTCGAACTCATGAACCGTGAGGTCATGACCTGAGCCGAAGCCGGACGCTGAACCCACTGAGCCCCCCAGGCGCCCCCAAAACATATCATTTGTAATGCACTTCTGGTGGGAGCTGCATAGCCTGAACTAGATTCTGCTTCACGCTCAGAAGAGACGAGACACAGATTTGGGTAAACGTGGATCACAAAACGGATCAGGCATGAGAGGGAGTTAACGGGGCTGGTGTCACTGAAGAGTTTTCAGTCCACACGGGTGAACGAAATTTGAAATCCGGCTCCGGGATGCAGCGCCCTTTCCGCTCTGCACAAATGCAACAGGCTTTGAAAACAGGTGTTCGTTAAGCCCCACCCACCAAGTATTCACGAGCAAAACTCATCGTGCAAAGTGCTCCCCCTGCCCGCAAAAGCGCCGGCCACCCATTCGTCCCCGAGTGCCGAAGAGACTCACGGCTGCTTCCCCAGCGGCAGGGCTGGGTCCACCTTCTCGCCCTCGCCGTGCTCGGAGGCGGCCGGCTTCAAGACCTTGGGGGTCCAGCTCTTCTGACGGGGGTGCGGCCTCACCGCGTCCTCCTTGACGGAAGGTCGCTCAGAGCCTTCAAACTGAACTGGAAAGAAGGCTCGTTTAACACGGAGGCCACAGGGGTGGCCGGGGCGGATGCCAAAGCGGCAGCCTCCCTGCCGGCCTCATCTCGGGAAGGAAGCCCCCTGGGCCAGGGCTGACGCGTGCCGACCACCCAGGGTGGGGTGCGTCCTGGGGGCCTCCAGAGTGCGCCTAGCATATACTTCTAAAAACTTTCAGTAAATTTAGAATAAAAGATACGAGCGTATCATTCTAGGAAACCAAATAAGCCGCTTTTACTATGAAATAATACACAGATCAACCTGGAAACAGAAACTACGAACGGCGCCTTGGACGCTACGCCACCGGGGCCGCACCGAGCAGAGACACGAACGAGCGACACGCAGCACAGCAGGTGGCCGCGGGGTCGGCGGAAAACAGGACGGAAACCGAACTCCACTGAGCCTGCGTGTGGACCACACGGGCACCACCAGCCTGGCTTCGCTGGTGGAGGGAAAAAGACACCCCTGACTTTTCCCAATCCGAGGAAAAAGAGGCTGTCGGCCAAACAGAGGGAGACCACCGTTCACACCGAGCCCGATCGCCCGCGTCTCCTAAGCTATTCTGCACACTCGCGCCTCAAGGAGGGGCCCCTGCAGCGCACCGCACCCAGGGCTGCCGTTTCCTCAGTGGGACTTTCACCAGGCGTGAGGGGCGGCCCCGAGCAGGAGCCGGTAGAAGCCGCTCCCGGCCCGACGGCTTGAGACGTGTGGGGACAGAGCAGCGGCCACGCGGGCGTTTCAAGCCACTGAAGGCACTCGGCGCCTCCGGGGCTCAGCCTCGCGTGGCCTTCCAGCCACATGGGATGTCCCCGGCGCCTGGGGGCAGCCCTCACCTGACAGGGCCCTGGCGATCTGCTCCTTCTTCCACTCCCAGGGCTGCTCGTACTCGGCCGCTGGCCTCTCGTCCCCCGCGGGCAGTCGTGTCCTCCGCTCCTCTGTCCTGGGGCCGCCGTCCGTGGGCTCGTAAGGCGTGTCGTACAGCTGGGGGGGCTTCCCCAGGAGGTCCTTGGAGCTCCGTCTCTTGGCTGACGTCTCCGATTTCGTGCCGGTGTCGCCCGCCTCGCAGGGACCGTCCAGCAGCTGAAGAGCCTTCACCAAGGGATCCTTGGAACCTCGGCGTCGGATTTCTGGAAAACACCCGTACGTAAGACCTCGACGGCGGGGTGCCACGGAAGCCTCCTGCTGTCCGGGGAAGGCGGCAGAGAACAGCCACACTGCCTCCCGGCCCAGATGCGAAGGGGCCGCCTGTCCGCGCGAGGACCTACGGCTCCTCTCCAGGCACCTGGGCGGGCGCGCCATCCGGCATCGCCTGAGGACAGGCATCTCGGGGCCACGTGCAGCCTGTGGAAGGAGAAATGGCCACAGGAGACCTGCCCCACCGCCCAGCGTCCACCTTCGTGGAGGGCTGAGACCACAGTATTTTAATAAAAGTCGACGGGCCGTTACATTCTGCACCGGGCCACACGCACTGAGGGAAGACAGTTATGTGCACAGGACAGAGTTCCTGACTTCTAGGCGGTTTCAAAACACTGAGGAAGCTAGACACGTTCACAAACAGCATGTGGCGGGCTAATAAGTAAAAACCACCGCTAACGTCACGGACGGTGCACTCTGTGGCTTTCACAACAGCCCTGTGAGACGGGTACTGTGGTTTCCTAATGTTACAGAAGGGAAAGCTAGCCACAAACTCAAGGCAATTGTCCTCAGCGGCACGTGGCAAAGCCGGGACGCGCTGGACACACAAGCAGGAAGCTGGCTTCTGGAAGCCGTGCTCTCAGCCACTGCACGTGGACACACTCCCCGTGGAAGATGGGTTCACCCTGACAGAGGAGGTCACGCCCAAGGGAGGAAGCTGCCTGAGGGGAGACAGGGAGGTGGGGACCGCAGAGGGCCTGTTCCCATAGCGCGGAACTGACAGGGAAGTTCAAAGGACAGAGGCAGGAGAGGGGAGACGGTGGGGGGCTGGACAGCGGGCACGCTGGGCTCCAAACACGCAAGTTTTATTTATTTACTTTTGAGAGAGAGCGCACGCGCGCCGCGGGGAGGGACAGAGAGAGACACACAGAATCCAAAACAGGCTCCAGGCTTTGAGCTGTCAGCACAGAGCCCGTCGTGAGGGCTGGAACGCACAAACCGTGAGATCGGGACCCGAGCCAAAGTTGGAGACTTAACCAGCTGAGCCCCCGAGGCGCCCCAGACACACGAGTTTTAAAGGCAAGGATACACAGTTCAGGTCGTTCTGGATGCGATTCAGCTTACGTTTTCTTAGCAGGTAATAACAATTACGTTCACGTTCCACTGGAAGCTAAGCATGCAAAAACCAAGCAGAAACTACGAGCCACGTGGGAAGGAGCCAGGAGTGTCTGGGACCGACCAGCTCGAGGTCCAGAGGCCTCGGCAGGCGGCGTCTGGGCAGCCCGAGCCGGTGACGTGGACGCACCATGTTGTGGCTGCTCCGAACGCCCGCCGGGACGCCGCCAGGAGCCTTTCCAAGTGCGCGCACCTCAGTCCGCCTGAACCCGCTCGGGGCTCTCAACGGCCTGCGTACAAAGGGCCAGCTGCTCGGCCACGACCCCTCACGTGTGGAAACCTTACCCAGAGTCCCCTCCTCTCTCCTGCCCACCTCCCTTCCGAGTCACAGGTGCACGCTCACACACACGAAGGCTGTTAGTGCCGTGGGAACCCCGGAGACAAGGACAGGGTCAAAGGCAGAGCCGGGGCTCCCAGCTCAGGGTGGGCGGGGGCGGTGCCCCCCCCCCCCCCCCAGCGTGCCCGCAGGGGCGGAGAAGGGCCAGGTAAGCGGGAGGGTCGGACGACCACAACTAACCGGGCACGGTGACACTCGGAGAAGAGTCACTGAAGGAGAGACTCGTATCACAGCGAGAGCAACAAATGAAACTTTGAAGGGCGAGTGACGGTCAGGACGCTAAGTTCAGAACCACGGTGTCGGTGCCCAGGGCCCGGCCACAGCGGGCTCCAGCCCTGCGTGTGGGGGTCTGGGCGTAATGGGTCTGGGGTGTGGGGGTTCTCAGGGGAGGCTGAGCCTGAGGAGCACGGGCCCGCCTCCGGTCCCTGTGCCCCCCCATCCGAGCGCCTCCTGCCTGTCCCCGTCCTGGGGTTCTCCTGGAGCCAAGCCCTCCGTGTCCGAGCGAGCAGGCTCCGGCTCCGGGGCCAGGACGGGCGCTGGCGCAGGTGCGTCTCCATCCAAGCCTCTCGACCTTCAATACTGCGCCTCGTTTTCACTACTCTAGATGAAATTATGGGGAACAACATCCCCACTCCGTTCCTGGTTCGGTGAAGATCGGGCTGGAATTTTTTTAAAACAATGTTTCTATAGAGCTGAGAAGAAGGAAAGAGAAGGCAGGACGGAATTCAAAGCACGAACCTAGAAACTGTAAGTTTCTGACCAAACCCCAGGCTTACCGTCAGCTTAGACGGTGACCCTGCCCCAGGTCCTCGCCTCAGCTCAGCCCTGCCCACAGGAAATCTCGGGCCCGTGCTGAAGTGATGTCCATGATTAGGGTCTCGAGTGAGGCCGGGGCACACGGGAGTCCCTGGGAAGCGCTCCCTCCCGGGTGGCCCGGGGGGCGGGGAGGTCGGAGAAGCACCATTTAATTGGGGGAAACCAGGGCCTGAGCGGTGGCCCTGCGAGGGAGTCGCCCTGCACTCCATTCCGGCACCTGCTGCCCCCAGCCTGAGGCGCCATAGAAACAGAAACAATCACCCAGCGGGCCGACCTTCCCGCTGGAGAACAGCCCTGACGTGCAGGGCTGGCTCCGGGAGGAAACGGGCCTGAGAAGGAGGAAACGGTGAGAGGAAGCTACGCCCCGGCCCTGCTGATAGAGGCCTTTACCTCGGACAACAGACCTCGGGGCCTGCAGATACACCCCACCCTCCAGGCTGCCCGCCCTGGCTCAACGGCTCAGGACCAGGAACAGGACCAGGACTTTCCTTCACTAAGTGCAGTGCAACTGGCGGTGAACAGTCCGCTACGCGGGTCCAGAACTCCCTGGGAAGACGCAACTCTCTCTCCAGAGTGTCTAAATAACGGCCGAATTTACTGGACGTGCGCGCACTAGGCGCATTACAGCAGCACGTCCGTGAGGCCCGGTGAGCGGCGACACACAGGTCAGCCCCTTCTCGCAGGGACGTAGACGAGGCCGCGTGGCCTCAGTGGACCTGGGCACTGCATGCTCACTCTGTGCCCCAAAGATTTCATGCAGAATGTTCACAACATTTCTGTAACGCACCTGTCCCCCAACCCATCTCCCAATGCTTTCAAATACGCTTACAAACTGTTTTCCCCTCAAAGATGTTTTTAGGCACAGGTTTTATTAGTGCTCAAGCTTTTGATTTAAAATGATTTGAATACTTTAGGGGTACCTGGGGGCTGAGTCAGTTAAATGTCCGACTTCGGCTCAGGTCATGATCTCGCGGTCTGGGAGTTCGAGCCCCACATCAAGCTCTGTGCTGACAGCTCAGAGCCTGGAGCCTGCTTCGGATTCTGTGTCTCCCTCTCTCCTTGCCCCTCCCCCACTCACACTCTGTCTCTCAAAAAAAAAAAAAAAAACTAAGTAAAAATAAAAATGCAAAAAAAAAAAAAATAAAGGAACATGGAAATAAAAAACTTAAAAACTTAAGTTAAAAAACTTAAAAAGATAAAATGATTTGAATATTTCCCTATCAAATAAGTCTAAATACCTGAACAAAAGCACATATAATTGAGGAACCCTGAACTTTAGGTTTCACAAGTAGAGTATAGGCAAATTAGATAAATCAAAGTCTTCTATTTTTGTTTTTTCCCAGAATGGATTTTTAAAAATGTTTACTCATGTTTGAGAGACAGAGAGAGAAAAAGAGAGAGAGAGAGCACGAGCAGAGGAGGGGCAGAGAGAGAGGGAGACACAGAATCCGAAGCAGGCTCCAGGGTCCGAGCTGTCAGCACAGAGCCCGACGTGGGGCTCGAACTCACAAACCAGATCGTGACCTGAGCCGAAGTCGGACACTCAACTGACTGAGCCACCCAGGCACCCCTCCATAGAGGGTTTAATGGACACCCCAACAATGAGACTCTCCTTCAGATTTGACTATTCAGGGGCACCTGGCTAGCTCAGTTGGTGGAGTGAGTGACTCTTGATCTTGGGGTCGTGAGTTCAAGCCCCACAGTGAGCACAGAACTTAGAGAGGCAGACAGGTATTGACCAGTGCAGGTGAACAGCCTGGTGCCTCCACTCTCCCGCCGAGCCACGCAGACACGTTGCTGAATGGTTCCAAACTCTCGTGTCCTCACTGCCGGCCAGACTTCCAACACCACTGCACGGGCTGCGGGGTTGGCCAGGTAACTGGTGGGCCGGGCACCAGAGCACCACCACCGGAAGCAGTTCCCACACGGAACGCGGGCGGTCTCGGGGATGAACACCCTTCCTGGGCTAAAGGTTTCACTTGAACGCATCGTGCTAAATCAGCTAGAAAATTTCTGCCAATTATGTAGCTAAAATGTTGCTGTCACCTTAGCCGAACAACGGAGAGACTGACACCGATACCACCGTTCATAATCTAATTTTTTTGAACAATCCTTGGGTACGTCTAAGGGAGGATTTATTTATAAACTTCACTTACGTTCAATGACACGTTTTCTTGTCTGCTGGTGTCGGGTCTGTCTGCCTCTTGGGAGGCAAGGTCAGTCCATAAGGACATGGGTCACGTGGTCTTGTTTCTGGTAAGCCCGGAGCCCAGCACAGGGCCAGGCTCGAGTACTTGCCTGAGAAGCACTTGCTGGAGGTTCTGACATCTCAAAGGGCGTTAACGCCGGGCGCGGTCCCGCCATCTCACAGGACAGCAAGGACAGGGGCTGGTGTCCTCACCATCTCCTGAAAATGTGAAACTAAAGAAAATTCTCTAACATTTTTCAAGAAAAAGGAGCCGTTTCTGAGATTGCACAGGACAACCAAGCACATAAGGACCAAACTGAACAAAAAGGCAGAAGGTTTAAAAAAAAAAAAAAAAAAACCAGCAGCAAATGTTTTATTTCCAGCTTCCGATAAACTCACTTCCTGTTATTCTGTCCAGCTGTGGAGCCCACGGGTAGAATCAGAGGTATATTCTCTGCACTGACTGAGAAGGTGTTTTGATACATGTTTTAAATGAGGTTTTAAAATTCACGGATTTTCTTAAGACAAAATAAGCTATTAATATTGAACAGTTAGTAATTTAAATGTTTAGTAAATTTGAATTTATTCTCCAATTGGATATATTAACCTTGTACTCCTAAATAAACGTACTCACATAAACTGTAGAACAGAGCCTGGCACTTAACAAATACTTGAATATTAAACGTTAGCTATTGTTATTACGTTTATTTCACATTGGACAATTCTGATGTTTCCATACAACCTTCTTTATGAGCCTGAGCGGAAAGGTGCCTCACTTATGAGTAAGATTTAAAAAACAATTAATGTTTATTTATCTTTGAAGGAGAGAGACACAGAGAACAAGCACGGGAGGGGCAGAGAGAGAGGGAGACACAGACTCCGAAGCAGGCTCCAGGCTCCGAGCTGTCAGCACAGAGCCCGACGCGGGGCTCGAACTCACAGACCACAAGATCATGACCCGAGCTGAAGTCAGACGTTTAACCTGCTGAGCCGCCCAGGCGCCCCAATTATGTGTAAAATGTAAAGTTCTTTTCCTACGTCATTTCAGACGTGTCCCGAGGCCACGTGGTGGGGGAAGCTGACCACCCGACCCGGAGGAGATCTAGGCGCTAATTTCTGCTCTGTCTCTTACAAAGTCAGAATCTCTGATTCTGTGAAAGGGGAAAGGGCTGGGGTCTCTGAGCACAGTCCTGTGGGGATCATGGCATTTTCCTATCATTAGTGTGGCTCCACAAATACCGACTGGGGACAGTACAGATAAACTACCTGTTCTGGTTAAAGGGAAAGAAACGAATAAAAACCAAAAAGACAAAAGAAAGAAATCAAAATTAAGCCTTAAAAAAAAAATCTTTTCCCTCAATTTTATGTAAATCTTTTCCTCTATTCCTTTCAAGCCTCTGATATTTTTTAAAATTCTGACTAAGTTCATTTTCACTTCCTTTCATTCACAGATTTCATTAGAGGTCACAGTCCAGTGACCTTCGGGGTCGCAGCCCGGCCAGGGTACACCCTCCCCAAAGCGCAGCCTTATCTCTGTAAGCAGGCAAACAGGACGCGGCCCCCCTTTCCTGCTGTAGCTCATTTTCATCCTGAAGCCTGTCTCGACCCGTCCAGGGTGCCGGCTTCCCTGTGCTCCCCCCTCCGGGCCGTGGCTCCGCGCCTGGGCTGCCGGCTTCCCCATCTGTCCCGAAACGGGAGCCACAGGCTCTGCGTGTGGCCCACGCGTCCCTCCCCAGGCACGAAACGCCCAAACAAGGGTGCCTGGGGTCAGCCCTTAGAAACACATTTTTCCTTACGGATTAAAGAGCATTTAGGGGAAAACGGTGAATAGGTTATTTTACTCTAAGTTTCACAAATAAATCTAAACAACTAGCTCATATTATTTTTAAGTATCACTTACAGGAAATTGAGACAACCGTGAACAAAAGGGCAAAGTTGGGTGCTGGAGACGACAGGGACTGCTTAGCTCACACGTTAGCTCTGCCCGCGACGTCACGGGAACAGCGGACTGTGGTTTCGGGAGGTCTGAGCCACACGGCCTGGCTCACAACAGTGACTGGTGGTTAATTTTTTGCTCCCACGCTGTAGAGCTTGTCGAGAGATCAACCTTCTGCTGTGACACAGGGGACCGTGTCACGTCCGTGCTTTCTAACCACGTGAAATCCTTGAGGTGTGTTTCAGTCCCTGGGAGAGATCCCTGACCCCCCTCACGAGCGTCAAAGTGGCCAAGAAATGCATGTCAACCACCTCAACCCTGAAGGTCACGACCTGAGCACATCTGCAAACTCACAAGTGTCACTTTGCACAGAATTAGAAAGATGTTAAAGACTCTGCAGACCCTAAAGCCGAAAGATACGGAACCATAAAGATAGTTAACTAGATACTTTGAGCTTGCTTTTGTTTCCGACTTCTGTTTTCCTGGTCAACAGACCCGATGGAACCGCGTCACCTGTCCCCCAAGCGCAGGTTAGCGCCTCTCACCCGCCCGGCGTTCTGCCCACAAACCTGTTATCATCTGCTGCGCGTCATAGGGCTCCATGTACCCGTCATTCTCTCCCACTCTCTCTGCGTCCCTCTGACCTTTTGTCCGCGTGGCATCGTAAGGATCAGCGTAGTCTTCTAAAATGATGACCTTAAAAGAACCAGAGAGGAGAGCTGCCGGGGGTGATCACACACCAGGCGGCCATGGGATCAAAACCTACTGAAAATCTGCAGAGCCAAAAAGATCCCCAGCCAGTTCCGAATGGATCTGCTCGTGCTGGATCGTGTCACAGGTGGACAGCCATGTGATCTGTCGGTGGCAAAACTGACCGGCAACAAGTCACCCAAACCTTGCTCGACCCCAAGCTCGTCTCCAGGTCTGTTGTCTCCCCAGGCGGTGACGCATTTGCCGGTGGAAGACAGAGGTGACTGTTGGACTGGTCTAGCACCTTCCCTCTGACTTTGGTCCTTAATGCCAATCTGGTGGGCGACACAGGCGAAAGTCAGCCAGTCGCCAGTGAGCACTGAGCGTCCACCGGCACCGGCGAGGCGCTGTGACGGGACCAAGTGGAACCAAGCCTGGGTCTCGTCCTTCAGCGATCTGGAACCTCCGAAGAGAAGGCTTCAGAAGTCTGAGACGCAGTCAGAACTGAACAGCACTGGGGAGGTCTAGGTTCCATGACTCACAGGCACACGGGTCTCCCCAAGCGACAGAGTTCTGGTCCGTACTTGGCACAAAAACATCTAATCTTCCAAAACCAGAAAGGTGCCCGGAGAGGTGGCGTGTGTGATGGGTTCTAGGCTGCAGTTGCTGGCTGACAACGCGGGAGGTTCGGGGACCACGCGGGAGGTTTGGGGACCGGAGCCTGACAGGCTCTTCTCAGGGGGGAACAGTTTTGCAGGGAGAGTGGGGGGGACAAAAAGCACAGCCCCTGCCCTATTGTCAGTGTGGCTCCAGAGTAAACAGCTGGGACCGTGTAAACTACCTGCTCCAGCAGAAGAGAAGGAGAGGAATAAGAACCAAAAGGCAAAGAAAGGTGAATCCAACTAAGGGGCGGCCCCAGACCTGCTACGGTCTCCGATCGCATCAGAACTCGCGGCAGGGAATCGCTTGGGCCGGCAGGGAAAGTGACACCAACAGGGAGAGACGAGGAGGGCAGGGGCCGCCTGCCTGGAGGAGGTGGCCTGAGAAACATGGGGCATCCAGAAGTGAGGCCCTCGCACCACCGCACGGCACCCCCGTCTCCGTCCTCTCGCTGCCCGCCACGTGAGCCCCATTCCCAGGAACACAGACGACTCAGCCCTCGGCCCTCGGCTGCAAGGTGCTTCCCATCCAGTCCAACGGTCAGGGGCGCCACTGGCTAACAGCTGGGTCCCGGGTCATCTTTCCACCCGGTCCCCACCCCCGTGCCCGGCGCCACAGAGGCAAGCCGTGAGTGTTTGCGGGAGGAATGAGCGGAGGGATGAACAGAGTGCCCGGAGCAGACGCACGCCGTGGGCTCCGGGCTCCTGACTGCGGCCAGGCAGGCGGCCAGAGAAAGTTCAAGTTCCCACGACAGGAAGTGACAGCCTGGGCTGGGGGCTGAGCTCTTCTCTTCCTTTCCACACAGAAGGGTGGGTTTCAAAAACAAGCAAACAAACCCCCAACCCATCGCTGTGAGAATGGAGGGGGTCTCCTCACAGGGTCCCGCTCCTCTCCGTCAAGCGCCTCACAAGGGTCAGCGCCCAGAAGCCCTGGGAGGGGGGGTCCGAGAAGCAGGAAGCACCTTCCCTCCCAGGCTGTGATTTCCTCACGGGCGTTTCCGGGTCCCACTCTACCCTCCGCAGCCCCTGGAGCCCTGTGCGCCTCGTCCTACGCGCGGCTGCACATCACACGTTCACGGAATGAGCAAAAGGGCTGCAATCTTGGGGTGCTGGCTGAACTGTGCCTGGCACTTCCAAGCCAGCAGACGGCCTGGGGCGTGCGGTCTGCCTGTTCCCCAGGTTCTGAAACCCATTACCTGAGGGGTGCCGACCATAAACGTCTGAACGCATCTAGCTTTGCACATCCCCCCGGATTTAAAACCACAGCACATCTATAAGGGGGTCACGTTCAACAAAGCAGGAAGGTCTCGTTCAGTTACTCTCCCAAACTGCCAACAAAATTAAACGGAGAGCACGTTTCCGCAAAGTTCCCTCTCCTGAGAACGAAGATTTTCTCAAGACGATAGAAAGGCCAAAACGACTTTAAATGGTGTCTTAACCGTCCCCAGATGTCGGGGGGGGGGGGGGGGAGGGGGAGCCCCCCTCGCCCGCCCCGCCGCCTAGAGGAGCCTCGCGCCCAGCAGGTGCTCCGCGCTCCCTTCGCCGTCTCGCTTCTGCAGGGACAGGTGGTCCCAGGGAGGCCGCATTCTTACCGTGTCTTGCTGCCTCACGACCTTGCCCTTGTCCGGTTCGGGGCCCAGGGAGGCAGGGGAAGAGGACGCGGAGGAAGAGGCGCTGGAGCTGGGGCTGCTACTGCCGCCGCCGCCGCCGCCGTTCTTCTCCTGCGCGTCCACCTTGATGAGCCTGCTGATGTAGGTGCTGCAGCCCGCGCTCCTGGCCACGCCCCGGTGCGGCTCGTCCTCGGCGGCCCGCGAGTTCTTGCGGCCCTTGCCCGCGGCGGCCTGGATCAGGCCCTGCAGGCTGTCCCGGGGCGGCCGGCTGTCCCTGGGGGCGCCGCCGCCGGCCCGGCCGCTCCCCAGCTCGGCCGCCGAGTTCTTGCGGCCCTTGCCGGGGGCCGGCGCGGCGCCGCCCGCCTCCGAGTTCTTGCGCAGTCGGCCGCCGCCGCCACCGGGCCGGGCGCGCTCGGACGCCGTCTTCAGGTTCAGCGGAAACTCCTTGAACCACCGCGCCGCCATGGGGGGGGCCCGCGGGGCAGGCGGCCGAGGGGCGCGGCGCACTCGCGGAGGGGCGCCAGGGGTCGCGGCCGCCGCATTCCCCGGGGCTGCTCCGCGTCCCCAGCCGGCCGGCGCGCAGCCCGGCGGGGCGGGGAGGGGGCCCAGGCCCGGACCCTGCGGGACGTCCCTGCTCTTCCCTCCCCACCACCCCCGCGGCGGGACAGCCCTGCCCACGCTCGCCGGGGCGACAGGGGACGGCGCCGCGACCGACCGGGGACCGACGACAGGCCGCCCACCCTCGGCGCGCCCCTCCCTCGGCGGCTGGCGCCTCCCGCCCAGATCCGCCGGGGTCGGCGCCTGCGCCCGGGGCGGGGAGGAGGGAGGGGGGAGGAGAGGGGGCGCACGTGCCGGCCCCGGGCTCCCCGCGCTCGCGCAGCGCCCCGCACCCGCGCGGAGCGGCCCCCGCGCGGTCCCACGAGCCGCTCTGCGCGTGGGCCGTCGACGGTGGGGGTGGGGTGGGGGCCCCCCGGTGCGGGAGCCGACCCCCTCCCTTCCGGCCCCGCCCCGCCGGCCGCTGCGGGGATGGGGGGGGGGGTTCGGGGGTGGGTGGGCGGAGCGCGCAACCCGGGCGCGGCGTCGCGGCGTCGCGGCGGCAGGTGGACGCGAGGGGCCCGGGCAGGTACGGCGTGGCGGTCCCCGGGCCCCAGGCGGCGGGGCGAGGGGTGGCGGGCCCGCGGCGTTGGGAGGCGGCTGCGCAAGCCGCACCCCCATTTCCACTCCGGGGTGGCGGGGCGCGCGCGCGCGGTCACCCCCGGGGCAGTCGCTTGCTCGCGCTGGCTGCGTCTGCGGAAGTTGCGGTGGGGCGTCTGCACGCCCGGGGGCACTTCACCTGACTGGGGGCCCCGCGAGCCCCCTCCCGTTGAGAAGCAATTCAGAAAACTTCCAGCCTAAGAGTAAACTTGCTGCCGAGGGCGACGCCCTACGTCCTGAGTCCTGGCGGAGGGGCCACGGGGCTCTGTGCGACGGGTGACAAAAACATGCCTGCCGACACCAGCCGTTCTTGGAAATGTGTCGTGGCTGTTTACGAAATAGCTTTATCGAGACATAATTTCCGCACCGTAAAATTCACCCGTTTTACGTGTACACTTCACAGGTATTTATTGTATTTGCGGTGCAGGCATCACAATCTAATTTTGGAGCATTTCCACCGTTCCGAAAGGAAACCTCGTGCCCAGTAGCGATCCCTCCCCGCAGCCACTGATTTACTTTCTGTCTCTACAAGTTTGTTCTGGACGCTTCCTGGAAATGGAACAATACAGTACTCCGCCTTTTGCCTCCGGCTTTTTCCTCTCCTACCATCATGTTTTTGATATTCGTCCAGGTAGTAGCATTTATCAAAGCTTCTGTCCTTTTGTGTTGCCAGATAATATTCCATTGTGTGCGTATACAGTGGTTTGACTTAACCAGTCCATCCATTCATCGTTGTTTGCAGTTTGGGGTTTGGTGAACAGGACTGCCACGTACAAGTCTTTGTGCGCAGGTAGGTTCTAGTTATCTTGAGTAGACAACCCGGAGTGGAATTGTTGGGGCATAGGGAGTTCTTTGACTTTTTGAGAAACTCCCAAATGGTTAAAGTGGCTGTGGCCAGGTTACGTTCCTGCCAGCGATGTGGGGGTTTCCATTTCTTCACAGCCTCAACGCTTACTGTTAGACTCTGTCTCTTTACTTCCAGCCCTCCAGGCGCATAGGGCTGGTATCCTTATGGCCTTGACTTGCATTTCCCTTCGTCCGGGAAGGAGGAGAGGTCGGGTGTCTTCATGTGTTTCTTGGCCATTTTTGTATCTTTGGAGAAATGTCTATCAAATTGCCCCCTCTTTTTTTTTTTAATTTTTTTTAATGTTTATTTATTTTTGAGACACAGAGAAACAGAGCATGAACGGGGGAGGGTCAGAGAGAGGGAGACACAGAATCTGAAACAGGCTCCAGGCTCTGAGCTGTCAGCACAGAGCCCGACGCGGGGCTCGAACTCACGGACCTCGAGATCGTGACCCGAGCTGAAGTCGGCTGCTTAACCGACTGAGCCACCCAGGCGCCCCAAATTGCCCCCTTTTTAATTGGTTTATTCTTTTGTTATTGAGTTGCATGAGTTCTTTATGTATTTTGTCTTAAAAAGAAAACACTTTTTAACGTTTATTTTTGAGAGAGAGGGAGAGCATGAGCAGGGGAGGGGCAGAAAGAGAGGGAGACACAGAATCTGAAGCAGGCCCCAGGCTCCGAGGTATCAGCACAGAGCCCGACGCCGGGCTCAAACTCAAGAACCCTGAGATCATGAGCTGAGCAGAAGTCAGACGCCCCTAAGTTCTTTGTCTTTTCGAACACACAAATAAGATCCTACTGCAGAGCAAACAAGGAGGGGAAGTTCATGACGTTGGAGTTCTGTGGTCCAGATTCAAAAGCAGGCTTCTCCATTCACAAGCAGAGATCATGCGGTCTTGGACAGACCTGCCAGGTTGTCATCTCTGGGCTCCGGGGTTTCACCTGCACAGTGGGTATTGCTGCCTAGCTTTGAGGGTTAAATGAGACTGCGAATTTGCACCTGCCAGAGACCCTACAGGTATCTCTGAAATATTTAGGGAGGGCCTTGGCTTGGAGGTGAGGGTGCCCGCCCCGTTCAGCCCACAGACTTTTCCAGGGATTCCTGGGACAGTGACACCGTAACCCTGATGCGCCCATAAACCTCTCTGTTCGTCCATACCTGCGTCTTCTAATGATCTCAATTACTTGTAGTTGGTTTCAATTTAGTTGCAGCTGACCCACAGCTGGGGACGATTTGGAGGCATTACCATTTTCTTCCGAAATTTAATGTTTTAATTTGTGTTTCTCCTAAAATTAAAAAAAAAAAATCCCTTTAAGGTGACTTTGAGCGTCTCCTTACTTATAGGGAAAAAACCCAGTCTTCAGAGCCATAGACCTGACGTCCCTCAGTATCGTTTATAATCAGCCTTTTCCGTCCGTCAAATGCGAAAGTAACAGCCCAGAATACCGCATTCGTGGGAACGCGCCAGGGAAGTGCGAACGGATGGACACGGCGGCTGCTCTTCACAGGTGGAGTGCTTTGGGGTGTCATCCACCCTGGGGACTATGGCACAGGGGTTTGGATTCCTGCTCGACAGGTTAACCGCACCCAGGGCCCCCCCCCCCCCCGCGCTGGGCTTGGGGCTGTGTGGAAGCCGAAAGGCGCCTTTCCGAGGTTCTGTGTTTGTGTCGCAGCCTGGCCCTTGCGCCCCGGGGGTGTGATTTCAGAATTGCTCACGGTCCCGGGAATAGTTTCCTGTTTGCTATCGTGTAACAGATTACCTCCTTTTTAGTGGCTTAACCCAAGCTACGGCACCATAGTCCTGCGTGCGGTCTGCCACGGGTGGCTGAGCGCAAATCAGGGTGTGCGCGGGGCCCCGTTCTGTCCGGAGGACCCAGGGGAGAACCCAGCTCCTGGCCTCGCCAGTGGCTGGAGGGGCCGGCAGAGTTCCCCCCAGCCTGCTTTGCTTTACTCTTGCTTCTGCAGTCACATCTTTTTACCAACCCTCTTCTGGTCCCCCAGCACTCTCCAGGGCCCCTCTTGACTGCATTAGGCCCACCGAGAATCTATTTTAAGATCAGCTGATAAGCAACTCCAATTCTGTTTGCCACGTGACCCAACAGATTTGGAGGTGTGATAGTGTGGCTTCTACGAAATGCGTACTTGGTTTTTGTCCCGTTCCTGGCACGGAGCTCGGAAAGCCCTTGGAAGTTCCTGGGGTGAGAGCCACAAAGGTGTCTTTTCTTATGCTAATGAGGTGGCTGGGGAAGCCGCTAGGTGACGAGGATGCTGGCCGGTGCCGGGAAGGAACTCAGTGACTGGAGGGTGGGACTGGAAGTTCCTCCAGGGAGGGGAGAGGGTCCATCCATCCCCAGCGGCCAATGAGTTAAGCAACCCAGCGTGTGTCATGAAGCCTCTACAAAACCCCAAAGGACGGGGTTCAGGGAGCCTCAGGGTTGGTGAGCTCGTAGGGATTTGGGGAGAATGGTGCTCCTGGAGGGCACAGACGCTCTGTGCCTTTTTCTACGTGTATGTCTTTTTTTCTCTTAAAGGCTTTTTTTTTTTTAAGTTTATTTTTGAGAAGGAGACAGAATGAGCAGGGGAGGGGCAGAGAGAGAGGGAGACAGAGGATCCAAAGCGGGCTCCAGGCTCCGTGCGGACAGCAGAGAGCCCAACATGGGGCTCGAACTCACAAACCGTGAGATCATGACCTGAGCCCAAGTCAGACGCTCACCTGCCTGAGCCCCCCAGGCACCCCTCCAACCTCCATTTCCCCTCTGCGTTTCTTCCACCTGGCTGTTCCGGCTTCCATCCCTCGAAATAAACCTGTAGTCCAGGAAGGAAAATGGTGTAGGAGTCGCTGTACCAAATGAACTGAACCCAAGGAGGGGGTCATGGGAACCTCCCATCTATAGCTGGTCAGTCAAAAGCACAGGTGACAGTCTAGACTTGCCTTGACTGGCGTCTGAAGTTGAACTTGGGGGGCTGAGCCCTTAGTCTGTGAGATCTGAGGCTGTCCCTGGAGAGACAGTGCCAGAACCGAACTGAATTTTGGACACCAAGCTGGGTATCTGGAGAATTGCCTGGTGCGGTGAACCCCATTCCCACCACATTGGAATTTGGACCGGGACCCTTAACACGCTCCAAGGACTACTAGGACGTTGACCGCCCTGGGGCCCCGTTACTCTGCCTGCCACAGGACCTGCTTAGTACTTGTGTGATGGCGAATTGTGCCGGCACCCTCTGACTGTGGCTGGCTCTGCAGGAGAGCCTTCTGGAAGACACGGCAGTGTGTGAGCTGCTTCCTCTCGCTGATAAGCCACCCTTCTCTTGCCCCACAGCCTCTGGTCTCCCCTGGCCCTGCGGCACCCGGCTGGAGCTCTGGAGCTCGGAATCACCCCAGCGTCTCCCTCAAGTGCTGTGACCATTAGCAGCTGAGTGGAGCGCTCGGGACCCGAGTCTGGCAGGAGGAAGCGGGCATCGCGGCTTATGCAGGGTTCTGCTACTTCTGTTGGAGTCTGGGCTTGGCGAGTGGGACGCTGAGACCCGTGCGTGGCAGGTCCTGGAGCGGCGGTGACTTCGCGGCCTCCGCGGAAGCGTGCGGAGAATGGAGCCTTGGAGGGGCAGGGATCCCTTGGTGGGTCAGCCTGGGGGTCCCCATCCCTAACCTGGGTCCTAGTAACCGACCCCGTGTCTGCTCGGGCCTGGACGTGGGGGCCGGCCAGCGTGTCTCGCCCCCATCAGCGGCGCGCTGCTTTCGCCTGGCGACGTGTCCCCAGCCGCTGCCGCTGCGCAGACCCCCCTCGCTGTGCACCTGCGGTCCTGGCGCCATTGCCTCTTCATTCGCCTCCTTCTTCCACGCCACCCTCCACCCTCTCCAGACCGTCTTTCTCCAACCCGCAGGCGGAGAACACTGGGGGGGAGAGGCGGGTGCCGCGGGGCAGCCCCAATTTCCTGGGAAAGAAAGGGGCCTCTCCCCCTTCTCCTGCCCCCACCTCTTGCCTCCTCTCCCCCCCTCCCGCCTCCTCTCCCCCTGCCGGCCTCCTCTCCCCCACTTCCTCTCTCCCTCCCCCTGCCTCCTCTCCCACCTCCTCTCCCCCTTCCCCCCCCGCCTCCTCTCCCCCCTTCTCTCTCCCTCCCCCACCTCCTCTCCCCCTCCCCATCTCCTCTCCCCCCACATCCTCCCCCCCCCGCTGCCTCTCCCCCCACCTCTTCCCCTCTGCTGCCTCTACCCCCTCCTCTCCCCCTTCTCTCTCCCCTCCTTTCTCCCCCTCCCACCTCCTCCTCTCCCCCTTCCCCCCTGCCTCCTCCCCACCCTCCCCTCCTCCCTCCCACCTCCTCTCCCCCACCTTCTCTCCCCGCTCCTCTCCCCCCTCTCCACCCCCCACCTCCTCTCCCCCTACCTCCTCTCCCCCTCTTCCCCTGCCTCCTCTCCCCCCTCCCCCTCCCTCCTCTCCCCCCTCCTCTCCCCCCTCCTCTCCCTCCCTCCTCTCCCTACACTGCCTGAATATTGCCTGCACACCAGCCTGGGCAGGAGCTGCTCCCTCTGCCGGCCCCATCCCACCGCCCTCCTGCCCTGCACCCCTCTCTCCTCGGCACCTCGGGAGCTCTGGAACTCAGCCCCCTGCTCCCAGTGTGCCCCCCACCCAGGGCCACGGGAGGCGGTCATGTCCACACGATGCAGTATCACAGGTGTCTGCCGGGGGCTTGCGTGCGCCGTCGGCATTTATTATTCACGAGGCGGGGACTTTTATCACCTGCTCCGACCCCCTAAGTCCCCTAAACTTACACCTCTGTGTACTGTTTGTCCTTAGGATGTCGGAGAAGAGAGACAGAGGTGTGCGTTGCCCAACTTCCCCTGAAACCTTGAGGTGTTCTTCTGTCCACCGCTGCTCGTCCTTGCCCCCCCCCCCCCCTTATGACTTAGCAGCCTGCGGTCACCTGATGTCACCAGGGCCGAAAGACACTTTAGAAACGCGGACGTGCCGGTGAGGAGGCTCATCGGCTCCCCCCCGTCTGCCTTGGACATGGCCAGTTTGGGCCCAGAAAGTTCTGTGCCTCGCACGCTTCCCCTTCCCGCCCCACGTGCCCCTGGGTGGGGGTCACCCTGCCTGCTGCTCTGGATGGAGGGGGCTCGCCAGGGTGTAAGCGCCTGCCCCCCCGTCCCAGGAAGGGGTGGGTTTCAGCCAAAAAGCTGCACCGTATGATTTTGAAACGAACCGGTTCGGTCAGTTGGCTGTGCGCTTGGAGACTAGAACACGAACAGCGGAGTCTGACCCCAGGAATCGTACTGTCCGGGGAGGCGGGCGGCAGCCTGAAAATCTCGGAGCGCCATCCCTGCATGAAATGGTGCATCGCGAGGACAGACGGTGGAAAACGAAGCGTAATTTTCTGACTTAAGCTGCCCCTGGACTTTTGTGGGGTGTTTGTGTTTGTACATTCTGCAGAATAACGAGCCTGAGACGCAGCGCGCTTAAAGATGGTGACCTAGCTCTCGCACTGCAGCTTAGTCCGGGACGACAGAGGAGAGCAGCTAACCTCTGGGGGCCCGCCGCAGGCCACGCATCTCTCAGGGGTTTGCCGGCCTGCGCGCCTCCTTGCCAAGCAGTGAGAGTCCCGCTGCCTGCCCGGTTGCACTTGACTCCTTCTGCGCCACCCGCTCTGTTTTAATTATCAGGAATGCTCCGGGAAGTCGGCTGAATGCTGCAACAGCGTGGTTCTGTCACGTTCTTAGAACAACCCTGGGCGGCGGGTGGCGACTCCCTCTTGGGGACGAGGAAGCTGGAGGTTGGATCCCTCGGCCAACAATTGAATGCACGTCCCCCGTCGCCGCCAGGCACCAAACCACGTGACCGATGAGCTATGTAAGTAACCTGTCATAGCAAAGGGTGGGCCTATCAAGTTATGTGACCGAGAAGACAACTGGTATTGGAGCGCTGAGTGGGTCACAATTAATGACTTCGTAACCCGTGAAATCCTAGTCGGTCACAGGGTCACAGGGGCGGGCCGGGGGATTCTTGACGCCTGATGGGGCACTGGGGCTGTCCCCTCCGTTCCTGGCGGGCTGGTACCACCTGTCACTTGAAATGAAATGGGACAGGAGCTCCTGTGGCGTCTGGGCAGGGGCTCTGCTGCCTCCCCCCAGTGCTCCTTATCCCCTGTGCCCATGCTCCGCGTCCCCTCTCTCAGTGCTCCTCGTCCCCTGTCCCCAGTGCTCCATTAACTGGGGTTTCCCGGCCTTGCCGTCCCACATGGTGGCAGAGGGGACCTGTGGTCCTTGTGGCCTCACAGGAGGGCAGTAGCCTCCCCCACAGTGCTTTCTGTCAACTTACAAACTCAGTGCAGCCCCAGAGAAGAGGAAACGCTTGAGCTAAAGAAGTAGGATTTTATAACTAAAAAAACTTTTTTTTTTAATTTACTTCCACATCCACCATGGGTCTCGAACTCACAACCCTGAAGTCAAGAGTCACACGCTCCTCTGACTGAGCCAGCTGGGCGCCCTGAAGAAGTAAGATTTTAAGGAGAAGTTTCTGGGGCTTTTTTTTGATGGTTTTTTTGTTTTTTTGGGTTTTTTTTTGAGAGAGAGAGAGAGACAGAGTATGAGCAGGGGACGGGCAGAGAGAGGGAGACACAGAACCGAAGCAGGCTCCAGGCTCCAGGCTCCAGGCTCCAGGCTCCAGGCTCCAGACTCCAGGCTCCAGGCTCCGAGCTGTCACCGCAGAGCCCGACCCAGGGCTCGAATCCACAGACCACAAGATCATGACCTGAGCCGAAGTTGGACACTCAACTGACCGAGCCCCCCAGGCACCCCTTGAGAAGTTTCTGACTGTAGCCCCCTGCCCGATCAGGAGCTGTGAAGTGAGAGAGACTCACTGTTTGCAGGTGAACTGACCGGTGGCACACGTTGCAGGTGCTGGCAGAACATGGAAAGCTTCAGTCGGGGATAAAAGGCAATTAATTGCTCACAGCGGTAACAGCACTGGCCTTTTCGTTTTCTTTCTAGTTTTCATTGCATCAACCTTTCTTTTTATTTTTTATTTTATTTTGTTGTCTTTAATTTTATTTTTTATTTTTTTAAATTTACATCTAAATTAGCATAGAGTGCAACAATGTTTTCAGGAGTAGATTCCTTAATTCTTACCCATTTAGCCCATCCCTCCTCCCACCACCCCTCCCGTAACCCTCAGTTTGATCTCCATGTTTATGAGTCTCTTCTGTTTTGTCCCCCTCCCTGTTTTTATATTATTTTTGCTTCCCTTCCCTTACGTTCATCTGTTTTGTTTCTTAAAGTCCTCCTATGAGTGAAGTCATAGGATTTTTGTCTTTCTCTGACTTAATTTCACTTAGCATCATAGCCTCCAGTTCCATCCACGTAGCTGCAAATGGCAAGATTTCGTTCTTTTTGATTGCCGAGTAATACTCCATTGTGTGTGTGTGTGTGTGTGTGTGTGTGTGTGTGTGTATCACATCTTCTTTATCCACTCATCCATCGAGGGACATTTGGGCTCTTTCCGTCCTTTGGCTGTTGTCGACAGCGCTGGTGTAAACGTGGGGGTGCGTGTGTCCCTTCGAAACAGCCCACCTGTATCCCGTGGAGAAACGCCTAGCAGTGCAATTGCTGGGTCGTGGGGTAGTTCTGTTTTGAGTTTTTTGAGGAACCTCCATCGTGTTTTCCGGAGTGGCTGCACCAGCCTGCATTCCCAAATTAACCTTTCTTTTTAAAACTGAGATCTACCTCACGTCCACAGAAGCCACGGCTCAAGATGTACAATTCAGGGGGCACCGGGGTGACTCTGTCGGTTAAGCGTCCGTCTCTTGATTTTGGTTCAGATCGTGATCTCAGGGTCATGGGATCGAGCCCCGCGTCGGGCTCTCTGCTGACCGCGTGGAGTTTGCTTTGGATTCTCTGTCTCTCAAAATAAATGACCCTTTAAAAAATGTACAATTCCGTGGTTTCGAGTACATTCACGAGGATGTGCAACCAGTACCACTAATTCCAGGAAATTTTCGTCACCTCAGATGAACCCTGGGGCCGTTAGCAGTCCTCCCCCCCTTCCTTCTCTTCCCCGCCTCTGGCAACCGCTAATGTCCATTCCGTGTGGATTCACCTATCCCAGAATTTCCTGTCAGTGAAATCCGACAACATGTGGCCTTCTCTGTTTTCTTTCCCTTAGTGTATGTTCTCAGGGCTCGTCCGCGTCCCCGTGTCTCAGGGCTTGGTTCCTTTTTATGGCCCAATGATACCCTGTGGGCGTGTTACGGTGTGTCCGTTCACCGTTTGGTGGACGTTTGCGTTACTGGCAGTTTTTTGGCTGTCACGAATCACGCCGTGAGCGTCAGTGTGCAGGCGTGTGTGTGGACACGTCTCGGCGTTCCTGGGTGTGCGCCTAGGTCACGCGACAACTCCAGGCCACGCGGTCTCCGGTGGCTGCCCTGCCTTACGCTCTACACCCGCGGTGTGGACGGCTCCCGTCCTCCAAGTTCCTCGCCAAGATCTCTTGTCTGTCTTCCGATTCCAGCCACCTAGTGGGGCAGAAGTGGCAGCTCGTTAGGGTTGCCTCCGGCATTTCCTTAAGAACTAAGGAGCATCTCTCCATGTGCTTATTGGCTGTCTGTGAATCTTCTTTGGACGAATATCTGCTCGGATTCTTTGTCCACGTTTGACCTGGCTCATCTGTCTTCTTATCACTGACTCGCAAGAGTTTTTGTACATTCTGGATACAAATTTCTGCAAATACTCCCGTCAGGTCACGGTCTGTAGCGCCCTTTGGTACACAGGAGTGTTTAATTTTGGTGAATTCCAATTTGTTTATAAAGTTTATTTAGAGAGCACATGTGCACGTGTGAGCCAGGGAGAAGCAGAGAGAGGGGGAGAGAGAGAATCCCAAGCAGGCTCCGCGCTGTCAGCACAGAGCCTGACACGGGGCTCGATCCCACAGACTGCGAGGTCATGACCGGAGCCAAAGTCCAGAGTCCTACACTTAACCGACTGAACCACCCAGGTGCCCCTTGAGGGATTCTGATTTCTTCTTCCTCGTTTGCTCATGCTTTAGGCACCCTATCTAAGAATCTGTTGCCTTATCCAAGATCAGGAAGATTTATACTTCTGTCTTCTTTTTTTTTTTTTAATTTTTTTTAACGTTTATTTATTTATTTATTTATTTATTTATTTATTTTTTAATTTTTTTTTTTAACGTTTATTTATTTTTGAGGCAGAGAGAGACAGAGCATGAACAGGGGAGGGGCAGAGAGAGAGGGAGACACAGAATCCGAAACAGGCTCCAGGCTCTGAGCGGTCAGCACAGAGCCGGACGCGGGGCTCGAACTCACGGACCGTGAGATCATGACCTGAGCCGAAGTCGGACGCTTAACCGACCGAGCCACCCAGGCGCCCCGTAACGTTTATTTATTTTTGAGACAGAGAGAGACAGAGCATGAACGGGGGAGGGTCAGAGAGAGGGAGACACAGGATCTGAAACAGGCTCCAGGCTCTGAGCTGTCGGCACAGAGCCCGACGCGGGGCTCGAACTCACGGGCCGCGAGATCATGACCTGAGCCGAAGTCGGCCACCTAACCGACTGAGCCACCCAGGCGCCCCACTTCTGTCTTCTTCTAAGAGTTTTATAGTTTTAGTTGTTACATTTAGGTCTGTGATCTTTTTGAACGTGTTCTTGTTGTGTGAGGTCGGGGTCAGCCTCTTTCTTCACGTGGACATCCGGCTGTCCCCATCTTTGTCCGTTGAATCCTCGTGGCACGCTGGTTAAAACTCCGTTGATTTCTGGGCCGTGGCTCTCCCGCATCGGTCACGACGTCTGTCTTTGTGCCGTCGCTGCGTCTGCCAACTCCAGCCCCGTCGTGAGCGTTGAAGTCCATCACCCACTTGCTCTGTTAACCACTGGTGTGCTTTCTACTTTCAAACTTGTTTTAAGTTGGTTTATCTTGAGAGAGAGACCGCACAAGCAGGGGAGGGGCAGAGGGAGGGAGAGCAAGAGTCCCAAGCAGGCTCCGCGCTGTCAGCACAGAGCCCGACGTGGGGCTCAAACCCGTGAGCTGGGAGATCGTGACCGGAGCCAGGGTCGGACACTCAACCGACTGAGCCACCCAGGCGCCCCGTACCCTCCCTTCACTAGTTTTCTGAGTTTCTGGCTGAGGATACAGGTCACCTACACGATGCCAAATGGACTAAAGACCTTCAAGTGCTGCTGTTTCCTACGTGGTTCGCTCTGAAATGCCATTCTCCAGAGAGGAACCAAGCCCTTCTCACGGAAGCTTCGAGGCCCGAGCTGTTATGCCAGACAACTAGAGAGCTTTGGGCTTCGGTGGAAAGGACAGGGAGGTTGTATTAGGGGCGGGGTGCTTGCTCCCTGGGGCTGTATGCCAGCGCGTTTGCACGTGAAGCGGTGTGGTGTTTGAGGCCTGGTGGCAGGAGGGTGCACGTGAACGAGGGCTGTCCGCGAGAATCACTGAAGTTGAGGCGGTGACTAGGGTTTGTCACACAATTTCCCGTACGTGTTTGAAAGTTTCCAAATAAAGTCAGGAGACGCACCATCTAGCACACGGGAGGCCCCGCGGGCTGAAGATGGGACACTTTGAGCACCAGAACTACAAATGACTGCATTTGGTTGAAACTCACCGATGGCAGGGCCCCGGGGTGGCTCAGTCAGTCGAGCGGCCGACTCTCCATTCCAGCTGAGGTGAGGATCTCACGTTTCATGAGATCGAGCCCCGTGTTGGGCACAGAGCCTGCTTGGGATTCTCTCTCCCCCTCTCTCTGCCTTTCTCTCAAATAACATAAAAAAAAAAAAAAAAAAAAGAACTATAACTCCCTGATGGTAGGAAAGCAATCATTTGTAATGACAGCTAAAGAAAGGAGAAGGAAATAAAACTCACTGGACAAAATTGGAAGTGGGAAGACAATAATTCGTTAACATAAAACTTGGTCGTTAAAGGGAATGAATAAGTACCCTTTTCCAGCACAGGTGCTCTTTTAAGCCACACTCCAGCTCGTAGGTGCAGAAGAAACCATGGGAGTAGAGAATCATTTTGTAAGCCGTAATAAAATGCCTGTTTCAGACTCGTGAACTCCTTGGATCAGATATTTAAAACAATTCTTTGTTAATGTTTACTTTTTTTTGAGACAGAGAGGGACTGAGCGTGAGCAGGGGAGGGGCAGAGAGAGAGGGAGACACAGAATCCGAAGCGGGTTCCAGGCTCCGAGCTGTCGGCACAGAGCCCGACGCGGGGCTCGGGCTCATGAACATCGGGATCGTGACCTGAGCCGGTGTCAGGGGCTCAACCGGCTGAGCCACCCAGGCGCCCCTGCTTGGGTCAGGTGTTGATGGCCGTTTTATGATGGAGGGAGCAGGCCATCACCATCTACACTTGCTGATTACTTCAGCATCGCTACAAGTGAGGCGAGCGGATGTAAGCTCCCTTCAATGTTGTTGAAGATCACACCATCTCTAAAGTATTCTAGCCAAGAATAGCCCGTATCTAAAACTCGGTTGTGAGTTTCCAGTCTGAAGGAGAGACGGGGTTCGTGCGGCCCCTGCCACAGCACCCCTGTCTAAGGACGGCCGACCTGCCTCCAAACACAGGGGCCTGGGGGGCTGAGAGGTCTGGTGCAGAGCTGTGGAGACCTAAGAGAAATGACAACGAGTAGACGTTTGGACAAGACCACGGAAAGGTGTTTCTGAAGCACTTGGTGAAATTCGCCCGTTATTTGATAATAAAAAGTTATCCTTAATTTTTTTAGTTTGGTCACGGCACTCTATTTACATAAGAAAATGCCCTTTTTGAGATGCACACACACTTCGGCAAGTGGGGGGGCGG
Source organism: Prionailurus bengalensis (assembly GCF_016509475.1). Taxonomy (NCBI): domain Eukaryota; kingdom Metazoa; phylum Chordata; class Mammalia; order Carnivora; family Felidae; genus Prionailurus; species Prionailurus bengalensis. Next base: position 68,454,202 of record NC_057360.1, on the reverse strand, counting down.
GTGGGGGAACCATTCCGGCAAGATGTCGATGGCTCTTGAGACGTGGGGATGGGCTCGTGGGGGCTCATCGTGCTCTCTTTCTCCGTGTCTGCGGAATATTTTGTCATGAAGAGTTCGGCATCCGCAGAATCCGAACGCTGTCGTGCCCCCCCGCTGCCTCACGCTGTCCCACGTCACCATCATCCCACCTGGGTCGCCACGGCCTCCTCGTGTTTCTCTTCTGCCCTGATCCCCACAGCCGCGGCGACCCCGTGTTGGGAGGTGGGTCCTAGGTCTTTACTCTGCTGCCTCCCTCTTGTTAGGAAGAGCTGAGCCCCCTGGGCCCCCGCCTGAGCCGTCCCCTGCAGCCCTGAGCCTATGCCTCCTTCCCATCCCTTGCTCTGTGTCAGCCTCCCTGGCCTCCTTGCCCCAGGGCCTTTGCACTTGCTGCTCCCCCCCCCCCCCCCCGCCCTTCCCCACTTGACCATGCTCTTTACGCTCTTTGTTCAGTTGTCAGTCTCTCAAAGGGCCTGGCTGGCCACGCTGCCGAGCCCTCCGTCCTGTCCCTCCCGTCCCCTCTCTGACTTCGTGTGTTTCACTTACAGACTCACCAGGCGCTCTACTCACCCGTCCTGTGGATTGTCTTCCCCAGAGAAGAGAAGCCCCGGGAGAGAGGGGTTTGTGCGCTCTGTTCACGGCACCTGAAGTGTTGGGTGAGGCAGAGGGCGTTAGGTATCAGTGTGGGGACAGCAGGCACCAGTGTGCCTCTGCCTGCTGTCCAGGGGGCAGGTGAATTGAGGCAGGCGAGAGGAGTGATGTGTCCAAGGCGTTGAGAAGCTGGCAGAGGCGGCGTCCAGAGCAAGGACAGGTCTTCCCGGTGGGGGTGCATCCCGGGGTGCAGGGAGGTGACCGATGTGGGGCTGGCCGCGTGCAGAGTTCCCTTCTGATTCATCTCTGTTTCCAGTGAAATCGGAACCCGGGTGGCCAGCTGGGCGGGAGCAGCAGAGCCCGGGAGGGTCCTGGCGGTGCAGGGCGCGGGCTGGGAAGGCATCTGGGGGCGGCGTGGCCACTGGCGAGGCGGGGACACAGGCCGTGGGGACGCTGGCAGTCCCTCGTCTGTGTGTGTCTGTGGCTTTTATCCCCCGATACACTCATAACCACACGTCTGTGTCCGCACACACACACACACCTAGGTTGTACGGGACAAAATGGCTGGTGTACGTCTGTTCAGTTTTGCGTGGTTCAAACGAGTATTTTCCCAGCTTTTTCTGCTGTCACCAGAGCTTCAGGGAACTGGCTTGAATGTGTCCACGTGCACACATGTGAGTGTCTCCCGGACGCGTGCCGGGTGTGGGATCAGGGCCACTCGGTCCACACGCCCCCAGCGGCCTCAGCAGCTCCTCCGTCGTCTGGCTGTGTTCTGATGGCGTGGACGGTCATGGCATAACCTCCACCTGTTTGGTGTGAAGTCAGTGGTCCGTAAATGCTGGGGCCAGACTTAGTAGCAGACTGGAGACCCCTTAAGTGGTATTTTTGGTAGTGGTTGATTGAAAGGAATGTATCATTAAGCGAAATAGGTTACGAAGCGGAAAGTACGTATATTTTAAACTTCGTTTTGTGGTTTCTATGTTTCTGTAATAAACATTCAGTGCTTTTATAACAAAAAAATCTTATTTTTAAATAACTTTTTATGTTTACTTATTTATTTTGAGAGAGAGAGTGCATGAGAGCCTGAGCACGGGGCGGGGCGGGGGGCAGAGATGGAGGGTGGAGAGAGAATCCCAAGCAGGTTCCGCACGGTCAGCACAGAGCCTGACTCGGGGCTCGAACTCAGGAACCGTGAGATCGTGACCTGAGATCAAGAGTCGGATGCTTAACCGACTGAGCCACCCTGGCGCCCCGTAACTAAAAAATTCTAATAAGTTATTTTCATTATTTAAAATGAGGTGCAAAAGATTGCGTAGGAGACAGGAGGCAATTTTAGCTCCAGTGTACCGAGCCTCCTCTCAAGTCTACACTAGAAAATTTTAAAAATAAAGTACGGGGCCGAAAAAAATCTCACCATCGGGGCCTGCCTTCAGATTCTAGGAGTTCTAATGACCAACAGTCGCCGTGCACAGCACCTGCGGATGGGCGACTCGGTGATGACACTGGCCGAAGTTCGCAGGTGGAAAGAGGGTGGGGTCAGAGGGCGTGTGCAGTGGGGGTGGCTCCTCTCTCCTCCCTCCCTCAAGCACACTTCCTGGAAACCGGTGTTTCTGAATCTGCACGATCCCGTGGAACGGTAGTGTTTGACCTCGGCTGGTATTAAAATCCCCTGGGGAGCTCTTAAAAATCACTGATGCTGTAAGAGCAGCCCCAGAGATTCTCGCTCTGTCCCTCTGGGACGGGCCAGGCGTTGCATTGGTGGTTTAAAAAGGAAAGAAAAAGCGACTCTCGGCTGAACGCACGATCAGAGTGAGAGCCAAGGCTTCACGACGCGGGCTGCCCGGCTCTTTCCGTAAGGGGTCAGAGGTCAGATGGTGGCCGCTCTGTGCTCTGCCGGCACATCCTCTCCTCTGCCGCGTGGAAGCGGCTGGGAGTGCGGGAACGCGTGCGGCTCTGTTCCAATAAGACTTCAGTTACAGAAAGCTGGTGGGTCGGATTTGGCGCAAGGCTGTGGTTTCCTGACACTCGCTGTAGAAGATGTAAAAATGTTAGTTTCCTATTTCACTTACTAATGGTCAAATCTGAAGAGAAGAACGCTGTGGTTTTGTGTGATACAACGAAAAGAGCGTAGGATTTGGAGTTAGAAGCCCTGGGTTCAAATTCTGCTCTGAATTTGCCGTGTGGCCTGAGGGAAGTCACTTATCCTCTCCAGTCCTTGTGCTTCAGAGAAAGGACAGTAATAATGTACCGTGCAGCGTGATTGTAAAGTCGAGTGCGATAAGGTACGTGAACACGTTTCACACGTTGTAAATGCTGGGCACACGTGCTTGGTGCTCCTCGTCTTAAAAATTCGTGTGTAATAACCGTTAAATATTTAAAACTGAAGCATATGAGAAACGTTGAATTTAAATGTAATATAAGCATGCAGACTGAGAAAAATTAGTTTTAGATGATGCGTTTCTCTTTCTTAAGCCAGCAGAGTGATTTTAGGTGGGTAAGAGCTGCTTTTAAAAGAAGGTGGTTGGGGCGCCTGGGTGGCTCAGTCGGTGAAGCGGCCGACTTCGGCTCAGGTCATGATCTCACGGTCCGTGAGTCCGAGCCCTGCGTCGGGCTCTGTGCTGACCGCTCAGAGCCTGGAGCCTGTTTCAGATTCTGTGTCTCCCTCTCTCTCTCTGATCCTCCCCCATTCATGCTCTGTCTCTCTCTGTCTCAAAAATAAACGTTAAAAAAAAAAAAAAGAAGATGGTTGATGGGGCATCTGGGTGGCTCAGTCGGTGAAGCATCCGACTTGGGCTCAGGTCATGATCTCGCGGTTTGTGAGTTCCAGCCCCGCATTGGGCTCTGTGCTGACAGCTCGGGGCCTGGAGCCCACTTCGGATTCTGTGTCTCCCTCTCTCTCTGCCCCTCCCCTGCTCGTGCTCTGTCTCCCTCTGTCTGTCAAGAATATATAAATAGGGGCGCCTGGGTGGCTCAGTCAGTTGAGCCTCTGACTTCAGCTCAGGTCATGATCTTGCACTCTGTGAGTTCGAGCCCCATGTCGGGCTCTGTGCTGACAGCTCAGAGCCTGGAGCCTGCTTCAGATTCTGTGTCTCTCTGCCTCTCGTTCTCTCTCTCTCTCTCTATCAAAAATAAATAAACCTTAAATTAAAGAAAAAAGAATAAATGTAAAAAAAAATTTAAAGAAAAATACTAAAAATAGAAATACCATGGGGTACCTGGGTGGCTCAGTCAGTTAAGTGTCCGACTTCGGCTCAGGTCATGACCTCATGGTTCGTGGGTTCGAGCCCCGCGTTGAGCTCTGTGCTGACAGCTTGGAGTCTGGGTCCTGCTTCGGATTCTGTGTCTCCCCTCTCTCTGCCCTTCCCCCACTCATGCTGTCTCTCTCAAAAATAAATAAACATTAAAAATAAAATAGATGGTATAAATATACGTTTTCCAAAATGAAATTTTGTGGGGAAAGATTGATTTTCATCATGGTGAGGAGATGGGTACCGGGCGGGTCGGAAGCTACAGGAGGTGGAGGTGGAGGGCGCTGGTCAGAGTGGAGAGGAGGTCCGGGAAAAGCCAAACCATGGGCGGCGGAGCACCCCGGCCTTGGGGAAGAAGGGCCGGAGCCAGAGGGGGCAGGAGGGGCCCAGGGACAGGAGGGGGCAGGAGGGGCCCGGGGGCCCTGGGGATGGAGGCCAGGCCACATTCGGGGCGGTGGGGCGGGGGGGCCTGGCCCAGAAGCAGCCTCCTCTTCCCCTGCGCCGCCTGTGTGTGTCCCCCGCTGGGCCCTGAGGCCCAGGTGCCGGGCCGCCTGTGCGGCATCACTCGGCATAAGGCTCGCGTGTGTGCGGGACGCAGACGAGACCAGACCGCGGTGGCCTTGCAGCCTAGAGATGAGAGGGACCTAGCCTGCGTTCCTCATCCGTTCAAAAGCCACTTCTTCCTGGGAGCCTGTCTGGACCACCTCCTTTCCCTCCAGTTCTGGGTCTGACCCATTGCCCTGCGGTGGCCTCTGACCCTGTCCCGCCTGCAGCCCCCTGGGCGCTGAGCTCCAGCCGAAGGCCAGGCTCGTGTCTGGACCCCCGGCACCTTGCACAGAGCCTGCGCCCTGCACGGTTTTGTTGTGTGTGCGTTCAGGTGATGGCAGATCAGCCGGCGGGCGACCTGGGGAACTGGTTGTGAGAGTTGTCATTTCCTCCTTCCTCCCTGTGGCGGCGGGAGGCTCGGTCCCTGCGGAAGGGGAGGCACAGCAAAGTGCCTGTGTCCTCATGAGAGGCACCTCTCGGAAGCCTGGGCCACGACCGCGCTTCTGTTTTGTTGGAAAGAACTGTAACTCCTGGCCTTAAGTCGAGGAGGCTGGGAAACGTGGCTTTAAAATCGGGCACGCGGTTGCCGAACTCGAGGCCTGTCTGCAGGGCAGGGGCGAGTGGGGCGGGGCGGCCGGAGGTGGGAGCAGACGGTGGGTGGGAAGCCGCACAGGAGGACTTCAAACTACAAGTCTCCCTTTCTCCCGAAGCCTGGCCCCGTGGGTTGGCCCTGTGTCACGCTCCTGCTCGCTGGTGACTTCGGCATCTGGCTCACTGTCGCCCTCTCCTGTGGTCACTCAAATTCGGCGTCTGTGTGGATGACCCGTCCTCCAGCCCCTCGTTTCCTAGACCACTGCCCCCTTCACAGTCCTGCCCTCCCCTGGCTGTGGCTCGGCCCGGTGCCCCCCCCACCCCTCACCCCGTGCTTTCCTTCTGCGGGAGTGGTTCTCAGACTTGGGCAGCAGGAGACACAGCCTAGGGGCTGAGTCTGGGCCGCAGAGACGCGGGCCCTGTGTCCGGGCCTGAGGACCTGCCCCAGTGCCAGGAGGGCCCGCGTTTGGAGAGGCCAGGGCTCTACACCCCCAGTCCAGCGATGGGGCACGTCAGGCCCTGGATGCGCTACCCCCACCGCTCCTTCCCTGTTCGACACTCTCCACCCTTCACTCCCTTCGTGGCTTGGATGCCTTAGTTCAAAGGCCCTTACCTCCTTTACCCCCCTGGGGCTGATCCTGCAGACCCCACTCCCAGCTGAACCTGGCCCTCCTGCTCTTCCAGATGGACCTGGCTTGGCCTCGGAGGGTCTCAGGGGAGGGTCTCAGGGGAGGGTCCCAGGGGAGGGTCCCAGGGGAGGGTCTCAGGGTGCTCACCGAGGTCTCCCTGCTCTGGTTCTGTTGGAGCTGATCGTGTCCCTGTCCGGGCTCCCTGTCCCCTCCCTACAGCGCCCTCCCCCGCGGGACCTCTCCGGACCTGCAGCTCAGGGCTCAGGGCCTGAGGGGGGCCCCTACGCGTCTGGGGCTTTTCTGGGGCTCCTTCCTGTCCGGTGCCCCGTCCCACGATTCCTGGCACCCACGCTCCTACCTGTGTTTCTTCTGCCCAGAGAGACGCCCGCTAACTGCCCTCTCTGCTTCCCTTTTCCATGCTTTTCCATGCTTGCCCCGGGCAGCAGGCCGGAGCAAAGGTGGTGCCCACCTAGCCCACTTTCCTTCCCTCGGACAGACTGCCCTCTTCTGCCCACAACTGCCAGCGTGGGCCAGAGACGGTCAGTTCCTATATTCTGTCCAAGTCTGGAGTTGTCTGGGTGGAACAGTGAAGCCTGTCACGCTAGAGTCGGGCACCAGAAACCAGTGTCACGGGCTGGCGTGGCTTCCGTGGGGATGACGTGGTTTCCCAGGACCACTCCAGCTACCTCGACATTAGAAATAAGTAGTCAAAAGAGGAACGCAAATATCTGTACATTTGGAAATTTAGAGAAAACGTCCCCAAGTCAACAGCACGAGTGACAGAAGAAATCCTAACAGAAATTTAAAAATAAATTAGAGCTGAACAGGAATACTTAGCGTCAGAAGTTGCGGGATGCGGTGAAGCAGGACACGCCCAGCACTGAGCGCCTCATGCGGAAAGAAGGCAGGCTGAAAATTCAGAAGCTAAGAGTTGATTGGAGAAGTAGATAAAAAGGAAATAAACCCGAGTAGGGAGCAGACAAAAATTTTAAAAACGTTTGCTTTTAATTTAAAATTTTGTAAACACAGCTGTAGTTTTATGCCAGTCGTAGCCCCATAAAACCAGGGGTGGGGGGTGGGGCACATAAAAACCAAGCTGCAGTAGGGGTGTCAGTAAAGCCAAGATGTCATTCTTTAAAGAAATGAGTGAAATATATAAAAAAAAAAAATAGCATGATTAATCGAGAAAAGAGGAGAAGGTCAATAAGTTAGTGATGAAAAAGAGATCATAACTATAGATCCAGCAGGAACTAAAACGTAAGATGCTGTAATTTTAAAACTTAGAATAGACATACTTCTTTAAAAAATTTTTAATGTGTTATTTATTTTAGAGAGAGAGGGAGACACTGAATCCGAAGCGGGCTCCAGGCTCCGAGCTGTCAGCACAGAGCCTGACACGGGGCTCGAACTCACGGACCGTGAGATCACGACCTGAGCCGAGGTCAGACGCCCAACCGACGGAGCCACCCAGGCGCCCCAGAAATAGACATACTTCTGAAAGCACCGTTTTTAAAACGAACAGAAGGACCCTGATGGTCTGCAAAGTAGTTGAATCCCACCTACGTTATCATCTTCTCACGAAGAAAACTCAGGTCAGTTGTTTTACGGGCAAATTTACCAAATTTTCAAGGGACAGGAAATTCCAGTGTTACAAAACTTCTTCCAGAGAATAAAATAGAGACACTCCCCGACTCATTCTGTGAGGCCAGGATGATAACCCCCAAACCAGATCAGACAGGATAGCATCAGAAAGAAACATTGTCGGCAAGTTTCACTCATGAATACACAGGCAACGTCTCTCAACACAGCGTTGGCCAAATGATCACAGTCAGAATTGGCTAATGAAGGTAGTGTATCATGACAAGTGGTTTCTCCCCCCCCCCACCAAATGCAGAAGTAGTTTACTATTAAGGAAACCATAAATGTTTTTCACTAACAGATGGAAGAATGACAGCTATGGGAGGGGGAGGGGGAGGGGGAGAGAGAGGGAGAGAGAATCCCAAGCCGGCCCCACGCTGACAGCACAGAGCTTGACGCAGGGCTCAGACTCAGGAACAGCGAGATCGTGACCTGAGTCGGAGTCGGAAGCTAACCGACTAAGCCACCTAGGTGCCCCCGAACTTGACTGAGAGTCTTCTTTCAAAAAGAAGTTTATTTTTATTTATTTGAGAGAGAGAGAGAGAGAGAGAGAATCCCAGGCAGCCCTCCGCACTGTCAGCACAGAGCCCATGAACCGTGAGATCATGACCTGAGCTGAAAGCAAGAGTCTGACGCTTGACCGATGGAGCCCGCCAGGCGCCCCTACCGAAAGTCTTTCTAAGGAAGGCTTAAATCAGCAAAGCTGATTCCTTCCTAGTCTGTGGCTAGGAAGGTGCCGTAAGAGTTACTTCACGGAGTCACTGTCCCCAAACTACCTCTGGCTCCTGTAGAATTCCAATAAAAGTTCCCACAGGGTTTTCTCGGGAATGGGACAGGCGGGTTCCACGATTTGTACGGAAGAGCAAAAGCCCAGAGTGTTTCAGACCCTTCTTCCTGAAGAGGAAGGTGGGAGGCCTTGTGCTGCCGGCAGGTGCGGTGTTGGCCCGAGTAGACGGTGTGACCGATGCCAGACAACAGAGAGCCCCAGAAAGAAGCTCAGGGAAATGCGGCAGCCGTCCGTACGCCTGTAGCTGTGGGTCTGGGGCGAAAGGCTGGACGTGCCCGTTACGGATCGGGCACGGCTGCCTACTCAAGTAGGACGCGAAACTATATCCTGCTTTCCCTCCTGCACAAAAGTAGGCACTAGGTTGGCTAGAGTTAATATGAAAGACAAAACTTTAAAACCTTTACCAAAAAAATGTAGAAGATTCTCTGTGGCCTCAGAGTAGGTAGGGTAAGATTCGTCAAGATGTAGAGGTCAGTGAAAAAGAAGAGATGCACGAATTAAGAAGGTTAAGAGCTTATCTTTGGAAAGATAACGTAAAGGAAGATAAATTCAAGCCCAAACCTGGGAGAACCTACTGCGGTAATACGGCCAGCGAGGGATCGGGAGCGAGGTCCGCACCCTTGGGCGGCCGGCTTTGTCCTGTTGGCAAGCGAGGAAGGCTTTTTTCCTTCTCAGTTTTACTTTTCGTTTGAGGTCATTGGAGATGCGCACGCAGTTTAAGAAACAGTACACAGAGTGGGGCGCCTGGGTGGCTCGGTCGGTTGAGCGGCCGACTTCAGCTCAGGTCATGATCTCACGGCCCGTGAGTTCGAGCCCCGCGTCGGGCTCTGTGCCGACAGCTCAGAGCCTGGAGCCTGTTTCGGATTCTGTGTCTCCCTCTCTCTGACCCTCCCCCGTTCATGCTCTGTCTCTCTCTGTCTCAAAAATAAACTTAAAAAAAAAAAAATTAAAAAAAAAAAAAGAAACAGTACACAGAGGCCCAGTGTGCTGTTCACCCGGTTTCTCCCAATGGTAACTAACATCTTTTGAAACAGTATTGCAACCAGGGTGCTGACATTGATACAGTCAAGGTACCAGCATCTCTGCCACCGCAGGGCTACCTCCTGTGGCCTTTTTATGGACACGCCCACTTCCGCTCCCATCCCCGCCCCCACCCCCCAACCCCTGACAACAATTTGTCTGTTCAATTTCAGGACTTCAAGGAGGTTATAGAAATGGGGCCCCTGCTTGGCTCAGTCAGTTGAGCATCCATCTGAGTCTTGATTTCAGCTCAGGTCATGGTCTCACACTTCGTGAGATCGAGCCTGGAGTCCGGCTCTGCGCCGACGGCACGGAGCTTGTCTGGGATTCTCTCTCTCCCCCTCTTCCCCTTCCTCGACTGTGCCTGCAGGTGCACATTCTCTCTGTGTCTCAAAATAAATAAATAAACTTAAGGAAATGGATTGTGGGCTTTAAAAAGTGTAAAGTAGGGGCGCCTGGGTGGCTCAGTCGGTTGGGCGTCCGACTTCGGCTCGGGTCACGATCTCGCGGTCCGTGGGTTCGAGCCCCGCATCGGGCTCTGGGCTGATGGCTCGGAGCCTGGAGCCTGCTTCCGATTCTGTGTCTCCCTCTCTCTCTGCCCCTCCCCCGTTCATGCTCTGTCTCTCTCTGTCTCAAAAATAAATAAACGTTAAAAAAAAAAATTAAAAAAGAAAAAAAGAAAAAAAAAGTGTAAAGTAATGTAACTTTTAAAAAATACTTATTTTTAGAGAGGGCACAAGTGAGCAGAGAGAGGGGCAGAGAGAGAGGGAGAAAGAATCCCAAGCAGTACCCATGCTCAGCACAGAGCCTAACATGGGGATTGATCCCATGAACCGTGAGATGGTGACCTGAGCTGAAATCAAGAGTCAGATGCTCAACCGACTGAGCCACCCAGGTGCCCCTAGAATAATAATAATAATAATAATAATAATAATAATAATAAATAGATATATATATAATATATATATATTTTTTTTTTCAGCAAAAAATCTTTGGGATCTAGGACTGGCTGAAAACCTCTTAGTCGTGACAATAAAATCACCATTCGTAAATGGAAAAACAGGAAAAAATTGATAAATTGGACTTTATTTATTTATTTATTATTTTTTTTTTTAATTTTTTTTCAATGTTTATTTATTTTTGGGACACAGAGAGACAGAGCATGAACGGGGGAGGGGCAGAGAGAGAGGGAGACACAGAATCCGAAACAGGCTCCAGGCTCCGAGCCATCAGCCCAGAGCCCGACGCGGGGCTCGAACTCACGGACCGCGAGATCGTGACCTGGTTGAAGTCGGACGCTTAACCGACTGTGCCACCCAGGCGCCCCTGGACTTTATTTAAATTAAAAACTTTAGTCTATAAAAATAACCCTGTTAAGAGGATGAAAAGCTACAGAGTGGGAGAAAAATATTTGCAAACGACATATCCAACAAAGAACTGGTATCTAAAATATATAAAGAACTCTCAAAACTCAACAACAAAAAACCCAAACAATCCAATTAGAAAATGGGCAAAAGAAATGATGACCTCTACACTTCCCGGCGTGGGGCTCGAACTCACAAACGGTGAGGTCATGACCTGAGCGGAAACCAAGAGCCGGACGCCTAAGTGACTCACCCAGGTGCCCCAAGCCCACAATCCATTGGGAGTTAATTTTTGTATAAGCTGTGAAACTTAGGATAACTTCGTTCCTTCCTTCCTCTCTTCCTCTGTTTCTTTTCTCTTTTCTGTTTCTTGGCCTATCGATGTCCAACTGCTGTAGCACCGTTTGTCGAAAAGACCGTTTTCTCCATTAAATTGCCTTTGCAGCTTTATCAAGGATCAGTGGGGGCATATTTGTGTGGCTTTATTTCTGGATTCTCAGTTTCTTGCACTGATACGTGGATCTCTGCCTACGCCGGGGTCACACAGCCTCGGCTACTGTGGCTGTCTACGAAGTATGCAAACTTGGAAGACGGACGCCCCGTCCCCACTTCATTCTTTTTCAAAATTGTTTTAGCTGTTCTAGTTCCTTTGCCTATGCCTATACATTTTAGAATAATCTTGCCTGTGCCTACAAAATTTTGGCCGGGATTCCGATAGGAGTTGCGTTATACCTGTGTTCGTTTTTCTATGTAGGCAATCACATCGTTTGCAAATAGGGCCAGTTTTTTGGTTTTCTTGTTTTCCCTTTGTGACCTGTATGCCTTCTGTTACGTTTCTGCCTTAGTACCGGCTGGAGTTTCCGGCACTGTGTTGAATTAGAACAGGGAGTCTGGGAGCCCTTGGCTCAGTCCCTTAGGGTAGGGACCGTTCAGTCTTCCACAATGAAATAAAATGTCATCCATAGCTCTTTTGTTGATGTTCCTTATCAAGTTGAAGAAGTTCTTCTCTATTCTTAATCTTTGACAGTTTTATTTATTTATTTATTTATTTATTTTTTAACGTTTATTTATTTTTGGGACAGAGAGAGACAGAGCATGAACGGGGGAGGGGCAGAGAGAGAGGCAGACACAGAATCGGAAACAGGCTCCAGGCTCCGAGCCATCAGCCCAGAGCCCGACGCGGGGCTCGAACTCACGGACCGCGAGATCGTGACCTGGCCGAAGTGGGACGCTTAACCGACTGCGCCACCCAGGCACCCCAATCTTTGACAGTTTTAATCACGAATGGGGTTTGTATTAGTTTCTTAGCCCTGCTATAAAAAAAAAAAACAAAAAACATAAACTAGTATTTCTTTTCTCATGATTCTGGGGCTCCACATCCAAAATCAAGGTGTCCGTCTAAAACCTGTGGGGGACTCGTCCCCACCTCTTCCTAGCTTCCAGCGACCTGTCCGTGATCTTCAGTGTTCTTTGCTTACGGGTGCATCATTCAAGTCTTGTGTCTTCACATGGTCTTTCCTCTGTGTCTGTGTGTCCAGATTTCCTCTCTGCATAAGGACGCAGTCATGCTGGATTAGGACCACCCTAGTGACCTTGTTTTAAGTTATACCTCTGTAAAGACCCTGTTTCCAAATAAGGCCACATTCTAATGTGCTGGCAGTTAGAACTGCAACATATGCTTTTGGGGGGACATAATTCAACCAATAGCAGATGTTGAATTTTGTCAAATGCTTTTTCTGTATTGGATGATGTGATCGTGTGATTTTTCTTCTTTAGCTGGTTGATATGGTGGATTATAGTGATTGCTTTTTCTTTTTTTCAACATCTTTTAATGTTTTTGAGAGAGAGAGAGAGAGAGAGAGAGAGAGAGAGAGAGAAAACACAAGCGGGGGAGGGGCAGAGAGAGAGGGAGACACAGAATCCGAAGCAGACTCCGGGCTCTGAGCTGTCAGCCCAGCTGACATAGTCGGACGCCCAACCGACTGAGCCCCCAGGAGCCCCCAGGAGCCCCAAATTTCTAACGTTTAATACTACTATTAAATTACTTTTTAACACTTTGTTAAGGATTTTTGCATTTTTCATGAAGGATGTTGGTCTGTAGTTGTTTTCATTTTGTTTTCTTTTATTTTGTAGTGTCTCTGGTGTTCGTATTATGGCGATACCAGCTTCATAAAATGAATTGTGAAGAGTTTCCTCCTCTGGGAAGAGACTGTGTAGACCTGATGTTAATTTTTCTTTAATTGTTTGCTAGAATTCTCTAGTGAGACCATCTGGGCTTGGATATTTCTTTTTTGGAAGGCTTTTAATTACGAGTTCAGTTTCTTTAATCGTTAATTCCAACGATCTGTTTCAGATTGGGTGGGTTGTGACAGTTTGAGTTTTTGAGGAAGGGTAAGTGTTGCCTAAGTTGTCTAACTGCATGCTTGACGTTTTGGCCTGTGGATGTCCCTGCAAAGTTGTTCTCAGCACTCCCTTCACTCACGTCCTTTGGATGTCCTGGGGTCTGTCCTGTTTTGTTCCTGACATTGGTAATCTGTCCCCTCTTTCTCCTTTTCAGTCTTGCTGGATTAATTTTATATTAATTTTGTTGATCCTTTCAAAGAACTAGTCCTTGTTTCTCTGATTTTTCTCTATTGTTTTTCCTTGAGTTCTGCTTTTATGTCAATTACTTTCTTTGTTCTGGGTTTCAGTTGCTTTTCTTCTTCTGTTTTTCCTTTAGGGTCAAAGCTGAGGTGAGTAATTTCTAAGCATTCTTATTTCCCAATACAGGCTTGTAATGCTATGAATGTCTCTTTAGGTGATGCTTTATCTACATCTCATATCTTGATATTGTTTTTAATTTTAATTTGTGTTTTATTTTTATTTTTATTTTTTTTTTATTTTTTTTTTCAATGTTTATTTATTTTTGGGACAGAGAGAGACAGAGCATGAACGGGGGAGGGGCAGAGAGAGAGGGAGACACAGAATTGGAAACAGGCTCCAGGCTCTGAGCCATCAGCCCAGAGCCTGACGCGGGGCTCGAACTCCCGGACCGCGAGATCGTGACCTGGCTGAAGTCGGACGCTTATCTGACTGCGCCACCCAGGCGCCCCTTAATTTGTGTTTTAATGTCCATTCAGCTCAAAATATTTCTAGTTTTCCTTTTGATTTCTTCATTCTGTGGGTTATTTGGAAGTATGTTAGTTTCCAAGTATTTGGAGATTTCCACATATTTTCTGCTATTGATTTCTGGTTTGCGTCTGCTGTGGTTAGATAGCACACTGCATATGACTTGAATTCTCTTAATTGAGACTTACTTCACGGCCCAGGTTACAGCCTTCGTGGCCTATGTTCTGTGGACAATTGAAAAGATGTGTATTCAGCTGTTGGGCACCGTGTCCTGTACCCATCGACTGGACGCTGTTGGTTCATAGTATTGCGTTCTTCTCTCTCCTTGCTGACGTTCTGTCAGTTGTTGAGAGAACGGTGTTGAAGTCTACAATTATAATTGTGGTTTTGTGTATTTCTCCTTTCGGTTCGATTAGTTTTCACATCATATATTGTTTGCTGCCTATATATTTAGGATTGTGATGTGTTCTTGATGGATTAATCTAGTATCCCTCTCTATGATCTTCTTAGTGATTTTACTCTGAGATGTGTTTTATCTGATATTAAATAGGTATGTCTGCTTTTCTCTGATTGATGTTTACATGACATATCTTTTCCTGTCTTTTTATTTTATTATTTTCCTATCTTTTTACTTGAAACCTGACTATATCATTATGTTTGAAGTGAGCGTTTTGTAGACATCATATAGTTGGACCATGTTTTTTATTTTTTTAATTTTTTAAATTTATTTATTAAAAAAAATTTTTTTTAATGTTTTTATTTATTTTTGAGACAGAGAGAGACAGAGCATGAGCAGGGGAGGGGCAGAGAGAGAGGGAGACACAGAATCTGAAGCAGGCTCCGGGCTCCGAGCTGTCAGCACAGAGCCCGATGCGGGGCTCGAACTCACAGACTGCGAGATCATGACCTGAGCCGAAGTCGGACGCTCAACTGACTGAGCCACCCAGGCGCCCCTGGATCATGTTGTTTAATCCACACTGACAGTCTTTGTCTTTAAATTGGTAATTTTTTAGACCATTTACATTTAATGTAATTGATATGTTAGGACTCTAGTCTGCCATTTTATTTATTTTTTCCTGTTTTTTTGTTTCTCTGTTTTCCTGTCATTTACTTGGACATTTTTTACAGTTCAATTTTGATTTATCTGTAGCATTTTTAAGTGTATCTTAAAACTGAAGATGTGGGGTGCCTGGGTGGCTCGGTCAGTTGAGCGTCCGACTCGATTTCAGCTTAGGTCTAGGATCTCGTGGTTTGTGGGATCAAGCCCCACATTGGGCTCTGTGCTGACTGCACGGAGCCTGCTCAGGATTCTCTCTCTCCCTCTCTCTGCACCTCCCCTGCTCTCTCTCAAAATAAAAAAATAAACATTAAAAAAACTGAAGATGTTACATTATTTGCACATAACTTATCATAGTCTATGCCTGTTGACATTATTCAAGTGAAGTATAGAAACCTTACTTCCCTTTACTCTCCTCGCTTAAAATGTAATTGTCTTAAATATTTCCTCTGTGTTCATTTAGAACCGTCTCAGACAGTGTTATAATTTTTGTTCCAACTGTCAGACATAATTCAGAAAACTCAAGGGAAAGAAAGCCTATTGTATTTACCCATATTTTCCTTACCATGTTCTTTCTTATTTCCTGATGTTTCAAGGCTCCCTCTTTTATCATTTCCTCTGTGTTTGGAGAACTTCCTTTGGCCATTTTTTAAGGGTAGGTCTGCTGGTGACAAATTCTTTGTTTTCCTTCATTTGAGAATGTCTTAATTTCCCCTTCTTTCCTGAAGGATATTTTCACTAAGAATACAGATCTTTTCTTTTAGCGTTTGAAAAATAGCATGTCATTTCCTTCTGGCCTCCATGGTTTCTGATGAGAAACCCACTGTCATTCAAATTGTTTTTCTCTCTCTTTTTTTTTAATGTTTATTTTTGACAGAGAGAGAGAGAGGAGGAGGAGGGAGGGAGGGAGAGAGAGAGAGAGAGAGAGAGAGAAAGAAAGAAGATCTGAAGCAGGCTCCTTGCTGACAGCAGAAAGCCTGGTGTGGAGCTTGAATTTATGAACTGTGAGACCGTGACCTGAGCCGAAACCAAGAGTCAGATGCTTAACTGACTGAGCCACCCACACACCCCTAAATTCCCCATTTGTTATATCTTTTTTTTTTCCCTGAGACTTTCTATTTCTTTCATGAGCATTTCTATTTATTCATTCTTTTTAAGGGTATTTGTAATTGTTTGTTGACGCATTTTATCATGGCTACTTTAAAATGTTTGTCAGGTCTGGGGCGCCTGGGTGGCTCAGTGGGTTGGGTGTCTGGCTTTGGCTCAGGTCATGATCTCACAGTTCATGGACTCAAGCCCCGCATCGGGCTCCGTGCTGACAGCTCAGAGCCTGGAGCCTGCTTCGGATTCTGTGTCTCCCTCTCTCTCTGCCCTTCCCCATCTCACACTCTGTCTCTCTCAGAAATAAATCAACATTAAAAAAAATTTTTTTTTAATGTTTGTCAGGTCAACGTGATACTCTATATAGAAAACCCAAAAGTTTCCACCAAAAAACTGCTAGAACTGGGGCACTTGGGTGGCTCCGTTGGTTGTCAGACATTGGCTCAGGTCATGATCTCATGGTTTGTGAGTTCAAGCCCCGCATCAGACTCTGGGCTGACGGCTCAGAGCCTGGAGCCTCCTTCAGATTCTGTGTCTGTGTCTCTCTCTGCCCCTCCCTCCCTTGCACTCTGTCTCTCTCAAAAATAAATAAAGATTAAAGAAATTAGAAAGAAAAAACAACTGCTAGCACTGATCCATGAATTCAGCTAAGTCGCAGGATATAAAATCAACACACAGAAATCGGTTGTGTTTCTTTACACCAACAATGAAGCAGCAGCAAGAGAAATCAAGGAATCGATCCCATTTACAATTGCACCAAAAACCATGAAATACCTCGGAATAAACCTAACCAAAGAGGTGAAAAATTTATACACTGAAAACTATAGACAGCTATGAAAGAAATTGAAGAAGACACAAAAAAATGGAAAAACATTCCATGCGCCTGGCTAGGAAGAACAAATATTGTTAGAATGTCGATACTACCCAAAGCAATCTACACATTCAATGCAATCCCTATCAAAATAACACCAGCATTCTTCCCAGAGCTAGAACGAACAATCTTAAAATTTTTATGAAACTAGAAAAGACCCCAAACAGCCAAAGCAATCCTGAAAAAGAAAACCAAAGCAGGAGGCATCACAATCCCAGACTTCAAGCTGTACTACAAAGCTGTCATCATCAAGACAGTATGGTACCGGCACAAAAACAGACACTCAGATCAATGGAACAGAATAGAGAACCCAGAAATGGACCCACAAACGTATGGCCAACTAATCTTCGACAAAGCAGGAAAGAATATCCAATGGAATAAAGACAGTCTTTTCAGCAAGTGGTGCTGGGAATACTGGACAGCGACATGCAGAAGAATGGAACCTGGGCCACTTCCTTACACCAGACACAAAAATAAACTCAACATGGATGAAAGACCTAAACGTAAGACAGGAAGCCATCAAAATCCTCGAGGAGAAAGCAGGCAAAAACCTATTTGACCTCAGCCGCAGCAACTTCTTACTCAACCCGTCTCTGGAGGCAAGGGAAACAAAAGCAAAAATGAACTATTGGGACCTCATCAAAAAGCTTCTGCACAGCGAAGGAAACAATCGGCAAAACTAAAAGGCCACTGACGGAATGGGAGAAGATATTTGCAAATGACATAGCGGATAAAGTGTTAGTATCCAAAACCTATAAAGAGCTTATCAAACTCAACACCCAAAAAACAACCCAGTGAAGAAATGGGCAACAGACCCGAATAGACACTTCTCCAAAGAAGACATCCAGACGGCCAACACATGAAAAAATGCTCAACTTCGCTCCTCATCAGGGAAATACAATGAGATACCACGTTACACCTGTCAGAATGGCTAACATTAACAACTCGGGCAACAACAGATGTTGGTGAGGGTGCGGACTGCTGGCGCATTTCCAGAACTGGTGCAGCCGTTCTGGAAAACAGCGTGGAAGTTCCTGAAAAAATTAAAAGTAGAACTACCCTACCACCCAGCAATTGCACTACTAGGTATTTATCCAAGGGATACAGGTGTGCTGTTTCGAAGGGACACATGCACCCCCATGTTTATAGCAGCGCTATCAACAATAGCCAAAGGATGGAAAGAGCCCAATGTCCATCGACGGATGAATAGATAAAGAAGATGTGGTGTATATATATATATATATATACGATGGAGTATTACTCGGCAATCAAAAAGAATGAAATCTTGCCATTTGCAGCTACGTGGATGGAACTGGAGGGTATTGTGCTAAGTGAAATTAGTCAGTCAGAGAAAGACAAAAATCACATGACTTCACTCATATGAGGACTTTCAGAGACAAAACAGATGGACGTAAGGGAAGGGAAACAAAAAGAATATAAAAACAGGGAGGGGGACAAAACCGAAGAGACTCTTAAATACGGAGAACAAACTGAGGGTTGCTGGAGGGGTGGTGGGAGGGGGGATGGCCTAAATGGGGGAGGGGCATTAAGGAAGACACTTGTTGGGAGGAGCACTGGGGTTTATATGTGGGGGAGGAATCACTGGATTATATTTCTGAAATCATTATTGCACTGTTTGCTAACTAATGTGGATGTAAATTTAAATATATATATATATATATATATATATGTGTTTAAAAAATAAATAAAGGGGCGCCTGGGTGGCGCAGTCGGTTAAGCGTCCGACTTCAGCCAGGTCATGATCTCGCGGTCCGTGAGTTCGAGCCCCACGTCAGGCTCAGGGCTGATGGCTAAGAGCCTGGAGCCTGTTTCTGATTCTGTGTCTCCCTCTCTCTCTGCCCCTCCCCCATTCATGCTCTGTCTCTCTCTGTGCCAAAAATAAATAAACGTTGAAAAAAAAAATTTTACAAAAAAAAATAAATAAAAATGAAATGTTTGTCGGGTAATTCTAACATCTGTTGATGTTGGTATTGGCAGGTATTGTCTTTTCTCATTGGTTTGAGACTTTTCTGGTTCTTGGTACGACAAGTGAGTTTCAGTTGAAACCTGGACATTTTCTTACTATGTTATGAGACTTTAGCTTTTTTTTTATGTTTATTTATTTTTGAGACAGA
This sequence comes from Prionailurus bengalensis, assembly GCF_016509475.1. Classification (NCBI taxonomy): domain Eukaryota; kingdom Metazoa; phylum Chordata; class Mammalia; order Carnivora; family Felidae; genus Prionailurus; species Prionailurus bengalensis. The sequence goes on along the minus strand of NC_057360.1, from coordinate 68,435,480 downwards.
GAAAGAGAGCACGCACACAAGCAGGGGAGGGGCAGAGAGAGAAGGAGACACAGAATCCGAAGCAGGCTCCGGCCTCTGAGCTGTCGGCACAGAGCCCGATGCGGGGCTCGAACTCATGAACCGCGAGATCATGACCTGAGCTGAAGTCAGATGCCGAACTGACTGAGCCCCCAGGCTTTAGCTTTTGTGCAAACCTTGTTTCACCTGGCTTTCTCTGACTCGGCTCCAGCAGGGTGCCCGTCGATACTGCTGGCTGACGTAGAAATTCAGGTTCCCCTTATGAGGCCCCGTTTACTGTCGTGGGGTTGGGAGGTCTGGCTCTGCACGGGGTCTCCCCTGGTACCCGCTGTAGGTGGCTTGGTCACCACTCAGGAGAGTCCTGACTCTCCAACAGCACTCCTCTGACACTGCCGGTCTTCGGGGCAGGGGCGCCTAGTGCTGTGTGCTGTGGGTGTCCACTTCCCCAGTGGCCGTCACCGGTCCCAGTGGCAGGGGCCCGTGTCATTACTGGATAGCGGGACAGAGTTCCGCCTGCCCCGTCAGCTTTCTGCAACATAACTGGGTGGGAGCCGTGGGCTCACTTGTCCCGGCTGCGCGGGCTCCCTGCTGTCTCTGCTGGGTGCGTGGACTCGGGGCTAGTGTCTGTGTGTGTGTGTGTGTGTGTGTGTGTGTGGCTGGAGCACAACAGTTGTTGTTCGGAAGTTTGCTGCCACGCGAGGCTTCCCCTTTTCTGGTCCCGTCGCGGGAGAGAGCAGGCTTCTGTTGGGGCTTTTCCGGTCTGTGCCTGTTGGCGCTCGTGGGTTCTTTGGCTCTAAGTCTAGGACACGGGAGGCGGGAAGAAAACCCAGGGAATTCATCACCATGTTGTCCTTTGGTCCCAAGGTCAGAGTTGCCTTCTGTCTGTTTTATGTGTAAGGTCCGGTGTTTAGCAGAAGGAATAGGGAAAGGTACATTTATAGCATCTTCCCAGAGTACAAGTTCTAAGGATGGTTTTTACATTTTTAAACGGGGAAAATTTTTTTTGAAGAATGTTATTTGATGACACATGAAAATTATATGAAATTCAGATTTCAGTGTCTACACAGTTTTATTGGAAAACAGCCTCACCCATTTACACTTTGTCTCCACCTCTACACAGTAGCAGGGACCACGTTGTCGAAGGGCCTGAAGTGTTTACTGTCAGCAAAACGTTTTTCTGGATTAAGATCCAGAACATTTAAAAAGAATTTTTAAAAATGTTTGTTTATTTTTGAGAGAGAGCAGGTGCGAGCGGGGCAGGGGCAGAGAGGGGGACAGAGGATCTGAGCAGGCTCTGTGTTAACAGCAGAGAGCCCGATGTGAGGCTCAAACTCCTGAACGCACGGGATCATGACCTTGGCTGAAGTCAGACGCTTAACGGACCAAACCACCCAGGTGCCCCAAGAATGTTTTTTAAAAACAAGCAAAAAGAGGGGCACCTGGTGGCCCAGTGGGTGCAGCATCCACTTTTCATTTTGGCCCAGGTCATGATCCCAGGGTCGTGGGATTGAGCCCCGTGTCGGCCTCTGTGCTGAGTTGGAGCCTGCTTGGGACTCTGTCTCCCTCTGCCCCTCCCCTGCTCTCACTCTCTAAAAAAGAAAAGTCAAAGCTGAAGATCGATGGGAAAAGGAAACAACCTGATAGAAGGTTAGGTAAGAGCTGGAAATAGGTATTTCCTAGACAAGGAGGCGTGAGAGCCGCAGGGGCGCGTCCCCGGGCTGCCGAGCGGCCCTCCCATCTACTCGCCGGGGACCGCCATTTCTATGACAGCCCGACTCTCGAGGCTCATCCACCTGCTGTCCAGCGGCCGGGAGGAGCTCCGTCTTGTGCCCGACGAGGGCTCTCCGTGCATTGAAGGCTTCTGGTCAACCTCCAGTATCCTGAGATGCTGGTCTTTAACAGTTCTGTCAAGTTTTATTACTGCTTTTTGGGAACAGGATGTGTCAATTAAAATCTTTTGTAGTAGGATTGTTTTAGAAAAGAGAAAAGGGACAATTAAAGGCTCAGCCACGGGGTGGGGGGGGGTGCCGCACCCCCAGGAGAGTCAGGTCAGCACCAGCGAGGAAGCACTGAGTGTTAGAACAAGATATCCCAGAGGTGAAGGATGTGAGCTCTCAGATGGAAAGCCTCCAGCAAGTACCCATGATAATAAATGGGAAAGTAAGAGCTACACCAAGACATGTTGTGGAAATATTTTAGAATATTGGATAAAGCTTCAGGAAGAGAATCCACATTGGCGGGTGGAGGATTGGGTCGTGTCACTGAATTTTGGAAGAACGTAATGTCTGAACCCAAATCTATTCTTTTTTTTTTAATTTAACTTTTTATTTTTAAAAATTTACGTCCAAATTAGTTAGCATATAGTGCAACAATGATTTCAGGAGTAGATTCCTTAGTGCCCCTCCCCCATTTAGCCCATCCCCCCTCCCACAGCCCCTCCAGCAACCCTCAGTTTGTTCGCTGTATTTAAGAGTCTCTTCTGTTTTGTCCCCCTCCCTGTTTTTATATTATATTTGTTTCCCTTCCCTTATGTTCCTCTGTCTTGGCTCTTAAAGTCCTCCTATGAGTGAAGTCCTATGATTTTTGTCTTTCTCTGACTAATTTCACTTAGCTAATTTCACTAATAATACCCTCCAGTTCCATCCACGTAGCTGCAAATGGCAAGATTTCATTCTTTTTGATTGCCAAGTAATACTCCATTGCATATATATATCTATATCTATCTGTCTCTCTCTATATATATATACACCACGTCTCCTTAATCCATTCATCATCCATCGAGGGACATTTGGGCTCTTTCCATCCTTTGGCTGTTGTCGACAGTGCTGCTGTAAACGTGGGGGTGCATGTGTCCCTTTGAAACAGCCCACCTGTATCCTGTGGAGAAATGCCTAGCAGTGCAATTGCTGGGTCGTGGGGTAGTTCTATTTTTAGTTTTTTGAGGAACCTCCATGCTGTTTTCCAGAGTGGCTGCACCAGCTTGCATTCCCAACCCAAATCTATTCTTTTTTTTTTATTATTATTTTTTAATGTTTATTTATTTTTGACAGAGAGAGAGACAGAGCCTGAGCAGGGGAGGGGCAGAGAGAGAGGGAGACACAGAATCGAAAGCAGGCTCCAGGCTCTGAGCCGTCAGCACAGAGCTTGACGCGGGGCTCGAACCCACAGACTGCGGGATCATGACCCGAGCCGAAGTCAGACGCTCAACCGACTGAGCCACCCAGGCGCCCCCCAAATCTATTCTTAAATTACTCTAGAGTGAAGGTAAAATTGGGACTTGTTCTGATAGGTAGGGTCTCGAAAGATGTATGGCCCACACCCGTGTTCTCAAAGAGCCATAAAGTGGGGCGGAGTGCCTGGGTGACTCAGCATTCGACTCTTGAGTTCGGCTCAGGTTATGATCTTGTGGTTTGTGAGTTCGAGCCCTGCTCTGGGCTCTGTGCTGACGGTGCAGAGCCACCTTGGGATTCTCTCTCTCTAACCCTTCCCCCACCTCAAAAAACAAAAAACTATGGAGGGATGTGCTCCAATAGAATGGACCAGAGCCCTCCCACCGCTGGGGAATGTCCGTGCAACGGCCAGTCCCAGATGGAGCAGGAGTGAGACTCCAGGGTGATGGCCTATGAAGAAAAATGGAGACCAGGGTGGAGAGAGGCTGTGAGTCGGGGGTGTGGGAGACCTTAGCCAGGGATTTAAGCAAACTCAAGTGAATGGAGAAAGAGAAAAAAGTAATAGTTAATTCCTGGAGAAGGTTGTGTAAGAACAAAAGTAATCATAACATGACTTCTAAAAATCTTGAAACGTTTTTCTTTTCATAGTCACCCAGCGATGGGAGCGCTGGAGGGCTGGCGAAAGCAAGACGACCAGGTTTAATCAATTTACATAAAACAACCTTATCGGAGCATTAAGTACACAAAGTACATAGGTGCATTAATTGAAGCATTATTTACACGGAATCAAATGAACCCGTTTCAGGTGTACTGTTAGTTGGGTCGACGGTGGTGCATGTGGAACATTCTGGGTCTGCAGAAGGCTCTCCTGTCCCCCTTTGTGGCCCCAGGCCACCACTCGCCTGCTTCCTGTCACTTTCGGTGAGGTTCATCTGTCGTAGGGTTTCGTGTGCATGGGGTCCTGCCGTGTGCACGCTTCGTGGCTGGCGTCTCTCTCAGAATGCGCCTGAGATCCCTCCGGGTGCTTCCAGGACATTCTGCCCTCTGGACGTGCCGCCATCTTCGCACATCCCCCCAGATTCAAGGCGGCCCTGTGGGTTCGAGTCGGGGCCCGAGTCCAGGCAGGAAGACCCGTCTCAGGAGGTCCAGCGCTGGTCCTGACGTGCCGAGCGCGTCCCCAGCTCTGGCCCCGTGTCTGTGGGGTTTGCTCTCTCACTTCATTCAGGACTGTGACCCCTGTCCCCCGGGGCGCTCTTTGTCCCCCTCCTTGCCCTACGCTCAGCGGACATAATACCCCCTGTGTACTTACTGTACCTACTGAACTGTGGGCTTCATGGCCGGGCACATGCCTCATCCGCGTTTGCGGGGTGCCTCGTGTGGGGTCCCCGAGAGCAAGCAAGGTCCGGGGTCTTTTATCTCTGTTGCTATGTACCTGCTCACAGCAGACATGCGAGGTGTGGTGCGTGGGTGACAGGGCTTGGGGGTCACCGCCGTAGGTGTGAATTTCCACCAGGATGTGCCCATCAGCTCCCCGGATGCAAACAGGGTCCCCAGGAAGAGACGGCACAGAGTGACCAGCACTGGCCCAGTGTGTGGCCCCGTGGGGACGTGGAGGCCGCAGAGAGGCCTCTGCTGTTCGGAGGGTTATGTGAGGCCGCACCCCTGCACGTGCCGGTGTGAGCGCTTCTCCCTGGGGTGTGTCCGGAGACGGGTTGGACGCCCCTCCAGCCCAGAGCTGTGGTCGCTGACCTTTGTGTCCTGCGTCTTCTGTCCCACGGCTCAGACTCGCCGGCTTAAGTCGGGGGCAGGCGACAGCTCCCAGGGCACTCGAGCAGCTGGTGGAAACGCCCAGAACAAAGGGAAGACTGTTGGCGGCTGTCGAGGAGTCTGGGCGTGAGGGTCACTGTGCTTGTGGTGAATTGAAGTGGGCCCCTTCTGTCTCAGGAATACACCCCGAGGCGCTGAGGGTTGTTGGGGTGACGTGCCTGGTCTGGCGGCCGGATGATAATTGTGGATTTTCTCCTGAAGTGTAATTTCACCACCTGTCAAGATGGGATTGTTGTATTTCTCTCTTAAACTATTGGGGAATAATAATTAGACCAAGAATGGCTTTACATGTTTCTATGTTAACGATTCTCAGTTTGGAGTCACTGCCGGTAATTGGCTCTTGGGAGCTGAGGAGATTCTAAGAAGGCGCCTCCCGGGCTTGGCTGGGGGGCCTGGTCTCGCTGCTCCGCGTCAGCGGTTGGTCTCGTGGAGCGCAGGCTCTGCGGGCCTCGTTCCGGCTGCTTTGCCGCGGGAAGCTGTTGTGTTACAGCAGCAGGTGCGACTTGCCGAGGCCCCCATCCCGCACTGGTACCCAGCCTGCCGGCACGGGCCCGTCCGCTCTGGGGCCGGGACTGAGACGATGCCAGCCCGCTAAACCCTCACGTCGGTTCAGGTGAGCTTCACGCTGCGCAAGAGGGAACCCGGCCCCAGGTCCCTTCCGTCCCTTCCGTCCCTTCCGTCTGTGTGTGTGCCGAGCAGACCGTGTTCTCGGCTGCGGGGCCACCTCAAATATGACCCAGGTTCTCGCCATGCTTGTGGGCTTGCGGGAAGGGACCGACAGTCAACCAGTAAGTAAATAGGAAAATGCCAGACAGAAATAAAGTGAGGCGCTGTGATGAAGGGGGGTCACTTCTTTAGATGACGCTGAGGGAGGCGCCTTTGCCGAGGTCTAGATGACAGGTCAGAGCCTAGCGTGTGAAGACCAGGGGAAGAACATTCCAGAACACTCCAGACAGAGGGAGCATGTGCAGATGCCGCAGTGTGTGACTTGGCAGGGGTGAGGGGAGAGCGGGCACAGGGGAGGCATGTGGGAAGGAGGGTCAGATCATGGCCTCCTGAGTCACAGTGGAGACTCTGGGTTTTATTTGTGAGCACAGCGGGGCATTGTTGGAAGGTTTTGATCCGGAGTAATGGAATCTGAGCTCCGTGTGTGAGGGGCCGAGTAGTCTGCGGGGCAGCCGCCGCGATGGGTGCCGCTGCTGGGGTCCTGGGGGGGGCGGGCAGAGGGGGTCTGCGAGCTCTGTGTGCTCTGGAGCAATTGCTGGCTTGGCTTGCCGATGGATTTGACTTCCGGAGCTGGGGAGAGAGGGGAGTCTGGCCTGGGCCAGTAGGTGGGTGGTGACACATTTCCTGACATTGACAGGCTGAGCGTCGTCCCGTGTGGCGGTCACCTCCACGTCCGAGCAGAGTCCCCGACGGTGACTCGGGTCGGACACCCGGACGCGGGGTCTGAGGTGTATTTGCTGCATCAGAGGTCGAGTGGGGCGTGTTGTGAGTTTGAGGACAGGGGAGTGGGTGAGGGGTGTCCGTCTGGAGAGAAGGAATAAACGTCTGCTGGGATTGTGGCATTGTGGCCGTTCGGGACGGTGGCCGTTTGCGTTCTCTGGCAGCGGTCCGCTCGTGGGCTTGCCTGGGGCCGGAGACGCCGGCGCGGCTTGGGGGGCGCGGGGCTGCGGTGAGAGGAGGGGCGCCCGGCCTCTCTCTGCACCGGCTGGCCTCCAGCGTGACCCTCTCCCTCCGCGGTCCCGGATCCTGTGACCCTGGTGGAGCCCTCCGGCCGCTGCCCTCCCCACCTCCCCGTGTCTGGATGTCCTTCCTTGGGTCGGCTCAGGGTCCTAGCATGCACGAATGTGGGGGAGCCCCAAAGTCGGATGCCATCGATGCCTTCTGTCTCCAGGTCTGCCCGGAGGGAAACAAACACTGACCAGTACGTTTTCTCTTTGTAGGTTTTGGACAAAGCTTCTGCTCGAGGACTGGCCAGGACCTCCCGGGAGATCCCAGCTGCCCTCTGTGCCCAGGATATGTCTTTGCAGCTCCCGACCTCCCCACCCCAGCAGCCCCCCCCCCCCCAGCTTGTGCCAGTGTAGGAGGAATCCCTTCCAATCCCCTTGGGTGCTTTCTGGGTTGCGGAGACCCATCCAGAGGGGGACGCACGCGGCTGAGGGTCCGGAGGCTGAGGTGTGGAAAGAGCACTTCCACCCCCCACGTCATCCCGCCTCCGAGGGCAGGGCCGGCGTCTGAGGGGGGCAGGGGTGCGGTGGTCGAGCGACGGTCCTGGGGCCTGCGGGACTCCACCGTCTGCTTTCCAGCTTGTACCCAGCTCACTCGTAAGGCTCCTCGTGGCCCCTGTGCGACCGAGACCTGAGGGGCAGCCTTGTACGCGGCTCCCGTGGAGATGAGGTACGCCGAGATGCGGCGCCACCCCCAGGGAAATGTGACCGGACGTCACTTGGCCCCTGGCAGGTGGGGCAGGGGTGGGGGCCGTTTCCAGGAACTCTGCCAGCAGATCCGGGCTCTGAGGCCGTCCCCCGCTCTGTGCGGTGGTGGCCTGTGGCCGGCGTGGTGGGTGTGGGTCCCCGGGCGGGGACGCCAGAGTGTGACCGGAAACGCTGTGGGATGAGTGGTTGGCGGGCTTTTCAAAGCTTGCTGAGCACGTGTGGCTGAGGCGGTGGTTGGCGGAGTGGCGGGAGGTTTGGGGTGCGCCTGAACACGGGGGGCAGTGCCTGGGGGCGAGGACTGTGTCCTGGGTCACGGGGAGTCGCCGTGGCCCTCTGCGTCGCCCGGCCTGGCGTGCCCCCAGCACGGCGCTGTCTTGCTCGGCGTCGGGCGCTTGTCTGTCGTGCGGGGGGGGGGGGGGGGGGCTCCTGCTGGCGGAGACCCCACCCTCCCGCCCTTTACTCCGGCTCTTGCCCCAGAGGCTCCTTCCTTCCTCGCCCTGCTGCCGAGGGGATGCTTCTGGGACCGGGGCTGGCCGGCCACCATCGCCACGTCGGAGGGGAGGGGAGGTGGGGCTGCTGGTGACCCGTATCGTCCCTCGGACCCCCTTCGGCTGGGCTTGCTGGCCGCCCCCTCGGGCTGCGGGGCCTCGCCGGGGAGGGCGTGCTGCCGGTTCTCCCTGCTCGCCCTCGGTCGCGCAGGGCAGATGAGCCGCGCTGGCGGAGGGGTGGCGTCCACACACGCGTGTGTCCCTCGTGCGGCCTGCGGGTCCAGCGCCTGAACATGCAGACGCCGTTCCACGCGCTGGCCCTGCCTGCCTGACTCCGCCGTGCGGCCCAGCGCCACCTCGGGGGCTCGGGGCGGCCCGGGACAGGTGTGAGCCAGGCAGGGTCGGGCGAGCGCCCTGGGGCTCCTTCCTCCTCCCTGGACTCTGGCTTCTCCACTGCCGTGTCCTCTCGAGGTCCCTCTGCTGACACGCTTCGAGGCTGGGGAAGGTGCTCCTGGCCCTGACCTCCAGCCGCCCCGTCGAGGGCCGCCGTGGTGGCTGAACACTGTCCCCTCGCCCGTCCCTCCCTCGGCCAGGTGCTGGGTGCTGGACGGGGCGGGCGCCTGGGCTGTGGTCATGTTCGTCGACCTCGGCCGGTCGGCCACCCTCCCCGTGCGGTCCCTGTGCGGCCTGGACAGTGACAACTTCAGGGCCATCCCCCCTCTGACTCAGCCATTCATGCTGGACAAAGGTGAACTGCCCTCCACCCTCCTGAGATGCAAGGGGCCTCAGCAGGACGGCCGGGGAGGGGGCGGCCGGAGGGCGGCCAGGGGGCAACCAGGGGACATCTGAGGGGTGGCCGGGGGCGACCAGGGGTGAGACCAGGGGGCAGCTGAGGGGAGGCCAGGGGGCAGCTGAGGGGAGCTGGGGGGTGACCAGGAGACCAGGGGGCAGCTGAGGGGGGTTGCGGGGTGACCAGAGGGGTGACCAGGGGGCAGCTGAGGGGGGCCGGGGCCTCTGGGTGCCTTTCGGGGTGTCTTCTGTGATCTCACCCCAATTTCCGGATCTGCCCCTGGCGTATTTGCTGGGTGCCTGAGAGGGACCGCAGGGCCTGCTTGTGGGCACAGGGCCCCCCCGCCCAAACTTTTGCCAGAGCTGCTCGGCTTTTGTCTGGTTCATGTGTGTTGATTTCCCTGGGAAAGGGTTCTGTTCAGAGGAAAAGTAGAATCTGAAAGCTACGGTAGATGAGCACCGGACACGGGGTCTCCTGACGCGTGGTTTCTTTAGGGCCAGACACCTGTCGGGCCTCGGTTTCCACACCCTCGGGATGGAGACGCCTCTTCTCGGCCTTTGTTCTTCTGTCGAGGTCGGGGTCGGGGTCGAGTTAGATGGAAGTGTGAACGGGGGAAGAATGCTGGGGGGGGTGCGGTTCAGGAGGGGAAGCGGCGGTGAAGAAGGCCGGGAAGGAGGATGGAGAGGTGCTCCCCCAAGAGCAGCGGCCAGGGGGCCTCGGACGGCTGCGCCCCCGGGGCGTGGGCTCCACCCAGAGGTCGTCTCGGGTCACTGCATGCACAGGCCCCCTGCTGCCCAGGCTGGGGAGTCACGGGCCCAGGACGGCAGGTGTACGATGTCCCCCTTTAAGGATGAGGAGAATAAGGCTCAGAAAGGTGAAAGGAACTTCCTCACTTTCATAAAAACGAAACAGCACAGCTGGGGACAGACCCAAGGTCCCCTCCGTGAGGCCAGTTTACACACACAGGAGGCCCGGCGTTGGGCGCGGGTGGGCGGGCTCTGAGTGGGGGAAGGGCTCCCAGAGGGTGGGTTTCCGGCAAGCGCCCTCGCTCGCCCGCCCCGCTTGGTGAAGGCTTCCCTGCCTTCCAGCGTCCACCCTGGTGCCAGAACCCCGAGAGCAGAGTTGAACAAACACGGCCTTCTGTCCCCAGGATTTCCCACCGGACGATGTAAAATCCCAGATCCCGGCAATAATTTTAGCGACGATAATAGACCTATTTTTACATGCTCTTTCTTTATGGTCCCCCCCGCCCCCAGCAATCTTCTCCGGGCCCTGTAGCAGGAGCCCCCCCCCCCAATGTCCTCGCAGCCACCGCAGCCTCCCCTTCCTTCTCCGTGACCCGACCTGGTGCCACTAAGGTGCCCTTGTTGTGTTCCGCAGGCATTTTGAGTTCGGACCAGGCGATCCGTCACTGGTGTTTTGAACTTGGAGGTACCTGCCCCGTGTCAGTCTGTGCACCCTCCCGTGCCGCACCGTCACCTGGCATTTCCCCTAAAGAAACAAACTGAACTTCTCCAGGGGTTGGGTGGACGGGCCGGGCGGTCCTTCCTTTCCACGAAGACCGACTCTCTCTCTTCCAGTCGGGCATCCTGATGTTCGGAGAGTTTAAATGACACGGCCACCGTGCGCCCTCCCCGTCCCAGTCTGCCTGCCCCGTCCTCAGACGCGTTGCACTCTCGAGACCTTGGGACGAAGAGGGCCCGGCACCCACAGCTGCTGCCACTCGCACGTGGCCTGGCCCCCAGCTCACCCCTGAGAAGAGTCAGACGTCTCCGTGTGTCCTGTGTCTGGAGGCTCCGTGAGGTTGAAGCCTGAGGCAGCCGGCGGGCCCTCCCCACGCCTCCTCTGTGCACCCAGAGCATGACAGGACGGGCGTTGTTGCCCTGTGGTTCTGAGGAACGGAGGGGCCCGGCGTCGGGTCTTCCCGGCCTTCCCGGGTGGGATTGGGGAGCACTTAAGCGCCGAGCGGTCACCTCGAATAAATGCCGGCACGTTTCGTGAATCTGGGTGTTGATCCTTCTGTGTGGCCACCGTCCCCGGCCCTGCCCTGTGAGACCAGAGCCGCTGTGGTGTGCCTGCCCCCCGCGGCCCCCCGGAACCCCGCCGTCCCGAGCAGCTCGTTTGTCCTGGTGCAGAGAAGAGCCCTGGGCGTTCCATGCTCAGGACGGTACAGCCTCGTTTCTCTTCTGTGCTTTGCAGCTTCAAGAGAGCCCTCGACTCAAGGTCGGGAAGGGGGAGTGGAGTTTGAGCGGAAAGGTGGAGGGCTCCCTTCGAGTTGGTCTCTGCTCACCAGAGCTGGCGCTCCCCCTCATGTCAGGGAACATGGACCCCTCTGTTTCTTTATTTTTATTTTTAAAAGATCTTAAGCAGGTTCCATGCCCAGCGTGGAGCTCGGTGCAGGGCTTGAACTCATGACCCTGAGGTCCAGACCTGAGCTGAGATCAAGAGTTGGACGCTCAACCGACTGAGCCACCTAGGCGCCCCTGCGCTGTTCAAGTAATTTCATTAGTGAGGCGCCTGGGTGGCTCAGTCCGTTAAGCATCTGGCTCTTGATTTCTGCCCAGGTCACAAGGTCACGGTTTGTGGGTTTGAGCCCCGTGTCGATTCTTTTTTGTTGACAGCATGGAGCCTGCTTGGGATTCTCTGTCTGCCCCTTCCCTGCTTGTGCTTACACTCTTTCTCCTAAAATAAACAGACTTAGATAAATAATTGTATTAGTGGGGCCCGTGGCTGGTGGAGCACGTGACTCTTGATCCTAGGGTTGTGACTTCCAGCCCCAGGTTGGGTGCAGACATTGTTTAAATAAATATTTACAAATAAAAAAGCAATTAAATAGTTTTATTAGACCCAAACTAAATAATTTTGTTTCATCCTTTGGTAGGTGAGAAAAATACAAAATTCATTATACAGAGGACAGCTCACAGCACACATTACTAAAAACACAGTCTACACCCCGCTCAGGGCTGGTGTAAGTTCCCCCGCTCTCTGGCGGGTCTCTCCCCGCCCCCCTCCCACCCCGGGGGGCCCCTCTGCGTCTGTCAGCACCCAGATCAGGTGGGCGTGGGCAGTCGGCACAGCCCCGGGCGGAGTGGGCAGCTGTCCAGCCGCGGCGGGACTTCAAATCCGTGCGAGGAAACGGAGACCGGCCGGGTTCCCCACGCGACAGAGCGGGGTGCTGGCAGGCTGCAGGTTCGCAGGTGGCATCCTGGGCCCGGGCTTCCTAACACTAGCGGCTGCGCTAGCCTCGCCTGGCCCGGCACCCAGTCTGCAGGCAGAGGGGTCCGCAGAGGCCGCCGCAGCCCCGAGGCTGAGGGCCCAGAGGCAGGCCTCCCCCCCACCCCACGCCCCGGACCAGCAGTGTCCAGAGCCCGGGTGGGAACCTGGGTACAGAGCGAGCCCCCGAAGCTAACCCTTCCAGCAGGACCCGTTAGGCGAGCGGCTTCAGAGAACCCGGATTCTCCCGGCCAGACGACGTGCTTCCGGGCTGAGCCCAGATGAGGCGGGAGTCCGGAGCGAGAGGGCATCCGCAGTCACTGGGAGCTGGTCGAAGCCACCTTCCCCAGGGAGGGCCTCGTCCCCCACCCCCTCGATTCATGTAGAAGCAATTCTCTGAAGCGGCCTCTAAAATCTATCTTTTTCTTAGAAATTTGGAAACATCTGCGACTAGGGAAAAAAAGTCCTAAGAATCAAGGTCATCGTTGCGGCTGGCTCCGCTGTGGTTTAGCAGCTATGCTAGGCTTCGCGTTTCACGGGGCGGGGGGGGGGGGGCAAGTGCTGGTGGCCGCGGGGAGAGACCTGGGGGCGAGCCCAGTGCTCCAGCCTCTCCCCTAGCCGGCTGGGCCCTGCCCCTCCCCCACTGCCGGGGAGGCACGGGGCGGGGCGGGGGTGGGGGGGGGGGCAGGAGGCGGGAAGAAAAAGAGGAGTCAAGACCAGCATCTTCAAATTAACAAACTGTAATTGTTTTCCCAAAGATACATTTTTTTCATACACATCCATCATACACTGTAACCAAAAAAAGCAGTGTACATGAAATAAGAGAAAATAAATTAAAAATCCATAGCATAGGTAAGGAGGCTCTAGTCTGGAGCACAGCTGAGTTTCCAGCAATATAAGGAGGCTCGAAAGTTTCTTTTATAAGAGTGCCTGCTAGCAGGGGTTCCAGCCAGGTGGTTGGTTGGTCTGTAAGTCAGTCTTGAGTACTTGACAGTTCTGTTTTCCCTTAGCGCCTACAATAGCCGTCTTTGTCCCGCGAGAGGCAGAGCTATGTCACGTCCGGGAAAAGTGAGGGAGGGACCACGGAGGCGGCGTGAGATCCGAACACAGCATTCAAAGGTAATTGGTCCAGTGGCGCCTGGGGAGGAGGAGGGCGGCTCCCCGGGCTTAGCCATCTTCCTTCGGGGGTGTGTACCAGCCTGCAGAGGAAGTGAGGGGACAGTCACCGGGTGGAGGCCCCAGCCGCCCCTCCTGGCCCCAATACCGAGGGAGGGCACCTCCGGGGTCATCGGGACGCAGGTGGTGTCGGGGAGCTGGGAAACTGCCCGCCGGAGGCCACGAAGACGGGGAGAACGAGGCGCCCGACCTGAGATGACCCAGTGAGATGAGCATTCTGGAAGGGTGGTCAGGAGGGCCTGCACCCGTGCGCCGGGCGGGCGGTGCTTCTCCGGGGCAGGGGTGTGGACGCTACCCCCTCGGGCCCTTCTCCGGAGAACGGGGGCGAGGGAGAATGGGGGGAATGGGGGGGAACAGCGGGACGGGGGCAGGCGCCGTGTGACGGGCGGTAAAGGCTTAGAAACCCAAGGAAGGGGTCCTCGCTGTGGCGGGAAGTGTGACCCCCGGGCCCGGGCCTCACCATTCTTCTCGTGGATCTGCACCAGGGACTTGTAGGACTGCTGTGCTCTCGTCAGGCTGTACTGGGACTGGGACAGGACGCCACCGTCAGCACGGCCGGCCGCGGCCCGCCGGCCGCCACCTTCCACAGCTGCCCCCAGAGACCCCGGCTCCCGCCCCAGGACCCTCTGCCTGGGGACCCCGGCCCCACCGCCCTCCCCGCCGGCCAGCCGGAGGCCTCCGGCCCTCGGCCCTCGGCCCTCGGCGCGAGCGGCCGCTTACTTTGTTGGCTCCGAACTGCACCCGCGCCTTGCCCTTCACCAGCGTGGCACTGATCTGCATGATCACAGACTCTATGGAGTAGGCGCTGCTCCAGCCCTGGGGACGGGGGTGCCGGAGCGCGCGGGTCAGGAGGGTGTCCGGAGGGCCCCGACGCCTGACACCGCCCCCCCTCCACCGGCGGGGGCACCTCGGGGCCAGCCCTCGGCTGTCCGTGTGGGTCGCGGGCGCGAGCCCTGCCTGTCACCCGAGCGTCAAGCGTGCGCTGCGGTCAGCGCAGCCCCTCCTGGGCCACCGCGGGACGCAGGCTCACCTGCTTGGTGAGAAGTTCCATGCAGATGGCGCCTCCGCCCAGAACGTACCTGCAGGAGGGAGGTGAGTCGGCGGCTTGCCCGTCAAGAGCTCCGCACCCCTTCCCCACCCCCCGCCCCTGCCGAGCAGCCACTCACCCTCCGGAGAGGACCGGGGACACGACCCTGACAAATGGCGGGTCAAAGGGGAAGTTGTCCTGAGAGGAAAGAGAGAAATCAGAGGGGCCAGTGCCTGCAGGACCGCCCTCTGCGGGGCAGGGAAGGAGCCTGGCTCGGGGGGAGCCGCACAAACAGAAGCCTTACTTTGAAAGAAAAGTTAAGGAGAATGAAGTCGGCTCCTTCTTTCTCTTTGAGGATCTGGAGATCATTGTGCAAAGCGCTGTCCTGGTCGACTCTGAGGCAACAAGCCTGGGCTCAGACCCCTGGTCCCGGCTCCCGCTCTCCCGGCCAACCGCTGGCAGCTCAGGGATGAGCCCCTCCGCACCCCAGAGATGCCCACGCCACCCCCCGCCCCCACCACTGGCTGCCCAGCCCCCACGCACTTGAGGAGTTTGACGTTCCAATCGTACAGACTGTCATTCACGAGTTCAACTGCATAGTTTCCTGGAAGGAGGGAAGACGACAGGTGCGGTTAGGATGGTTGGGGGACGGTCCCCGATGCAGAGCCCCCTCCCGGGCCGACAGAACACAGATCAAAGACTCCAGGTTCACCCCGATGGACAAACACCCAGTCTAAGCCAATGGCTTGAGAAGCTGCATTCTTGGGACTGAAAAGTTCATAAATGTTCACGTATCCCAGGACTTTTCTAAGTTTATTTATTTTGAGAGGGAGAAAGAGTAAGTACCCATACACGAGTCGGAGAAGAGCAGAGAGAGAGAGAGAGAGAGAGAGAGAGAGAGAGAGAGAGAGAGAGGGGGAATCCCAAGCAGGCTCCACACTGTCAGCGCAGAGCCCCACGTGGGGCTCAAACCCACAAACCATGAGGTGGTGACCTGAGCTGAAATCAAGACTCAGACGCCCCCCGGCACCCTGCACTCACCGCCTTTGAAACTCTGTGACCGGTAGATATCCCTGAGCTCCTTCATCAGCCGGTCAGTGGCCTGCACCGAGCCAGACACCGCCCCCTGTGAGGAACAGGACACAAACATCCGCGCTCCTGAGTTGGGGGCGCGTGCGACAGGGTGGTGGCCCGGCAGGCACCCTGGATCAGCCCACCCGCAGAAGGGGCCTGCTCCCGACACGGATGCCCCGCAGCCGCCCCCCCTCCCGGCCAGGACCCTCCATCCCTCGGCCCGGCCTCTCCTGGCCAGGACCCTCCAACCCCTCGGCCCGGCCTCTCCCCGCACCCCCCTCCTGGCCAGGACCCTCCAACCCCTCGGCCCGGCCTCTCCCCGCACCCCCCTCCTGGCCAGGACCCTCCAACCCCTCGGGCTGGCCTATCCCGGCCAGGACCCTCTAACCCCTCGGCCCGGCCTCTCCTGGCCAGGACCCTCTAACCCCTCGTCCCGGCCTCTCCCGGCCAGGACCCTCCAACCCCTTGGCCCGGCCTCTCCCCGCACCCCCCTCCCGGCCAGGACCCTCTAACCCCTCGGCCCGGCCTCTCCTGGCCAGGACCCTCTAACCCCTCGGCCCGGCCTCTCCTGGCCAGGACCCTCCAACCCCTCGGCCCGGCCTCTCCCCGCACCCCCCTCCCGGCCAGGACCCTCCAACCCCTCGGCCCGGCCTCTCCTGGCCAGGACCCTCCAACCCCTTGGCCCGGCCTCTCCCCGCCCCCCGTCCCGGCCAGGACCTTCCAACCCCTCGGGCTGGCCTATCCTGGCCAGGACCCTCTAACCCCTCGGCCCGGCCTCTCCTGGCCAGGACCCTCTAACCCCTCGGCCTGGCCTCTCCCCACCCCCCGTCCCGGCCAGGACCCTCCAACCCCTCGGGCTGGCCTATCCTGGCCAGGACCCTCTAACCCCTCGGCCCGGCCTCTCCTGGCCAGGACCCTCTAACCCCTCGGCCTGGCCTCTCCCCACCCCCCGTCCCGGCCAGGACCCTCCAACCCCTCGGCCTGGCCTCTCCCGGCCAGGACCCTCTAACCCCTCGGCCCGGCCTCTCCTGGCCAGGACCCTCTAACCCCTCGGCCCGGCCTCTCCTGGCCAGGACCCTCCAACTCCTCGGCCCGGCCTCTCCCCGCACCCCCCTCCCGGCCAGGACCCTCCAACCCCTCGGCCCGGCCTCTCCCCGCCCCCCCCTCCCGGCCAGGACCCTCCAACCCCTCGGCCCGGCCTCTCCTGGCCAGGACCCTCCAACCCCTTGGCCCGGCCTCTCCCCGCCCCCCGTCCCGGCCAGGACCCTCCAACCCCTCGGGCTGGCCTATCCCGGCCAGGACCCTCTAACCCCTCGGCCCGGCCTCTCCTGGCCAGGACCCTCTAACCCCTCGGCCCGGCCTCTCCTGGCCAGGACCCTCCAACCCCTCGGCCCGGCCTCTCCCCGCACCCCCCTCCCGGCCAGGACCCTCCAACCCCTCGGCCCGGCCTCTCCCCGCACCCCCCTCCCGGCCAGGACCCTCCAACCCCTCGGCCCGGCCTCTCCCCGGGAGCCACGTACGTTCAGGTAATCTTGCCTCTGGTTCTTTTTGATCTTCTCTAGTATGGCCAAGTTTTCCTTTCCGATGCCGTCGTCTTCGGGTTTCTTGCCCTCAGCCGGCTCCTCCTCTTTCATCTCATAGTGGTCTAGGTCTTCCGTGTCCTGGGGGGGCACGGGACGGGGGGTGGGTGGGGAGGAAAGAACCAACAGTTTATGCAGAAGGGCCACTGCCTTCCCGGTCCCACCTGGCCGGGGTCAAAGGGTACAGGACAACAGTCGGTCCAGCAGGCCGACGGATGGACACAG
Source organism: Prionailurus bengalensis (assembly GCF_016509475.1). Taxonomy (NCBI): domain Eukaryota; kingdom Metazoa; phylum Chordata; class Mammalia; order Carnivora; family Felidae; genus Prionailurus; species Prionailurus bengalensis. The sequence continues at coordinate 68,418,454 of NC_057360.1, read as the reverse complement.
CCAGCTCCGGGTCCAGAGTGCCCCGGCCCCACGCCCACCAAGAAAATCTCCTGGTCGGTCTCAGGCGGCAGGACCCCGCCAGGACCCAGGAAGGCAAGTGGGGACTCGGCCATCTTGTCACCGAGACCGACCCCGCTCCAGCTGTCCCGGACACTCTCCCTTGATAGCAGCGGCCCCTCTGTAGTCCTGGAATGACGCTGGCCTGACACCGTGGCTCAGAACTCACTTCTCACCGGGTCGCTACGATTCCCAGGAGTAGTGAAGACGGGGGCACAAGTCTCCCGCCCTCCCCGTGGGTGCGGGGCCCGGGTCAGGTCTGCGGAGGCGCCTATGCCAAGGGGAACGAGGCGGAGGAGGTCAAGAAGAGGACTAGGCCCTCCTCCACCCCAACCCGGGTGGGCAGGGAGCTCGCTGTGCGTGGGGCGGCGCAGAGGCCGGTGGCCGAGAGATGTGTGACGGCCCTTCGTGCGTCTAAGGTCCCAGCAGAGCTACTCAGGAGCAGAAGTGTCACCGGAGCGGCGTCCTCACCCTGGCACAATGCGGCTACCGCTAACCTCCTAATTCCGGCGCTAGCCGCGGACATCCACGAACGCCTGTCCCGTGCCGGGTGCCGTAGCGGACCCCACACGCCCCGGCTGACATCCCGCCATCGCTGTGCTGCTGCTCCGCCGTTACTCCCGTTTTGCAGAGGAGCAAGCTAAGGCCTGCTGAGGCTTATCATCACGCCCAAAGCCGCACGACCCTCGGCGGAGCTAAGATGCGAGTCGAGCTCCACGTGGCTCTGAAGCTCGGGTTCTTAACTATTACGTTACTTTCTGTGAAAGCGCCTACGTTTTTGGAGAACGGACCAAAGTTACTCAGTGTTCATCAGAGACCACGTAGGACGTTTTAGACGCGGCGCCGCATTTCACCCTCACGGCGCTCATACGTACCAGGTGTCACAAGCTGCCTCGGAAACGAGGAAACCGCAGCCAGGGGAGTCACTTCCCCAGCTGGGCACAGGATGGGAGCCCAGGCCTGACTCCAAGGGCCCCTAAAGTGACCTCGTGGACTACTTGGCTTAAAGACCTCAGCACTTGGCTGTCCTCGGTGCTTGCGGGGGGCCTGTCTCCCACTACACTGGCCGCTCCTCTAGGCCAGTAAACCTGTCCTCAGTCCTTTCTCTCCCCGGTCTACATTGGAACGCTGTACACAGCGGGTGCTCAGTGCTGCCGACAAAGAGCTTCCCGCCACTGCCGCCCCGGGGCGCAACCCTACCTCAGGCATCTCCTCGTCTTCGTCTTCCGAAGACACGTCCTCCTGGGTGCACTGCGGCCGGGAGGGAAAGACAGCGATCAGAGCCTCAGCACGTGGCCTCTGACCTCCGCCCTGGAGCCCGGGGTCTGGCGGCTGTGTCCCTGCCTCGTGCCGCCGGCCGGTCAGGATGGAGCCACAGCCCAGGGAGTGACCTCACTACCGGCCCGTCCTTCTCCGACCACGTGCACACGTTAAGAGGACAGGGGCCGCACGACCCACCTCCCGCGTCCCCGTCCGAGGAGCCTCTCCTTGACTCGATCGTCTCTAGACTCACACCAGCCGTCGGTTCCCCCAGCAGCCTGGGTCCCCAAAGGCCACCAACTGCTACCGCCAGTGGTAAGAACTCCCCCTCCTCTCGACACGGAGCTCGCTGCCCCCGGGGAAGTTCTGGGGGCACCAGTGCCCATCTAGCTACATCCCCACCTGAAGGACAAGGGCCAAGAGTCGCGACCCGTGCAGGTGTCTGGAGTGGCTGGAAGTGCGGAGGAATTACCGCAGGCACGTCTCCGCGAACAGGTATCCACCGGGCCCAGAGCCCCGACTGCTCACCTGCTCGGCCGGCAGGGGCTGGTCCAGCATCTCCACATCTGGGTGCTGAGGGAGGTTGTACAGCTTACACAGGTCGGAGATGATCTTCTTCAGATGCTGCAGGAGCTGGGAAAGGGGACGGCGGTGACGTCAGACACCTCATCCCCACCCCAGTATGGACCCGTGTGGGGACAAGCTCCTAAACCCCGATCCGGTACCTGGTTCTCTGGATCTCCCGGACCACGTGTGTGGGAGTTTCCTAGACCAAGGCTGGGTTTGGTGCAAGGCTCTCCCTCTGGCTTTAGTAAGCTGCCCCCCTGCCCCCGGAGTCTGCCCCCAGGGATTGGACGTACTGTACCGCCCCCCTCCCGAACACATCTCCTTCCACGAGGCGTCTCCATGATGTGGGCCTCATAAGAGGAGAGGGCAGCCTCGGCCCGGCAGCCTGGCCCCTCACCAGAGTATTCCCTTTCTTTATGTCCACCAGCCTCTCCAAGACAGCGGCCAAGTTTGGGTCATCGGACTCCACTGACCAGATGGGGGGCACAGCAGGGTAGGACTCCTGAGGGAAAAGAGCAGAGAGAGTGGTCAGCACGGGCAGCCCTGGGAAGAGCAGACCTTGCCTGCCTCCCGTCCCCCAAGATCTCTGGTCCCTCTGCTCCTCCGCCCCCAACAAAAGCCCAGCTCAGCAGGTCGGCATCCCACCAGCTTCCCAACAAATCCCAGAGCAGAGCCAGTCCCCGAGAGAACCCTTTCCAAACAGCCTGAACACCCTTTCTCTTCTCAGGAGCGAGCCAGGGGAGCGCCGCCGCGCCACCGGCGGGGAGGGAGGCTTCCCACGCACGGCGCTGCGGGCGGCCTGTCCCACACCCGGCAGTGAGCCCTCCAGCCCTCCGCTCCTCGAGTTCCACGGTGATTTCAGGAAGGGACCCCTTGTCACAATCACGCCGACGGGGAAACAACGAAGGCTGCCGGTCACTGTCGGTTCGGCTGGAGAAGGAAAGCCACACGCTAGGCTGAGTCTCCAGAACCCAACAGAAAAGGAGCGCAGGAAGACGCCTCCGACCCGGTCACTCCCCACAGAACCGCTGACGGGCCAGCTCCCCCGTCTCTCCCTCGAGCAGGCGCGGGCTGCAGGGCCCCACGAGGCAGGCTGGGGGGAGGAAGCCCACGCTGCTGACATTCCCAGGCTTCCTGAGACCAGACTCCCCCCTCTGCCCAAAACTGGGGGCATAGTTCTCGCCAAGTCTGCTTTATGGGGGCCACAAGGAATTGGACTGAGAGCCTCGCAGCCTAGCTTCCTTCTGGGGACAAAGACGGTGCAGGCACTCTGCATGCAACCAGATGGGCAGCTAGAAGAAAAGGGGGCATTCCTGCCTTTCGGGAACAGAATCAACTCAGGGGGGTCCCCCCACCCGCTTCTGCTGGGGTCTTAGCTCTGTCACAGCGCTAATCCTCAAACGCTGGAGGGAAGCAATCATGGAAGATACTCAAGTCTTCACCTGACTCAACCACACCCAGTTCTCCAATCTCAACTTCTTAGTAGGAAAAAGGTGGGGGGAAAAAAAAACAGGAAAAAAGGGGACACATGTGCTTTGGGGGAGCACCGTCCAGCCCAGGCTGAGGCTCACCGCACCTTGACCTGGTTCAATGGAGGAAAAGGGATAGGAAACCAGGCCCCCAAGTACCACCCGATTCACAGGTCAGTGTTTCCCCTGACTACTCCCTCCAGGGTGCAGACAGCCTGCTGGGTAAAGTGCTGGCCCCCCTGCTGCCTAACTACTGTCCCAGCAGGTAAGTGCCAGGCCATGCAGCACTGAGCACTCCCAGTCCTCAGGCGCTGCCCCCCTTCAGGGGAGGTCTGAGGACACATGGGGCAGGAGGCCTGCAGGATGTCTCCTGGCTTAGCCTCGTGTGCAATGGTGTTCACTGGGCACAGAAGGGACTGTAGCCGCTCAGGATCGAGGGCGCCGTCCTCAATCATCACCATCGTTGCTGGGAAAGGCACCCACCCATGGCAAGGGGAGATTTCCGAGGGAACAGGAGAGAGGAGGTCTGCTACCAGTTGGGGCAAAAGGAGAGTTCGAGGTTACATCAGAATAAAAGGGAGACCGAAACAGAGAAGAGTCCGTGACCTGCGAACGGCTCCTTAGTAAAAATTCAGGGAGCAAAGGGGGGCTTCGGGAGAGGTGCCTGGGCAGCCATCCCACAGGTGGCAACGTCCTAAGTCAAAGGCACTGCCGACAAGGAGGTATCACGGAAACGTGGAGTTCCAGGCCAGGTGGGTCCCCGCGGCTGAGCTCAGGGCACAGGCCTGGAACCCAAAAGTGACAGCAGGGGAAGGAAGGGGCCTCCGCAGGTGGCCAGGTAAAGCCGCGCGGGGCCAAATCACGGCCCACGGGATGTGGGCCGGTGGAAAGGGCCAGTCGAGGCGCCATATGTCGGGGTGCGCGGCGGACGCCGGGTGCACAACCTCCAGCGGCGGCGGCGAGTGTGACCCGCTCGGAGCAGGCGCCGGGCCCCGACGGGGGGGGGGGGGGGGAACTCGGCCTGCCCGGTCCTCGGAGAGCAAAGAGCCGTGCGGTGTGGGGCGATCCCGGGTGCCTGACAGGGGGCCGCGCAGGGGCGCGCGGAGGGGTCCTCACCGTGATGTTGCAGTGGATGCGGACGGGATCCCCGGGCACCGACCCCCGCGGGGGCAGATGCGGTCCGGGCGCGGCCCCCGCCCCGGCCCCTCCGGCCCCGGCCAGCAGGAACTCGCAGCTCAGCTCGTCCAGGCAGGCGCTGGCAATGCGGAAGCGCTCGTGGCCGCGGTGGAAGATGGACTCGAGCAGCTTCAGCTCCCGCCTCAGGCAGGGCCCCGGCCCCGGGCCCCCCCCCGGGCCGCCCCCGGCCCCCGGCGCCGCCCCCTGGCCCCCCAGCTGCTGCCCCGGCCCCGGCTGCTGCTGCCCCTGCGGCTGCGGCTGCTGCATCCTCCGCTCCGCTCCGCTCCGGGGCCGGCGGGCCGGGAGCCTCCGGCCTCCGCTCGGGCTCCGCCGCCGCCGCCGCCGCCGCCGCCGCCGCCGCGGTCCGCACTTCCTGATCCCCCCTTCGCCAAGATGGCGCCGCCGCCGCCTCCGGGACGGGGCCCCCCCGCTCGCCGGCCCCCAGCCGCCGGAAGCCGCGCGCCCCTCCCCCTCCGCTCCGGCGGCCCGCCCCGCCCCTCACGTGACCGCGCGACGCCGGCCTCCCTCACGTGACCTCTCTCGCACGCCCCCCCCCCCCCCCCCCCCGGTGCTCGCCTGCTGCCCTGCACACGTGACCCGGGGCTTTGGGCCCGGCTCCGTCGGCGCCTCCGCGCGCGCTGACGCTCGCCGTGCGCGCGCCCGTGCGTCGGCCCGGCAGGCGCTCCCCTGTCACGTGCCCCGGCGCCGCGTGCTTCCCAGGGGGCCCCTCGCGCGGGATTCGCTTCCTGTCCGGGTCCCTGAGCCGCGGCGGCGTGGGGAGAGAGTGAGGGGCTCGCGCCTCCGCGCCCCCGGGGGCTCACGGCGAATGCGGCGGCTCCCGGGGTTTGCAGGCTCGTGCCCGCCCCGCCACCAGCTGGTCGTGTGACCTTGGGTTCGCCAGCGCCCCTGTGAGCCTCAGTTTCCTCGTCCGTACGGTGACCCCGGGCGGGGCAGTGCGTACAGGGCCTGCGCCAAAGGACGGAGGGAGACACCGTGCGGTGCTTGGCCCCTTAAGGCCGCGCGGCCGGTACCTGACCCTTCGCCTCGTGAGTCCCCGCGGGCGGAGACGAGGCTGCGGGGCTGCGTGGGCTTCCCTCGCGGGCCGGGCACCGGGCAGCGCCGGTGTGGCCCGCGGGCCTGAGGCCGGCCGACCACGGCCCTTGGCCCAGCCGTGGTGGGCGCCGCCTGCCGCGGTGGCCCTGGCCCTCGCTAGGTGGCACTGTCGCCAAGGATCAAGCAGCGCGGGGGCGGGGTGGTGGCCCGGGCTGGCTTCCGCCGAGGGCCAACCCCGCGCCTGGGCCCCTGGCCACCTTCCTCCTCCCCCCCACCCCCCACCCCCCACCCCCCACCCCGGACTAGAAAGAGAGTCCTTGGGAGCGGGCTGTGCGCCCCGGTGCTGGGTGCCGGGCGCCTCGTTTCCCGAATCTGTGGCGGTTGACTCTGGGTGTTTAACGGTGATCGGGACGAGTTCTGCCCTTCCTGGGGCCGGTGACTTCCTTTGGGGAGCCTGAAGGGTTAGCTGCACGTTCCCTTTTTGTCTGTGTGTTCAAGCTGGTAGCATAAAAGGCTGGGGTAAGAACTCCCACTTCCTGAGGGTGTCTTGGAGGCATTTCTAGTACCCCCAGCAGCTTTGCGAGTAGGGGAGAGGCGTGGCTGCCCGAGGACACACAGTAAGCAGAGTGCTTGGCCTGTCCCACTCTGCCTTTCTCTGACGCCTTCTCAGGAGATTGTCACACCACTTGACTCCGATCCTTCCCCCAAAATACCCACAGCTGCGGCCATTTGGAAAACCCTGAGTTCCATATTTCACTTTCATTAAAAAAAACTTGAAAACTGTTTATTCTGACAGCAGGGGAGGGGCAAAGACGGAGAGAGAGAGAATCCCAAGCGGGCTCCGTGCCGTCAGCGCTGGATGCAGGGCTCGATCTCATGAACTTGAGGTCATGACCCGGACTGAGATCAAGAGTCAGAAGCTTAACCTGCGGAGCCACCCAGGTGCCCCTTGAGTTCCGTATTTTTAAAAGGGTTTTAATTAGAAGGAAATAAGATGACAAGACAGTCGCACAGTGTTGCACAGACTCCAGTGAGGGAATAAGAGTCGTGGTCAATGAGGTGAGGTCTGTGTGTTCTGTCTCTAGTACTCTGCTCCTCATCTCTGCTCTCGCTGGGGGCGCCCTTGGGGAGAAGTCCTGTCCGGTGTGCTGACGTGGGGAGGGCCCGGGCATTAAGGAATGGAAGGAAGTGATGGCTGCATTGATTTAGTGAACGTTTGGGTGCTGGGGAAACGGGAGTGAATAAAAGGAAACGCCCTGCTCTCGAGCCTACTTTCTGTTGGAGGAAACAGATATGGTAAAGGTGGAATCTGAAGCTAGCTGACTCACTAGATGGAGAGAGGATTGATAAGTATTTACCGGCCACCCACGATGTGTGAGGCACCGGGATGCAGCATTGAATGGGACAGACCCAGCCCTCACCTTTTCCATGCATTCAGCCCGGTGGGAGGTCTGACACTTCCGTGAATGTTACACAGCCAGTCGTGAAATTGCAGTTCTGGTAAGTGCCTCAAAGAACAAGCTTGGAGAGGTGCATCTCTGACAAGTGGCGCACTCGATTCTGAAGGATGGGTAGGATTGTGTAAGGGAGGAGAGGACTGGGCACTGTCCCAGGCAGGAGGGGTGGCCTGTGCAAAGGTTTTGAGGTAGGTCTGTGGCAAGTTGGAGGAGGGGAAGGAAGGCTTTGTCTAGAGCGATACAAGGTAGGCACGGACAATTCTTGGCACGTATTGACAACCACGTTTAGGAACTTGGGCTTTAATTTAAGATCAGGAAGGACCTTAACCAGGCAAGTCCGTTAGCCTCTCTGCTCCGGCTTCTGTTCCTGTAGCACGGAGATCGGAGGTGGTGACGGCTCCTCATGACGCTGTCGGGAGACCTAGTGACCTGACGTGTGAGAAGTGTTTAGGAAGGCGCACGTGGTAAAGAACTTCTAAGGTTTTTGAGGAGTGAAGGATCAACGTACCTTGAGTCTAGTGGGAGGAGAGAGGGTAGGAAACGAGGCCAGGGTCAGAAGCAGGGACTGCATCGTGGAGGCCACCGGAAGTGCATGGGTTTTACTCGGCGCAGCGGGAAACCGTGGAAGACCGTAAGCTAGGAGGGGCACGATCTGACTTAAAATGTTAAAATTTTGATCCCTCTGGCTGCTCTTTGAAAAACGAATTGTAGAGACTTTTGTTTTTCCTCCAAAAGGGCTCGTGTTATCAGCGTGAGCAGACGCACCTGTTTGGTGCAGAACCCACGGCTTCTGCTTTGAGCCCCAGAAGCGTAGCATTCGGTCACAGACTCGACAAATGTGTCTGCCAGGAACTGTAGGGGCACCGGGGGGTGCAGTGAGTCCTGGCACCGAGGGAGGCCCCTTCCATGGCGGCTGTCACGCGTTTGACGATGTTTTGGGGCATGTCTCCGCCCTGAGGAACGCGAGGTATCGGGCAAACCGGAGGCAGATGCAGCAGCCGATGCAGTGTGATGAACACAGTGGTAGGGTTCAAGAAGGGTAAGGGCCTTGAAGGGTGACATTAGTCAGGATCAACTCCCAAGAAGGAGTGTGAAGGGCAAGTTCTTTAGGGGGAATAGGAGACGTTCAGAAAGAACTGGGTCCCAAACTGGAAGGAGGTCGAGGAGAAAGGCAAGGGAGAAGAGGGGAGAGGACGAGGAGGGGGCGTAGGCAACTCTAGAGGTGTTGGCCATTGGAGCTTTGGCCTGGGGCCCCGGGGCAACCCTGAGAGTCTCAAGCCTACTGGAGGCCAGTTTACCATGTATAATTAATCGGCAAACTTAAAAATTTTTGATCCAGCAATGTGACTTGGAAATTGTTAAAGAAATGTGCAAAAATTTGCCTGCAATGGAATATGTGCAGCTGTTAAAAACAGTTGCCACAAGGTATTTGAGAAAGAGTAAACGAAAAAGGAAGGGGACAAGTCTCGATTTACAGTGTGTTCCTTTTTAAAAAAGTGCAAGTGACGTATGTGATTTACTTATGACCCCAACAGACGTGCCTATTTTCGTACAGCAAAAACGTGAACAAGAATGCTCATGCCTGGGGCGCCTGGGTGGCGCAGTCGGCTAAGCGTCCGACTTCAGCCAGGTCACGATCTCGCGGTCCGTGAGTTCCAGCCCCGCGTCGGGCTCTGGGCTGATGGCTCAGAGCCTGGAGCCTGTTTCCGATTCCGTGTCTCCCTCTCTCTCTGCCTCTCCCCCGTTCATGCTCTGTCTTTCTCTGTCCCAAAAATAAATAAACGTTGAAAAAAAAAAAAAAAGAATGCTCATGCCTGCATTTTTTTTTAGTTTATTTGGAGAGTGAGCACGAGTGGGGGAGGGGCAGAGAGAGAGAATCCCAAGCAGGCTGCTCTCCGTCAGCACAGAGCCGATGCGGGGCTCGAACCCACGAACCACAAGATCATGACCTGAGCCAGAATCAAGCATCCGATGCTTCACCGACTGAGCCATCCACGTGGAGCCACCCACCCCAGTGCCGGGCTGATCTCTAATAATACAAAACTGGAAACAACCTGAATTCCGTGACAGTGGAATGACTACGTGGTGGCATAGTCACACGGTGGAGCACAGGGCAGCAACGGGGCTGAAGCAGTGACAACTGCGTTCACAGCATCCGGGATTCTCACAAAAACCAAAACCAAAAAAACGCACAAAAGATTACGATTCCGTTTACGTAAAGTTTAGTAGGCAAAGTCAACGTGTGCCGTTAGAAGTCAAAATAGGGGTTACTTTTCTTTCATTTGTTTGAATTGTGGAAAAACACCTGTAACCTAGAATTTACTGTTCTAGCCGTTTTGCCGTGTGCATTCCAGCAGCATTCAGTACATTCATGGTGTTGTGTGCCCACGATCTCTGTCGAGTTCTAGAACTTTGACAGTCACTCCCCACCCTCCTCCCCCCATGATGTGACTTGTGGAGATCCTGGAGGGAGTAATGACTGGCAGGGGACATAATGGGGGGCTTCTGGATATTGGTAATGTTCTTTTGTTTTACCTGGGTGAGATCGTATGGGTGTGTTTGTGTTGCGAAAATGTAACTGTATACTTATAATTTATATATATTTTGTATCTAATATCTAAAAACATAAATTTAGAGATCTATAATGTCTGTACAGATATCTATTGTATAGATATGTACATATTTGTATAGATATTATATAGTATATACATTTAATATACAGATATGTTAGATATTTATGTGTAAAGTGATAACGATTATTCTTCTAGGAGGTAGGATTATGAATCTCTATTGTACTGTTTTGCTAATTTGTGTTTTCCAGTTGGTCTTCATGAATATGTATAACTGTGGTAACAGTTTTTAAATAAATAGTTTTTACATTTAACATCTCCTAAATAAAGGAAAATGACATCCGTTGTAGTGCCTCCCAAGAGAAAAGCGTTCCTTACCCTCAGAGGCAATGGGAGTGTCTCACCAGAGCCTTGCCTGGTCTGTTTTGCCTCCGGCACGTCTGCCCGTCGCCCTGCGTGGCTTTCTGGACCTGTCCTCTCTCCCTGGATGCCTGGCTGTCTGGTGGACGCGGAAGGAGTGTGCGAGGGAGACGCGAGGGGGAGGGCGCTCTGGCTCTCCTCGGCCACTGGGTGCTTGTGCTCGGGACTCCCTGCCGAGCCGGAGGTACTGCTCCTGTCGGATGGGATGGGCACCAGCACCGGAGAGTGATGCAGAGGAGAGTAACGCAGCCCTGGGCAGGGGTGGCGCACGAGGCTGTGAAGCATTCCGTCTCTTACTTAGAAAATAAAAATGCAGGGCACCTGGGTGGTTCGGTCGGCTGCGTGTCTGCCTCTTGATTTCGGCTCAGATCGTGATCCCAGGGTGGTGGGGTCAAGCCCTGTGTTGGGCTCTGCGCTGATGGCACGGGACCTGCTAGGGATTCTCCTTGCCTCTCCCTCGGCCCTTGTCACTCACTCGTGCGCCCTCTGTCTCTCAAAAACAAAACAGAAACTTGAAGCAAGAGCTGAGGAATCTGAAGAGATGACAGAGGCCAAGATGAGCAGGCTGCCCGGACTGGTCCAAAAGCGCCAGGGAGCAACCGAGGGCTTCGAGCAAGCAGAGGCCCGCCAGTCTGTCACCACAGAGACAGGCAGCCGCTCCAGAGAGTGATGTTCATAAGCGAAGACTCACGGCCTTCCCCAGCCACCTTGTGTCCACCAACAGAGAGATGGCAAGTACTGAGGACGTCTGCACGTACGGCTCCCTGTCCCTCCTGCTGAGGTCTTTGAAGAGCCTTTAGGCAACCTGGCTTACTGGCTTTCTCCTCTTTCAGTGCTGGGTTTTATCTCCACTTCCTGCAGGTGTTCAGACACCGTTACCTTCCTGCTCTGTGCCTCCAGAACACCATGTCCCTGCCCCTGCTGGAGCGGCCACCACACTGGACCTCCTTCATAGCTGGGTCTCAAGATGCACACAACCCTTGAAAAACAGTAGACACCCGGCAAATGTTGATCTAAATTGTTGAAGGTGGGTCTTTTTCCGACCTTTGACCCTTTCACCAAAAGGAGTGACTGCACACGTTTCTTTTCCTTAAGGCTTTTATTCTCCACTCTTTCCTTCTAAGATTTTTTAATTCTTAGCAGATCATTACATGTTTATGTCTGCATGTGTCCACTCCCACGTGCATCAGAGGGCCTGTGGCCATCCACTCTTTTTCTGGTACTTGTCTTATTTTTGCTCCTCAATATCAGGACTGAGGATGTGTCACATAAGTTGCTTTTAGCTGAACTTTCACTTTTTTCAAAAAAAGATTTTTTTAATGTTTATTTTTGAGAGAGCGCGCGCCTGAGCAGGGGAAGGGCAGAGAGAGGGAGACACAGAATCTGACGCAGGCTCCAGGCTGTCGGCACAGAGCCCGATGCAGGGCTCGAACTCACGAGCTGTGATATCATGACCTGAGCTGGAGTCGGACGCTTAACCTACTGAGCCACCCAGGCGCCCCTTAGCGGAACTTTTAAAAAGGGATTTCCCCTACACACTGGAAGGTGTTGGTCCTGCACTAGCCCTTTTCCTATTTGTCAAGCCCTCATGAGAAGCGGGGCGCTGTGCTGGTTCGTGATTCAGCAGCGGAGACCGCCACTGCCTTAGACGGATTCGTTCATTGGATGGACATCCTCTGCAAACATAGAGCAGGGCGCTGGGCTTAGTCCTCGGTCAAATACTCCTTCCTTGAGGAACTGACATTTCTGTCAAGTGTTCAAATAAACAGAAGGTGGTTGATAAAAGGGCCAAGGGAACTCCCTGTTTAAAAGGCCCTGAAGTGTGAAGGATGGGGTGGGGGTGGGGTGGAGAATGTTCACGATCTTCAAGAGCGCACCTGTAGTTGGAGTGGGGGGCTGTATATAGTGGGCTGGATGAGGCTGAAGAAGTAGGCAGAGACGGAGTAAGACGGAGGCTGCATGTGTGGTAAGGCTGCTTTAGCCAGGAAAGTTTTAGTCGTAAGTGACAAAAATCCACCTAAGGAAAAAGGGAAGCCTTTATTGGCTCGGAAACTAAACGTTCCGGGCTCTTCCTACCAAAGATGTCACTGAGTTGTGAACCCTCTCTGTCTCACGGTTGCTCTCCTCCGGCTGGCCTGTGTGATGTGGTCCTCGGATCCCCTTTGTGACACAGAGGCCGAAGACTGGACTGGAGGGGAATGGGCAGGGCTAACTGATAAGGGCCGCTCTTGAAAGTTGCCTTCTCTTCGGGCCAGGTCTAGGCGTCCCCACCTGAGGCCCCCTGGGGGAGGGCAGGAGGTTGGCCTCTGAGGGAGCTTATGGAGGCGGAGAACGGGACAGGTGTGTGTGTGTGTGTGGGGGGGTGTCTGTTTCCACACTCGCTTTTTTAAAACGGCAAGCCCAGAGTCCCCTGTCTCTTTGAGGACCTGAAATGCCTTTGCTCGGCGGCATCCTCGTCCTTCCAGAGAGGCAGGACCGTTTGGATTGGTGAGCGCGAACAAGGAGGGCGGCCACGCCAAGAGCTCCTCCCGAATCCCGCCCCCTCGTTCCGGCGCTGGGTGCCCGGGTGCTGAGCGGCTCCAGAGCTGCTGGGGGCAGAGGGCCGCCCGCTTCCGCCCCGCGCACACGCGGCCTGGGCAGAAGCACGTCCCACCTGGGGACCCCCTTTCTTTCTGGGCTCCGGCGCTTCCGCCTCCGGGGCGGAGACTCCTCCCCTCTCCGTCCCAGTCGCCTTCCCCGGGAGAGCGGCCCGAACAGCCTCCGCCCGCCGACCCCCTCCCGCAGCCCGGCCGCCCCGGCCCGCGCGGCTTCAGCACCGCGGACAGCGCCCCGCCCGCGGCATGGCCCTGCGCTCTGGCCCCGCCGCGCTGCTGCTCGGCTGCGGCCTCCTCGGGCTGCGCGCAGGTGAGGACCGCCTCGGGCTCCCGGGCTCCGGGGTGGGAGGGGGACCCCCCAGAGCTGGGGCCGTCCGCGGGGGGGGGGGGGCGCCTGGGGGACTGAACGGGAGGAGGATGTCCCCAAAGGAGTAAGCGATGCAAGGAAGCGAAAGAGATGCGGGCCACGGTGGTGGGGAGGGCGTGGGCCCAGAGAGGAAGGAGGGAGGGGGTCCCCCCGCGATTTCTGGGGTGTCAGGAGGGCACACGCTGCCGTTGAGGTGCCACCTGACTTCTCGTGAAACGTTTTCACAAGTACTCTAGCTGGATCGGCACCCTCCCTTAGCTCTCCAGCGTTTCCCGTACCCCACGTCGGGCTCCTGAGTCTGGCCACTCCGCAGGGGCAAGGCAGGAAGGGGCGAGAAGTGACTTCTCAACTCTCTTGTGGGGTTGGACAGAAGACTTGGGAGGGAAGTCGCTGGGCCAGGCTGAGGGCTAGGAAGGAGCTCGAGGGGGTGGGGCACATGGGTGCAGAGTTGCAAGAGAGTATGTGGAGGGGCAGGAGGGGCAGGTGTGAAGGGGTTACACAACTAAATGTTTTCCACACCTGCATGCCATGGGAGGTGGGCTCCCGTGCGTGTGGAATTTGGGACTGAACACATGGTCCGACCTACAGCACAGGCAGCCCAGCCCAGCTATCCTCTCCAACCCAGCAGTGCCTTTGAAGGTGGGGGTGGGGTGGGGTCACAGCCAAAGTCACATGGGGAGGCACATAATGTTACTTGTACACACAGATGGGCACTGACTGAGGAGAAAGGTCGTGTGGTGTGATATAAATAGCCGTTCCCTTTCATCACCATCCCAAACTCTCCTCGAACTGCAGGGATCTTTCAGGAGAAGCCATGAAAACATGAAATCTCCAGTCTTTTGAGACCACTGTCTGAGACCTTGCAGGAAGAGCAGGTCTCCACAATCCTTGCGGAATGGGTTCCTAGTCTGGAGACATCTGTGTGGGGCTCCCTGGTCAGTGATCTCAGAGAACGGCTTCCCCATGAGGGGCCCCCACGGGCTGACCTAGGCATTTTGGTGTATCCTTAGGGATGGAGCAGCGGGACGCTGCTGTTTCAGCCTGGCTGGCCCACTTGGCTAGGGAGAGCGGGATGCTAGGTGGGCCCCCCTTGCCCACTTCCTTCCTTCCTGCCCCCCCACTCCCCTGCCCAGGCGTCTGGGGTACTGACACGGAGGAGCGGCTAGTGGAGCACCTCCTAGATCCTTCCCGGTACAACAAGCTCATTCGCCCAGCCACCAATGGCTCTGAGCTGGTGACCGTTCAGCTCATGGTGTCGCTGGCCCAGCTCATTAGTGTGGTGAGTACGGGTCCCAAACTCTCCGCCCAGCCACTGAAATCTGAAGAGCCAAGATTGTGCTCATGTTTGTGCTTATTCCTCTGGAGCTCCCAAGGCTTGGGGAGGTATGGGAAGGACGTGGGTGCTTGTAGTGAGCCTGCCTGCTGGGGGCCCTTCTCAGCAACTTCTCTTCTCTGCAGCATGAGCGGGAACAGATCATGACCACCAATGTCTGGCTGACCCAGGTTAGTGCTCTTCCTGCCCGGCCCACATCCCCGGTCTCCTCTTTCCTCCCACCCGCTCCCCCCCCCCCCACTACTTTTTTTTGTATGTGCTTTTTCCTCTTTTAATCTCCTCAAGAAAGGCGGAACGGTATAGACTTTGGATTCCTAAATAACTGATCTGAATCTTGGTTCTTCCACTCACCAGCTCTGTGACTTTGAACATGTTAAGATCTGCGAGATCCATTTTATTTGTAAAATGTAGATTCTAATATCTTGGCTTAGATGTGCAGATTAAACGAGGACGTATTTTATGAGCCACATTGGCTGGGCAGAGGAGTCCCTGTCAGGAGGGAGTGGCTTTTCAAAGCCTCCTCAAGCCAGATGCCCCATCCTCCCAGTCTCTGTCCTCGACCTTGAGCCCCACCAAGGTCAAGGCCGGCAATGCTCTCTCCCCCTTTCCCAGGAATGGGAAGATTATCGCCTCACCTGGAAGCCTGAGGAGTTCGACAACATGAAGAAGGTTCGGCTCCCTTCCAAGCACATCTGGCTGCCGGATGTGGTCCTATACAACAAGTAGGTGGCCTGGGAGCAACGGGAAGGCGGGTGGAGATGACCAGAGTGCTCTGGGAGGGAAGGGGTCTTGGGGAAAGTGCATCAGCTCATGCTGGGAAGAGAGGGGACCTCTCACTGGCACAGACACAGTCACTACGCAGACAGGCCCAGACCACGGCGGGGTGGTGTGAAGTACCCCGACCACCCCGAGGTGATTTGGGCCGTGGCCAGTCCCCTCCCAGCCAAATAGGAGCCCCTGGCGTTTGGAGCCGCAGCGGGATACGAACAAGGGCTGGCAGCTGCAGCGCCTTCGCTGATCCCGGAATACGCTTCCCTGGAGCACCGTTCAGGATCAAAGAGCCTGGCGGTCCCAGTTTCTCCCCGGGTTCTGTCCCCTTTCCTGCGACAACCCCGCTGACCTTCAAGGTCCCACATCACTAGCGGGTCCCTGCCCCGCTCTCACCTGCCTCTGTCCCCCTCATTGCCTGGGGCTCCTTACTCTCCACCCTCGTGTGGAGCACCCGGTTTGCGCGATGCGCGATAAGTAGCAGACAGCCCCCCTCATCCACCCGCTTCTGCCTCTGAAAGGCCTCACAGGCCTCCCGACCACCAACTCACCCATTCCCCTTCTTGCTCACTCCCTGCCGCACCTCTGTACGCTCCTGGCCCCTCCTGGCCCGTTACCCTCACACCTGGGTTGCCCACCCCGAGTCTCCCTCGCACTCGGCGCTGGGCTGACGGGTAGGGGGCGGGCACGCTGGAGCCGGGGCTCACTGTGCGCGTCCTCTGGCAGCGCCGACGGCATGTACGAGGTGTCCTTCTATTCCAACGCCGTGGTCTCCTACGACGGCAGCATCTTCTGGCTGCCGCCCGCCATCTACAAGAGCGCCTGCAAGATCGAGGTGAAGCACTTCCCCTTCGACCAGCAGAACTGCACCATGAAGTTCCGCTCGTGGACCTACGACCGCACGGAGATCGACTTGGTGCTCAAGAGTGACGTGGCCAGCCTGGACGACTTCACGCCCAGTGGCGAGTGGGACATCGTGGCGCTGCCGGGCCGGCGCAACGAGAACCCGGACGACTCCACGTACGTGGACATCACGTACGACTTCATCATCCGGCGCAAGCCCCTCTTCTACACCATCAACCTCATCGTCCCCTGCGTGCTCATCACCTCGCTGGCCATCCTCGTCTTCTACCTGCCGTCCGACTGCGGCGAGAAGATGACGCTGTGCATCTCCGTGCTGCTGGCGCTCACCGTCTTCCTGCTGCTCATCTCCAAGATCGTGCCGCCCACCTCGCTGGACGTGCCGCTGGTGGGCAAGTACCTCATGTTCACCATGGTGCTGGTCACCTTCTCCATCGTCACCAGCGTGTGCGTGCTCAACGTGCACCACCGCTCGCCCACCACGCACACCATGGCGCCCTGGGTCAAGGTCGTGTTCCTGGAGAAGCTGCCCGCGCTGCTCTTCATGCAGCAGCCGCGCCACCGCTGCGCCCGCCAGCGCCTGCGCCTGCGGCGGCGCCAGCGCGAGCGCGAGGCGGGCGCCCTCCTCTTCCGAGAAGCCCCCGGGGAGCCGGCGGGCCCGGCGCAAGGCTGCGGGCTCCGCGCGGCGGTGGACGGCGTGCGCTTCATCGCGGACCACGTGCGCAGCGAGGACGACGACCAGAGCGTGAGTGGCGCCGCCGCGCGAGGCTGCCGGGAGTGCGGGGGGCGTGGCCTTCTCCGTGGGCTTCCGGGAGGCGGTGCCGAGGCTGCCGGGAGTGCGGGGGGCGTGGCCTTCTCCGTGGGCTTCCGGGAGGCGGACCGGGCCGGGGTGGGGGTGGGGGTGCGGGTGGGGGGCGCGCGCGACCCCGGACGCGTTGGGGGCCTTTACGGCTTGGCGGCCGGCCGGTGGCCCCCGCTCGCCCCCCAAGCCCCAGTTGGTGATGTGACCGTCGTAGTTCTGGGCACAAAGGGCACGAGTCGCCCGTGCGCCCCACGGCGCGGTGGGGGGGGGGGGCGCGGCAGAACTGAGGACGGCCGGGGCGGGGGTGGGGGGAGGGGAGAAGAGGTTCCGCGGGAGGACAGTCCCAAGTCCCGGACCCCTATGTGCGCCTTTGGGCCCCGGGGTGGCCGGACCCGGAGAAATCGTTTTGGAGGAGGGGCCGGTGGAGGCGAGGGCTTCCCGGAGCACCCTGCGCTTTGCGCACACCCGGCTCTTTGCTCCGTGAGCCGCGAGACCGCGCAGGGGGAGAGTTCTGCGGGCGCCTTCCCCCGCCCGCTTTGGGCGGTCAGGCTTCCGGTACCCGGGCCGCGTCCAGGCTGTGGCTCCGCAGTGGTTGCCATGGTGACGGGCCAGGTTTCCGCCGGGATGCAGCCGTTCCGGTTTGGGGGGGGGGTGAAGAGGGGCGCCTCCAGCACTACCGTGAGGGGCTGGGCCGGGGAGGGGGGGTGGTGCGGCTTCAGAGCCTGGCGTTTCTGTGCCCCGTTCTGGGAGCCGGGGCTTGGCCAGGGAGCGGGGTGCGTTCCTGATGGGCGCAGGGAGGGCCCGGGCCCGGGGACCTGCGGCGGGAGCCTCAGCTGCCGAGGCCACGTGGGAGATGCAGGCGGGGCGTGCGGGGCGCAGCCACCCGTCCCCCCGCCCTTGCCGCAGTCCGTTCTGTGCCGCGCGCGCACTGCGCTGGGTGCCCGGGGCGCAGTGGCCTACTTGGACGCCTCAGACTCTCCTCGTCCAAGCCCCAGTGCTCCGTCTATACCGGACCTCCAGCCTTCCCACCTTTCAGTAAATGGCATCCCGTCCACCCGGTGGTTCAGACCAGAAACTGCAGTGCCCCTTGACCCCTCTCTTTCTCTCTTAAACCTCCCTCCCCTCCCCCGCCCCCCCTCCCCCCTGCATCCAAACCGGCACACATCCTGTCCCGTGAGCACAGACTCCAAAATCCTTCTCGGGGTCTGTACTCTATTGCCCTGGCTGGAGGCCTGGCCCAGGGCAGGATCTCCTAGGTGTCTCCCTAAGTCAGCTGCTCCATCCAGATACACAATATCTCTTTATGTGGTACCTTGTCTCCCTGGCTCGGATCCTTGGGTCATCTGGCTGACTAGCCTAAGCAAGCCAAGCTCTGTGCTACCTCAGGACCTTTGCACACCTCTCTCCGCCTGGAATGCCCTTTCTTTTTACTGGGACGTCTGTAGCTCATGCTGCTTTTGCTCTCAGGGTCGTGAATCCAAGCTCCAGGTTGGGTGTGGAGCCTACTTAATAAGAAAGTCTTTTAAAAAGTCTATTACTATTATTAATCTTTGTTCTCCTGTTTGAGAGTAAGTTGCAGACACTGTGACCCTTTATCCCAAGTACTTCAGGGTGTCTGTCCTGAGACCAGGGATACCGTCTCGCACAACCAGGTTCAGTGATCAAATTCCGGACATTTAGAATTAATATAATATCTTCATCTGATATGAAGCCCATATTAAAAATTTCCCAATTTTCTCAGTAATGGTCTCTGTAGCACTTTCCCACCCCAGGCCAGGAGCTCAAGTTGCATTTCGTTGTCCTGTTTCTTTTTCTTCGATCTGCAGCAGTTTCTCAGCTTTGTTTTTCATGGCATCAACATTCGGGAGGATACGGGCGGAAGGTCCCGGCTTGGGTTTGTCTGATTGTTTCTTTCTTCGCTGCGTTCCTGCCACAGCCACGTCCTTCCCACTTGTCACGTGACCTTAAATGTCATTTCCTCAAAGAGGCCGTCCCAGATCACACCTGAGCTTGTGTGTCTGTCCTTCGTTTCCCATGAGGGCCGGCCGGTGCGTGGCCATCCCGTCCCGCCGGTCTGCTCCCTCAGCCACAGCCTGTGTTTGTCTCGATCTCAGTCATACCCCAGGGCTTGGTGCCAGGTGCACAGTAGGCACAGGTGTGACAGGTGAGCCAGTGCTCAAGCTGCCTCCTTCCCAGGCCCCCGGGGGAGCGGGTGCAAAGGCCCCGACGCAGACCGGGTGGAGCGGCTCTGAGGGGAGCCCGGCCCTTCACGCAGGCCCCGTGGCAGCGGTCGGACCCAGGGGTTATTCTCTTTCTGACCGATTTGGTCCCAGCTGGGGACCAGTCCTCACCCTCGGGCCCGCGTGCCGGAGGTGGTGCTGCGGGATGGGGCTCCCCCGGCGGCCGCGAAGAGCGAGGCCCGCAGAGGCAGCATTCGCTGGCACTCTGTTGCAGACGCTGGGGTTACACGACGGAACAGATAGGGTCCTTGCGGTTTAGGACCTCCCCGCTGGCTGGGGTGGGGGTGGGGGCAGACATGCAAATCCAAGTGGGGACACAGTGCAGGAAAAATACCGTGGAGGAGATGTGCACACGGTGTCCAGGGGGACGGCGTTCACTCTGAGCAGGAGTAACAGGGAAGAGCACTTCGTACAAGAGGCAACGTCCGATTTGGGCTTTAAAGGATGTGTAGGAGTTCGCCAGGCAGAGAAGGGAAGACCAGGATTCTAGACAGAAAGGAGGCTCGAGGCACAGAGCCTTGAGAGCACGACTTGGGCTTTGGTGAGTGTGGCTTGCGAGGCGGCGGGCGACGGTGCCCTCTGGATGTCACCGGCACCCTGGGGAGCGTGGACGGGCCTCTAGAGGCTTCTGAGCAGGGCAGCTTTGGAAAAGTCAGTCTGGGGTCATGGAGGGAGAGGGGTGTGTGTGCGTGCAGTGAGACTGCTCATGCCTGTTCCCTCTCGCCCCGCGGCCCCCTGCCCCTCCGTCCAGGTGAGCGAGGACTGGAAGTACGTCGCCATGGTGATCGACCGTCTCTTCCTGTGGATCTTCGTCTTCGTCTGTGTTTCCGGCACCATCGGCATGTTCCTGCAGCCTCTCTTCCAGAACTTCTCCGCTGCCGCCTTCCTGCACGCGGACCGCTCGGCGCCCAGCTCCAAGTGACGCCCTCCCCGGCCCGCGCTCCTTCGGCCCCTTCGCCCGTGCCCTCTGTTGCCAGTAGTTGGGGCGGAGGGGGGACAAGTGAGCGGGGGGCGGGGAGGGGGGGAGGCTGCCGCGGATCCATCCTTTCCCGCCCCCCGGGCCCCTCCCCAGCACCTGTGGCGGCACACGGCGGCCGGCCTGTCCCCTTGCACCGGCCAGGCAGGCTGGTGGGGCAGAAGGCTGACGAGGGAGAATGGGGATGTGGGCCCTCCACGCCGAGGGAGGGGTGGCAGGGGAGGGGCCGGCTCGGGGCAGGGTGGCAGGGTGGGGCCGACTCCGGCGACCTGATGGAGGGAGGGGCCCGATGGGTGGACAGCACCTGGGCTGGGGCGTCTGCCCGGAGGGGGGGGCTCACCTGTCGCTGTGGTCGGATTCCTGGGGGGGGGGCCTCCAGCCCAGCCCCACAGCCCTCCGCTCCTAAGGGGCCCCGGAGCCCCAGCTCCCTCTGCACCCCTTCCTTGCTCAGGCCAGGGTGTGGGGGGCAAGGCTGGGTGTCGGGGGAGCCTCTGAGTTCTGAGGGTGCGCAGTGCGAGCTCGCCGGCTGCTTCTGGCCCCCTGAACTGACCGGGCGTTTGGAGTCAGGAAACCAAAGCTGTCGGCTTTAAGCTGACCCGGCCTCTGTGCCCTCCACAGAGGGCGCCGGGCAGGAAGCGGTGGCGCCGCCCCAGCCCTCCCCCGCCGGCCAGACCCGAGCTGGGGTGAGGCGCGCCGCGTTGCCGCCTCCGGCTCCTCACGGGGCACGGTCTTTGCCTCTGTCCCTGGGCTCCCGGAGGCCGTGTCCGCTCCCTGCTCCCAGCGACCAGCTGGGGACCCCCTGGCCTCTCAGCCCAGTCAGCAGGCCTCCGATGGGCCTCCTGCCCCCATCCCTGCCACGTGAGTGGCTCCGATTTGCGGTCCCAGCCCGTCCTCGGTGCCACGGAGGGGTTGGTCCGCCCGGTGTAGCCAAAGGGCCGGCCGGCACGCCGTGCTGTCCTCCGCAGCCCAGCCGGCCTCCCGCTTCGGCAGGCACGGCAGAGGCGGGGGCAGTGCCAACGGGTGGGGGCGCACACGGCACAGGCCACGGGGCCAGACGGGCTCAGTGTGGATTCTAGTCCTGGCCCACCACCTGCTCGCTCAGCCACGGGAACGAGTCTGTTCGCCCTGCTGGGCCTCGGAACCCTCATCTCCACCTTGGGGGCGGGACTGCCTCTTGGTGGGGGGGGGGTGAGGGCCAGAGGAGGAGGGGAGGGTCTCCAAGAAGCCCAGTCCGTCCCTGGCACGAAGCAGAGGCTTCGCGAACGTGCAGTCGGGGGGCAGGCAGAGCTGGGGCGCTGGGCTCACCTGACTGTCCTGAAAGCCTCCCTCGCAGACCCTCCCTTACCCCGTGTCTCTTCCTTGAGCAAAGCAAGTCCCCTGAAGCAGGGCGGGCACTGGGGAGCTGGGGACTGGAGAACATTCCGGGGCACGCTCGGTGGGTCTGACGGCCGTGCCTCTCTCTGGAGTGCTTTCTGCAAAGCGTCGTCCTGTTCCTGGGCTGTGCTCCAGCCCCGACCCTGGCCTCCCTCCCGGGTCAGCTCCTCCCAACACGGGTGCGAGCTCGTAGCCCCTGGGCCGATCTAGGCTTGTCCTGGCCGCGGGTGTCCGGCCAGTAGTTGGGCCAGGTGGGCCTCGGCATGCGTCCCCGCCTGCCAGAATGGGCTCATCTCTCCCGAGGGGGGTGTCTTGGCCCCGTGGCCCCCCCCTCCCCCCCCGTTCTAGAGCAGCAAGTTGAAACTTGCTTGCATTATGCCTGGACCCACGGCAAACTCAGAGTCCTGGGAAAGTCCAGGAACCAGAACACCAACTGGAAAGAACCCTCCCCCTGGAGGGTGGGGTGCCCGCCAGAGGCCTTCCCTCCTGGCTCTCCCCGCCCCTCGTCAAGGCCTGGGCCACGCGGAGGGCCCTGTCAGCTGCCGCTGCGCCTGGCCTTGCGTTGAGTGGCTGTTGTCCAAGTAAGTCACCAAAAACGCTAGAGGGGTCTGAGTTGGCAGCTTGCCCAGCGTTTCGTGGGCATCTGACACATGCGGAAACCAAGGCCCGGAGACCGAAAGCGCTTTGCCGTGACCTTGCTCATTCTCGTCTGTGAAACAGGGAGGGCTGGAGCGCGGAAAGACAGACGGCTGCGTACGACGGGGTCACCGGCTGGGCCCTTGGGGCGGTGCCATTTTCGGGGCCCCTGCCGCCGGGGGAAGGGGAGGGCAGCAGGGTCCGAGCCCTCGGTGCTGGGAACTGGGGACAGGCACAGCCCCTCCTCTTCCCTTGTGCCGTCAGGGGCGGGGCCCCGGGGCCGTCTCTGGAGAACCAGGCGCCCAGTCCCGGATCGGAAGAGGGCGGTGCTGACGCTGGACCGAAGCCCCAGCCAGATGGGCTTGGGAGGGGCGCCGAGGCAGTGACTGGCCCGTCTCTCCCAGGGACGGCGGGGCCACAGGCCGTGTGCCAACCACACTGTCCGACTCTGCTTTTGACGGCCAGCGCTGCGGCAGGAGGCGAGCAGTCTATCGGCGGCCGCCTGATGGGCCTTCTCCGCGGACGAGGGCTGTGCAGGGAGGGCAGAGGCAGGACCTGGGGGCTCGACTCCCGCCTCCTCCAGCCCCAGGCCCTTGTTTCTGGACGGCCTGCAGGCAGGGGGCTCCCGCCGACACAGAAGCCGCCTCAGAGAGGCGGAGGGACGGTGGGAGGCGGCTGGGGGAAGGCTAGGGCGTCGGTGAACCCAGTCCCTGGCCGGAGCGGACTCCGGCTCTCAGCCGGCTGCTCCCCCGTGTGTGGGCTGCCGTCACCTGCCCATCACCTGCCCGGGCCGGAGCGTGAAGCGGCACCTTCGGTGTGTGGCCCAGCGGCCCGGCTGGCTGTCACGCGGCTCCTAAGGGACTGTCGGCCTAGGTGTGGCTACGACTCCCGCCCACCCACCCCCCCTGCGCCCCCTGCCCCCGCACTGGCCTTGGTCTCCCTCGTCTGTGCTCATGGAGTATTTGCACCGGTCCTAGCCAACTCCGGGCCAGACGCGCTAGGAACTTCACATTCTCGTAAAGAAAGAGGTTTCCAAAGCTGTCTTGTCTGTCTCGTATTTGGGGGCTGGGGTTGGCAAATTCAGGGACCCGGGACCTGCTGGAGAAACGACTCGTGAGGCATGACAGATGGTTCGAGACTGGAGAGCAGCCGTAACTCCAGTACTGCTCTGTGCCCTACGCGGACACCCATCGGACGGAAAGGAAGCGGCCAAGCGGCTGGGCCCCGAGTCACAGAGCCCAGAACTAGCTCCTGGGTGGGGGGGAGGGAGCTCTGGGGGGAGGGCCCCTTTCAAAGAAGGGGCCGGAGGCAGGCTGGCCGGGTCTCACAGGTCTCCTCACAGCTGCGGCCTGCGTGAACCCCCTTTGCCGTGGGCCCAACCCAGAAGTGGCGTTAAACTGTGAGCCTCCGGCACCTGAAACGAGCCGAGGACACCCGTGGGTCCCCGTGGGCGGCCCTGCTTCCCAGCCCACTTGGAGTGGGGGGTGGGGGCCATCTCGTTCCCTCTGCACACGTGCCCGGCACCTGCACTAGGTGTGAAGGACACCCTGCCCTCCGCGTGGGACCAGGAGCCGCCTGACAGGCTCCTGGTCGGTTCCGGGTGGGGCAGATGTTCCCCTTCGAGGTCTTTGGAAACCCGTCCAGCTGACTCAGCTCGGGGTCTCACGGACCACGAGTGACAGCCATGCAGAACTGTGGTCCCTAATGTGCTCCTGGACACGTCACTGGCCCTCCCGGCCTCAACTGTCCCATCTGCATAGTGGACGGGGAAGGAGGCTTGGCTGGGACTCCGCCTCCCCGTCAGGCACTTGGGCTGGATCTGGTAGAGACCGGGGACTAAATTACCACGTGGACAGGGGGGAGTCCTCTTGGAAACTCAAGTGGAAGGAACAGTCCGGTGCCTCCCACACGTAAAGCAGGGGAAGCCACAGCGGGTCTCCTGGAACTTTGCTCCAAGTATGCGCTTCCCTGCGGGCCCTGGGGGCCAGGCCGAGCAGCAGCTGGGGGCGGGTGCCCTGTGGGGGCGGGGCGGTCATCTCCAAAGGTGTCCCTGCTCTGGGCCGGGGGGCATCCCGTCCGTTGGTGGGCTTGTGAGGAAGGGCGTGTGGGGGCGGGCCCCAGCCCCGAACCCCAGGACCACAGCTCCGTCTGTCCCCAGTCCCCCCGCCCCCAAGACCACAGGCCCCTCTGTCCCCGGTCCCTCCGACTCTCCCCCCCCCCCAGGACCACAGCTCCGTCTGTCCCCAGTCCCCCCACCCCCAAGACCACAGGCCCCTCTGTCCCCAGTCCCTCCCCCCCCCCCCAAGACCACAGGCCCCTCTGTCCCCAGTCCCTCCGACTCTCCCCCCCGCCAGGACCACAGCTCCGTCTGTCCCCAGTCCCCCCACCCCCAAGACCACAGGCCCCTCTGTCCCCAGTCCCTCCCCCCCCCCCCCCCAAGACCACAGCCCCTCTGTCCCCAGTCCCTCCCCAGGACCACAGCTCCTTCCGTCCCCAGGTCCCCCCACCAGGAAGCCACGGCCGCACGCTTTCTAACAATTCAGTCTCCTTTTTTATTTCTGAGGAATGTATAACGTGAGTCACTGTTACCGAGGGACACGGAAGAGCAGGACCGCAGCCACGGCCACACCAAGCCTGAGCTTGGGCTCTTCCCACCCAGCGCCCGGGGTCACACCAGGACCCAAGCCCACAGAGCCTCTCCACGTGAGTACAGGAAATAGCTTCAGCGGCGACACGTTTCACAAGCGATAACCGGAGGGGGCACGACAGCCATGGTCCGGACGAACCAACTACAAAGATCATTTAAAAAAAAAGGAAGAGGGCGTCCTGGTTACTAAAAACAAACACCGGACAAGAAAGTAGAGCAGGGCAGGAGGGAGCTCTGCCCCGTCCAGCCCTGCGGGGGCGGGCGGGGGTGCAGGGGCGCGGTGGAGGGGGGCGGGCACGTCCCCGCACGGCAGCGTCTCCGGCAGAAACCTCTTCCTACAGCAGAAACCGAAGGCGACAAGTTTGCGACGGCTCCTCTGGCCTCGGGGCGGGGGGCTGGGGTTCTGAGGGCCGCGGGCTGCCAGTTAAAGAGGAGGCAGCCGGGTCCGAGCTGGGGTCCTAAGACCCAAGGTGGAGCGGGGCCCGCAGGTTCTGAGGCGCCTCCGCCCGGGGACGGGCACCGGTTCCCTACCGGTTCCTTGGGACGCTCGGCTGTTCCACAAACACATCTTCAGTATGCTTTAAAAACTTGGGTTTTTTTTTTATTTTGGTCAGTTTTTGGTCAAAAGCACAGAGGAAACAGTAGCCACAAGAACAGAAGTGTGAAGGGGGGGGCGTATCTACCGCTGAAGAGGTGGGGGCAGACGGGGCCGCCTCGGCAGTAGTGTGGGGGTGCGGGGGGCGGGGGACAGGCTCCTCGGGGCGCTGGCGTGGAGCATTCTCGGACACACACGGCCACCACCCGGAGGCGGGCTCGGGTCTGGAGGGGCAGGGCCCGGGCACAGGTCTGGAGCGCGTCCGGCTGACTCGGGCCCGGAGCTGGACTCCGGGGAGACGGAAGGCTGGGACCACGGGAGTCAACGCTGGCTGGAGGTGCGGACGGGGTCCCGCCTCACGGGGCTTTAGGACGAGCTGCTGTTTCATCTACAACTGCTGTCGAGTGTCAGCCTCTAAAGGTTCCCTGACGGGCAAGGAGACCTCAGGCCTGTGACCGGCCCTCCTGAAGCTACCTCGCAGACAAAAGCACTTGGATAAATGGAAAATTAAGTCTGACTTTTAAATCTGTGCAATTACAGGTTATCTGTAGCAGTTAAGAATCAACATTTATGACATTTTTAAAAACTCTTAATTTACCCACGACTTCGTCAAGTTTCACTGGCGTCACGGTCACGAGAAACACGCGGGCGGTACAGTGATCTGACCCAACGCGACATTGTGCCCTTGTTCTAAGTCCTGATTATCTGAGCGGGGAGGACCTGTTTCGGAGGACTTCTCCCACCAGCGGGTTGGGGTCTGTGGCCCTGCTGTCCCCTGCTGGCAGGACAAATCCCTAGGAATGCTTCAGGAGGACAGCTGCGGCCTGGCGGTCTGGCGAGGCGGGTCTGTGCCCCCTGGGTCGTCGGCGTCGCCCCACGGGGCCCTCTGCTATCGCCGGGGGACCCCCCAGGCTGCGCCAGCCCTCCCGGCCACCCCGCCCCCTGTGCCGGCTAAAGTGCAAGGCCCGAAGGTCGCCGACCCCACGGCCCCGGGACTGACGGACTCCTAGATGTCTCGCCCGCTTAAGTTCGCCTCTCACCCTCTGGGAGGAAAAGGAGAAACTCCGTGATCAGAAGGAGGGGATCGCAAAAGGGCCGCGGGGAGGGGGTGGGAGGGGCGGACAGAGTCCGCCGCTGAAGCCCCCAGCCCTGCCAGGACTCAGCTGGCGGGGCCCCGGCCAAGACGGCAAGAGGTCGATGGCAAACACAGGGAGGGGCAGCGGGAGCCAAGTGGGGCCGGGCGGGCCGTGGGCGAGGACCCTCGTGCTTGCGTGGCGGGAAGAGAAGGCGCGCCTCCCCCCGCCCCCGCAGGCAGGGCAGGGGTGGGCACCCCCCCAGAGGCCGGGCACGCGGGAACCCAGTTCCCGGTGTCCCCAGCATGCCCCCACCCCCACCCCCACCCCCACCGGACAGCACAGCCCGCCTCGCGCCCACCCTGCGGCGCCCGGCCCGCTACACGGGGCAGAGGTAAAAGTTCTTCTCCTCCTGGGGCTTGCTGACCCAGTTCCCGTAACCCATGTCCCTCAGACCCTTCTTGAAGTAGTTCTTGGCCACCTCGTAGTCGCGGGCCGCCTTCTTGGCCTCCCCGTAGGAGAGTCTGAGCAGGTCCCTGCGGTACCGGAAGGAGCACAGCTTCTTAAACAGGAGGAAGATGTTCTTTTTGGAGACCCGGGACAGCTCGTTCCGCGGCCTGGAGGAACAAGAGAGCTCAGCGCTGCCCGGGGACAGAGGGGGAGGGGAGCCCGGCGGGGGAGGGACGGGGGGCAGCCGCCGAGCAGCCGCTAAGCTCTGGGGAACGCAGACGGGGCGGCCCCGCGGCTCCTCACCCGTCCACGGTGCCTCTGGTCCCATCCAGGATCTCCAGGTCGTAGCCGTCAGCCAGGCACCAGTTGACGCTGGTCTCCTTCGTCTTCCCGGATTGCCTCTTGGAGTCGTACACGCTGACGCGGCCAACCTGGGATAGATCCCGGGAGCGACGGGAAAGATGGAGACTTCCAGGAGAAGGTCCTGTGGCAGGGGCTGGGGACTCCCAAGACACGGGGGGGGGGGGCCTCGGGATCCCTCCCCGTATCTAGGGTGCCCTGCTCGACTCAAACGGGCTGCAGACAAAAGCAAGCCCTCAGCATCCAAGGGGACAGAGGGACTAGCCCCCGGGACATCCCCTGCCCACAGCGGACACAGGGGTGCCACGGGCAGGCTCGCGAGGACGGGAGAAAACATCAAGGGGAAGTGGATGGGGCCACACACCTTGGGGTGGTTGACGATAAAGGGGGGGCGCAGTCCGTCCTCGAAGGCACTCCCGTCCCTGGTCACACGGCAGCAGATGGCCCGAGTCAGATGCCCTTGGCTGAACAGGTAACCTGGGTGCAAAGAGGAAACCATGCCCGTCTGTGCAGGGAGCGTGAAGAAGGTCCCGGTGGGGCCGTGAGGACGGAGGTGGCGCCCCGCACCCGCAGGCACTTTGGGCTCCGGGCGACGCTGCGGCTGGAGCCTGCTTTCCGTGAGCCACTGCGAGACCTGCCCGGTGAGCGCCTGCGCTGAGCCTGCCCCCCGCAGCCGGGTGGCCACCGGACACGGCACAGCGCAGATGCCGCGTCAGCACCCAGCCACGACGCGTGCGGCCCGACGGGACCCTTACCCAGGGTGACAGACTTGAGGTACACAGGCTGCAGGAAGTGCGTCAGCAGCGCCCCCTGCAGGCCCAGCACGTTCCAGCGCAGGATCTTGTCACTGCAGGACATGGTTCGGAGTCGCTCCCCCAGCCGAATGCCGTCCCACGTAGGCACGATGTCGCTGGATTCCACTGGGATGGTGCCTTCCCCTGTGGGGGGACCTGGGTCAGAGCCACGGGGGCCCCTGGGCCAGGCCGCTCCTGCCGTGGGGCTTCCACGCCTCACGCTTGGGCCAAGGCACTGGTGGGCTCATTCTGGCCGCACCAACACCGTGCTCGGTGCTGGGAACGACGGCCAGCGAACCCGTCGACCTCTGTGCCCCTGGAACGCGTGCGCGGGTGAGGGGGCAGGAGGGGCAGACAGACAGCAGCGGGTGAGGGGCAGAAGGGGACACACGGACAGCAAGCGAGCAAACGCTCCACACACACAAACTCTGAACGGCGACAGGGCCCGGAGGCTGGGAGGGTGGCGCGGCCGCCCGGGACGGACTTGCAGGCAAAGCAAGAGACGTGGAGAAGCCACGGCTGAATGACGGTTTCAGACACAGAGAACGGCACAAGCAAAGGCCCTGAGGCAGCAAGAGGTTTGGTCGTCCAGGGTGCCGACGAAGAGCCAGTGGGCCCGAGCCCTCGGCGGGTGCGCAGGTTTGGCTTTTATGTGCGGTGCACTGGGAAGCCGCCACGGGGCGCTGCTGCTGTGTTTACACCCAACGTGGGGCTCGAACTCGTGACCCCGAGATTATGAGTCACGTGCTCTTCCGACTGAGTCCGCCAGGCGCCCCTCGCTTTCGCTGTAACAGCTTTGCTGAGATAGAACTCACCCACATAAAGCACACGGCTCTGTGGTTTTTTACTGCGTTCGCAGAGGCGTGCGACCCTCACCCCAGTCAGAACTGTCACGGCCCTCGGGAGAAACCCGGCGGGCCGGCCCCTCCCACCCCAGGCCCCAGGCGACGCTGGTCCACCCTCTGTCTCCACAGAGTCGCCCCCTTTGTACTCTGGACGCGTCGTATAAACGGAGCCACGGGGCACGTGACCCTTCCACTTCGCGTGTCCTCAGGGTCCAGCGAGGTGCCGGCACCGCCCCCTGTCGCGGCACCACGTGGACAGAGCCACTTTGTTCACCAGCGGGCAGACCCTGGGGCGGCTCCCACCTTCTGGGGACACGGCCAGGGGCCAGCTGCTGGGTCCCGGGTCCCGGGCAGGGAGGCGACCCGGCCTGAGGGCGTGGGGGCAGCCGTGAGGGGACAGCCCAGGGCGCGTGCGCTTCCTTTCCCGTCCCTCCTGTTTTCCCCGCCCTCCCCGTGGCGGCGAGATCACCTCCCGGGAACCTGTGTTTCTGGCCAGGCTGTCCCCTGAGCTCCGGGTGGGCCCTCGGGCTCCCACATGACCCCCAGACTCAGAGCGGAGCCCCGCCCCCCCTGCGGTCCACGCCTGTCCCCGGGCCCCCCGCGCGGCAAAGCAGCCCTCGAGCTCTGGCAACAGACGCCGAGAACGTGGCAGCCGTGCCTTGTCCCGGCGGTGGGCCCGGGCTCGGCAGTCTTCCTGTCCCCACAGGGGGACAGGTGCCACTCACCGTTCTCCACCTTGGTGCGCAGCTTGCCCTGTTTGGGGTTCTCGAAGACGGGGTAGTGGCGGGACTCGGTGCTCTCCACGGCACGGTCGCTGCAGGACTTGTCGAAGAGGGCGCCGTCCCCACACGGGGCCGTGCTGCGGGGAGGGGGCGGCCGTCAGGGCCTGTGCCGTGGCCCCGTCCAGAGCCCAGGGGCTCGGGAAGCGCGGGACGTGGAGGCGGCGAGGGGCTTCCCCTGCAGCCCCCGGGAGGGGGCGGCCGGGCACGTGGGCCACGCTGCGTCCACACGCCCCCAAGCGCAGGCCTCACCTCCGGGCCAGGACGCCCCCGGGAACCGACCGTGGAGCCTGGCGGGGCTTTGGGCGGGGACCGCGCGCGCCCGGCGTCCAGGTGGATACGGGGACCACACACCTGATGTACAGGTGGAAGGACACGGTCTTCTTGATCTGGAGCTTCTCGCCTCCCTTCGCGGGCTCGAAGATGCTGTCCTTCGCGGTCTGCGGGTTGTACTTCATCAGCTCGCTGTAGAGGAACCTGCGGGGACGGTGCCGTGAGGACGGCCGCCCTGGTGCAAAGGGCGGGGGCCCGAGTCGCGGAGGGACGGACGGAGGCTCACCTGATGAAGCCTCGCCGGGAGATGATCTCCGCGTGGCAGTCGTTGACCGTCTCCCCCTTCAGGCTGAGAGAGTCGCCCTTCACGCAGCGGTTCCCTGCAAGCAGGGGCGGGGGGGGGGGCGGGGAGGGTGACCTCTCCGCAGGGCACGGCCAGCCTCCCGCGCTCGTCCCCCCGTCCGCGTGGACCGCAGCCACTAAGAACCGCACGGCAGTCCGCTCCCGCCGCCGGGGGGCCCCACCGACCTGTCCCCAGGCTGACCACGACCCCCAGGTCGTCCGAGGCCTTCTTCATGATGACGGCGGCCAGGATCTTACGGCCGAGCAGGGAGGGCTGGAAGCTGTTGGTGAGGGCGTTGAAACAGCGGTGGCTGAGCATGGCTATCTGGTCGTGGAAGGTGCTGCCCGTCAGGGGGAGCTGTGGGCACAAGGCTGCGTCAGGCCCGCGGCGCGCCCGCCCCCCCGCCCGCCCGTGCTGTCCCCGCTGCGCGTGCTACTGAGGCGCGGAGTGAAGCCCAGGAGTGCGTCACAGGACAGCAAGGTAAGACCCCAAGAGAAGATGGCAGCAAGAGTAGACGTCTTAACTGTCTTTGGCTGTGCTTCTGGGGACCTCGAGAGGAGGAGCATAGTTCTTCTGAGAGTGGCCCCTGTCACTGGGGTTACCTCTGTGAAACCCATGCGCTCGGCCTTCTCGTCCTCCCCAATCAGGACGCGGAGCGCCGCATCGGCCGCCTCCTGCTTGCCTTGCTTCTTGCTGTGGGCGCACACGGCCGGGAACCAGCGACCCCCGACTTTGGCCTGGTACACGAACCTTCGGGACGAGAAGCAGGATAAAGACACGCGCCCGGCCGCGACCGCGTCGCCGCGAGGGGCCCGCGTGAGGCGCGGGGCACCGGGGACTCACAACGTCACGTCCACCAGATCCAGAGGTCGCCCGGACTGTTACTTACTGGTTTTGTCTACGCCGACTCTTCTTCGGTGTAGACGCGTTTATAAGGGAGACTTCGTATACACGGAAAACCGGGCTCGCTTGTCACGAACCCAAAGTGGCCCCAGAACTGGATGACAACATCGTGTCATCAAATCTGAGGGGATGCGGCTGCCCGCGAGGGCTCTGGGCCCGCATCACAAAGTTCAGCAGGTCGGGGACGGGGCGTAAGGAAACACGGCAGGGGTACTTCTGTCCAGAACTTAGGCAGAAACGGCAGCGGCGCTCTCCCTCGAGGTTTAAGACTCTACTTCGGAGCACCTGATTCCGTTTCCTGATTTCCCGGTCGGCCCGAGAGGACCCGGAGCTTGGCGTGGCCGGACGTGGAGACGTGCCTTGGGCAAGGGGCTCGGCTCTCACGAGGGGGCCCTGGGAGGGGCCCGCCTGGGCACGTGAGCCGGTCGGCCGGCCGTCCAGGCAGGGGCGGGAGAGCGTGACGGGGCGTCTCCCGCCAGGGTGTCAAGAATCCTAGCTTCAGCCCCGTCCTAAACTGCTCAGGCGGGAAACAGAGCCGGTCCCCTTACGCTCAGTCACGCCGAGCGGCCTGTCCGGTGCAGGGGACGCCCTGACTCCTTCCTCCACACCCGGGGCGTGCGGGCCGGGGGGGGGGGGGGGGCGGGGGGGGGAGCAGGAGGAGGACAGGGACATGGCGTGACAGATGCCAGAAAGCTGCGGGGGCCAAACCGGGCCTCTGAGAGACTCCGCAGAATCTCACGCCTGTTCCGCGTGCTTGAAAAGCATGAATTCTTACGCACGAAGACAGAGACGCGTGCAGGACCTCAGACAGCTGCAGCCCACAGCCATCAAGTGAGCATCGCGGTAAAGCGAGTCAGAATACATTTTCTGGTTTCCCAGTGCGCGTGGAAGCACGTTGGCGCCGTACTGCAGTCTCTTAGCGTGCCAGCGCTGGGTCTAAAAACCCCACGCGTACCGTAACTAAAACATAACTTTATTCCGAAAGAACGCTAACCATCACCTGAGCTGCCAGCGACTGGCGATCACGGGTCACAGATCACCAAACGTAGTGACGCAACGGCTTAGATACCGGGACCATCACCACAACGTGGCGCAGAGACAGGAAGTGAGCGGAACAGCTGGAGACACGGCGCCGACAGACGCGCCCGACGCAGGTTCCCGCAGACCTGCCGTGTGCAGCACCCGGTCCGTGGGAGCGCCAACGGGGTGTGCCTGTCCCGTCAGGGCCTGTATGTTGGGACACGGGGACCTGTCGCTTGAAAGCTACACGCAGAAGCCACCGGCCACGGTCCGAGCGCTCCGTAAGCACGGGTCTGGGGGGAGGGGGGCGGCGGGCAGGGGGGACGCGTGCAGCCGGGGGGCCCGCCGGGAGGCTGGTGAGACGCAGGGCCGAGGGCGGGAGGTGGCGAGCGGCACAGGGAGGGCGCAGTGCAATGCGGGTAGGGGGGTGGCCGTCACAGGGCCGCGGCTAGTGCCAAACGCAGCGAGCTCCCCTCCCAGCGCCGACCTGGGCCGAGTTCGCTCCCTCCCGAAGCGCCGTCCTCCTCTTAGGCAGCCTGAGGCCACCGCGCGGGCGCCTCTCCCTACTGAGTCGGGCCGCCGAGCAGACCCTCAACCCATCACACAACCTGAGCTCTTGGTGACACGCACGAGATAGGAGACCTCACACTTGTCCCTATCAAGGATCCCTGATTCGTATCTGGCGCCCGTGCACACAAATACAAATGTGGCCCCTCAACGTTCCTGAATGAACGAACAAAGATGGGAGAGCAGGAGGCCACCGACTGGTTTCGGCGCTGGAGGCGGGAGGAGGTTTGCGCCCAACCATATGCACAACACACGGGCCGAGGGACGGTCTGCTTGAAGGACGTGCAGGGGAGGGAAGCTGGCCTGCCCCTAGGGCTGTGGCTGTGGAGCAGAGGGCGGGCAGTGGGGTCACCGACTGACACGGGAAGGACCAGGGGAAACGGCCACGGGGCGACACCCGAGAGCTCTCCTCTGGGCAGGTGGGACCAGAGGGTCAGGCGGAAGCGACAGGAGACGGGACACGGCGGTCCAGAGCTCTGGGAAGGTCTGTGTTTGGCGGGCACATTCGGTGGTTTCCAAGGAGGCCAGGGAGGAGGCAAAACAGAGGGCACAACGTGTCACCCCGACAGCAGGGCAGGTACTGCGGCCCCAGCCCCTCGCCCCTCCCCAAGTGCGTGGGCGCTGCTGTGGCCGGGGGTCTGCGGCGCGCTCCGTGTGGGTCACGGCAATTTCTGAAATTCTGCGTGAGTCACTCAAAGTCCTGGGGGGGTTCTGTGCAAGGAGAAGACGAGAGGCCAGAACGCAGGCACGAAGAACGAGGCTGAAGCCGGGGAGGGCGGCTGGGCACAAAGGGCAGGCGGAGGCCAGGAGCGCAACGGCCTCTCCCCGTTCCTCCCGCCCTGTTCTTACCTAGTCAAGTAAAAAAGGATGGACTAGGGCAAGAGCTACAAGGAGTTCACGTAAGAGGAAACACAAGTAACACGTAGATATGAAGACATCGACAACGTTACTTATTATTAAAAGAAAACTTAAAGTAAGATGCCATTTTTGTGAGCTCTTCTCCTTTAAGGACCTTTTAAAATTGAATAGTTGGGTACCCCACAAAAATTCAAACAGTTAAGAATATATCATGAAAGTCGGGGGCGCCTGGGTGGCTCCGTCGACTGGGCGTCCGACTTCAGCTCAGGTCGTGATCTCACAGCTTGTGAGTTCGAGCCCCATGTCAGGCTCTGTGCTGTGACAGCCCGGAGCCCGGAGCCTGCTTTGGATTCTGTGTCCCCCCCTCTCTCTGCCCCTCCCCTGCGCGAGCTCTGTCTCTCTCTGTCTCTGTGTCTCTCTCTCTCGGAAATAAGACATTAAAAAATTAAAGAAAGAAAAGAACATACAGCGAAAGTCAGGTATCTCTCATTCCGCAGAAGCAAACGCCGCCAGTATCTCATCCCGCGAGAAGGGACCCTAGGTGGCCGTCCGCAAGCTCGCGCTCACATCCCTCCCTCCTGCACCCCGGACGGCCCACCCGCACGGGCGGACTCTGGCTCAGGGCTGCGAGGTGCTCCGTGGTGCGGGTACACCTCAGTTTCCTTCACCGGCCTGCGGAGGACACGGGCACAGACCGCCTGTCCCCGTCCCTCGCGGGTGTGGACTCCCAGGGGCGGCCCCGTCTCGCCGTAACTACCGCACGCTGAGACGCGCCACGGACGCCACGGGGTCGCCAACCGTGTGTATGTGTATTTACAGAGGGAGTCGAGCACCTTCTGTTGGTACTTCCTAATGCTCTTCTGGGGACAGTTCACCGTCTTTGGTTTCCTATTAGACTGGAAAAGAATCCCTCATTTTTTAAATTTTTTTTACATTGATTTATTTTTGAGAAACAGAGTGAGACCAAGCGTGAGCGGGGGAGGGGCAGAGAGAGGAGGAGGCACAGAATCTGAAGCCGGTTCCAGGCTCTGAGCAAGCGGTCGGCGCAGAGCCTGACGCGGGGGCTCGAACTCACAAAGCGTGAGATCACGACCTGAGCCGAAGTCGGGGCGCTCAACCGACTGAGCCGCCCAGGCGCCCCAAGAATCCCTCATTTTTAAAGAAATTGGCCTGAGTGTTTTTCCCTCAGGTGATCCTTTTAAGAAACACCACTTGTCCTGATAGCCCGTCTCCATCTTTTCCCTCTGGGACTTCATCTGCTGTGTCTTGTTGGAGAGGCTTTGCCAGTCCAAGATGCTCGAACAGAAATCCACACTTTCATCTAGTGCTTTTGGGATTTTACCTATTTCTCTGTAAATACACATTATACGTGTATACGTATTATGGACGTTTTAAGATTTTATCTTTAAGCCCTCTCTACACCCAACGTGGGGCCCCAACTCACAACCCCAAGATCAAGAGTCACATGCTCCAGCGACTGATCTGGCCGGGTGCCCCGATTTCCTATTTCAGTCCCGGACACGGCGATTCGATGTGACCGAGGACACGGACACCGGGGGTGAGACGTGGTGGGCAGCCTTCTCCCTGCCGCCCAGTCACTCCCGTCCCCCCGACCTGCAGCCCTGTGTCCACCACAGAGCCCGTCTGCGTCCACCTGCCGTGCGACCCGCCTTCCCCGCTCACAGGCCAATGCGCTACCGGGCACGGGGGGTTCCTCCCGCTCTCCATCTCCTAGCTCTTCCCCCACGTGGGTTTTTCATATAAAACGGGAATCACGTTTTCCAGGTGGAAAATCGATTCTACCAGTGTTCTATTGGGATCGCGTTAAATGTAAGTAATCTGGGGGCAGCTGCTCTCATCACGTGGGATTTTCTACCTAATCAGAGTCTCGGAGCCCGTGTGTTTCCCGCTCAGAACGCGCCAAGGTCTTTTATGCGTTTAGCGCCTGCTGCAGACAGGCTTTCTTCCACTACGACTTCGAACGGCCTGTTGCTGCAGAGAAGCTCTTGATGTTTCCAGGTGATTTTCCGCTGTCCTGCTCTCCTGAATTCCCGTTTCTGTCCCGAATACTTCAGCGATGCGATCACATCACCTGCGAACCCTCACCTCCTACCTCCCTCTCTTCATCTTCTCCGTCTTAACGGATGGCATTAGCTTGTGATGCCGGAGCACCACGGAGTAATGAGGACGCGACGCCCACGTGGCCCCTGACTTTACCGGGAGCAGCTCCAGGTTCGACGTGAAGGAGGCTGCGGGCTGCTGACTTCACACTTACTCTGTCACGCTAAGGAAGCACTCGACAGTTTGTGCTTTATCAACAGCTTGGCTTTTTAGATGGAACGGACGCTGGATTTTAACTAAATGCCCTTTTGGAATCTCTGGAGATGACCTGTGGGTCTTCTCCTTCCATCTACTGGTAACGGTAACGATAACAATAAATATCTTAACACAGGCTGATCTTTGTGCCGCATTGAGTTCACTGCTCGCGTTTTACAACAGCAAAGAGAAGCATTTTGATACACATGTTTCCAAAGTCCGTGTCAAGCCACTCCCCCGCTAGGACAGACCCACACGAGTGCCTGTTCCCATTAACCAAAAGAAATCCCAAGAGGACTTTTGCTTTTATGCAGAAAAGCAGAGCGGCGTTCCGCGTGGCAGGGGCAGCGTGCCCGCGCCCCCGCCCTCGCGGCTCAGATCCAGCCTCGGTAGCTCCAAAGTGGGTCTGAGCGCCCGTGCTTTATCTGGATGTATTCTGTGCATCTGTTAGCAAGATGCGTCCTAAGGAATCAGAAATGCCTGAGAGAGGGGACTTTTTGGGGTCTGGGAACGCTAAAAAAAATCTGCATTTACTTAAATGAATGGCAAATGCTTTTTGCCTTACGCCACTTGGCTCTGGAAAGACTTCTCAGGAACGGTTTACTCCCGGGGAAGCCCGTGATTCTGTACTGGTCACGGCGAAGAGGGAAGGGCTGTTCTGTACTTACTGCTGCCAGAGCATAAGCATCGTCTCCTTGGAGGAAAACACAGCGATACGTATCAAAATTTCGAGCGCACGGAAGTTATTCACTGCAGCGCTCTCTATAGCGGCAAAGTTTGGAGACAGTCTGCCTACTGGTGCCCAGGGGGCTGGCGAGACGGGGGGCGAGCCCGAGCCCTGGGCACTGCAGGGACGCCTCTGGACACAGAACGGGACGGGAGACGGAAAACTCCACGGTTACACTGTCGTGTGGAAGCAGCAGGCTAGACGCCAAAGCGCGTCTGCGCTTCTGCGTGACACAAGGGACACGCGGCAGCTCGGCTCGCGTCGTCACGCAGATGCTCTGGAAGGACGCGTGGTATAAAGTGATGACACGCCGGGGTGGGGTGTGTTGGGGAGGCGGGCGCGGGGCCAAGGGGAGCAGTCAGGACGAGGCTGTTGGGTCTCATTGTGAGTAGTCTATCACCTACACGGAAACCCAAACCCTTCGAAACCATGTGTGACTTCTAGCCCAGAAACCCCCTCCTGAAAACGGACGGCACAGACACACAGCACCAAGACTGCCTCTAGGAGCAAGAGCGAGTCCGACCCCGTCGTCACTGAAGTCGGTGAGCTCAGTGACACAAAGTGAGGGCTTCAACATCGACAGCCACGTTCTCTTTCTTAAGCCAGGTGCTAGGTGTCCCCTACCAGGTGTCCCCCAGGTGGGGGGGTGTCCATTTTCGGAAAAGACCTTTTATATCTCTTGCCCGATAAAACAACTGTGAAACCATAAGCATCTATTCAAGGAAGCTGTGGGTGGCGCCAGTCGATGGAGCACGCGGCTCTTGATCTCAGGGTCGTGAGTTCGAGCCCCACACTGGGCTCAGAGATTATGTTAAAAAAAAAAAAGATTGGGGCGCCTGGGTGGCTCAGTCAGTTAAGCGTCCGACTTCAGCCTAGGTCACGATCTCACGATTCATGAGTTTGAGCCCCGCGCTGGGCTCTGTGCTGACAGCTCGGAGCCTGGAGACTGCTTCCAGATTCTGTGTCTCCCTCTTTCTCTCTCTGCCCCTCCCCTGCTCATACCCCGTCTCTGTCTCTCAAAAATAAATAAATGTTTAAAAAAAAAAAAGATTTAGGGGCTCCTGGGTGGCTCAACCAGTTAAGCACCTGATCTTTGGTTCTGGATCAGGTCATGATCTCATGGTTTGTGGAACTGAGCCCTGCATGGGGCTCCAAGGATTCTCTGTCCCTCTCTCTCTGCCCCTCTCCCGACAAATAAATAAATTTTTAAAAGATGTAGAAAAAATACAGAAATATGTAGCTGTGGAAAAGAGTCTGATAGATGTGTGTACCTGAGCTATATATGACCTCTAAGACACGCTGGTAAGTTAAGGAGCCAGCGTAGAACAGAAGATATAACTTACGCCTATTTTTGTTCAAAAAGCAGAATGAGGGGCACCTGGGGGGCTCAGCTCGTTAAGCGTCCAACTCTTGCTCTCGGCTCTGGTCGTGATCTCACGGTTCTGAGATCGAGCCCCGTGTAGGGTTCTGCATTGAGCCTGGAGCCTGCTTGGGATTCTTCCCCTCTCTCTGCACCTCCCCCTGACCTCTCTCTCTCTCTCCTCACCCTCTCTCAAAATAAGTAAATAAACTTACCAAA
Organism: Prionailurus bengalensis; assembly: GCF_016509475.1. NCBI lineage: Eukaryota > Metazoa > Chordata > Mammalia > Carnivora > Felidae > Prionailurus > Prionailurus bengalensis. Next base: position 68,380,345 of record NC_057360.1, on the reverse strand, counting down.
AAAAAAAGCAAAATGGAAAGAAGACGCACTAGTACAAGCATGGAAGTTTCTAGAAGTATTGTGGAAACTGGTAACGAGTCAGAAGGAAACCAGCAGAGAAAGGAGCCTTTCCCCCGCATACTCCTTCAACCGCCGGAATGATTTTTTGCACGTTCCTTTAAAACTTGAAACCAGGGGCGCCTGGCTGGCTCGGTCGGTTAAGGGTCCAACTTCGGTTCAGGTCATGATCCCGTGGTTTATGGGTTCGAGCCCTGCACTGGGTTCTGTGCTGACAGCTCGGAGCCTGGAGCCTGTTTCATATCCCGTGTCCCCCTCTCTCTCTGACCCTCCCCGGCTCACACTCTGTCTCTCTCTCTCTCTCAAAAATAAATAGACGTTAAAAAAAAATTAAAACTTGAAATCAGTTAAAAGCAAGAGGAGCCTGCTCACGCGAACCCTCTGGGCGGCCCCCGAGCGTCTTGCAGGTGGCCACGCAGACAGGACGGGACCCCCCCCCCCCCGACCACCACCCCGGCCACTGCAGCCTGCACGGCCCTCCTCCCCGAGGCCACGGCGGGGCCGGCACACTCACTTGGGCTCGTGCGGGGGGCCGGACTGGTCGACCAGCTTGAACTCGGCCGCGAAGCCGTGGGAGCGGGCGTACTCCAGCAGGCCGCCCACGGGGTTGGTGTTCAGGTATCTGACGAGCTCGCCCACCCTCCTGACCTTGCTGGGCATCCCGGACTCCAGGTTCTCAAACGATTCCACGCTGGCGCCTCCGGGCTGAAGGAGAAGCGGCCACGCAAAGAGGAGCCATAAGCGCCGGTGGAAAGCTGAGGGGCGACCCCGAGCCCCTGGGCGGCGACGGCGGCCCACCTGTGTGTCGGAAGGCGCCGAGCTGGTGGCCTCCCCGTGCAGGGCCTTCATGGCCTCCTCTGCGGCCATCTGCTTCGCCGCCTTCTTGCTGGGGGCACTCGCGGTGGGGAAGGTGTGGGCTCCCATAGCAACGCAGTACTGGAACCTGGCGGGAGGGGTGGAAACGGCGCTGACGGGACGCGGCCCGGCCCCCGCCGCGGCGACCTCTCGGGGGCCGGCGAGCCCTCACACACGTCGCCTGTGTGCCTCGGCCCCCGCGGCCCCGCCCCCCGCCCCCTCGACCTGGCTGACCCCCGTGCCACGCGTGGGCCTCAAGCCAGGTGCACCTCCTCCAGGGACCCTCCTCTCGAGCGTGTCGTGCGGGGCCGCAGGCACGCGGGTGGCACCTCTCGGAGATGCACCGCCAGTACCCTCCGAGCCGAGGGTCTCCCTACCGCCCGGTCCCCGCTTCGCCCCGAGTCCCCCCATCCCAGACTGTCTGCTCCACAGCTGCAACCCTGCCCTCGAGGGCCCCGTCTGGCACAGCGAGGACAGGTGCGCCCGCTCAGTGAGACAGTCTGCCGTCCCTCAGGAGGCCAGCAGGGGGCTCCCTCTGGAGGAAGCCTCGGCAGAGACACAGGACACCGCGATGTACTTGGGGTCGTGGGCAGGGCCTTCTCTGGACAGGAGGCGGAATTCACAGGAGCTCCCCAGCTTGTGCACGCACTCTAGCAAGGTCGTGACGGGGTTCTTCCCGGAGAAGAAGGGCGCTGCCGACGTGGCGCTGGGCTGGGACTCCGTGGTCTGGAGAGACCGAGACAAGAAAACACCTGAGAAACCACTGGCTTGTCCATCGTGGTGCAGGGAACGGGTCGGCCACAGGGTGGGGGGCTGACCTCCAAAGGAAGGGGGTTCGGGGGTTCTGGGCCTGCGCCACAGGGAAGGGGGAGTTCTTTAAACGTCCCGGGTCTCAGGGGCGCCTGGGTGGCTCAGTAGGGTAACCGTCTGACTTTGGCTCAGGTCATGATCTCACGGTTCGTGAGTTCGGGCCCCGCGTTGGGCTCTGTGCTGACAGCTCAGGGCCTGGAACCTGCTTCGGATTCTGTGTCTCCCTCCCCTCAGCTCCTCCCCTGCTCACACCCGGTCTCTCTCTCAAAAATAAATAAAGATTAAATGTTCCGGGTCTCATTTCTTATCTGCCAAGAACGGGGCTTGGCCTCGGTCGTCTTTAAGGTCCCTTTCCAGTCTGGAGGTCTGTAACTCCAGGTAGGCCGGGGATGTGGGCAGGCAGGGGGGCTGGGCCTGAGGGGAGGAGGCACGGGGAGGTGTGGTGGGGGCAGGAGAGGGCACGGACCCATTATTTGCGTTGAGGCGGCGTGCAGAGGCGGGTTAAGATGTGGGTATGCTGGTGATGTGGGGACAGGACGCCTACCTTCTCCGACCCCTTCTCTACGGAGCAGTCGTAGGGCTCTTCTGCCCGCCCGCTGTCCCGGGCTTTAGCCTCCTCGAGCAGGATGGTCATGGCTTTGAGGGCTGCGTCCTGCTTGGCCACCTTCTTGCTGCCAGCTTCTGCCGGGGGAAACTCTCGGCCACCAATGATGACTTGGAATTTAAATCTTGATGGAAAGTGAGACGTGTGAGTGCTGGCCCGGCCGTCCCTGCCGCCCTCTCCACAGGGCCCAGGACCCTGAAGCCTCTGCCCCACCAAGGGGGAAGGGCCCTGCCTTGCGGAAACAAAGCGGCCAGGGCCTGCGTCCCCAGAGCTCGTTAGGGTGAGCACTTGGGGGACGCCTGCGGCCTGCTGACACTAAGTTAAGACAGAGCCCGTGCAAACGATGACGAGCCACAGCCACCGCCACCGCCACGTCTGTGGTCGGCTGGCCGCCTCTGGGGGGCTCCTCGCTGCCCAGCCTCACGCGCCCTGACACCCACGGGGTCAGGTACCTGCCACTTCTGGGGCCTGCCTCTGTCCCCAGCCTCCCTCAGAGACACAGAGCTCTCTGCCTTTGAGTCCCTCTACAGCTCTGTGTGTGAAGCTGGAGAAGAAACGACTCCCCCTTGTTATGCAGAAAACCAAAAAGCCTTTGTTCTAGGCCTCAGGACTTCGCTTGGACCTCCTGCATTCAAGTTTTCAAATTTGTTCCGCTCTTTGCTCAACCTGGGATTTCATTTAGGAAAGTAGGTCAAGTTTCTGGTTCCCCGGGTCTTCTGATGTACCCGATGCTGTCTTACAGCTGGAGTTACAGGCAGGCTGGCCACAGAACCCGCTGCCCCCCAGTGTGGGGGGAGGGGAGAGCCTGCCAGCCACCGGCTGTGGGTCCTGGCCTCGCAGCTTTATTAGGACATGCCCCCCACCCCACCCCCCCGCCCGCCAACACCCACCCTGCAAGGGACAGGGTCAGCCGCGGCTGGGAAGGCAGCCCGTGGCGAACGCAGAGGTTAGTGGAACCCTCTCCCACCCCAGCTCTCCACCAGGCCCTTCGGCAGCTCCTCTGGGCCCACCCGCCTCCCTCGGTCTGTCCAGGGGCCTGCAGGGACCTTTGGGGCCGGGCCCAGCCGGCTGCCTGAGTGAGGAAGTTTCTGAGTTCACAGCTCAGGAGCCACAGCCAGGGCTCGCCCACCCACGTGTGCAGAGGCGGTGGGTGAGATTAGAACCGCCACCTTCAATGGGCAGGTAGCCGTGAACTCGGAAGCCGTCCTCTCCCGGCAGGAGCGGAGCGGGGTGGGGGGGGTTGGGGGCCGGGACCTGAAGCTACTGCCTGCACGGGCAGCCTGGCCCGGCTCACCCGTCCCGTGCCTCTCTGGAAAGGGGGGGGAAGGCGCACGGAAGGGGCGGGGAGTCGTGCCTCTCTGGAAAGGGGGGGGGGGAAGGCGCACGGAAGGGGCGGGGAGTCGTGCCTCTCTGGAAAGGGGGGGGGAAGGCGCACGGAAGGGGCGGGGAGTCGTGCCTCTCTGGAAAGGGGGGGGGGAAGGCGCACGGAAGGGGCGGGGAGTCGTGCCTCTCTGGAAAGGGGGGGGGAAGGCGCACGGAAGGGGCGGGGAGTCGTGCCTCTCTGGAAAGGGGGGGGGAAGGCGCACGGAAGGGGCGGGGAGTCGTGCCTCTCTGGAAAGGGGGGGGGAAGGCGCACGGAAGGGGCGGGGAGTCGTGCCTCTCTGGAAAGGGGGGGGAAGGCGCACGGAAGGGGCGGGGAGTCGTCTCCATCACGTGTGGCCCGCGGGGACGCGGGCGCCACGCCGAGGCACGAGGGCGGCCCTGTCCCAAGAAGCTGCGTCCCAGCCAGAGGCCCCGCCCGCCCCTCGCTCGGCCGGGACTCTGGCCGGCTCCCGGCTCTACGTCTGCAGGAGGGGCCGACGCGGGCGGCGCAGCCAAGAGGCAGAGACACGGAGGGGGCGCGGGGGCGGGGCGGCGCCCCGGGCGGGCTCTTACCGGGGCTCGTGGGGCGGCCCGCTCTGCTCCAGCAGGTGGAACTCGCAGGGCTGGGCGGCGAACTGGGCGTACTCCAGCAGCCCGCTGACGGGGTTCTTCAGCTGGCACTCCGCCAGCTTCTTGTAGGGCGAGCACCGCGGCCAGCCGTGACCGTAGAAGGAGGGCATCTCCATGATGGCTCGAAACTCACCTGGGGCCGCGTGGATGCTGTTCAGGTCATCGGGGATGTCGTCCGTGGCCCACTGGCCGTTCTCAAAGTCCACGTACCCTGTCTTCGAGGGGCCGTTGTCCTGGGCGGGCGGCTTTGGCTTCGCCGGCTCCGGCGCGGCCTCCCGCCTGCCCTCCTCCGGCTTTGCGGCAGGTTCCCCGCCATTCTCCGCGTCTCCTGTGGCCGCCGCGTCGTCCGCGGCCTGGGGCCCGGCCGCGTCGCGGGGCGGGAGCGCCACGTCTCCCTTGGCCTCGGGGACGGCGGCCGGACCGGCCTCGGGCGCGCCGTCCGGGTCTCTCTTTATCTGCATCCGCTCGCGCTTCCTGTCAGTCAGGTACCACACCGGGGGGTGGTCCCCTGCCGGCACACGTCCCCCTGCCGTTCCAAGTCGATCAGCACGGCACTGACGTCTCGGGCCTTGCTGAGGCCGATGTTTTTGGCCAAGTTCAGGGCAGAGGCGTTGCACACGTTGAACAGGTAGCTGCAGATCTTCTCTTTGATCTCAGCCATGTCCGAAGGCTCAGGAGCGGCTTCCGACTCAGACTCGGAGCTCCGGTCTTCAGGGTCCAAACCCGGGTCCGAGTTCCCAGCGCCCTGGCGAGCACGGTCTGCGTCGGCTACTTGGCTACGCGGGTTCCAGGCCTGATCCGCGGGGGCGATTCTCCACAAGGGGGGCGTTCCCGCCTCCTGATGGAGCTTACCCTTCTTTGCCAGGGAATATAAGACTCGATTGACTTCCTTCTTTGGGACTCCGAGCTTCCCAGCCAGATCATGTGCTGTGGCCGCCTTCCCTTCCCCCAGCTCCCGCAAAAGCTCTAAGACCGTCCGTTCCTGGCCCTGGCTGATACCTAGGTCCTGGAAACGTGAGGAAAGCCTGTCGACGCCTCTCCTCGGCAAAGCCCTGCCGCGTGGGGCAGGACACCAGGACCCTCTCTGGAGCACCTGACTTCTGGGAGGCACGCCCCTGGGGATACCCCAGGTCTCCAGTCCCCTGCTTCTGGCGGGTGGTCCTGGAAACCGCGGCCAGAGTGCAGGGGCGAACGGTGGCAGCGGAGGGGTCTGCTTTCCAGTGAGGGCACGGCAGGGAGCCGCCCCCTGAGAAACTCTATTTGCTGGAGCTGGAAACTATTCGGGTAAGATCTTGGCCCTGGCTGCTGGTGTCTAAGCTTGCTGGGCTCACGGCCTTGAACTGGGTGGGAGTGGTGCCTGTGGAGGGCGAACCCCTGCAGAAGAAGACGGAGAAGAAAGCGCATTAGGAGGGCAGTGGTGAGCCCGCCCCCCAGGTCGGTACTGCCTGGGGCGCTGCACCTGACTCTGGAGGGGCGGGGTGAGGGACGAGTGGGCATGTGACCCAGCAAGGGTGCCCCCCCCCCCCCCAGCACTGCCTGGGGACCGCCAGAGAGAAGCATGAGGGAGCACGCGAGGGCTCTCATGCCGCAGCCGAGCCTCTCCAGCAACCTAGCACCCTCCTTCCCCTTTGGCAGGATTATGGGGAGCCGAGAGGGAATCCTTTCACCTTCTAAAATCATTACCCTTCTGAGATTGAAACAAACACACAAACAAATGTTACTTCGTTTTAAAAACAAAAGCAGAACAATAACCTCAAAAGGCCCAGGGAGTCAAGGGACCAGGAAGCAGCCTCGGCAGGGCCCCAGCGTCTCTCCGCGGGGTCCCGTTTGGACCGGGGAAGAGAGCGAAACGCGCACGGGGACTGAGGAGCCGGACGCCCTCACGGGCGCCCAGGATCCGGTTTTGGGGGGCTGGACGGTTTCCTTGGGAAAAAAAGGCCACTCCGTCCTCACACTTCAGCGTGGTGCCCAGGTACGGAAGAGACGCCGGGCACTTTGACCCAAAGCCTCCGAGGCTGGACGGGTACAGCTGGCAGAATCCTGTTCCCCGGCACGGCGGCCCCGGGCTCCCTCAGGCTGCCGCACCTTTACCAGAACACCGGCACCCGCGAGCCCGTCCCGCCCCGGCACGGACCAGGCTCACCCCCTGCCCCGCCCCGGCTCCCCGGAGGACAGCGGTGGCCAGAGGTGCTCAGGGACCCGGGGGTCAACATATACCCACAATGCTCCTCACGCTCGTCCCCTTGTCTGAACTTCCCGGAGGCTCCAGGGACCTGCTGGCAGCTGTGCCTTCGGTGACCCTCACCCTCTGCCCCCCGCGTCTCTGGTCACAACGAGGGGACTCTGGCACTTGGCTGGCCACGCTCCGGCACCCTCACGTGGGCTCCTCAACAGCTGCCACACGAGGGGCCCGTCCACTCCTCACTCACTCCCCCGTTACTCTAGCCGAGGCTGCCACACCTCAGACCTGCACCTCGCCCCAGGGTCAGGAATCAGGAAGCCTTCCGAACGGGACCAGACGGGTCTTCGACCGAGTGGCCAAGGCAACCACACACAACACGGAGAACAAAAACACGCGGTCTGAGGGCTGCAGTTTGCAGATTCCTGCCCCTGCCCGAGGGCGACCCCCACCCCCCGGTCTGTACACCTCCCACCGTGCTCCCGTGGGGCTCCCGTGGGTCCACGGCTCCTGAGGCTTCCTGCCCTCCACTCGGGGCCTCGGGGCTGGTCCCTCTTCTGCCCGAGGCCCCTGCCCCTCCTCCTGCTCCAAGGCTTCCACGGACACGCAGAACCCCTGCTCCTGAACTTGGGTTAGGTGTCCCCTGCGGTTGGCTTTGGTGGCCGTGCACTGGCAGCTCTTCACCATCGGTCCTCCTGCCGCCTCCCGGGGAGGACGGCACCAAAGGGCTCCTGCCACCTGTCCGTCCGCGTCCCTTTCTCCCACCCTTACGTATAACCAGTCCCAAGATTTTGTCCAAGGGCCGCTCTGCCTTCCCCTTGATCTCCTCCACGCCACCCCCCCGCTTCAGAAACAGTGTTCAAATCTAGTCTCCGCAGCCACCGCCTGGTGCTGAAGCTCAGACGACCCGCCCGCTCACGTTCCGCCACAACCTCAGACGCCACACACTCTGGACCAAACTAACCTCCTCCCCCCGCCCCCCCAGCCCCTCTGCCATTCTTGCCCCTGTGGACTGTGGACAGCCGTGTTCTCCCTGTGGTTATGAAAGGTAGAAACCCGAGCCAGCCCCGGCCGCCTGCCTTCCTCCCTCGTCCCCATCTGCTGGCTGGTTGCAGAGTGCTATCCCCCCCGCCCCCACCCCGCTTCTCACAAAGGTGGCTTTTTCCAGCACCAGCCTATTACCTCTCGCCCGCCCGGGCTGCCACAAAGCCTGCACTCGATCCCCTGTCCCGCGCTCTCTGCCGCCCCCATCACAACTGTGACCCAGTCCCTGGACAGCTCCTTAATGCCACCTTCCCTGGAGACCTCGGACTCCCAGCCCTCTGGAGTTTCCTCTGCTTGAACCCCTCCCTCTCAGCTTTACCTTTTAGCATACTACCGCTTTTCTTGTTAATGGCACAGACTGGTAGGTGCTCTAGAAATTACTCAAGCCTCCGCTCCCAATATTCCGCAGGTAGTACCGATGGGGGAGGGGCACAGCCCACTTCACAGGGAGCTCTGGAGGGAGGAGGACCTCGTCCGTTATCTCTGCACTCCTAGCGCCAAGACAGCTCCAGCCACAAAGCCGATCCTGAGCCAACACTTGTTGAAAAGACGACCCCAGGAGCGCGAGCCCATCTCTGCACCCCCCCCTCCCCCCCGCACCATAGTGCTGCGCCCAAGCGAACGAGGGCACAGAGGGAGCTGCGCCCTCACAGGGCTGTTATGGGGACTTTAGGGATTTTCCTGTTAGCTGCCGCAGTGACGCGGGTAAAAGAATTTTTTTTTTGCAGAGCGGCTGAAGTCAGTTTCTAGCTAGCTGCTTTCTAGATTTAAACTGCTACTACTTGGCAACACTTGCAAAATATCTGAATGTCCCCCTACAGATGAGGGGCTGAGCTAGTGAGGTAGTGAGGCTATGGGACGGCAGGGCTTTGTGGTTTTTTTTTTTAAACAGCGTGTTGTAATCTACCTGTATTCACCTGGAAAAATTTAGGAATGACACAAAGTTAAGTTACATTACAAAAAGGCAACTTGAAGAACATTATGTTCTATCTCATTTTGGAAACAGAAAACCCCCCAAGGATATACGCATGCGCATATATACGAGTGCACAGAGTGAACACGGAGAAAAGGGAAAGTATACTGTGTTTGTTCATAAAACTTATTTTGAGGAAATCTACAGGGAGGTTATTTTGTCTTTATGCCCCCTTAAGTCTCCTGAAAGCCAAGCCCAGCCAAAGCATGGCTTGGGGACAGCCCTTTGGAGCCACTGAATGGGAACGAGAGCAGGACCGCGGCAGCCAGCCGACGGGGACCCTTCCAATGTCTCAACATCTCCCAGCCGGTCCGCGCTCACCGGCCTGTAAATTCGCCCTCTTGTAGTTGCAGGAATCTCGGCTCAAGAGCTGAGCCCCCACCTTTACCACACGGGCTCCACCGGGCAATAGACTGCTCTGGGCGAAGGAATGCTTTCCTTTCAGACCGGGAATCCCTAGCCCTTTGGCAGAGGGGAACGAAAAGCACGCGTCTTTGAAAAACGGAGGCATAATTTACCCAAAGCGCAGACTCTGGCGTATATCCTATGCGTTCTGATCGCACAGAGTCCGAGCACGCGCGGCCCTATACTGTGGCCACAACCACGACCCGAGCGCCGCCTGTCCCCACACCCCGCCCCCACAGCCGCTCCCCGGCCCATCTGTTTCCTGTCCCCCCAGCGCAGGGCGTCCCCAAGTGTCATGTAAACGGACTCGTGGCCTGTAGTCCTCTGAGGCTCGCTTCCGCTTAGCAAAGTGAGCCTGAGGTTCGCGCGTTGTACCAGGGCTGTACCAGGCTCCGTCCTCTTGCTGTTGCCTAGCGGTACAGCACTGTCCCGATCCCCCGGGGCGCTGGGCCAACCACCTGTTGAGGGACGTTTGGGTTTTCCAGTCTGGGGCAGCGATGAATAAAGCTGCTGTGTACAAACTTTCTCCCACAGGTGTAAGGGCTGGTTTTCATTCCCCAGGAGCCTCAGGGAAGTGGAAAGCGTGCAGAGAGGGTACGCCTATCAGTGAGGCACACTGCCCAAGAGGCGCCAGCGCTGGGCGGCTTCAGAAAGGCAGGGGGCCGCCTGGACCGGCGCTCAGGCCGGGCGCCCTTGCCCGCTGCTCGGCTCTGCACAATCGAGGGGCACGACGCAGACGCCCAGAATGCGGCGCGCGCACGCCCACCCACGCTCACACCCGCACGCACACGCCCACCCACACGCACACACGCAAACGGGCGGGCCCGAGGCCCGTTCGGGCGCCACCGGCTCACCTGCCTGGGGTCCATGGCGCCCCCGACGCATGACCTGGAGCGGCGCTGGCGACCCTCCCCCTCCAGGCGCTCCCCTCCCCAGCTGGGCCGGCCCCCCCCCTCCTCCGGGCAGACGCACTCGCCCCCCGGGAGAGCGCGGTAGGCAGCCTGGGCGCGCGGCCGGCCTGGCTGCGGCGAAGTGGCCCGGCTCAATTTCACTTTCGTTTCCTCCGAAGGACCGCCTCTTTGGGAAGTTTAGCGGGAGGAGGGGTTTGAGCGGAGCCAACAGACGCCGATCTAACCGATCTAACCCTCGGCTTGCAGGACCACTGGAGTCACTCCTTCAGGAAGGCGGCTACGCCGCCCGCACATGCCCTGCCCCGCCCGGGACCCCCGGGGCACAACTCCCGCCCCCCCCCCCCCAGCCCAGTTCTGTGGAAACAGCCCGAGGCTAGGCCTCTGCCTCGGCCGCAGTCCCCCCCCCCCCCCCCCCCCCCCCCCCCCCCCCCCGCCACTTACCCTCCCAGCAGGTTGTGAGCGACTTAAACCCACCACCGCGGGGGCACCATTTAGGGTCTAATGGTGACGCCATCCCAGCACGCCTTCACAGCTCTGCCACGTAGGCGGGCTTGACTCCCAAATTACGTGCAAACTGAGGCCTGAGGCGGGCTGCTGATAAACCCAGGCCTCACTCTGCACCCCCACTGTGCGCTCACTGCAGTTATGACTCCCCCAAAGATAACTTCTGTTGTCTGCTGGGGGAAATTCAACTGATCTCACGTAGGCTTGTCCAAGAGGTCAATCCTATGGTCAGCAGTCCACATTCCTCCCCAGTGAGAAACTGATTTCCTGTTTCATCGCCATTTCGTCCCCACGGCCTGTGAGGCCAGGATGCCCGGCTGGTGCCCTTTCCCTCCGGTCTCCCTGGAGCACCCAACCTCCAACTCCCCATGGGCAGTGGGCTGGGCTCCCCCTCCTGTGCGTCTGTGCGTGTCCTCGGAGGCTTAGAATGTACCTGTGGCGCTGCTTCTGACCAAAGGCTCTCAGGGGCTGCCTCAAATATCCTCTCCCCAGGAAGCCTCACCCAGCTCTGGGTTGGGGAGTGGGTGCCTCTGCAGCCCCTCATTTTGTGCTTCTCCGTTACTCCGCGCTTACCCTACAGAGCACTTTCTCTGTGCTCTGAAAATGCCTGGGTCCTTGAACGCAGCTTCCCACGTGCCTCCCACGCGCCTCCCGCGTGCCGGGGAAGGGCAGGTGCCCTTAGCCAACAGTCTGCTGGGGAGGACCAGCACTCCCGACAAGGATCACAGTGCCGTGCCTCCTGAAATTCCGCACTTAGTGACTGACCCATAATCCACTGCGTGGAAAGAATAATCGATGGGTAGAATGTAGCACAGGAACTCGATGAAGCTGGAAAGATCAACAAACCTGTGAAACCGCGCTCGATGTCCTCACATTGGGGAAACGCACGGGAAGGCCACAGACTTACTGCCCACCCCCAGACGGGCGCTCGACCACGTGGGCAGCAGCTCCCACTCCCTACCGGAAACCAGTTCACGATTCGCGGGACAGGCGGGAATATAGGCGCCCAAGTGCGCAGTCCCACTTCTACACCTGGACGCACGTACACAGAGTGGCCTTACTGCGAACAGACAACCCGGAAACGGCCCAAACGTCCAGGAAAGGTACAGCGGATAGATGGCGGCACATACTGGCGACGGAACGTTCCACGGCGTCAAACACCACAGAGCTGGAACCACACGCGGCACAGTGGGTCATCATCTAAACGGGACACTGAGCAAAGACACACTACCTGTCCACTTACATCACGTCCCAAACCAGGCAAAACTACAGCGGGCACCTCACAGAAGCCAGGACGGGGTCACCTTCAGGGAGGAAGAAGGGTGTTCCGACTGGGAAGCAACGTTCTGGGTGCTGGCGACGCGGCTGCTGGGCCGCAGCTCATGAAGTCACATACTTGGGCTTTATGTACATTTCTGCGTGGATGTGCTACACTTCACAATGGTAAAGGTTAAAAACGAGAAACTCTCCGTACCTGACCCCAGCCCGTCTCCCTATGTTCTATTTTCCATTTGAGTAAAATGCGTTAGGTCTTACCTCCGTTTTCCTGCCTTCGGGCTAAACAATCCCATGGCCTTTGACCCTTCTACCAGAATGTTCCGGAAAAGCCTCAGTCACAGCTACAGGGAAGGTGCCTCTTCCGTCCCTTTAACCTCACATGGGAGGCGGTGCTCAAGCAGAAGGCTTCACTCCCCAACAGAGCGTCAGCTCTCTCCCGGAAACAGTGCCAACTGCTCGTCACCGTCCCAGCAGCTCCCTTACTCGCAAGCATCTCGCGGCCCCGGGTGCTTGGCTCCCACAGGGCAGTGACGCTGCCGGCCATCTGTGCGCTGTGCTATGGTGGAGACTCCACACATTGGATGAAACACTTTCTAAAAACTAACCAAAAGTAACATGTCACTTGCAGAACGTTGCAGAAAATACCAAAGAGCAAACAGTCCAAATGCTCCCCCCCACCCCCACTGGTCTACCCTTAATTCACCAGGGCCTCCCCTCCCCGTGTTTCCTCTGTGCACAGTGGCACCGTGAGCACACAGGTGCCCCCCGCCCCCCCGGGGCCAGGTGTCCGGCTGAGAAATGACTCCAGATGCAAGTCGTCCTGACTACGTACCATCCAGGGTTACCAGCTACGACCAGCCACCGGCGGAGAGCTCCCCGCTAAGACGAGGTACAGAGCCCCTCACTCCTCGCTCGGTGTTCTCGAAGTTGGCCTTCCGCGTCATGGCTGCAGAGCACTGGCTGCACCTGCCTTCAGGGGCCTGGATCCCCCCAAGCCCCGGGGAGGATCCGTTGTCACCCGGGCTGCAGAGTGGCTTTTAGTTTCCAATCTCTGCTATCTTTGCTTTTTAATTATGAATGGTGGTCTGGCTTTGTAACGATTAATTTGGCTTGTTGTGTATAACCTGGCTGCTGCAGGGTGTATATTTACAAGTCCTCCTAGTCCCTGATGTCCTACAGGCAGACAGGGCTGTGCACAGGGGCTACATCGAATCCTCTCTCCCTTCTGTAAGGCAGATGTCTGCAAACTCCTTCCGTATTTGCTGGAATAGTTCCGCGGCAAGAGGCACGTACTGCGTGTGAATGCAAGCTACTTAACTTGCAACACGCTATCAAAAAAAGTAACAAATTACTAAGCTATTTTTAACTATTAGGACATCTTTTCAGAACAGGATATGCACATAAATAAACTCCCTTTCTTACCTTAACTCCTAGGAAACACATAATAAGCCCATTAAGCCCACGTTTATTGCCCTTTTTGGTTGCTGTTTCCCTTTCGGTCCTTTATCACTGGGTTTTTTATTGCACCACACCGACCTAACTTTCAACACCCTCAGGGCCTTCCCACGTCGACCCCACCAGCTTTCTGCAGACAGACCGGTGACCTGCCTGCCCTGCCGACCAGTGCCCCTCAGCCGCGTTCACCCTAACGCCTGTTCTGATGTTAATCACTAGACTGGCTTTTGAAATCGCAGCAGAGCAAAAGGGCTGCCTCAGGAGCCCCAGGAGACCGTGAGGTCTCCCTCAGCAGCAGGCAGGCGCCTGGACCCAAAGTCAGCCAGCAGAGGAGCGAAAAGTGGTATTTATCAACTATCTATAGGCACCAGGCATTGTGATAGCAAGCATTATCGTATGTCAAAGATATAATATTAGGAAGAATAGCAAAACCATACTAATAGTAATGGCTAACAGGCTGTGCTACCTAGTTCACATGAAAGTTTATTTACTTAATGTTTATTTCATTTTTGAGAGAGAGCGCGAGCAGGGGAGGGGCAGAGAGAGAGGGAGACACAGAATCCGAAGCAGGCTCCAGGCTCCGAGCCATCAGCACAGAGCCCGACGTGGGGCTTGAACTCACAGACCACAAGATCATGACCTGAGCCGAAGTCGGACGCTTAACCGACTGAGCCACCCAGGCACCCCAAATGTCCTTTTTTAAAAAAGAATTTTTAAATATTTATTTTTGAGAGAGCGAGCGAGCACAGGCGCGCGCAAGTGGGGGAGGGGCAGAGACAGAGGGAGACACAGAATCCGAATCCGGCTCCAGGCTCCGAGCCGTCAGCACAGAGCCCGACGCGGGGCTCAAACCCACGAACTGTGACATCACGACCGGAGCTGAAGTGAACCCTTAACCAACCGAGACACCGGGCGCCCCTCACGTGAAAGTTTAACCCGTGCGTGTGCATTTCGTCTTCTAAAACCCCGCACGAGGGCCCTCTCGAGGGCCCTCTCGCGACCCGATGCGCCAAGCCCCGCCCCCGAAACTGCCTCTCCTACGGCGGCCGGCCTGGCACACGGCGCACGGCTCACTTCCGGTGTGGCGCCGGCCCGCGGAGAGCGTCGGCGACCGGCCCACATTTGGGCTCCTCTGAGCCAGGGTCCAAAGGGGGGCCCTCCCACTCACCCTCGCCTTCTCGTCCTCCCTAGGGCCCGGCCCGTGGGTGGACGGGCTCAGCCCCAGCTCCTGGCAAGGGTCATGTCCCTATCTCCAAGGCTCGTAGGAGGCAGAGGGGACAAGCGCGGTCCTGTGCTGGGCGGGCTCGAAGGCGGCCTCTGCCCCTCAGTCCGCGCTGTGTCCCGGGTGAGCGGGCGGGTTTCGCCAACAGCCGGTTGCTGCGCAGCCACGTGCCAAGGGGCGGCTTCCCGGCACGACCCATTTACTACCGAACCGACATGCTGATGTCGTTTTTCTCTCCGCGCTCTAGTCTGCACTGAGCAGCTTGTAATTCTGTCTTCGTAACAGTCTTGGAAGGAGTGTACTCGGCCCGCGTCTCGGTTGCCGTAGAGCTGGAGACTGGCGACGGCCGAAGGGGCCGAGGTGGAGGGGCTCTTGGCACACTTCCGGTGGACGGACTTTCTGTGAACGAAAGCGGAGCCATCTCCAGGCATCTGCAGTGTTCTTTCCAGAGGGAACGAGTAGCACGTATCTTTAAAAGCCTTCCTTCGGCACCGACGAGTTCACAGACGTTCCCGACTACACACACCAGCTCTGTGTACAGAAGGTGTGTGAAGACAGAGGCGAGGTTTGAAGAAGGTGGCCTCGAAGACAGGAGTGACGTGGCCACAGGCCAAGCGATGCAGGCGGCCACCCGACACTGGAATGGGATGCTCACCTAGAGCCCCTGGAGGGAGCAGGGCTCTGCGACACCCCGATGTTGGCCCAGTGATGCGGATTTCAGATTTCTGGCCTCCGGACCTTTGAGAACGATTTTCTCTTGTTTTGAGTCACCAAATTCATGGCAATCTGTACTACAGCTCTAGGGAGCTGACACGCCATCCTGATGGCCGGGGCAAACAGGGAGCTCCGAGTGCGAAAGTAGCACAGACCTTGCTCGGTGCAGGGGTTCCTGCCATCTGAGGCTATCAGAGGAAAAAGCTGAAACAGACCGGCTGCCAGAGACGACATGTGCACAGCCACAATTTCCATGTTTTACTGAAACCAAACAGTACGCCTTTCCCATTACTGTCTGGCAGAATTAGAACCTTTTGTTTTATTTGAAAAAATATTACAGACACTGTCCAGCACAAATCAACAGCCGATATCATGTTTAAAATGGGCATTTTCCCAATAAAACGAGGAATAAAGTAAGGATGGCCACCACTACTGTTATCTTATTTCAATTCTGAGATGCACCTCTAACGTTTCTGATATTGTGATGTCATTACAAGGTGTGTATGTATTTCATATGATAGCCCCCCCGGGCTATTAATGAATCAGTAGCATGCTTTATGCTCAAAAGTCTTAAAATGAAAAAAATACGGTACTTAACATTGTTTCGGAAATTCTAGCATATCCTAAAGCAGAAAAAAAGATACACTAAAAGTAAAGAAAAAACGGATTATTTGCAGATAATATCAGAACTGCAGTTGACCCCAGAATGAAAAATTCTTAGAACCAATGGGCAGTCAAGGAATATGGCTGGATATAAGAAAAATATACAAAACACAACTTCTTTCTTATGTGTAGGGTACTGTACTCTTAACAGCAACTAAACCATTAAAAAAATAAACATCTAGGAATAATCTTAAGAAATGTGAAAGCCTACATGTGGAAAGCCTACAGAGTATACAACTCTGCTGAGGAGTGTATTCTTAAGTACAAGGATACGCCAACCCCAAATGAGATGGCGGGACAATTTACGAACTGAGCCAAAGTAAGTAACTGGTCACTGCAAGTTCTAATGAGGTCAGGGCAGAAACGACTGAGTATCTGACAAATGATTACTTACGCTGTCTTAATTCTCAGCAGTCTGGTACGACACAAGGATGGAGCTCCAGGCTGACAGGGCAGGACCACGTTCCCTAAAGCGTGTATACTGGTCTGACATGTGACAGGGAGCCAAAAGCAGCAGGGAGGGAGGAAGGGTATGTCAACACAGGGAGCTCGGCCAACTCATCGGCTTCTGGGGGGGGGGGGGGGGGGAACGTATTTGGAGCCTTGTCTTATAGTAATAAGCCAAAATAGATTACAAATGGATTAAAAGGCTATTTGTAAAGTATTCTAAAAAACTAAGTCAGAATGTCTGACTTGTTTCACAGCAATGGAAGACATCTGTTCACTGCAGATAAAGTTTTGTGGTTCAAAAAACAGGACAGTGTTTAAGAATCAGTTTAAAAATATATTAATAAAAACATGAAAGCAGAGAGGGAACCCGTTACAACACACGTGGGGCCCAGAGCTGTGTGCGCGTGTGCGTGTCAGACACTTACACACAGCGGTGAGCTCTGCTCTGCAGCCGGCACACCGGCCTACCCTTCAGCCCCCATCACCCGAGAGGCACACAATCACGGTCCCCATGTTGCAGAAGAGGAAACTGAGGCAGACCAAAGCCACGGAGGTTGCTGGAAGTCCCAGAGCCAGCACTCTGGCTCACAGCAGGTGGCCTTGGCCTTAAGCCATCCCCACGTTGTACTTTTATCAACAGTACGGTGGATAAGAAGGCAATTCGCACACACAAACAAGAAGTATAAATGCCTGTCAAACATTCGGGGAAACAATCGCACTAACAACTAAAGGCACGAAAATGTAATAAATCGGTCAAAAAAAATAAGACTCCCCAGTGGTAGCTGGGGACTCTACGTCTGCCTTCACAGTCTCATCTTGGACTCTAGGAACCCACGCTGGCCCTACCCAAAATGTTCTCTAATAGGATTAGGTCACCGCCATCTCCGTCCTTTAAACCCTTTATGGCTACCCACTGCTCTTTGGATAAAGGCCCAAGGTCACGACAAGGTCTGCAGCATGCCCCGCTTCCTGGCTAAACGTCCCCTAAGCAGGCTTCACAAAAGGCACCTTCCGCTCTGTCTGTCCAACAGCCACAGAGCACTCTTGCAGGCACACACTGTTTTCTCCTCGTCTTGTCCCTGTGCCGGGAGCAGAAGGCATATACAATTTATAGTACCCATGACCCTAGGAAGCTTTCTTCACGGTCTTTAGCACTAGCTGCAGCTAAGCATTTGCAGGCTATCTGATCACGCGTTACGTCCGTCTCTCCTGAGCAGTACAAGTCTTACAGCCGTGACCCGGCACGGTGCTTTGGTGACAGAAGGTACGCGACGAATCACCTGTCAGAGGAGTATGCGTTAATGACTGGATGAAAGGAAGAGGTGGGAGGGAGAAGACCAAGAAGGGAGGGGGAGAAACAGCTACTTAGACGACGGGTCCAAGTGTTGCACGAAAGTAATTGGGCACTGGGCGTCAGGGGTCTCAAGTATGTCCGTGACTTCAGCTAACAGCCAACAGCCATTACCACTAATGACAATGTAATCCTAGGACTACACAGTTATTATTAGTGAACATAATAATAAAGATCCATCTTGAGGAGGAAAACCCGAAATCTAGTATGAAAACTTAGGTTTGCGACAGCATTGTTTACAATAGGGAAAAACTGAAAACAGGCGTCAAGTCCAAAGTTGAACACATGGTCACATAAATTCTGGAAGAGCCATGAATTAGTTACATGACACATAAGAGTGGTATTTACAGAGTTAATGCCACGGGAAATGTTTAAATCACAAGCAAACGGAACACAAAACTAAACACAGAACAACTTCAGCTTTTGGAAAACTGCGCCCAAGCGGCAGGTACCGACCAACCCCACAAGAAAGGCTTCCTTTCTGAGGCAGCCCGATTCTGCCCACCTTCCTCTGAGAAGGCCAGGCTTCCTCCCCAGACCCGGAGGGAGGATTGTGGGGCATCTAATAACCTCCTCTTGGCGATTCCGTTTCTCCCGCCAGTGATAACGTGTGACAATTCTGGCCAAGAAAACACAAAAAGCTGTCAGGGCTTCCTGTGACAAAGGATTCCTGCTGCCAACAGGTGATGTCCTGCGGTGGCAGAGTGGAGGCCGGGACAGGGCCGAGCTGCTCAATCAAGCAACCCCAGCACGGCCTGTGTGCGGGATAAGCCACACGGCGCTGTGTGAAGCACGCCAACACGTACGGATGTCTGACAGGCGTAGTCACTAGTGATTTTATTCAATTTAATAGTTTTCTGCAATTTTCAAGTTTCCTGTTATAAAGCATTACCACCCCTCAAGGGGGGGGGGTCCAGTAAGAATAGGAAAACAAATACAAACGGCATAAAACTTGCCCTTAGGATGCGCGAAGCCTGGGGGTGCCGGGGGCTCAGTCGGTTAAATGATTGCCTCCGGACTTCAGCTCAGGTCACGATCTCGCGGTCCGTGGGTTCGAGCCCCGCGTCGGGCTCTGTGCTGACGGCTCGGAGCCTGGAGCCTGCTTGGGATTCTGTGTCTCCCTCCCTCTCTGCCCCTCCCCTGCTCGCACTGTCTCTCTCCCTCTCAAAAATAAACATTAAAAAAGCAGCTCAAAGTGTAGTAGTGGAAACAGTGTAAGACTCCACTTCGCAGCTACCAGAACGGCTCAAATAAAAACACCTGAACAGTATCTGAACCTGGGGAGGCTACGGAGCGACTAGAACTCTCATACGCTGCTGGCGGGAACACGAACCGGTGCCACCACCGTGGAAACTGTTTGGCCGCTCCTTCTAAGGCTAAGCGTCCCACCACCGACACCCAGCAACTATAGTCCCAGGCACGCACTTACCAGGGAGATACAAAGAAGCGGCCACAAAAAGGCATCATGTAAGGAGGCTAACAGAGACCCGCGCAAGAGCAGGAAGGGGGAGTTGCCACCTAACGGAGACAGAGTTTCGGATTTGCAAGAGAAAAGGTTCTGGACGGTTGGCGAATGTACGTGAGACGACTGTACCATATGCTTGAAAACGCTACACTTCGTGTAGCGATGTGTTTTGTACCTCAACAAAAAAAGACGAAAAAAATGGTCATAGAGCTTCATTCTTAAGAGCCCTAAACTCGAAACAAACCAAATGTCCATCATGTGACGAACACACAAACACCTGATGTCCGTTCACACACAGGGTAACGACCCGCGCGACCCGCTTGATCCCGACCGGAAGAACCACGCACAGAAGTGCACATTGTAGAACTCCATCTGTGTGAAATTTTACAGCAGCTCAGCTAATGTATGGAGATAACAGACATCACAACAGTGGTGGCTCTGGGGAGAGTGGTCTCTGGCAGTGGCACGAGGGAACTTTCTGGGGTGATAGAGAGGTTTTAATTTCCCGATTTGGATGGTGACTAGCGGACATATATATTTATCAATATTCACTGAAATATTTGCCGTCTATTGCACGTAATTGCATCTTAATGAAAGAGGGCCTTAGGGAAACAGCACATAAGGGCTGGAGGGGCTCCACCTGTCCTTTGGCTACACACGGACGAGTTCTTACCCCACACGGACAGCCACAGAGAAACGCTATGCCGTGCGGCGATTCATGGATACGCTAAGCACGTTAAAACTAAAAGAATTATACATACATATGTTTCAATCTCAGTTTTGTGGAACAAGCTTTGGTATTCTGATAAATTATTTTAAAAAGGAAAAATATGTATGCACTAATGTAATGTAAAATAAAATATAGACCATCTAATTCAAACTGATTTTATTTAAAACATGATGCAGCATTTTCATAAAATATTTGTTAAAATCTAAAATAAAATGGAGTATTAGCTGTTTAAAATAATAAAAAAAGCAAAACATAAAATACTGGAATACAGAATGAGAAAAAAACACTTTCAAGCTCGCAAGCAAAGGAAGAAATCAAAAAGCACAAAATTCGTCTACAGAATAACGAAAAGCAGGTTTTGTACGTTTAATAAAAAAGCCAAAATTAGATGGCAAACAACAAATCAGAAAAATATCCACGGCAGATAAAGTTGTTTTTATAAGGAGTACATATTCAGGTTTTTTAAGGGAATTTGTATAATTTGTAAAAAGTAACTTAAATGCAATTAAGTGAATAGACAAAATATTGACTGAGAATTTAAAAAAATGGAAATAAACATGATAACCGTCTGTAAAGAGCTCAAACTTAATCGTAAGAAAAGATACACATTAAAACCAGACAGTAATTTTCAATTAACAAAGATTTTCCGGTTTTCGTTAAAACGCCCGGTCCCGGAGCAGACAGGGCGCTGGGCAGGGTGCTGGGCACGCGGTCTTCGAGAAGCGCGTCGGGACCGAGCCCGGCACCGCAGGCCGCAGCAGACGCAGGCGGGGCCCGGTGCCTGGAGGGGAGCGTGGGGTTACACAGCGGCCCTCACCCCAAGCGTCTATTTCTAGGAGAACTACTCTGTGCTAAAGAAGAAACAAAAGGGCACCCGCTCCCTTTTTCGTTGGGAGTGGGCATGGCACAGGTAGGCTTCTGGAAGGTGAGGCCCCTCTCCGGGAAAGACGGATGTGCTCTGTATGTAGGGCAGACGTGGGCCTTCCCGGGGACAGGGTGGAAGACCGACACCGCACAGCCCCGGGGCCGAAGCGCCACCGGCCCCCCATCCGGCCGCCACACACCCGGAGCCAGCGCGGGGCCGGGAACAGAAGCGCCCGGACGAGCGCACAGGGGAGGCAGGTGCAGATGGCCACGCAGAGCTGCACGGGGCGAAACGCAGTAAGTCCCTGAGAGACACCCGTGCACCTCTACGTCTGCAGCCCAGAGACGCACACAGAACTTCATTTACTTAACAGCTGCGACTGTAAAACCCCAGAAAGGTCAGGGGGGCACGCACCACAGGCCGGCCTCTGCAGGGTGAGGTGAGCTGCAGGTCTCATCTCTTTTAGAATTTTCTAATTGGGATTTTTTAGCCTTTCTTGAGTGTTTGGTATTCAAAAGGAAAAAAATGTTAAAGTTCACAAACCCTTGATCCCAAAACTCCAATCAAAGAATGAGTTATTTATAAAAGGCTTAGAACAATGCCTGGCACATTATAAGTGTTCAAATGAATGTTTTAAAAATAAATACCCTAAGGAAAAGTCTCAAACTATGGAACAAGCCTCCATATACACCATATCATTGTTGAGAAAGGTTTGAGTGGGGAGCGAAACATTTCACGGGGTGGAATTTCACGTGGCTTCTCCGTGGGGCCCGACCTTGGCCTGTGCAGGCACACGGGGAGAGGCTCTGCGTTTGCAGGGTGGGCCCGGGGTCCTGGAGTCTGCAGACATTTACAGTGAGAACTGTATCTATCAGGCAGACTGGAGTCCTCATCAACACGATGCCAGCATTTTCTCCCTGTGGGCAGACTTTCATTCATGCATTTAATAAACACTTATCCAGCACGTGCTACGTGTCAGGCACTGTCCTAGGTCCTAGAAACACAGCAGTAAATGAAACAAAAATGCTTTCACTCATTATTCTCATGAAGCTGATGTTCTAACGAGGAGAGACAGGCGACAAACAACCATGCAACACCGATGGGTTCTAAGTGTGAAGAGAAATAACGCCAATTAAGGAGGGGGGTCCTCAAATCTACAATAGGGCCGAGTTCCGGTGTCGATCCATAAGCAGAGAGAAGGGGGCCTAACCCATCGACGGAGGCCCAGGGAGGCTTCTGGGAGAATCGTGACCTGAACCCCGACAGCAGATCGTCTGAGGGCGTGGGGAAGGGCGGATGTGGCGGGAGCACGGGTGCGGAAAGGTCAGAGGGCACAGGAGCAGGGCCACACAGCAACAACTTGACGGACAAGCAAAACCAGGGCGGGTGTCCCAGTCGGAAGGCTCCGGAAGGGCCTCGAAGTAGGATCCGAGCAGGGGTGCGCGCACACGTACACGCGGCAGTCATCCCACGTGGTTACGGACAAGCGGTTTACTCTGGCATCCCAGGAGTGGGCCCGCGACACACCTGTCCAATTATGGTGTCCCTGTCCCCTTGTCCACAGTGACCAGCTTACAGTGCAGAAGAGCACTGCAAAGTCATCAGCTTGGGGCTGCCGGTGCGTACAGAGAAAACAGCAGAAAATGAGGGCAAGGAGCAAAAAAAGGAGAAGAGAAAGGCAGGGCCAAGAGTCTGTGACACTATTGCAGCCACACCTGAGGCTCATCCTTGGACTTCCAGTTAAATTGTCAAAGGCGGAGGGGCTCTTTTTGCTGGAGTTCACACTGGGTTTCTGCCATCTACGACTGGGTCAACGCACCCTCTTTTTGGGAAAGAGCTTTACTCTGTGTGTGGTGGTGACGGGGTTCAGGGGGGATGAGAGCATACACGCCGGTAGAGTTTCTCCCATTAGGGTTGATGAAGACGGTGAACTGGGTGCTTTAGGGCACCTGGGAGGGTACAGAGGCAGTAACAGCGTCTCGGGTGGAGGAACTTGGGGGGGCGTGTTAGTCTATATGGGCGAGGAACATAAACCTGTGAGTTGGTATAATCCACTCTACAGCCCTAAGACATCGTCAAATAGAACCCAGAACGACAGCTGACGGAAACCACCACCAACATCAACCGTTTGAAACCAGTTTACTATTCCCACATTAATGCCCATTAGTCACAGGTCTTTCCTAAGTATTTCATATTGCCACAAAGCTAGTATCTTGAACTCTTTACCTCTATGCCAAATAATCATCCGGTGTTCTCCAGAAAACTTAACTCAGGCAGCTGGACCCAATATGGTCCAAACCTAAGATGTTAAAGCAAAATAAACTGCTATATCTCAAGAGATCACTACAGATGCCCAGAGCTCAGATTCTCTTGTTCACATATTTGAAAACTCTCATCAGTTGGTCACAGATCAGAATTCCAATCTTGGTCTGAGACACAGCTTTAAATCTTTAGGTCCTTGGGAGCACCTGGGTGGGTCAGTCAGTTAAGTGTCTGACTTCAGCTCAGGTCATGACCTCCGGGTTTGTGAGCTTGAGCCCTGCATCGGGCTGACTGCTGTCAGCACAGGGCCTGATTTGGATTCTCGGTCCTTTGCTCTCTGACCCTCCCCCACTGGCGTGTGCACGGTCTCTCTCAAAAATAAACAAACATAAAAAAAAAAAAAAACCCACCAAATCTTTAAGTCCATGAATAGGAAAGATGCTCATATTATACTGTTACTATGTAACAGTGGCTTAAGGCAGCCTTTGTGTATTGAGCAATGGGTCTCAGTCTGGCAGAAATAACAATACCTCAAGATTTTTTCTTCTTTCCGCAGGCATTTCCCAAATACCTACTGCGTGCCCACGATCTCAGCACTGTGTGCCCGTGAGCCTTTCCTTTTTCTCTGGGTGAAAAGGCCAAATCTCGGTTCACATCTGGACCATGCTGGGTGAAATGTAAAATAAAAGATAATTTATCACTGAACAATTTGAAATATTATTCTTGCAGCAAATACTGGCTCTAAGCTCTGCTTATGCCTCCCTTATCCCCCTACACAGGTTCACACTGCCAGGGCACGCTCTCCCTCTCTCTCTCTCTCTCTCTCATCACTGAGAAATAACAAGGCTCAAGCTCCATACAGCCTGAGAAGCCTGGGTTCTGGGTTCAAGTTCCAGTTCTGCCATTAACTAGTCTCCGGATTGTGGCTGAGACTCCTATTCTGCATCTGTAAAAGGGGATATGCTTACTTCCTGCACTGGGTTGCCGGACGAATGAAAGAAGTTAGTGTACGTAAAGCGCTTGGGACAGTGTCGGGCACACAGCAAGTGCTCAATAAGAAGCAATTATTGATTAATAATTAATTAATAAGTGAAGCCCTAACCTCTTTCCAGTTCTACAATTTTATGAGGTCTTTAGTAGAGAGATTGTGGGTTTTGACATCCCCTCCCCCCAAGTCTGCTTCATCGTATCTGGCAGAATAGCAAACATCCAAAATAGCAAAAAGTTCCCCGCTCTCAATCCGCCGAAGCAACGGGGCACCTTCGGCAAGGGAGCAAGTTCAAGCGCCTGGGTGCCATGCCCTTACTCATAACAGCTTGACACTTCGAATTCTGACAATTACCGTGCAAAGTAGACATCATTACCTTCGTTTTGCAGAGAAGTTAAATAACTCAGTGTCGCACAGATGGCAGACGGCACACCTGACTCCAAAGCTCACGCCCCTTTCCACTCTTACCTCTCTGCGGCCCGTGCAGCAAGCACGCAAGTGTTTGTTAAATAAAGAAAAAGACATCCGGAGGCTTCGACGCGAGGGGGACAAGCCTTGCTTGGTAAAGATGGAGTTGGCACCTTCGCCCACATCCGCTCGACAATCTGACGCTCCCCGTGACCTACTCGGCCTGCCCCTCCGGCAGCAGCCACCGTAGGGACTTCTGTGTGCCAGTGCCCTGCCCTCCCGGCTAGGCGCCTGCCGAGACTGCCCCCCGCTGCCCGGAAAACCCAAGGACAGGTATCCCTTCTGGAAAGGCAAGTTTCCCAAACTCTGACATCACACGGAACACCTGCGGCAGGCTTACCCGCTAGCGGGGCGCAAGAATCACGCCGAGCGGATGGAGGACGGAGGGCGGGGAGGTGACGCAACTAGGCCTCCCGCAGCAGGGCCAGGCCGAGGCTCGGCGCGGTGGCCGCGACCCGCAGCGGGCTGTCCACGGCGGACGCCCACGCCTTCCCCGCGGGAGGCGCGCAGGGCCGGCGCGGGCCAGCCGGGGGGCCGCGGGGCGCAGGCAGTCCGGGCGGGGAGGCGGCCCGGGAGCCCCGCGAGCCCCGCGTCCAGCCGCTCTCGCGCCCAGGGCGGCGGCGCCCCCGGTCCCCAAGCTGCTGGGCTCCGGCCGGCACGCGCGCCAGAGCATCCGCGCGCCCCGGGCGCACACGCGCGCGCGCACGGGCGGGCGCACACGCGCACGCACGCACCCTCCCCCCCCCCGCCCCCGCCCCGCGCCCCCTTCCTCAGCCAGTCCAGCCGGGAAGGGGATGCAGAGAAGGAAACAGCCTCTTACCCGGTGCGGTGATCCTCCGGGCCGCGGCCCGACCCCACAGCCTGCCACGGCCGCGGACCCTCCCCGCCCGCCCCCACCACGTAGCCGCGCCACCGCCGCCGCCGCCGCCGCCGCCGCCGCCGGGAATCAATGGCCCGGTCGCCGAGTGGTGACGTCACGGCGCGCCGGGCGTGGGCGGCAGCACCACGTGACCGTCGCCTCTTTTGTCTGCGTCGCGGTGGCGGGGGTTCCGCCGTCCCGGGCTCCCGGGGGCTCGCCGGGGTGCTGGTGCGGGGGGCGGCCCGCGGGTGCGCTCCCGGCCTGGCGCGGCCCGAGGTGCCTCGGGGGTTTCGGTGGCGGTCAAGTGCACGGGGCCGGTTACGACGCCGCCGCAACCGCTGGTCCTCGGATGGCCCGTTTATTTATTTATTTGTTTTCGGATGGCCCGTTTAATTTCGAAGGTCATTCGGTGTTCGCCCTCTCACCGCCCGACCCACTGACTTCAGCGTGGGGATGAGTCTCCATCCTTCACCGCTGCCGCCCCTCGGAATTCGTCTCCATCCTGATTTGTGTTTACGGCAACTCTTCCATCGCTGCAACGGACTTTCACGTTTATATTCACTATTAAGCGATATAACACTACTTTTGTTTTTTAACTTTTGTCTAGCGTTCTGGACTCTTCACAAAGATGTTGCTAAATGTCTTGGCTAAAGGTCAAGCTGCTTTAACAAGCCACCACGGGTTTAGAAACAACAGGTTCTCAAGGCTGGAAGCAGGGTGCCAGCCTGGTCCCCTTCCTGGGGGTAGGCTTCTGATGTGGCCGAAGGCCTAGGGGTCTCCGTGGGGGCTCTTTCCTGCACCCCCAATCCCAGTCACGAGTGCTAGCGCTTCCCAGTACGAGGGCTTCAGCGTGCTTATCCTGGGGGGACACCAGCATTCATTGTCACTGCCACATAATAGTCCATTATGTGAGTGTATCATTGTCCATTCTCCAGCTGCTGAACGTTTATGCAATCTCTAGGTCTGTTTGCTTAGTTTTGCTTTTGTTGTTTGTTTTGCGATTTCCAACAGTGTGGTTACGAGCAGTGCCTTGTGGTGTTTCTGTACAAAAATTTCTCTTGGGTACGTTCACCTACGAGTAGAATTGATGGGCTTTGGGTGTGTCACGTTCGACTTTATACGATGGTGCCATATCTTTACCCGGAGTGGTTATGTCCCAGTTCCACTTGTACCAGCACCGTATCTCCCCTCACACTGCAGACTTCTTGATTTCCGGCCATGAAAGGGGAGTTATATAGTGTCCTGTCCTGGCTTTATTGGCATATCCCCGAGGTTCAACATCTCATATATTTGTTGGCCATCTGTAGTTCTTGACCGTGAAATACAAGTGTCTGGGGCTGGAGGGATTTCAAGGCGGAGCGAGGAAAAAGATAAGACCACGAGGTGGCAGTAACACACACACAGGCTTTCTTTGGGTCACCTTTGACGGATTTGTAGGTGGGGAAGGCCCTCAGGACTAGACAATCCAGAGACTCTGGAGCATTTAGATGGCGAGGAGACCAGATGTTAGGTGACCAGATGTTAGGTGTCCGTTGCTCTGCAGCCCAGCAGGAAGTGGCTGGGTCAGAAAGCTCTGAAGGGCAGCCGCAGGTTGGGGTCATTATAGCCACAGGGTTTATCTTCTCTGTGACCAGCAGATGTTGGGTGCGGTTTCATGAAGTATGCAAAACAGGCACGTGGCTCTAAGTGGCTAACAGCTTGTTGGAACAGTGTTTAAAACAACTGGATGTGTAAACATTTGAGGTTGGTACTTACTGGCAGGCTTTGAGTTTATAGGTCGCAGCCTGCTGTACAGAAATAACCTAGGGGGCCATCCTTGACTCACTTTTACGATACCCAGTTCGTGTCTTTTCCTCACTGTTTTTTTTTTTCTAGTGGATTGTACTGAACACTGCTCCTTTGTCACTTATGTGTTGCAAATTTCTTCCCATGTCGTGTTGCTTGTCTTTTCACTTCCTATTTTGATAAAAATGTTCTTTTTAAAAAAATTTTACTACTTCCAAACATATTTAGTTTTGTTTTTGATGTTTGAATTCTTATGCTCTCTGGCATTTACTTTGGTTTATGGTTTTACTTTTTACATGCATATGAGTTTTCCACCCCCCAGGTCTGTTTTTTACTAGCCCCTCCTTTCCCAACTGATTGTCATGCCAACTTGGTCATATATTACCATTCCGTTTGTGCATGGCCGTATTTCTAAACTGTCTATTCTCTTCTACTGGACAATTTGTCTTAGTGTCCACACCACACTGTTTAATTACCATAGTTAAATAAAAAGTCTTGGTTATTTAGGAGGGAAAATCTTCCTTATTTTTCTTCTTCATCTTCCATCTTGGCTATTCTTGGCCCTATGTTTTTCCAGACATATTTTAGAATGAGCTTCTCAAGTTGCGTGGGCACACACACCCACGCACATACACAAAACCTGTTGGGATTTTAATTGACATTGCCTTGAATATACACATAAGTTTGGACAGAATTCACATCTTTATGATTCTGAGTCTTCCAATTCATAAACAAGGAATAGCCATCTTTTTACTAGGTCTTCATTAACGTCTTTTCAGTAAAGCCTTGTTATTTTCTGAATCCAGATCTTGCACATTTTTTTTGTTGGGTTTATTCTTACTTTGTAGCTTTTGATGCTATTGTAAGGGATATTCTTTAAATTTACACTTTGTAATGGTCTGTCGCTGGAGTAGAAATAAATTTCAGTTTTGTATATTGATGTTGTATCCAGCCACCATGCTGGATACAACACTTAGTCTTTGATTTTAATAATTTGTTCTTTCTAATAATTTGTAAACAATATGTAGACAATCATTATATGAAAATAATGTCAGTTCCGATCATTTTTGCTTTTTATTTTTCTGAAAGTATAACACTAGTTAATTAACAGAAATGGTAATGTTCTCCTGACATTCTTGACTTGGGCAGTCTGGACTTCATTTTGAGTTTTGAAAAGTAAATTTTGAATTATTTTGTAGAATTATTTTTGGTAAATAAATTTAGAA
Source organism: Prionailurus bengalensis (assembly GCF_016509475.1). NCBI lineage: Eukaryota > Metazoa > Chordata > Mammalia > Carnivora > Felidae > Prionailurus > Prionailurus bengalensis. The sequence continues at coordinate 68,352,230 of NC_057360.1, read as the reverse complement.
TGATGTTTTGGTAGGCTTTTTGTAAACCCCCTTTGTCAAAGAAGGTTCCTCTTGTTCCTAATTTACTGAAAAGTTTTAATTTTGAATGGATATTGAATTTAATCAAAAAATTTCTACAGCGAATGAGATGATCATATTTTTCTCTGCCTTTAATATATTGATTATGGACATTTATAGACTTTTTAATATTAAATTGTCCTTACACTCTTACGATAAAGTACTTGACCATAAGTTATGATCAATTTTCTATGCTGTTTTACTCAGCTTCTATGCTATGTAGGATTTTTACTTTTGTATTAATGAACATCATGGGCTTGTGATTTTCCTTTCTCATTCTGCCTTCATCTGTGTTTTAAGGCTCATAGAATGATACAAGGAGTATTCCTTCTGTTTAGATGTCCTCTGGAATATCTTTCCCTTCTAGTTTTGGTAGAATTCACCTATAAAACTATCTGGGCTGGGTATTTTCTTTGTGGAAAGAGATTTATTTATTTATTTATTTATTTATTTATTTATTTATTTATTTATATATTTACGAGTAAACTCTACACCCAGGGTGGGGCCCAAACTCATCACCTCAAGACCAAGAGTTACCAGGTCTACTGACTGAGCCAGCCAGGCACCCCTGTGGGAAGATTTTAAAATACTGCTCTCATTTCATTAATACTCATGAGACTGTGAGACTGTTTAGGTATCTTATGTCTCCTCGCAGCGGTTTAAAGAACTTCTCCGCCTCCTCTAAGATTTAAAGTTCATTGGCGCAAAGCTGCTGGGAGTGTTGTCAGTCCCTGCCGTGTTTGCAGTTACCTGTCCTTTCACATCTATGATATTGCTTGTGGTAGACGGTGTTACTGTTCCTCCAATATTCGCCCCCCTTCTTGTAAGAGGACTGCACATTCACACCTGTTACCTGATTTGAAGTGCCTCTTGTGGGAGGAATACGGACACCCACTCGTCTGGCAATGGCTTTGGTCACGGCGACACCATATCTGAGCAGAAATTTTAGAGGCCATCGTGTGGGTCTGCCCTAGCTCTCTTGCTCTTTCTTCTCTGCCATGAGAGTGGCACGGCTGTCCCTGGGGGTCCCCAAATGGAGAGGACACGTGGAGGGAAGTCTGATGGTGATTCTGTGGTTGGCCTCTGCAGCAGGCAAAAAATAAACGAAATTTGGAATTTTGTCAGCCACCACGGCATATTATAGTCAAAAAATTTATTTTATTTACATCCAAGCTGGTTAACATCTAGTGTAGTGATGATTTCAAGAGTAGAAATTAGTGATTCAGCACTCACACATAACACCCAGTGCTCATCCCAACAAGTGCCCTCCTTAGTACTCATCACCCATTTAGCCCATCCCCCACCCAATACCTCTCCAGCAACCCTCAGTTCTCTGTATTTAAGAGTCTCTCAGGGTTCGCCTCCCTTTCTCTTTTTATCTTATTCTTCCTTCCTTTCCCCTACATTCATCTGTTTTGTTTCTTAAATTCTACGTGTGAGTTAAATCATATAATATTTCTTTCTCTGACTGATTTCACTTAGCATAATACCCTCTAGTTCCATCCACATAGTTGCAAATGGCAAGATTTCATTCTTTTTGACTGCCCAGCAATATTCCATTGTATATATATCTCACATCTTCTTTACCCGCTCATCTGTCCATGGATATTTGGGCTCTTTCTATACTTTGGCTATTGTCGATAGTGCTGCTATAAACATCGGGGTGATGTGCCCCTTTGAAACAGCACACCTGTATCCCTTGGATGAATACCTAGTAGTGCAATTGCTGGATTGAAGGATAATTTTATTTTTAACTTTTTAAGTTAAAAATACTGTTTTCCAGAGTGGCTGCACTAGTCAGGTGTGAGGTGGTATCTCATTGTGGTTTTGATTTGTGTTTCCCTGATGATGAGTGATGTTGAGCATCTTTTCATGTGTCTGTCCACCATCTAGATGTCTTCTTTGCAGAAGTGTCTATTCATGTCTTTTGCCCATTTCTTCACTGGATTATTTGTTTTTTGGGTGTTGAGTTTGATGAGTTCTATGTAGATTTTGGATACTGACCCTTTATCTGCTATGTCGTTTGTAGATATCTTCTCCCATTCTGTCGGTTGCCTTTTAGTTTTGCTGATTGTTTCCTTTGCTGTGCAGAAGCTTTGTATCCTCATGAGGTCCCAATAGTTCATGTTTGCTTCTGTTTCCCTTGCCTCCGGAGACGGGTTGAGTAAGGAGTTACTGTGGCCGAGGTCAAAGAGGTTGCTGTCTGTTTTCTCCTCTGGGATCTTGATGGTTTCCTGTCTTATGTTTAGGTATTTCACCCATTTTGAGTTTATTTTTGTGTCTGGTGTAAGAAAGTGGTCCAGGCTCATTCTTCTGCATGTCGCTGTCCAGTTTTCCCAGCACCATTTGTCGAAGAGATTGTCCTTTTCTCATTGGCTATTCTTTCCTGCTTTGTCGAAGGTTAGTTGGCCATATGTTTGTGGGTCCATTTCTGGGTTCTCTATTCTGTTCCATTGATCTGTGTCTGTTTTTGTGCCAGTACCATACTGTCTTGATGATTACAGCTTCGTAACACAGCTTCAAGTCTGGTTATAGTCAAAACTGACTGATGAATTACTTATGTTATTTTTTCTCTGTGATAAATCACTGCAGAGGCTATTTTGTTGGCCTTTTCACAGAACCAACTCGTGGTTTTTCTCTGTGTCTTGGCTTCCTGTTTCATTGTCTATTTCTGTTTCTGCTCTTACAATTATCATCTCTTTCCTTCTACTTTCTTTGGGTTTATTTTGTTTTCTGCTTCTTAAGTTTTGTGCTTACTTTATTAATGTTTAACCTGTCCCCCCTTATATAAAAAACATCTAAAGCAATAATTTTCTCATGAAGGACTACTTTTCATATCCCACTTTCTTTCCACTTTCCCACTTCATATCTCTTTCTTTCTTTCTTTCTTTCTTTCTTCCTTTCTTTCTTTCTTTCTTCTCGCTTTATTTATTTCCTTCTTTCTTTCTTTTTCCTTCTTTCCTTCTTTCTTCTTTCTTTTTTAAAGTAGGCTCCATGCCCAATGTAGGGCTTGAGCTCATGACCCTGAAATCAAGAATCGCATGCTCCTTCGACTGAGCCAGCCAGATGTCCCTCCCACAAGTTTTGATAGATACTGTTTTCATTATCATTAAGTTGTAAAATGTATCTAAGTTTTTATTATGGTTTCTTCTTTGACTCATGAGTTATTTAAAAAACATGTTCTTAAATTTCAGGATCTGTCACAATTTTAAATTCTAAATACTTGCATTGTGATCGGAACATAGTTTTTGTGATACTTTTCTCTGAAATTTGTGGATAGTTGCTTTTTGGCCTAGTATATGCTCTAATCTTATAAATGTTCCATGTGTGCTTGAAGAAAGTTTGTTTTCTTTTACTATTGGGTATAGAATTAATATATTGCTGCAAGCTTGTTACTTTTGTTGTTCAAATATCCTGTATCTTTGCTGATCTTTTTTTTTTTCCCTTTTCTGTCTGCTTGGATCAGTAGTCATAGATGAACTCATGCTGAAAACACAGTTTTCATGACATGACTACCACCGGTGGTACCTTTGTCAATTTTTCCTTGTAGTTTTTACCAGTTTATATTCTCTATATTTTAAACGTGTTTCAGTAGGTGCTTATATGTTTAGAATTGCGTTAGTATAATTTTTGGTTAACTAAATCTTATGTCATTACACAGTTATCCCTTTCTATTTCTGTGCTGCTCTTTATCTTAAGGCTTATTTTTTGTCTGATATTAACATAGTCAAATCAGCTTTCTTGTAGTGAGCATTTGCTTAGAATGTCATTTTGATCCTTTTATTTTCAACCTAAGTTCTTTTGCTTTAGATGTACTCATATACATAGCCGGGTTTTGAAAATTCTTAACTGGCAATCTCTGTTTTCTAACTGTCAATTTTTGGTCACATGTATTTGTTGTGATTGTTTTTATATATATTTATTTTATTAAAAATATTTTTAAAGTTTATTTTTACTTATTTTGACAGAGAGAGAGAAAGAGAGAATAAGTGGGGGAGGGGCAGAGAAAGAGGGAGAGAGAGGGTCCCAAGCAGGCTCCACACTGTCAGGCTAGAGCTGGACACGGGGCTCGAACTCACAAACTGTGAGATCATGGCCTGAGCCGAAATCAAGAGTCGGTTGTTTAACCGACTGAGCCGGTCAGGCGTCCTGCAATTCCTAATATGTTTAGACTTTGAGTCTATTTTACTTTTTGATTTCTTCTTGTTCTATGTATGTTGTTTCTGATCTTTTTCTCTCTTGTGTTCCTGTTCTTGGATTAACTGAGTTCTTTCTGAAACTTTTTTTTTTCCTATTCCACATTTTTCTTTTGAAAGATTTGGAATTATACTTTCTCTTTTTGTCGTGTTTTTGTTTTTTTGTGTTTTTTTTTTCAACGTTTTATTTTTATTTTTGGGACAGAGCATGAACGGGGGAAGGGCAGAGAGAGAGGGAGACACAGAATCCGAAACAGGCTCCAGGCTCCGAGCCATCAGCCCAGAGCCTGACGCGGGGCTCGAACTCACAGACCGTGAGATCGTGACCTGAGCTGAAGTCGGACGCTTAACCGACTGCGCCACCCAGGCGCCCCAAGTTTTTTTTTAAATTTGTCACGCATTCTAATTGAACAAGGTCCAGGGTTTAAGCAGTGTTGACACTCCTCTAGACAGCACAGGAGCTCTGAGAGCTTTGGCTCTTCGCGCTCTCCTTCTGACTTGCGCAGAGCTGTTGTCTCCGTTCTTGTTTCTGTCTCTCTAACTGCGGGACCGGGCATTGTCGTATGTTTGTTTGGGTTCACACACAGAGAAAGAAGAGCCGATGCGAGGATGTGTTTACCAGGTAGCTGCCACTTAGTACAACTGGGACAGCTCAGCCTCGGGGGACTGTCCTTCCAGAAGCCGTAGAAAGCGTGTCTCAGGGAAGTGGGCCTGCAGGAGTATCTTAAAGGTGTCTTCAATCACTCAATAAACTCTCCTGGGGAGAGAAGAGAGGAATCTCCCTACCGACCCGTTTCCTTCTGTCGTGAACGTCGACTCCCCTGCCCTTCTGTGTTGGGCCGCGTGTCCCCCGCTGTCTGACCGCGGGCGTCCGCGGGGCAGGGCAGCCGCGGGGCGGGGCGGGCAGGGCGGCATGGGGCGGGGCCGCCGGCGCACCTGCTCGGCGTCTGTGCACAGGGGGCCCCAGCAGCGGTGGCTGGCGCTGAAATTCAGCGTTCTGGAGACAGGGGAGGCCGAGGGACTGAGCACATGACGACCAGCAGGGAGGGAGAAGGGACGGCACGTTAGAGGCACAGGTGTGGGGGCGCGCTCGTCCTCGAAGGCGTCCTTGAAGACGGGCAGGAACAGTCCCAGTGCGGACTCCCTTTGTTGAACCCTCGTGCGCGCCGTTTTGCCGTCGCGTCCTTCCTGTAAGCTCCGGTGGGACGCACGCGAGTGTGGACCCCTAGCGTCGGGAGTAACTAGAAATAGAGGGACAGGCCGCCGGGCGGAAGGGAGGTGTGAGGGTGCAGAGGCTTTGGCTGTGGGGTTTGGGAGAGAAAGAAAACTAAGGCAAAGGAAGTCTTTGAAATGGCCCGTCTCCGCGTCCCTCCAGGAGTGTTACTAAATATGGCAGGTCATGTAGGAGAGCCAGATCACAGTGTTCTGGTATCTTCTGATGGGCTCTCGAAGTTATTATTGGCAGAATTTTTCATTTGAGAGAAAGTTTGAAAGATACCTCTGGGCGCTGTTAAGCACTTCCTTTTTCAGACTCACTGAAGTAGGTAGAATAAATAAAAATCACGCAAAGACGTTTCGAACCAGATTGTGTCAGATCAAGACTCCCATCAAGAACAATTAGAAAGGCGTGGGGCGCCTGGGTGGCTCAGTCAGTTAAGCGTCAGGTCATGATCTCGCGGTTGATGAGTTCGAGTTCCAGGTCAGGCTCTGTGCTGACAGCTCGGAGCCCGGAGCCCGCTTTGGATTCTGTGTCTCCCTCTCTCTCTGCCCGTCCCCTGCTCACACTCTGTCTCAAAAATAAATAAACGTTAAAAGAAAAAAATGTTTTAAAGAACAATTAGAAAGGCTGGGTAAGGTATTCCTAGAATGTCTGAGAGCACAGAAAACGGGTCAAGACACTGCAAGAGAGCCCCATGGGGTGAGGCCAGAACTTGGCCCCACTTGAGCTCTTTGCCGATTCTATTGTTTCTAATTTAAAAAAAATGTTTATTTATTTTGAGAGAAAGAGCGCGAGCAAGCGAGCGCAAGTGGGGGAGGGGCAGAGAGACAGGGAGAGAGAGAATCCCAAGCAAGTTTGTGCTGTGAGCACAGAGCCCGATGTGGGGCTCGAACCCACGAACTGTGAGACCACGACCTGAGCCAAAATGGAGAGTCAGACGCTCAGCTGACTGAGCCCCCTCCCGCCGCCCCCCCCCCCCCGGGCGCCCCTCTTTACCAATTCTGGAGTTGAGTCTGATAGGACAAGCTGAGCAGAGCTTCTGGAAGTTTCCCAGGGAGATGATACTCGGAGTTGAGGGCTCATCAGTGAGGGGGTTCCTGGCAAACATCCCAGGCCTTCCCGTTGGGTCCCCAGGAGTAAGGATGAGCCGAAACAGGCTAGCGCTCCCAGAGGTTGAAATCCAGCTTGAATCAACTCAGTGGTGGGTTTATTCGGGTGGTTTGCCCTGTCCTAATCTGTCCTGTAAACAAGAACAAATCCTCTCTGGGCGAAGATAATATTATCCACTACTTCAAATTATCTCTATATTGTTTCCCACATGAGGTCTAGCACCTGATGACGAGGCATGTAAAACAGGGAGCCTTTACCAAAACCTTGGCGAGAGGGACAACGGAAGAGGCCCCCAGGAGATACAGATACTGGAGTCATCATACCCAGACTTTAAGACAACTGTGATTCACGTGTTCTAGAAATTAAAGTGTAAGATGGACAATTTCAGGAGAGAATTGGAGACTATAGCAAAAGTACCAAAGGGAAACTCTAGAACTGAAAAATGCCATAACCGATACTAATAATAGACGGGTTTAACAGTTGATTAGCAAACACAAAACAAAAGAAAGCAGATATAATGATACTAATATTACATAAAGGAGATTTTAATGTTTTAATGTATTTGTTTTCTATATTCTGATGTTTGATATCAGGTATTTACTAATTTTATATTGTTATCTCTTCTTAGTGAACTGACTTCATTATCATTATGAGATATTCTTCTTCATGTCCTTCTGTCTTGCTACTGACTCTAAAATCTCAGTTCCATTGACTTTCGTAGATTCCTGTGCCAATACCACACTGTGTTTGTTTGTTTGTTTGTTTGTTTAAATTTTTTAATTTGAGGGGCGCCCGGGTGGCTCAGTCGGTTAAGTGTCTGACTTCGGCTCAGGTCATGATCTCACGGTTCGTGAGTTCGAGCCCCACGTCGGGCTCTGTGCTGACGGCTCAGAGCCTGGAACCTGCTTTGGATTCCCTCTTTCTCTGCTCCTTCCCTGCTCTCGCTCTGTCTCTGTCTCTCTCAAATATAAACATTACACAAAATTTTTTTTTATTTGAAAGAGAGAGAGAGAGCACACGCATGAGTGGGGAAGGGGCAGAGGGAGAGAGAGAAAGAGAGAGAGAGAGAGAGAGAGAGAGAGAGAGAGAGAGAGAATCCCAAGCAGGCTCCAGGCCCAGTGCAGAACCCGACACGGGGCTAGATCTCATGGACGGTGAGATCATGACCTGAGCCGAAATCCAGAGTTAGACAATCAACCGACTGAGCCGGCCAGGCGCCCCTGGACCACATTGTTTTTATTCCTATGCGTTTAACTTGTTCCTGCCTCCCCTCCAGGGTAAACGTTCCCAACCAGTTTTTTATTATCCCTCAGAGGCGCTTACCACAAATGGGGTCACGGTATAGACATTGTCTTACCACTTACCTTTCATTCCCTCAACATCCAGATTTCCATACAGCTCTACACCACCTTTAGAAACACGCTTTTGGGGGCGCCTGGGTGGCTCAGTCGGTTGGGCATCCGGCTTCGGCTCAGGTCACGATCTCGCGGTCCGTGAGTTCGAGCCCCGCGTCGGGCTCTGGGCTGATGGCTCAGAGCCTGGAGCCTGTTTTCCGATTCTGTGTCTCCCTCTCTCTCTGCCCCTCCCCCGTTCACGCTCTGTCTCTCTCTGTCTCAAAAATAAATAAAAAACATTAAAAAATTTTTTAAAAATAAAAAAAAGAAACGCGCTTTTTGTTGTTCATGAAAATAATGCTCTTACCTGAAAATTCGACAAACACAAACAACAAACCCTTAATTTGCTTCTACCGGAGAGGCCGTTTGTTTCAGCGTGTCTGTTTCAGCGTGTCCCAGGGGCCTCCGGGCCTCCTCCTGCAGCAGACCCTCCCAAAACAAGGCCCCCTCATCTGATGAGGTCAGCCTGGCCGCCACCCTCTGCAGGCTGGTCCTGGCTGGAGTCTCCGCACACTTTGCAGGGGGCTCGGGGGTCGGTCGGTGGGTGGTTTGAGGGCTGTGGGGAGGGCAGGGAGGGACGCGGCGAGCCCGGACAGCCCTGGAGGTGCTCCCTGGGGGAGAAGCCGCTCCGTCCGCCTGGTCCTGCGGGCTCCTGACCTTCATAGGAATTGAACAAAAACAGCAAGGTTGGAAGTGGAAGAAAGGCTGACCTTGAGGTAAAGCTCTCTTTGAAGTAGTTTCTAAAAGGTCCTTTAAAGTTAAACAGAACATTTAATGAAAACATTTCCAGGCCAAGGTAAGCGCGCTCTGTAGTTTGATGCGAGGATTCTTGATGAACAGAAGGTTATATTTCCAGAAGTTTCCAGAACAATCTACTCAATTGTCTCAAAAACTAAAGGCCACCTCTGAGGTCTAACCAGTCAACCAACCAACCAACCAACCAACCATGTCCCCTCACTTTTTTTTTTTTTTTAAAGCAGAGAAAATGTCTTTTAAAATGTAAGCCCTGGGGTGCCTGGGTGACTCAGTCAGATTCTTGATTTCGGCTCAGGTCATGATCTCACGGTTCGTGGGATGGAGCCCTGAGTCAGGTTTTGTGCTGGGCTCTCTCTCTCTCTCTCTCTCTGTCCTCCCTGCCCCCCTCCCACACTCATGCACTCTCTCTATATAAAATAAAAATTAAAAAAATAAAATGTAAGCCCTAAGTCTACATTTAGGGTCACTCTTTAACTTGTTAGGGGAGAAATTCAAAAAGAGGAGACTAAAGCAGAATAGTCTTGCGTGTAAAAAAAAAAGTCACTTTTCAGAAAAAACAAAAACCTCAAACAGGAGACATAATGATAGAGATTTGGGGTGAACTCCACCAGAATGATCCCTATCTGTCATTGAGAGGGTTCCCTCCCACTCTCCTGTCTCAGCCAGTGTAGACTAAAGCCACTTCTTATTGTGTTCCTTGTATCCGATTTCTTTTAATGTCCCAATGGTTAAAAAACACAATTCTTCTTAGAGAATCTTCAGGAGTTTGGGATGAAGATTTAAGCTAATTTGGCTGCTGGCACCAGATATTCTCCCGTGCATTTTATTCCAGGAAGAGCCATTTGGTCGGCGTTCTACTGGAAGTAATGTAGTTATTGCGGGGAAGAACCCATCTTGTGTCTGATGACATCTTTAATAAAAATAAAACACACTCTGTGTCGCTGTTTTCCCAGCCTGAGAATGAAGGACGCTAGGCAGCGGCAATGTGACCTGTTCGTGGCTCCCCCAGCCGAGACAGGAGCCCCCCGACTGAGCAGTCGTTTGTGTGGCTCTAGGGAGGCTGGCTGGAGGTCCCCGCTCAGGGCGCGACCGGCCAACGATGCCGGGCGGGCCAGGAAAGCCACTCGCCCCCTCCTCTCGGGCCAGTCAGCTCTCCTGCGATGGCCCTATAATAAGTGGGGTAACGCTTCGCTGGGCTAGCGCAAAATGTGCAGCCGTGTCTGCCTTTGGTTTACTTCGCGTTCTCTGCCACCGCTGCACGCACACGTCCCCTCGTCTGCTGGCCTCTCTCCCACCCGCCATCCCGCTGGTTATCTCAGGCCCCCGCGTCTCTCCCGAACCCCTGTGGCTCGTCTGCAGTCTTCCCACCGTGCGGCCGTTCAAGTTCCCGGGCGCGGTACCCGCGGACCCGAGCTGGTGGTTGGGCATCACCCTTGGGAGGGAGCCCGGGCCTCGTAGCCAGGCCGCCCCCCCCCCCCCGCCCCGCCCGCCTGCCCCGACAGCGGGTGTTTGTCGTTCCTTTCTTCCTCCCTCCCTCCGTCACCTGATGAGCTCCTGCTGAATGTCCGCCACCAACTGGACTCTGATCCCCTCTGGGAAGCTGTCCTCCGTCTGCCAAGGCTCAATGAGCTGTCCTTCCCAAGGGCCGCAAGCTTGAGTTTCCTCCCCTGCCAATGGGGATAATAACCCCTTTACCGTATGGATTCGGTATCTGTCTGGTGGTCGGTAAGGTTTCCATATATCCCGGTTTATGACTGTTGTCCCAGGTCGTGTCTGGTGAGGGGTCAGCAAGGATGGAGACCAGCTACAGGCCACAGTTTAACAGGATTGAGAGCCAAGACTGCATTAACGTGACCTGAACTCCAAGAAAGTCGTGCCCAGGAGGATGAGATGCGAACGGCACTGTTTGTTTCAGGAGCTTCTAGAAAGTTCATTGACCTCAATCTAGACAGCCGGCCTTCGTGGGGGTAAGAGCCCCTTTCCCAGGGCTGCAGTTCACTCAACTGGCTCATCTGGTGCCTGTTTAGTTCTTGAGGCCCCGTTCAAAACCCCAGCCTCCCTCTGTTCACCGACTCTGAACTGTCACGATTTTGGTCCAGCCCAATCCTGCTGGAAATGAGATCTTCAAACCTTCCGAATGTGCACCCACGACCGCCCTCTTCTGAGACACTCCCAAGGAGGTGGCCCACCTTCCCTCATTAAGCAACGAACTTAACCCTGCTCCTTAACAGGTCATTTTGATGATGTCTTCGAGGAATCGGCCGTCAGCACCCCTGTTACTCTGAAAAGAATCCCAGTGTGGATGATAAGTTAAATGATTCCTATTATGAATTGTGTTGCCCTGTTAATATGTAACATTGACTGTCCTCACTCAACCCTTCTGATAACCTCACAAGTAGGTTAGTGAGTTAGCCTTGAACAGACATAACAATGAAGGCACCGGTCAGTCATCTATCCAAGGTCCCACAGCTACTGTAACACACGGGATTACAACCCAAGGCACAGGACTCCAGAACTGGCATTCTTTCTTAAAATGTTCGTTTTCCTTTTACGGAAGAGTTACAATATAGCACAAGCACTCCCGCCCTTCCCAGACGTTGGGGAATGAGTCGTCAGTGGGATGTCCTGTCACCTCCCGAACTCTAGCATTTGTCCTACGCACAAGGACCTTCTGCACGACAGCCACACAGCTGTCGAGATCAGGAGGGTGCCACCAGCACCGTCTCCCCTCAGATCGCGTGAGGTTTGCCAGCGGCCTCCGTGAAGATCAGTATTGCAGAAGATTCTGGGTCGGAACTGCCCCTTGCATTCGGTCCTTCCATCTCCTGACTTTCCTTCCGTCTGAAACACTTCTTCAGGGGCGCTTGGGTGGCTCGGTTGGTCGAGCACCCAGCATCGGCTCAGGTCACGATCTCGATGTTCGTGGGTTCGAGCCCCGCGTCGGGCCCTGTGCCGACATCTCGGAGCCTGGAGCCTGCTTCGGATTCTGTGTTTCCCTCTCCCTCTCTGCCCCTCCCCTGTTCGTGTGGCTTCTTTCTCTCAAAAATAAATAAAACATTAAAAACATTTTTTTAAGTAAGCATTAAAAAAAGTTAAAAAGACATGGAAATACTTCAGGCTTTCCTTGACTGTCCTGACCTTGACGCGGGTGAAGATTACTGGTTACTCTGTGAAACGCACACTTTGAGTTTGCTGTTTCCTCAGGGTCGGGTTCAGGTTCCGCGTGGCGGACGTGGCGCCGGGCACCCGGGGCACCCCGTCAACCGGGACACGATGCTGATCTGCCCCGTGATGGTGGCACAGGCTTCTGTCACTTGATCGACGTGCTGTCTGCCAGGCGTTTTCACTATAAAGTTATGCTTTTCCTGTTTGTAGTGTTTTGGGGGGCAGTGTTTTCTTTTATTTCGGATTACTGCTGTTTTTCTAACTTTCTTCTTACCCTGCCCCGAGCTTTACTGAGGTATGACTGACAAATAAAAACCGTATGAGTCTCAGGCGTACAATGCGATCTACTTTGATACAGGAACACGTCGTGAAACGATGACCACAGCCTTCACCTCACGCAGTTACCGTTGTGTGTGTGTGTGTGTGAGTGTGCGCGTGTGACAGTTCAGGGCTCCTCTCTCGATGCACAGAACTGTCGAGTCACTCTATGACACGCCTGAAACACACAACACTGTGCAGTAATTCTACTGGAAGTCGAACAAGTGAAAGAAAACCCCGAGCCGCTCTCGCGTTTCAAGCACGCACAGGACGAAGTGCGGTTCCTGGTGTACTTCTGTCTCCGGCCCTCATCCCGCCCGCAGAACCGAGGCCCCAGCGCTCTGGCCGACATCTCGTCTCCCCTCCGTCCCTGCCCCGGTGACCACCGGTCCGCTCTCCGCTTCTGCGGGTTCTGTTGCAGGCCCCACGTCTACTGAGAGCACGCACCATTTGCCCTTCTCCGTCTGGCTTATTACGCTTGTGTGATGTCCCCCGGGCCCACCCGCGTTGGCACAAACGACTGACTTGGAGGCTGAACGGCGGCCCCTGCACGTGTAGACGCCACGTCGGCCTTACCCGCTCGTCCGTCAGGGACGCTCTCTTGGCCGTCGTCGCGAGTAAAGCTGCGGTGAGCACGGGGTGCGCGGATCCCTCTGAGGCACAGATTGTCTCCTCTGGCCGCGTGCTCAGAAGCGGGATTGCTAAATCCTGTGGTATTTCTAGTTTCAAATTTTTGGAGGAGCCTCCACACTGTTTTCTGTACTATAGCAACGTACGTCCTGTGGAGCAGATATTTATGTAGTTGCTTATTTATTTATTTAGAGACAGAGTGGGGGAGGGGCGGAGAGAGGGGGAGGGAGAATCCCAAGCAGGGCCCGCACTGTCGGCGCAGACCCGACCCGACACACTTTGAGGTCGTGACCTGAGCTGAAATCAAGAGTCGGAGGCACAATGGACGGAGCCCCATTCGCTACTCATCTCGATGCCCTGATTTCTCTAGATTTGGCCCCGGGAGCGTTCAAGATGCCTTCCAAATACCGTTGACACGCTCCGCTCCGTCATTCTTCCCAGCAACTTCTTGTTTTGGTGGGTGGATAAGTATCTTTTACTTACCTGAAAGCGTGGATTAGGTATGTATAGAATTTCAGTTAGTTGCATTTGCTCAGAGGGTGGTATTTGTGTTCAAATGAAACATCCTCCCAGCATTTGAGCAGAAAGAAAGGAGAGCACCAGCTGGTCGGTGGGAAGGCCCGCAGGGCGCCTGGGGCGTCGGGAGAGAGAGCAGCTTCCTTGGTCTCTCCGTTAGGAGACTGGAAACTGAGGCTTTGAGTGGCAGCTCTTGTCCCTCTTAATTTTTAGTTTCTTTTTAAAAGTCGGTGTATCTTTTGTTCTGCGGAGCTCCGTCGGTGCTTCTGCCCTTAGGGGACAGGCTGTGTACTGAGGCCGCTTCCCCGGGCCGGACGGTGAATCCGCCCTCCCCTGGGCTCCTGCACGGTCGCCGAAGTGACCGCCGACAGGCTCATGGCGGCCGCCAGCCGTTTGCGAGGGCAGGGGCTTCGACGTCTGCCCCTCGAACCCGCCCGGACCCGGTCTGGGGCCTGGGGCGCCGGGAGGCCCGCGGCGCCCGCGATGGCCGGGTGGTCATGGCTCCGTCTCGCTTCCCCCACAGGATGGCAGCATCTAGTCAAGGCCTCGCCCCGCCAGTGGCCTGGCTGTTCGCGAATTTGCAAATACCTGGTTTGTGCCTGAAATGATAACAGCCCTCAAGTACCACCCCTCCCCCAGGATACCCCCCCACAGTCAAGTACTACCCCGTGAGGAACCCCCCCCTACTCAAGTCCCCCCCCAGGAGACCCCCATACTCGAGTACTTCTCGTAAGGAGACCCCCCCATAGTCAGATACCCCCCCATGAGGAGACCCTCATATTCAAGTACTTCCCGGTGAGGACCCCCCCCCCGCACTCAAGTCCCCCTCCCAGGAGACCCCCATACTCGAGTACCTCTCGTGAGGAGACCCCCCCATAGTCAAATACCCCCCCATGAGACCCTCATATTCAAGTACTTCCCCGTGAGGAACCCCCCCGCACTCAAGTCCCCCCCACCCCGAGACCCCCATACTCGAGTACCTCTCGTGAGGAGATCCTCCCATAGTCAAATACCCCCCATGAGACCTTCATATTCAAGTACTTCCCCATGAGGACCCCCCCCCCGGTACTCAAAGTCCCCCCCAGGAGACCCCCATACTCGAGTACCTCTCGTGAGGAGACCCCCCCATAGTCAGATACCCCCCATGAGACCCTCATATTCAAGTACTTCCCCGTGAGGACCCCCCCCCGGACTCAAGTCCCCCCCCCAGGAGACCCCCATACTCGAGTACTTCTTGTGAGGAGACCCCCCATAGTCAGATACCCCCCATGAGACCCTCATATTCAAGTACTTCCCCATGAGGACCCCCGCCCGGTACTCAAGTCCCCCCCCCAGGAGACCCCCATACTCGAGTACTTCTTGTGAGGAGACCCCCCATAGTCAGATACCCCCCATGAGACCCTCATATTCAAGTACTTCCCCATGAGGACCCCCGCCCGGTACTCAAGTCCCCCCCAGGAGACCCCCATACTCGAGTACCTCTCGTGAGGAGACCCCCCCATAGTCAAATACTCCCCATGAGACCCTCATATTCAAGTACTTCCCCGTGAGGAACCCCCCCGCACTCAAGTCCCCCCACCCCGAGACCCCCATACTCGAGTACCTCTCGTGAGGAGATCCCCCCATAGTCAGATACCCCCCATGAGACCCTCATATTCAAGTACTTCCCCATGAGGACCCCCCCCCCGCACTCAAGTCCCCCCCCAGGAGACCCCCATACTCGAGTACCTCTCGTGAGGAGACCCCCCATAGTCAAATACCCCCCCATGAGGAGACCCTCGTATTCAAGTACTTCCCCGTGAGGACCCCCCCCCCCCGCACTCAAGTCCCTCCCCAGGAGACCCCCATACTCGACTACCTCTCGTGAGGAGACCCCCCCATAGTCAAATACTCCCCATGAGACCCTCATATTCAAGTACTTCCCCGTGAGGGCCACCCCGCCGCCGCACTCAAGTCCCCCCCCCCCAGGATACCCCCATACTCGAGTACCTCTCGTGAGGAGACCCCCCCATAGTCAGATACCCCCCCATGAGGAGACCCCCATAGTCAAGTATCCCCGTGAGGAACCCTGCATACTCAGTGCCCCGCCCCCCAGACTCCCCCCCATAAAGTAACGCCCTCCGTCGTCCGTCCACGCTTCCTCCACGTGCTTCCAGGACGCTGACCTCTTTCCGGTGAAGTACAAGCCGGTCGTGGGCGGTGGCGCCCTCTCCCGAGCGACCGTCGGGGGCTGGAGTTCGCGGCGGCGAAAACCGAGCGCGCGGGCTGAAATCCCGGCTCGTTTCGCGCCCAAGGCGTTCGCGCGAAGGGCTGTTATTTCAGGACGAAGGAGGGAACCGCAACCATTGGGCTCCTGCTGTATGCCGGCTGCTCCAAGCCAGGGGCTCCCACGTGCGAGTGGGCGGAGCCGCAGGCCCGTCCCGTCCGGTCCCCGGGGCTTCGGACTCGCCTGAGGATTTGCGCGGCGACAAGTGCCCGGGGCCGCCCTCGCACGTCGCGCGGGGAGGAGCGGGGGCTCGGGGGCCTGGGTGGCCGGCGACGCGCCCCGGTAACGGGAGGGCTGGCGCGGACGGCCCGGGCCGTGGGGCCGCAAACGCTGCGGCCGCTGCGCCGTTCTGAGCGACAGAGGCGACGAACCTGTGCTGGCGGCGTTTCTGAACCGTGTGCCCCCCAAACAGGAGCCGGCGCCCGGTTCCCGTGCGACGCTCGTCACGCCTAAGAGCCCGAAACCAGCGGTCCGTTTCGCGGCTCCTCCGGTGCGCGAGCAGCGGGGGCCGCGCGGAAGCGGCCGGGCAGGTGCACCTGAGCGTGAAGGGACGCGACGCCTTGCGCCGCCCGCTGAAAATGAAAACGTCTTTGGAAATGAAATATCGATGTTACGGGTGTTTTAATCCCCACACCCCACCTCTGAAACTAGAACAGGACGTGAAAATAAGGCAGGAGTAAGTAATTATAAAATGCATTACCCTGTCTTAGAGAAGACACAGTCTATGGAAATAAACGAGAAAATAAAAGCTGGTGGGCTCCCGCGAGCAGTGAATCCGCAGATGAGCGCGGGCTCCAGGCTCCACAGTCGAGTCCCTGGTGAATGAGAACCTGTTCTGCGTTTATGACTCAGGCACAACTTGCCTCCGACCCCCCAGCTCCCCATCGCATACAACGAATTAAACCTGATGTGAGGCAGGGTGGGTTTTATTCTAAGTATCGGGGAAGGGCTGGGATGTGGACGGGGAGTTGGAGGGAGGCGACCTTGGCTGCAGCCGAGGTTTCCAGTCTGACGGAGGAGATCGGCCTCCTCCCTTTGGCCGGGATGCTGCTCGGCTCCCCTTTCTCGTCTGCCGTCAGGCGCCACCCGTGTTGTCCAAATCAGACAGGCTTGCTCACCCTGGGCTTTAAGGTGCAGTCGGAGAGGGGGCGCCCGGGGGGCTCCGTCCTTTACGCGTCTGACTTCTGCTGGAGTCACGACCTCAGGTTCGTGAGTTCGAGTCCCACAACGGGTGAGCCGGAGACCCCCCCATCAGGTGAGCCCCGCTTCTCTCCCCCTCCCCCTCCCTCACTTGCGCCCTCTCTCTCAAGAAATAAAATAAAATAAAATAAAATGCCGTCGAAGAGGCCTTATTAATAGTTCATGGCGGGCAGAGGGGGGCCAGCTGGGCCTCTTACATTCGGAGGACACTGCCCTGCTGCCCCCTTCCGGTCCCAGGTGAGTCTCGGCTGCCACCTGGGACCTGGGTCATTATAACCTGTTTGTTCTGAACTTCGGAGCCTGCCCCAGACCCGAGGGGTTCTGAGTGCTTCCTCTTCCCCCTTTCCTTAAAAAGTTACAACCAAGCACTCGGAAACGAGCACCTCTGTCTGGGGACAGAGTGGCCCCCTGAGCAGCACAGTCACCTGGGCAGGCATCACCCACTGCCTGCCCCCCTCCCCCAGCCTGTCCTGCCCCCCCCCCCCCCCCAGCTCACCAGGACGGCCTCAGGTCACGGGCTGACCCTTCCACATGGCGCCTGCCAGGGCCCGTGAGCTCACTGGGCAACATGGAGACTTTGGAGGAACAGAATGCTGGAAAGGAAGATCGCAAACTGAAAAGCTTATACGCGACAAAGTGAAAGTGACACGTGAGAATATTCCTGGGTCTGGAGGTTGGGAGCCATGACTTTCATCAGCTGTGGCAGCAGGGTGTGGTCTCGACTCCCGGTCTTTCTTCCTACCAGCTGAGCTCTCCCGTGGCCTGAGCCCCCGCTCAGGGCTCAGCTGTGCTGCAGGGCTAGGGCCGGGGTCCCGGGCTCGTCCCAGGTCCGGGTGGACCCAGGCGACGGAGCTGCGGCCACAGGGCTCCCCGCACCGGCGGCTGGTTCCTCCTCACACGCTCCTCCAGGCTCCCCCAGGGGGCTCACCCACCCGCCTCCTCCGTCGGGCACGTCCGCCTTCCAACAAACCCGAGCAACCGTATCCCCCAAGCCTTCCCAGAGGTGGACCCCACGAGGGATGCATCACGGGTGTTTGCATTTCTGCTCATTAGAAGACATCGGCATGGGGCGCCTGGGTGGCGCAGTCGGTTAAGCGTCCGACTTCAGCCAGGTCACGATCTCGCGGTCCGTGAGTTCGAGTCCCGCGTCAGGCTCTGGGCGGATGGCTCGGAGCCTGGAGCCTGTTTCCGATTCTGTGTCTCCCTCTCTCTCTGCCCCTCCCCCGTTCATGCTCTGTCTCTCTCTGTCCCAAAAATAAAAATAAACGTTGAAAAAAAAATTAAAAAAAAAAAAAAGAAGACATCGGCAGATAAGAATTTCTGATTTCCACCCCGTTTCTCAAGGGGTCAAGCTGAGTAAAAACAGCATCAGTAGCAAAACTTTGTTGGTCTATTTACATACTGTTCTCATAGATGATTTGGAAGAGGCTTGCTGTATTAAAATGCACATAATCACAACGAGATACCGCCTCACGCCTGCCGGAATGGCTGTTATCACAAAGACGAGAAGTGACAAGTGTTGGCGGGAACGGAAGTTGGTGCAGCCCCTGTGGAGAACAGCGTGTAGAATTACCTTGTGACCCAGTCATTCCGCTTCTGGGTATTTACCCAAAGGAGATGAAGTGTTACCTTGAAGAGACGTCTGCGCCCCATGCTCCCGCGGCATTCTTTAGAATCGCCAAGACGTAGACGCAACCTGAGTGTCCGCCGATGGATGACTGGATGAAGAGAATTCTAGAGACGCGGTGGAATTTTGTTCAGACATAAAAAAGAAGGAAGTCCTACCGTTCTCGACAACGTGGAAGGACGTGGGGGGCATCGCGCTTAGGGACGGAAGCCGGAGAGGGACCAATATGGTGGGATCTCACGTCTCCGTGGAGTGTAAACACGGGACCAACCTGCCGACCACCAAGCTCATGGGCACGGGCAACAGGCCGGGGGCAGCAGCCCGGGGGTGTGGGGCACGGGCGAGGTGGGAGAGAGACACAAGGAATACGAAATAAACACGCCCGAGGACGTGGCGCTCGGCGCAGTGGCCACGGCCGGCAACAGCGCCTGGCGCGTGTCAAGTTTGCCGAGAGTGGGTCCTGGAAGTTCTCGTCACAAGAGACAAAGTTGTAACTGTGCGCGGTGGGGGTGTTGGGGAGACCGGTGTCTACTTCACGCTGTGTACGAATGGCCAACTGCTATGTTGAACACCTCAGACTAATACGTTGTATGTCAATTATACCTTAACAAAAACTGATGTAAAAACACACACACAGGGGTGCCCGGGCGGTTCAGTCAGTTGAGCGAGCAGCCAAGCCTTGACTTTGGCTCAGGTCCCGACCTCATGAACCGTGTCCGGCTCCGTGCCGGGCCTGGGGCCCGCTTGTGACTCTCTCTGCCCCTCTCCCGCTCCTGCTCTCTCTTTCTCTCTCTCTCAAAACAAATAACTTAAAAAAAATATCCGTAGAATATATAAAATACAGATAGGAAACCAAATGATTCGGGAACCGCAGCCACCCTGCGCCTCGGTCATCCCTAAGAGCCGGGCGACGGTATCCTGGTCACGGGACTCCGGTGGCCCGGAGGAGGTCACGTTCGGGAAGCTCTTCTCCGGAGGGCGGTTCGCGGCAGGACCCCAGCATCGGGGCAGCTCAGGGACCGCCACCTCCCAGCCGCTCCTCTCCCACCCTTGTTTCCTTCTTTCCTTTACCGACGTCATGCTTCAGCCAATATTTGTTGAGGGCCTGCCGCGTGGCGTTTACTGCACTAGGTGCTGGGATACGGAGACGCCCCGAACACGGACCCCACTTGCTGGCATCTGGCACCCAGCGTCAGGCGGCCACCCAAGGCCGCCTCATCGTGACCCGCCCGCCACAAAAATAAAGCGCAGCGTGGCTTACTGAACAGACGCGGGCGCTGAGGGCAGGCAGATCCGGGTGCCGAGCCCGCTTGCTTTATCTGTCGGGGCCTCAGGTCCCTCGCCGCGAACTGTGATCAGTAGTAACTGCCTTTCAGGGCGATTGTGAAAATGACCTGAAACGGGTGCCAGGGAGACACGACAGCGGTTAACGTCACTGAGCACTTGCTCTGTGCCGGGCACATTTGCCCCGCTGACTCACGACAACCCTACGAGGCAGGTGCCGGTTTTCTAGAGGCCCAGAGGCGCCGAGCCGCCCGCACCGGGTCAGCCAGCCGGTCTGCGGCACAGCCCGGCTTCAAACCGCGGATTTGGCTCCGGCGCCCGTGGTCTCTGGGGCTGCCCCCCACGGCTTCTCAGCCCTGGCCGCTCATCAGGATCCTCCGTGGGGCTTTGGAAATGGTGAGCGCTTTGCTGTCACCCTAGCAGATTCTGACTCAGTAGGTCTGGGATGAGGTCCGGGAACGTGTAGTTTGGGGGAGCTCCCCGGAGGATCCCGACGTGCCGAGAACCGGTGGGCGTTGAAGTAAACGATGGTTGTTATCAGCAGAGGGAGGGCGATGCGGAGGGCTTTGCACAAGTGGGTCTTGAGGGATGCGGCAGAATTTTCTGGGCAGAATATAGGTAAGGGCTCTCCAGGCAGAGGGAACATGCAAACCCCCGGGACTACAAGTACGTGAGACTGTGGCCCCAGTTGTGTGTGTGTGTGTGTGTGTGTGTGTGTGTGTGTGAGCCAGAGAGCCGCAGAAGCGGAGGGATGAGGAAAGGGGGGCAGGATGTGGGGAGGCTGGCAAGTGGGCTGGGGTCCCCCTGGGACAGAATTAGGAATCACAGGGAAACACGTGGACTTCATCCCAGAGAGCACGTGAGGAGCTGTCCTGTGGGCGCGACGGCATCTGATCTGTAGATGGTCTTTATTTGGAAGCCTGTCTTTGATTCCAAGAATTGTGGCATATTGAGGGAAAAGGAAGAGAGCAATTTACAATTAATTTAGCCAGAAGCATCCGAGCACTTTCGGTGGAGAAGAGAGGAGATTGCTGAAAATTGAATGCGCCGTGAAGTGGCTATTACTTCACTGGCTTCAGTTCGGAAGAAAAGGGAGGAAGAAAGGGTATTTCCCCAGCACGGGGTACGGAGGCATGACGGGGGGAGGGGACACCGGTCTCCGGGCCGGGCCTCCCCCTGTGGATGGTGGCAAGAAGGCCCGAAGTCGCTGCCTAGCACTCCATGTGCTACTGCGCACCATCGATCTGCTTCTGGTCTCGTTTGGGTCACTTCCGGCGTTTGACTTGTTTGCTTTACAAATAATACTAGGTCACTGGATATGCACACACTCAGCTTCACTAATGCCAGATCGGGTCCCGAGTAGCTGTGCCCGTTGCTTCCCCACTGGCCGTACTCCTAACGCTGGGCGTCCTCTGATTTTCAGATCTTCTCTGTCCCTCTCGTGGCTGCGAAATAGCAGGTCGTCATTTCCGGCGGCATCTCCTCGATCGCTAGTGAAGTGGACCATCCTGCCATGTTTCTGGGCTTTGGTGATTCCTTCTCGGTGAAATTCCTGTTCCTTCTTGTGCCTGTTTTTCCCAGATTGGCTTCCTGGATTTTGTACGTTGTACAAGTTGTAAACATCTCCCAGTCTGTGGTTCACCCTCTCACTTAACGGCAAGGGAACAGAAGGTTTTAATCTTGCGATATTCAGATTTGTCCATTATCCCCCTGTGGCCTGAGCTCTTGGAGTTTTGCGTCAGAAAAGATTTCCATTGTCTTCCGAAAGTGTCACAGGTTTTCTTTACGTTTGTGTTTTTAACCCAACCAGAATTCATGTTTGTGTAGAGAGGTAAATAATCATTGTTTCAGTGCCGTTGACCGAAAAGTCCATTTCTCCCCCAACTGATTTGCAAGGCCCGTCCTCGAATAGATCAAGTTTCCGTAAATGGACGAGTCTGTCAGCTGTCTGCTGTTTTCCACCGTTCGGTCTGTGAACCTTCCCCTGTCCAAAGACCACATCTCCTTGATTACTAGAGCTTTCTGACGAGCCTTCCTGATGCGCGGTGAGTCCTCCTACCTTGTTCTCCTTCAGAAATGTCGGGCTTTTGTTTTCTTTTTGTATCAGTTTTACAATCGGCCTGTCAGGGTTCACACGTGTCATGGATTTCGACTGGCATTACGTTAAATTTGTAGATTAATTTTGGGGAAAGTAAGCATCTATGCAAATCTGAACACGGATATTTTCCTGTTTCTTTCGGCTTTCTCTATTGTCCTTTAATAATGTTCCCTAATCTTCCCTGTGAAACTCCAGCACGTCTTTTGTTAGTTTATTGCTACATTTTTAAGATTTTTGGTTCCATTTTTAGATTTTGGGTTTCACTTCCTAGCTTCTTACTAATAGGGTATAGAAATGTAATTAATTTTTATCTGTTGAATTCGTATCTAGCAACTATACGAACTCTGTTTATAGAAATATTATAAACATTATTTTATTGTGGTATTATATAATATAATAATAATATATTATTATTATTATTAATTCTAATGATTTTTCTCTACACGCTTTTGGGTAGACAGATGATTTTCTTCCTTTCTGATCCTTTCCCATGATTGTTCTAGCCATATTGCGATGCCGGGGCCCTCCTGCAGAAGTGGCAAGAGCAGGTGTCTTGATTTCATGGTGTCATGACGTATGATGTGTGTTGTAGGAAGATAACCTTTTGTAGATATCATTCATTGGGTTAAGAAAGCTGTCTTTTGTATTAATTTTCTGCTGCTGCGTAACAAGTTACCATATGTCCATGGTGCCCAACACGCCTCTGTTAGCTCCGTTTGCATGGGTCAGCCTAGCTGCGGGGTTTGCTCCGGGCCCTACGGGAATGCAACCAGTGTACTGGCCAGGCTCCCGTCCCACCTGGAGCCTCGACGAGTCTTTTCCCCAAGCCCAATGAGGTGGTCGACAGAATTCATCCCCCCGCAGCCGTCTGGCTGAGGGCCCTAGCTTCCAATTGGCCGTGAGCGGCCCTGTGACTTCCTGCCACGCACCCCTCTCTGTGGGCGGCTCACAGCATGTCTGCTTACCTGAATCTCTTGTGTCTGCTAAGGTGGAGTCTTCTGTAAGGAGACCTAATCACAGGATTGACAGCCCCTCACCTTTGCCATATTCCTGCCCACACTCAACAGGAGGGGTTATTCTAGAGTGTGAGCCACTGGGTGATTGTACCACACGTTGGGTGCCCAGTTTGCTCAGTGTTTTTTTAATTAACCAATATTGAACTTGATTCATCTTTAAAAACCTATGATTACTAAATGATTTTTCTCTCTTGATGTGTTAATATGGTGGATTTTATTATTTTTCAAATATTAAGCAATCATATTTGGGAGCTAAACCTACACCCAGCATGAGGCTTGACTCACAACCCCGAGGTCAAGAGTCGCATGCTCTTCTGGCTGAACCAGTCAGGCACCCTGAACTTTATTTCAGTATAAACTCTATTTCTATTTCTTTTTCTTTAATGTTCATTTATTTTTGAGAGAGAGAGAGAGAGAGAGAGAGAGAGAGCAGGGAAGGGTCAGAGACAGGGAGACGGGTTCTCGCTGATAGCAGAGAGCCCAGAGATCACCAACCACGAGATCACGACCTGAGCTGAAGTCGGATGCATAACTGACGGAGTCACCCAGGTGCCCCTCTATTTCTATTTCTCTTACTCTGTTATTTTTCTTACCGAATCCTAAAGTTACCAATATTTACCTTCCTTTCAAATAATACCAAGATGACTCTTACTGTGCTCATCACTGCGGTTATGACATGACACACGACACGACGTGATATGGAGCGACACGACGCGACACGGACGACATGATGTGATGTGACCCGACAGGACACAGGACACAAAATGACAGGGCATGGCATGACGTGATATCACGCTCCATGGCATCACATGACATGGCGTGATGTGACGGGCTGTTGCCTGCTTTGGTCTCTTCTTGTGGAACCGGCTGCTTCGTTTAACACGCTCCTCTGCGGCTCCCCTTCCTCCACCCTTTCCACCTTGCCGGAAGAGGTGCACCCCAGAATCCGTTCTGACACCCTCACTTTCCTTGTTGTCTGATTTGATTTTTGTGTTTTAAACTTTTATTCCTCTTTCTTTCCTTCTTTCTTTCTTTCTTTCTTTCTTTCTTTCTTTCAGAGAGAGAGAGTGCATGAGTGGGGGAGAGGGCAGAGGGGCAGAAGGAGAGAGAGAATTAAGGCAGGCTCCATGCTGAGCGCAGAGCCTGGTGTGGGGCTCAATCCCATGACTCTGAGATCGTGATCCGAGCCGAGTGGGACGCTCAACTGACTGAACCACCAGGTGCCCATGTTTTCCTTTGGTTCTCATTCTGGTTACTCCTCTGGGAAATCAGACAAGTGCACAGAAGTTTGGTTCTTCTCCACCAGGACTCTTTATGTTGCATGTGGCCAAAAATCCACCTCTAAATGGCTTTGCTATAAAGCAAAGTTACCGGCTCAGGTGACTGGAAGATTCAGTCAGTGGCTCCGAGGATGTCACCGAGGTCCCCGTTGCTCTCCACCTCTGCTTTCTGTGTGGTTTTAGCTCACCCTCATGCCCCACACATTGGCCCCCTGTCAACCCCACCTCCCGCCTCGTGACACAAACGGTCGTATCAGTTCCTGGGGAAGACCGTCTTCTCTGGAAGCCTGGCTCTGGGACCCATTTGCCCACGTTGGCCTGATTTGAGCCAGCTGCCCATCCCTGAACGAGGGCGGTAAGGTAAGATAGTTGGCTGGAGCCTGCCCAAGCCCACCACGTCTGGAAGTAAGATTCATCCCGCCCAAATGCATAGTGGAGGTGGGGGAGGGGTGAGTTCACATCCAAACCCGTGGCTATTGGCTGGAGCACCGGGGGAGTGGGTGCTCCACTCCCACCAGAGGCAATGAACGAGCATGTCCCTCACCGTGCTCCTGGAGAGAGGACCGAGGCTGTCAGCACCCCTTCCTGACGTTCAGACAACGCCAAAGGGTTATTTGCTCACTGGACCCGAACCCAAACCGAATAGGGTCCTGTGGTCCCAAATTTGAGACTCAAGTAAACGTTGCATTGCCATTCTCAGAAAAAAGTCCCTAAGACATCCGAAGTAGAGCTACGTCTAGGACTTCTGAATTCTGAAACTCCGCAGAGTCACGTATCCACCTTCTCCTTCCAAGAGGTCAGGAGGTAGAAGGTGGGGAGGGTGTTTGAAGAAAGGACAGAAGTCCTGGTATTTCCCCCGATGAGTGACGGCGCGGGGGTGCCCCTGCCGTTCACGTTCTCTCTCAAGGAACACCCGATTGTTGCCAAGCGATACCCAGTGTTGGAGAGTCGGAGGCAGGACAGGTTTGGAAAGAAGCCTCTCCCGAGAGGACACTGCCCGTAGGCAGAGGCAACACCGTGTCCTTGTCTCCCACTTCCGTTTTCCAGGGGACAGGACTGCATTTCCAGAGAGGCTATTGGGTGTGACTCATCCCTGGGAAAAATGAAGTGTAAATTTCAAATTCATGCTGCCGAAATGAGATTAAGCCAGCCCTGGCCGATCTTCATGGACTCTATGCAGCAGTGACTGAAACAAGGGTCAGTGGCCTGGACCACCATGAGCGTAATCCACCGTAATGCTGGGCATAGAATCGCATTATTTTAATAATCTCATTGAATGTCTCCTAACCAGTGGGGGCCCTTGGAGATTTGCAAGTGTTAGCTCTAAATTCTTTACACGAAAGGCAGATGAATTTGAAAGTGATGGTTACCCCTGAAATATGGATACCCTTGTTTGCAGGGGGTCGGTAATGCGGGCGCTGGGCGTCCTGTGTGGTGTGAACACGTGCTGGGGGGGGGGGGAGCAGGGCCCCCTGGGTTCACGTGGCATTTACGAGATGGATGGGGGCTCCGGGGTGAAGGCCGGACGGTGGAGAGGCGCCGGGCAGGCCTGGCTTTCCGCACCGGCACGGAAGGTGCCCGCGACGTGCCCGCGACGCGCCGGTCCCTGCGCTAAGGTTTGCTTTGGGGCAGGTCACTTCTCTGGGCCGCGAGGTGCGGGTGTGACGCGCCCCGAGGAGCTTTCTCCCAGAGGCGTCGGGGTCCCCTGTGCCCCAGGTCGCTGTGCTCCCGGATGGCCGGCAGGGGGCGCTGTCCCTCGAGGGCCCGGAATTCCGCCTAAGTGTTCGGATCCGAGAACCGGGCCCACTTTCGGCTTCCAGCTTTCACAGCTGCGCATCCACCTTCCTTAAGACAGAGGACAGCGTTTTATCTAAGGGCGAGAGGTAGTTGGGAGGGGTCAGTGAGTGTCACTTGGCGGGCTACCTGCCTCGTGTTGGGTTTACCGCGTCACCGGCTAGAGAGGACACGTTACTTCTCCTCGTGACCGTGTCCGGTAAGGAAGACGCGGCTGGACCCGCCCGGGTCCTTGCGCAGCGTGGCCCGGACGGAGCACCTGCCTGGAGGAGGGAGAGGGCGCGGCGGCCGGGCCCGGACCACTCCTGGCCGCCCCGAGAGCTTCGTGGGCAGAAGGGACAGGAGCCAGGCAGGCCGACAGGGAACGGAGCGGCGAGGGGAGCCCCGGCCCCCGTCCAGCTGTCACGCCCACGCTCCTCGCCGACTGTGTGGGGGCGGCGCAGGTCCCGGGGAGCACCGGCCGGGCGGGTGCTGGTCACCTCACCAGGCTCCGGATCGGTGCTCAACTCTGGGCACCTCGTAGAACCCCCTGGGGGGCTCCAGGGTCTCACGTTCTGGAGCAGCAGGGCTTGGGGGCGCTGAGCTTGCTGCCTCCCAAAGATTCCCGGCGAGCAAGGGCTGACAACCTCTGCTCACGCCGGTGGAGTGAGTGGGGTGTAGCCTGCGGGCCCCTGTGCGACACCCAGGCTTGCGGGCTGCACACGCGTGTCCTCGCGCCCGTGGGCGCACTCCCCTCCCCGCTCCAGGCTGCTTGGGACCGCGTGTCTGCACGCCGGCCCTCGGTGTCCTGAGTCTGGCTCCTCCATCAGCACCAGCAAGATCCGGGCCTGAAACAGGCAGGCTTCTCCAGGGGCCTCTGCTCCCAACCTAAATTAAGATTTCCTCCTTTAAAAAGTCCTGTTTTCGCAAGTGTGGTCCAAGGGAAGGAAGCAGAGACAATTAGAGGAACTTGGCGGCCTGCACGTTGGGTGTTGGGTTGGAGCCCGCTCCCCTGCTGACGCCCTTTTTGTCGGGCCTCAGTTTGACAGGAGGTGGCAAGGGCCACAGGCTCAGCCCTGCCTCCGTGGTGAGCCCCCACCCAGCCTCCGAGCCTCCCCACCCCGGCCTCGGAGCCCCTGCCCGGCCGCTCAGCTTCAGGGGCCGCTGGCCTGGTCTCTGCATGCCACCCTCGGGCCACCCAGCCCGGACCCCAAGCCTCCAGGTTCCTGCTCACTCCCGATGCGCTAACTCGGGGCCGAGTTTGGGGGACCCCCGCCTTACAGCAGCCACTCGCGTTGCTTTTCTCCAGCTCCGGTCCCAGTGCAACACTGGCGGTGATAGCCGTTCCCTGGGGGGAGGGAGGTGCCTTACTGACACTCGAGGTCCTGGGCCTAGAGGGGTCACCGGTTATAATCCCTGAGGTGTGATGGATTCACTCGTGAGGGAGTTTTGGAAGAAAGCTTTAAGGAAGGGACAGCAGCAGAAATATGGCCGGATACATATTCGAAGATCTGATTTACGTCTACTAGCTTAGAAAAAGTCCCAAATATTAGGTATGATTTTTTTTTCTTTCTTAGAAATCTAGTTTTTTTGTTTTTAATTTATTTATTTGAGAGAGGGAGAGCACGTGCGGGGAGAAGGGCAGAGGGAGAGCGACAGAGAATCCCAAGCAGGCCCTGAGCCGGCCCCACGGAGTCCGAGGTGGGGCTCAATCCCGTAACTGCGAGATCATGACCTGAGCCCAAATCGAGAGTCTGCGCTCAACTGGCTGACCCCCTGGGCGCACCGCTACTATTTCTGAAAGCGCCTAAATTCTGTTCTAATTTTTGTCTAGAGCTACAAAAAAATCCCTGGGGAGGAAAGTGAGGGTCTGGCGGTTTCAGTTCAGGGACTGATTTTCCAGACGCTGGCCACCAAGACTTCTTAGTTATGAGTCCACAAATGTGATTGCAGCTGCGGGACAGCTGAGGGGACAGCTGAGGGGCATCAGTGGGGACAGCTGAGGGGCACCTGTGGGGACAGCTGTGGGCATCTGTGGGGGGAGCTGTGGGGACAGCTGCGGGGACAGCTGAGGGGAAGCTGCGGGGACAGCTGCAGAGCCCTGTTTCCTTCTGGCCCCCTCTGCCATCGTGACATCTCTTCTGATCGGTACTGTGAGTGGCCCATTGCCTCTCTGGGGCAGCCCGGGATGTCATGAGCTTTCACCACCCGGGCGGGGAGCTGGAGAGATTGAGATGACTTTTTTCAAGAAGTCAAGCGCCTGCCTGAGCACATGAGCTCATGGAAACCTGGTGACCCTCCCCGGGCTCCCTGGGGGCTTCTAACCAGGGAGGCCGGCCCCTCACAAGCTGCCACCCTGTGGAAAGACAAGACCTGTGGCTAAGGTAGAGAAGCTGATCGATCCAGGTGGCTGTTTTGTTGTAGAAAGGCAGGGCACGGGATCCTAGAAAGTTCCCTGGGGCCCCTCTGCCGGCCTTCTGGGACGGGTTCCCGCCTCGTTCGGGACGGAACTCCCCACTTGTGCTCCTGTGTGGCCCTGAAAGGACGCAGTGTTTGGAACTGACCTAAACCCTGTCCCCTGCAGTTTCGTCTGCCCGACGCCCGAGCCGGGCACGGCACGCGTGGACCCCTTCCGACGCCTACGTGTGAAGAAAAGGGGGCACTAGCTTCAGAGACCACAGAGTGAACCGTCGCAAAATTACCGAATCTCTGTAACTGCCAGCATTTACGCACTCCCACCGAGGGAAAACGAGTCACCAGAACGGAAAAATATTTTCCAAGGGGAAGATGGCTTTCCTCTTCGGTGACCTGAGAAAATTGACCACGGTTCCATTCAACATCTTCAGGCGCTTGGCTTTTGTTTCTTTTTTTTTTTTTTAATATCCTTTACCTTTTTAATAAAAAGTAAAAAACAAAAAAAAATACATCGATGTCCTGAATAGAACCTCTCTATGTAAAGGTGTCACTAAACAAATAACATAGGACCAGACAGAATAAATGGGGCTGCAAATAGCAATACAACATATTACGAAGCGCTTATGCGTGTCTATGTATATTGTATGTGAATGTGCAGGTACCTGTGTGCACCTATGTGTGTATAAATATGTAAATATTTGCCTACATACGTCACACACACACATATTTATACTGACCTCTTGAGATCGAAGTCCAAGGCACTTTTTACAATGAACAGGTTAAAGCCATTAATTTAAAACACGACTGTTTCTGGGTACATATCGATTTGTGGTGCCCACATCGCAAGTCCCGTTTTCCGTTGCTCACCTCGGAGTGTCTCCGGTGGCTGTCGTGACTGAGAGACTAGGAGTGTCTCTAGATGACTAAAGCAACTCCCCTCGCTAGTTCTCTCGGGGGAGGCGAGCGCCCACTGATGGGCGTCGCGGAAGTCACACAGCTCTCTCGCTCCGTAGCGCCTGAGCAGGGCCGGGCCACCCTCCCGCCGACCCCGCTGGCACAGGCTAAAACCAGAAACCCGGAAGGGACCTCGCGGTGGCTCTAGGCTACAAAGCAAGTTTTAAAGGAATTAGACTGGGAGAAGACCGCCCGTTTTGTACACGTCATACGACCTCGAGTGGAACTGTTTTTGTCCTCGTGATCGTACAGGACTTGACCTCATTGGGTGATTCTGTAAAGGAGGGTCAAAGAACAAATGGTTTAATTCTCCAGCTACCGCTGAACGTGCACACGGATCACTTGGGGATCTTGTGAAAACGCCAAGTTTCATTAAGTGGGGGGGGGGGGAGGGGGCGAGAGTCTGCATTTCTAAGTTCCCAGGTGCTGCTGGTGCGTGTCTGGGCCACACTGTGCATCCAGCCACAAACCCGAATTCCGGGCAAGGTCTGCTCTCCCCAAATCAAGAGTTTGCATTTGGTTTTCTTGCTCTAGACCGAAGAGTAACTTTGAGGGGTAAACAAGAATGCACCTGCTCTCTATGAACATAAAAGTCTTAGTGTGAGAGGCGCTGGAAGAGACAGCCGAAAAAGACAGTTCTATTTAGCAGCAGAAAAGCAGTAGGGACAGATCAATTACCACCAGCACGTTCATCAGCGAATTGTAAAATTGACAACAAACTAATTTCCTTTACCCAGTGCTAAACACAGGCGTCCTGCGGTCTGACGGAGCCCAGCCTCGCGCGAAACTGAGGGCAGCGCGGACACTGAGGGAGTCTCCTGCACTAAAAACAAAGCGCGAGCAGCCTGAAGCTGGCCGTTTGGAGACTTCTCTCTCAGACGGCCCGAGTCACTGACGCCTGGGCCTTCTACGTGCGAGCTTGAGAGGGCCCCACCCTGCCCCAGAGAAGGCCTGTTGCCCTGCACTCTGGGCATGTCTGCGTGGGCTTCCGGTTTGGGGAGAAAGGAGACACAGTCCCAGGGGTCCTGGGGCTCCACGCTTCGCACCTGTGCGGTATTAGCCCGAAGTGAGGAAAACGAGAGAGGGGCCTCCTGGGGGGAGGCCCACGGAGTCTAGAAAACCTTTGTTCTGTAACCAAACACATCCTGTTTTCATCTGGAAATAGTCCCTCCGTCATTCAGAGGAGGGAAGTGAGAAATTCTACATGTGTCTCAGCTATTCAGACGGGGTGGGGGGGGGGGCGGAATTCGTGAGTTGCGTAAGGAGAGAATTTCCCCCAACTCTGCCAGTGAAGACAGTGTCGGTTGAGGCTCCCTTCCCCTCAGCTACACCGGCGGGAAGGGAGCCCGGCTCTGCTGGGTCCAGCTGTTCACTGCTTCCTCCCTCCCTCTGGGCCGAGCCCCGTGTGGGGGTAAACACGGGGAGCCCCTGCTTCCTCCAGGGGCTCGCGCCTGCACGCTGGGTCTCCCTGGGCCTCCCTGGGCCTCCCTGGGCCTCCCTGGGTCTCACTGGGCCTCACTGGGTCTCACTGGGTCTCACTGCACCTGCGGAAGTGAAGCTCCAGGTCTGGTCTGACTCGGACACAAATAAGCTCACAGCGCCTGGATTTCGAGCCTTGTGTCACAGGAGCACAGGACTCTTCCTGGACCCGATTGTGACGTCCCTGAAGGCAAAGCCGGGTGGCCGAGTTTGAGACCCCTATCGTTTACATATTTACGTAGCAGGGTCTTTGCGTTTACACAGAAAGAACCTGAGCATTTTTCGAACTGGCCAGGCACAGCTACCAGGGGGGTCATGGCTTTTAAAATCTCATCTGCAATGGCTTGATAGAATTTAGGGTAGAATTTTTCCTCTAAGCTTGGAACAGGGTTCTTTTGTCTCCAGCGGGCAGGTCTTGGAGAATCAGACTGTGACGGCTCTGTGGGTCCGGGTCGGCAGGGGTCGTTAACAGTGATGTGCACTCAGAAACAGGTGTTGGGAGAGCGGGCGACGCGCAGGCCGCCAAGGACTAGTTTGATACAAAATGTGAATTGAAAGTTACAATATATTTTATAATATAGCAATATATTTCATATTTAAAATAAACGTATGCTTTCTCCTATCATTAAAAAATAGCCAGCAGTACAGAGGCAAGATGCAAATTCATACTGAAGGTCACGTGATTCTGAACACAAACGCTCCACTTTCTAAGTCGGCCACGAACGTGGTCCCTCCGCTAAATCCTGCCGCTCTCTCGTCTCCTCTTCGTCCGGTGCACAACGCGGAGTCTGGGACCGGGGTGAGTAGTGGCGCCATTAAGACCTCTGACGAAGGTGGCTGGGTCCTGGCTGGGGCTGTTCGACACGGCCGGGGGGTGTCCTTCCTCTGGGAACACGGTTGCTCCCATCACAGTCATAGTGGATTTGTCACTGATTTTTTTTTTTGGCTATAAATTCAGCATTTCTTTGGGATCCTAACTACGGGTTGGTGTTAAATTTTGTGCTTTTCCTCCATCAGCTTGATTGGTCACGACACTTCTTTAGTTTCAACACACGGTCCGGCCCAAGATGCGGCTTCCAGAATGCGCTTCTCAGGCACGTAAACAACCGTCACTCGACACTTGGCACCTGGGCGTGGAGGTCAGACGTTGGAGCTTCGATGACGGTTTTGTTCAGAAGGAACTCCAGCCCACGCGGGGCGTTTCCAGGGATCGTCACAGCTCCTCGCCTCTCTGTGTGCTCACGCTCCCCTTCGCTCACACTGCCCTGCGCTGAGTGCCGTTTCCACCTATCCCGGCAAAAACCCTACGTGTCACCCGTCTGGCGGGAACTTAACGTTAACTTCCACCCGTGTGGCCCAGGCGAAGCGCACTCGCCTCTACTAGCCGGCCGGGGGCTGGTGGTCCGGCCGGGCCCCTGGGACACCCTCGCCTGGCGCCATCGATGGCCCCAATCTCACTCGGGGTTTCCTCTGGTGGCAGCAGAGAAGGAAGGGACGACGTCTAGGGCATCACTGCGCCGGCCGCCATGCTGGAGGCCACCGGACGGCCGCGTGAGGTGCGGGGGCAGCGTCGTCAGGTTCCTGGGGCGGCATCATGACCACCGGCCAGCCTGACTTCCCGGAATCTCGGCTGCGACGCCTGTGGTCTGGGGTGAAGCGCCGGCCCGGGGTGGGGGAGGGGCCGGGGCCCGTGTGCCAGTCCCGGGTCCCTCCCGCTAATTTCCCTTCCCAGGTGAGGTGTCCTCATTGCTTTCTGGTGACTCTCGCGCACATTCACACACAACTCCCAAGCGTGGGCTCGACGGGGCCCGGTGTGGCTGCTGCTGAAGGCCAGCGCGACTCTGTCGTAAAATCTACGGCGTACTTTGTACTTAGGGGAGCTACCTATCGGCTTCCCTTTAAGCACAGAGAAACCGAGGTGTGAGGTGGTGACATTAACTGGCCAAAGGCATGGGTCCAGCATTGGAACTTAATTACTCCGATTCCGTTATCTCTAGCTTTCTTCCTGTTCCTCTCCTTCATCCACGTGGAAATCACTGGAACTCTGAGGGGGGATTCCTCAAATGTATCAGAATCATTATTTCTTCAACGCTGTTCCTTCTTGGCCTTTAAGCGGCAGCTGTCCTGGCTCACTCGAGACTGGCTGGCGCAGGCGTCCTCTGTGCCTCCTAATTTATGAAGTCGCCGCTACGCGCCCGGCACCCGCTGAGGCTGGAAGGCAGCCACGACCCAGGGCCTCACTCCCCTCGTTCTCCCGAGTGGCGTTAAGCATTTTTAGAGATATCACGTCATGACGTTGCACGTCGTGAGGATGGGAAGAGCAGTTCAGACACTTTATGACAATTTACTGATGTCGTGGCCTTCGATCCAAAAGGGGCAGATTTTTATTGGGACTTCAGTCTAAGGAGGAGCGAGCCCCGAGTCTGGTAGAATTTGCCAACTGACGCCACGTCCCGAAATTCCACAGAGACCAGCGGTCTTAGAGTATCACAGTCCGTCCCTGACTTTACAGCACATGAGGCTACAATATGGCTTAAGTGATGGGGGGGTGGCTCTGGAGTTTTAATTCAAGTGTCTGGATATTTTAGGGACTCGTAGGTATTTTATCTGGCACTGAGTTATCAGAAAAGGTATAGGAGGGCTCTGCCATTGGGTCGGCCTTCCGCGAGCGGGCAGAACTCAGTTCAGCATTAGAGTGAGGTCACTGTGAGTGAGAGTTTTACGTTAGTTCACACAGCCGATTCTCCAGCAGACAATTCAATCTCCACTGCCACCAGACTCGGCACGAGGGAACGAGAAGGCACAGCGATCACCCGCTACCTGGTCCCATCTGTCTGTGACGCGGAGGCACAGCGGGATTGGCCACAAGGCAGGCTACGGGGAGGAAACCGGGGGTGGGGGGGAACTACGCTTTGGATGATCAATACTGAGGTCATCAAGGTCGATTGCACTCGCAGGAGAGCGGATAACTTCCCCACATGAAGCTGAGGGGCTCCGTCAGGGATGTGCCCTCCCGTTTACGGTCACAAGATTGGCAAAGACTGGATCGTTTTTGAAGACTGGGCACGGTGCCGAGGAAGAAAACTCCACACAGCTACTGCACTGCCGTGAGCTCGAGTCCTGCCCCAGACGCCCCTGTGTTTCCGGGGGGCGGTGGCCTCCGCTTCCGGAGAGGACTCCAGCCCCCCTTTACCAGTGTGGCCAGCTTGGTCTTTGGCGTTCATTTGGGTGCACCGCGTTAGTGACGGGTTGAAGAATTACCCGCAGACCTCGACGGCCCAACGGCGGTCTGTGCAGGGGGGTGGCAGTGGAATCTTGCGTGCCATTTACTTGAAGTTAAGACTAACCCCCTGTGAGCGTGGACGTGCGCACACACGTCATGGGTCACAGCGGAATGGAAAGGGCGAGCAGGGGACCGTCGGTCAGCGACCGGGGCTGGAGCGCGCAGCGCGGCGGACGCGGTCTCCACCTTGTGAGTGGAATTAACGCCATAAAGAAACCGCATGGTTGTTTCATCTGCCTCCGCATCTGTTTACATGCTCGGCTGCACTGCCACTGAGAACAGGAGCACCATTCTTGGGACACGAGAAAGGAGGGTGATCTGTCGCATGATTGACAGTTGAAAGAACAAGTAGCAAAATAAAGAGCCAACAGCAGGGGCGGCAGGTGTGATGCGCAAAACACCCAACGG
The DNA here is from genome assembly GCF_016509475.1 of Prionailurus bengalensis. Taxonomy (NCBI): domain Eukaryota; kingdom Metazoa; phylum Chordata; class Mammalia; order Carnivora; family Felidae; genus Prionailurus; species Prionailurus bengalensis. The sequence continues at coordinate 68,317,786 of NC_057360.1, read as the reverse complement.
ACGTGTTCTCCGGGTACCGCGCGGAGAACAAGCCCGTTTAGGGAAAACGGCAGCAAGAGAAAGAGGCAAAAGGGGAAGGTTGGCAAGACGCCCGATCTTGCCCGGTTCCAGGGTCACCCGCCTCCTGCCATCTAGTGACTCCCTTGTCCCTAGCAGGCCTGGCCCAGTTGATGTCAGGACGTCAGAGACGTGACAACGTCCTGCGCAAAGGGAGGCCGACCGTCTGCAAACGACACCCTTCCCTGAACAGATGGGATACCGCGAACCGTGTCGTTCGCCGTCCCGCAGCCGAAGTCGAGGACCTCACGACGGGAGCGGTGACGGGGCACGTGACGGCTGCGTCACAGCACACGGGTGGTGGCCAGACACAGAGCAGTAAGGGACCGCGCCCACGCGCCTCGCCTCCCAGCGCCTGTCACGACACTGGGTCTTCACGCTTCTCAAGTTTCTTGGAGTTTGAGACACAATCGAGTAGTTTTTGCACCAAGATCACCGTGGCGCAGAACAGGCTGCTGACAGGCCCGCGTCATCTGTCCCGGCCCCCAGGGCTCCCTGAGGGTCCCGTTATTCTCCGAATCTTTCGCTTTGAGGCGGTCTCGGGCCAGGTAGAAGGGACCACGGGCCCCCCCTCCACTTCTTCCAGCTCGGTGGCCCCCAGGTAGGGACTTGGGCCCCTTTGCGCTCCTGACACCTGGGGCTGGAGCCCTGCAGCTGCGTGGACGCAGCCGAGCAAAGCCCCAGACGTGCTGGTCCTCACTCAGGTGTCACTGGGCTGCCCTTGCTGGCGCGTGCGTGTGCCCACGTGCGGGGACCCCGTGCCCTCCCCTCACGTGCTCCATGGGAACACGGCTGGCTCAGATATACGGAGGAAACTCTGTGGGGCTGTTGTTTTTAGAAGACTGCTCATCCCTCCGGAATGCCAACAAGTCTGGCTGGGCGTTCATCTCTAGCCGAGCAAGCAGGGTGCGCCCCCAGGGTGAGGTGCTCTCTCTAGCCTGCGTCTTTAGGGAAGCTCAGAATATGCCCGACACTAGCAAACCCCCTGAGCTGAAAGCACCCACATTCAGATTCAAGCCAACTCCACGTGCATTACAGAGCGCCTACTGTGTGCACAGTAAGGTACCGGGTCCCTTTCTAGTGGGTCAAGTTCAAGCGAGAAAAGACCTGGGTTGAATGTGGGGTGTGTGCGTGCACAGATGTGCAAACACACAGGTTTATATGGGTATTAATATTGGATGGAAAATCTGGTTTTACTTTTTTGTGTGTGTCTAAATTGGGTTTTATGACTCCGGCATGAGAGGAGACAGCGCCTGTTCTGGCCAGTGTCATCCAGAGGCAAGGAGAGGGGTGTGCCCAGGAACCCTGTGAGGAGCCCACGCCCAAGCCTGACACCGCCCCCGGGGGACCCTCCTCTGGGCTCCTTCCCCGTTGGCCCCTTCCGTGTACCTGTCTGCCCCCTCCACCCCCGCTCCCGCGCGAGACCGGAGATCGCGCGTGGATTTCTGTTCTGCGCCACCGCTTCCTGTCCCCCCCCCCCCCCCCCCCCCCCCCGTCTTCCCGCTCCCAAGTGGAGGCACCTAAACAGAGATTAGATTTCTGGTTTCGAGGCGTATCCAACCAAGCACGCCCAACGAACGGAGCTACTTAATTAGCTGGTCTCTCTTCTTTGCGCTCCCTGCTCTGATTGTTCCTTGATGGCGCAGTGACCAGGACAGAGTCGATTTGCATCTTAAGACCTATGGGTTCCGCTTCCGGAGCGGGCGTTCATTTAGCAGCTGCTGGAGCTCGTGTACGGGGTCGGGAAGGAGGCGGAGCTGACCCCGAGGGGGCTGTCGGAGGGCGGGGGCGTGTGCGGGGTGCCCGCCGCGCCAACCCGGGCCTCGGCGAGGGCGGACAGGAGCTGCTGCTGCTGGCGGAGCGCGTCGGCGATGAGGAGGGGCAGGGAGCTGAAGCCGGCCGCCAGGTGCTCCAGCTTGGACTCCAGGCTGGCGATCTGCTTCTCCAGGTCTTCGCTGCGGTCGTTGAGCTCCGTGATCAGGTCGTACATGACGTTCTGCATCTGGACAGAGAGACGGGCGCGGGTCGGCACGGGTGGGTCGGCCCGGGGGCTGCGGCAGAACCGACGCTCCCAGGTCGCGCGGGGGCGACGCCCGCACCAGCGCGTCCGGTCCGGCCGACCACGGACAAGTGCTTACCTTCCGGAGACCTGGAGGTGCGGGCGCGCCGAGCACCGACGCGCCGCGTGGGAACGGCGACGGCCCGTTAGGAAATGCGTTTAATGGGGGGAAGAGCTACTGTTTCTCAGAGCGGGGAGTCTCCGGACCGTCTTCGGGCCCTCGCTGACCCGACCGCTCCGCTCAGAGGCTGCGGGAGCCTGACGGTCAAAGACAGGGCAGCGGGCGCGGCCACGGTCCAAGCACGCGTCTGCAGCCCGGCGGCAGGCCCTGGGACCCTCTGAACGGTGGGCTCCTTATCGAGCAGGAGTTAATAACTGCACGTGGCCCCGGCACCTTGGCCCCCCGCTGCTCCCAGCACCGCGGCCAGCAGAGTGGTGGGTGTCGGGTGAGGGACCTAACCCCTCCCTGGGTGGCCCGCGGCCACGCGGAGTTCCTCATGGGGTCGCAGCCCCTCCCCTGCCCGGGCAGTGGGGAGGGGTGCCGCCTTGTCCGGGCCCCCCCCCCCCTCCCCGCCAAGGGCCGGCTGAGGCCTTTGTCCATCTGCCACGGTTCAAAGTCTGCCTCCGTCCTGTCCTGCCTCCTTTACTCGCGATCGGGCCCCCCAGGAAGCCTCCCGCCTCACTGCCGTCTCCCGGAGCCCCTCCACCTGCCCTGCGTCCCGCCCCCGCTTCACGGCGCAGCCCCGCCCCACGCCCGCTCCAGGTCCTGCCCACCTGCTCCCGTCCCCTTTCGTCCCACCTTCTGTGGCGCTAGCCCACTTCTTACCCCTGAGTGTCTGTCCTTGTCTGCGTCACCCACTGTGTCACCCGCTGGGAGGGGGGCTCCTTCAGGGCAGGGACCCTTCCCTGGTGGGCTCCCCGATGTGTCTCAAGGGCCTAAAACAGCCCGTGGCACGTGGGAGAAGCTCCACGAACAGTCGTGGACGGGGTGGGGGGTGGATGTCCCGTGCACGTGGTGGGACGCAGTTCACAGCACAGATTATCCGCGTGTACCTAGAAGTTTCCTCAGCGTTTACCACTGAGACCTGTGTGTCTGGAAGCAAGGGAAGAAGACCGCGAGGGCCCCAGCCCGGGGCTGCCTGTGAACGAACCCTGAAGGAGGCCGTGGGAACGGGGCAAAGAGGGGAGCCCCCAGGGAGCCGAAAATCAAGCGAAACTCAAGAGCCATCAAATAAGCTTGCTCCTCGGAGGAAAGTCCTAAGACGGTCGGAGCAGAGCTAACAAACGGGGCTCAGGCCGGGCCACCCTTTCCCTCCTGCCTCAGGCGTGTGCCAGAGACCCCGTGTCCCCCAGGGGCCCCGCCACGCCCTCCAGCTGCCCGACCACAGACCTGGGTGCTGCCGCCCCAGCACAAAGTTCCACCCGGCCCGCCTACCCCCTCCAGTCCAGTCCAGCCCATCGTTGCGTCTGAACCACGTGGGCCCCAGCCTGAGCCACGGTCGTGCCCCACGGTCGTGCCCCGAGGTCCGGACATCTCCCTCATCGGGCCACTTTCTGATCATAATGTGGCTTCCTGAGTGGGCCTGTCACACACTCCTCTATGCGACAGCAACATTTCTTAGTAAATTAACAAGTGACAGGGGTGTCTGGATGGCTCTGTCGGTTAAGTGTTTCACTCTTGATCTCGGCTCAGGTCATGATCTCAGTTTTGGGAGTTGGAGCCCCACGTCGGGCTCTGCGCCGACAGTGAGGAGTCTGCTTGGGATTCTCTCTCTGCCCCTCCCCCCCTCTGCCCCTCCCCTGCTCCCCCCCCCACACTCTCTCTCAAAATAAATAAACTTAAAAAATTAAAAAAAAAAACAAAACAGAACAAGTGACACCAGGCTTGGGAGTGAGAGCCCCAAGAGCCCTTGGCCCCTGTGGCTCCCAGTCCCCACGGTGGCCGTGGCCGAGGGCCAGGTTGGCGGTTGCCCCCAGGCGATGTGGCCCTTGGTCATCTGCCAGTAACATCCTGGTCTCATTCGTCTGAAACTCCAAGTTAGGCCAGCAAGACGCAGAGACCCTGGTGCCTGGGCCACGGGGGCGGGGACCAAGGTGATGGGGAAAAGCAGAGGAATGGCAGGTGGCCAAGTCTGAGGGCCGGAGAGGAGATGGGGAAGGGGACGCTGAGGGTCCCCGGAGGAGCCGGTGCAGAGGCGGGACGAAGGCAGCCCAGCCTGGGAGCCCCCAGAAGAGACGGCACGTCACCAATGAACAATCCAGAACCTCCTGGAGATGCACGCTGTTTCCGGCACGTTTATTTGCCTGCAGGGCCCGATGAGCCTCTTTTGAGTCTCGGCCTCCCCTCTGCGTCAGAATGAGAACGGCCTTCTGCAAACCCTGCCGACGCTTCACGAAGCATCCACACAGACAGCATCTCATCTGATCGCTTGAGCCTCAGACGTTAGGGAGTTTCTGCACGCGTTGATTGAAGAAAGTGAAGCCAACGAACAAAGACCCAGGTCCTGCAGCCGCCAGCCCGTCACGTCCCGAGGCCACGTGCCCCTTTTCCTCATCTCGAGGGGACCAGAGGGCAGGGGTGGGAAGGCGGCCAGCTGAGAGGACGCGGCGCTACGGTGCCCCCGGCTCCGGTGACTGGCTGCTGCCGCCGGGGCCTTGGGTGGGTCTCCTGGGGGGGAGGGGGGAGCCAGAGCCCCTCTCTCCCGGCCTCACCCCTGCCCCACGCAGCCCTGCCGAGGCCTCCCTCAGCCCCTCCCCGCACACCCGTCCTTCGTCACTGACAGTTTAGCTCCCCGAGGGGCTTCCCTCCCCGGGCCTGCCCCTCCCTGGGCCCGGCTCCCGGAGACGCGGCGGGTGGCGTTCAACCAGCGCGGGCGTGAAGGTCGGTTGGTCTGCTGTTCCCAGTCGGACATTCGCCACACTGTGTCCCGCCAGGCGACGGGTGGGGCCGGAGACCTTGCTGCTTGCGGGAGGACCTCTTGGGTGACGCTGTCGGGCCCTTCCCGAGTGGCGCTGGGCGGGTCCCCGGCAGCTTCAGGCTGGTCGTGAGTGGTCCGCCTCTTGAGAAGTAGAGAGACCCCCCCCCGCCCCCCGTCTGGGGCCAGAAAGGCTGGCCTGGGGGGATTCGAGGAGGCAGGAAAACGAATTCCCAGTCATAGCCGTGTGACCTGGCGCATGGCCACCGACGTCTCAGGCGTCCCCGTCGGTGTGCGTCGCCCTGGGCCCTTGCCGTGCAGCTGACAGACACGCGGACGTCATCTGCCGTCCTCGAGCACCGAGCGGCTGGCTCCTGGCCGGGTCCTCACGGCCACACCCGGGAACCCTGGCGGCGTCCCCACGTCCCGCCAGTCACCTCGAGAGGGCATCCCCGCGTCCCGCCGCGTCCCGCCACTCACCTTGGAGAGGTCCACCAGGGTGTTGGCCTGGTCGCTAAGCTTCCTCTGCTCCATCTTGACGCTCCTCAGTCTGCGGGAAAGAGTCACCGACAGCCGTGCTCTCCAAGTGCGCGCGGCACCGAGCTCCCGGTGCGGACCCCACGTCCACGCCCGTCCCCCTCGTTCTGGACCTGGCGTGGGGACCTCGAGCACAGGTGACAACTGACCAGAGTCGCGGCTGCTCAGGTCCCCGAGAAAGCAAGGTCTGGTCTCCGTGCACGCTGGCCCTCGGTGGCTTCCGCCCCCTGGCCACTCTCAGGTCATCTCTGCCCCTGCCCGCCCCCACCCCCCACCCTCCCAGCCTCCAGTGAGAGCGAAAGGCTTCACCCCTGCTCCTCCACTGTGTTTAAAGTACCTCTCTGTGGGCATCCGCGGAGGTGCAGGTGTGTGCGTGTGACTGTGTGTGTGTGTGTGTGTGTGAGTGTGTGTGTCCGCGTGATGTGAGGGTCCGCGGAGGTGCAGGTGTGTGTGTGTGTGAGTGTGAGAGTGTGTGTGTCCGTGTGATGTGGGGGTCCGTGGAGGTGCAGGTGTGAGTGTGTGTGTGTATGAGAGTGAGTGTGTGTGAGCGTGTGATGTGCAGGTCCGCGGAGGTGCAGGTGTGAGTGTGTGTGTGTGTGAGAGTGTGTGTGAGCGTGTGATGTGCAGGTCCGCGGAGGTGCAGGTGTGAGTGTGTGTGTGTGTGAGTGTGTGTGAGCGTGTGATGTGCAGGTCCGCGGAGGTGCAGGTGTGTGTGTGTGTGCGCGCGCGAGTGTGCAAGAGTGAGTGTGTGTTCACGTGATGTGGGGGTCCGCAGAGGTGCAGGTGTGTGTGTGTGTGTGTGTGAGTGTGTGTGAGTGTGTGTGTCCGTGTGATGTGCGGTTCTGCGGAGGTGCAGGTGTGTGCGTGTGATTCTGTGTGTGTGTGCGCGAGTGTGTGTGTGTGTGTGTCGCATGATGGGCGGGTCCGCGGAGGTGCAGGTGTGTGTGTGTGATGTGTGTGTGTGAGTGTGTGTGTGTGTCCGCGTGGTGTGCAGGTCCGCGGAGGTGCAGGTGTGTGTGTGTGTGTGTGTGTGTGTGTGTGAGTGTGTGCGAGTGTGACGTGTGTGTGTGTGTGTCCGTGTGATGTGCGGGTCCGCGGAGGTGCAGGTGTGTGTGTGCGAGTGACTGAGTGTGCGAGTGTGTGAGAGTGTGTGTGCGAGTGTGTGTGATGTGTGTGCGAGTGTGTGAGTGTGTGTGTCATGTGATGTGCGGGTCCGCAGAGGTGCAGGTGTGTGTGTGCGAGTGAGTGTGCGAGTGTGCGTGAGTGCGTGTCCGTGTGAGGTGCGCGTCCGTGGAGCCTCCGCCTCCTTCCCCTTCCGCAGCGCCCCGCCTGGTGCTTGGGGGCTGCGGGCGTGACAGGCGCCCCCCGGGACTTGCTGGGCGGGGACGGCGCGGGTGTGCCCCGTGCTTCCGGGTCAGGGGGTCCCGGCCCAGGCTGGCGGCCGGCGGCCCCGGCACATACTCACTGGTGGATAGCTTGCAGGAACTTCCTCTGGTGCTTCCGGACCTTGGCGTGGTCGATCTTCTTCAGCAGCTTCGTGTGCTTGTAGATCAGCCACGTTTCCCGAAGGACGTTGGCCGCGGCGTTCTTGATCTGAGGAGAAACCGACAAAGCAGGCGGTCGGGTTAGTCTGCCGAGGTTCACGTCGTCTGTTTGCTACTTGGGCCACCTCTGGGGACCCGGTTCTGCAAAGACCCCTCGCCTTCAGCGATCCGTGCACCCCGACGGAGAGGGTTCTGGTTCACCTCCTGTCACTCCTGCCTCGGACACAGCGGACGAGCCTGGGGTCGAGGGCATTTCTTGTCTCTCGATTGCTTCAGGCCGCCTCTCGACCGCTGTTCCTGGTGCTACATTTAGTCAGGCTGCAGCCCCGCCACCGGCCGGGCGGCCCCGGGGGCCCCCGTGGGCAGAGACACGCGGGCCACCGCTCCCGGCTCTACCTGGGACCTCCGTCTGGGGCACCCGGCACCTCTCTGGGATCCCGAGAGCGAGCGGGCTTCTCAACAGCGGGCGATTCTGAAAGGCCCTTGGAGGACAGGCAACGTCTTTCCCACAAACGGAACCAGGGGCCCGGCAAGTCCGCCGTGTTCTTTCCCAAACGGCCAAAAGCATTTAGACCGCGGTTCTGCACGTAAGCGTAAGCCGGCGTGAGGCTGAAACGATCTCAAGGCGGCGTCTGAAAATCGGCGAAGATATTTAGGTGTGAGGCCCGCACTGCGTCTCGGCCAACGCTGGCTCCTTCGCGGCGCTCGGCGCTCCACGCCGTCAGCTGTCGACGTGGAAAGCGCGGATCTGCCCGGCTCCCGACCGAGCTGGGACGCGTCAGTGACATCCAGATGGCAGGGGACGAAGTTTTAATCCAAACACAGACGTCTTCAGCCATTAGTGGCGACAGCAAGGGACACTCACGGAGCGCGAGCCAAGCGGAGTCTTGAGGAGCCGCCCCCGTTTCCGGGAGCCGCGGGAGCCGGGCCGGTGCAAATCGAGCCCCCGGCCAGAGGGACTTTAGGGGAAGCCGAGCGCCCAGGCCCGCTTCTTCGGACGGCCGTCCCGGACGGGATGCTGTCAAAACGCCGAGGCGTGTGCGAGGGCCCAGGAGGCACTGTTCTGCAGGCTGAGAACTTCTGTGTGCATCTGTTGGGAAAATTTATGACCGAGGCTGGAGCATATTTTTCATTGGTGCTGAAGGGATGTTTTTAAAAGAACAGCTAAGTCTTCTCAGAAATGTCTAAGTGACATAAACACTGCTTTTTTGTTCGGTAAAAATCCACTGGGAAAACGGTTTTAAGTGGCTTAATTGCCTGCTTCTGGCACCTTCCTTCCCCGAGAGGAAGCAGGTGTTGGTGAGCAGGAGCTCACACCGGCAGGCGCCCAGGTGAGCGGCGGGGGGTGGGGGGGCAGGAGCCTCCTGGACAAGCCTGCGACTTGCGCAGGGGGAGGCCCATCAGACACGTGCACCCTCCGGTTTGCCTGGGCGCTTAGCCTCCGAGGGAGGCCCCAAGGCCAAACAGGAGAAAAACCCTCTCCCTGCGTTTAGGACGATCGGCCGAGCCAGGCTGCACCCTGTCCCCCGTGGGGGGCCGGCCGAGCCCCGGAACACCGCCGCGGGCCTTCGACACGTGTGTCGGCGTTGAAGTGGAGCGGACGGGTGAGACCGGAAAGGCTGCAGGCTCATCCTCGTTCCCGAAGTTACGGGCGTTTAGGAGAAGATGCTTAATCACCTCGCAGGTGGGAAACCTCAGTCCTTACGCTGAGGCTGTCGTGAGGCCCCAAGGAGGCGGCTATGGTGGTGTGGACGGGGTGTCGGGCCCAGGTCCGAGCGCCTCGCGCACCAACTCATGGGGGGGGGGTAGTGCGACCCCCGTGCGACAGACGAAGGAAGAGACACAGCCCAACACCACGGAGTCATGGATGGTAAACTGAGTCATCCCGGATTTCAGTGTCGCCAGACTGTACACGCACAGGTGGTAGTGACCGTCACCTCGCCCAGACCCCAGGACGCGGCGTGGGACACAGGGCGTGAGGGCTGGAGTCACACGGCCGGCTGGCGGCACAGCCAGGCCCGAGGAGGACGTGAGGTTCCACGTGGTCTGAGGAAAAGACCTGACCAGACTTCGTCTCCACACAAACAACCCTAGTTCCCGTTTTCCAGGATCACGGGATTGGAAAAGCCTTCGCACCTTTATTGTGTTTTTTCTACTCCTCGGGGCCCTCGCTTAAGCCACATAACAGAGCAGGGGGGCAGGCCCGCGCCTCACTTCAGCCCAGGTCTCGGCTGGACAAGCACAGCACCGCCCGGGCAGCTGAGCACGCGGCCACGTCGTGTGAGCTGGAGCCCCCGGTGCACTCGGGAAGGTGACGCGAAACGCGAGCCTTGGTGCCGGCTCTGAAATTAACTGCCAACAAAAAGCCTGGCACAAAGCTAAGCGCCTCGATATCTGCGAAAGAAGAAACGGGCTCTTAGCCGCTCCGCGCCCTCCCAGGCTCACGGTCAATGCTACTCGACCAGGGCCCCCCCTTGGTCACCCGGTTGAGCTCTGCCGACACCACTGGGGTGTGAGCGGTCGAGGTCGTGTGCCCCTCCTGGGGTCCGCCGCGCTGCTGGGAAGGGGGGACCGGGGACCCTCTGAGCTCTCCTGGCGGGCAGGGCCGCCAGGGCCGGAAGGTCGCCTGGGGCTGGGGGTGGGGGCGGGGGCGGGAAGGGTCAGGGCCCCGAGGAGGGCTGGGCAAGGCCGGCCGCCATCAGGGCCCCAGGGCTGGGTAGCGGAGGCCTGCCCGCACGCGGCAGGCTGGCTCCAAACGGACGAACACACGCGCTGGCTGGGAGGCCACACACCGTCTACCCCGGAGGACGGACTCGGTGGCCTACGAGCTTCAGGGGCGGCTCTGAGGCCGCCGGGCCCTGGGCCAGGAAGCCATCCGACCAAGGTCTCGCAGAGAGTAGCACAGCTGATGTTTACCCAGCTCACTGTGTGCCAGGCTCTGTGCTAAGCACCTCGTGTTTACACGGTTTCCTTCACCCTCAGGAAAGCCTCGCCGGTGCCTGGAGTTACCGTGTGCTCTTTGGCCGTGCTGCCGAGTGGCCTTCACACAACACGCGATGAGCGCCTGTCCTGGCGGCGAGGACACCGGGGTCCTGCCCTCGAGAGGCACACGATCGTGCCGAGACAGCGCACGGCTGGTCCTGTCAGGTAGTGAGGGCGAGAGGCAGCACGGGGCAGCGCTCAGAGGGTGACGGCGGTGCTGCGGGTCTGTGTCCAGGACACGGGGAGCCACCGGGCCACCGGGCCCTTCAACGCACAGTGGCTCTGCCTCTGTCCACCCACGGCCCACCCACTGAATGTGAGCTCCCTCCCCGCCCCCACCTCCACCCCCAACCCAAGGAAACGTCACCAAACACACTTGTCTGTTCCCTGAGCTCTTGGCTGCATCACCCGGGGCAGCGGCTTGCTCCCCGCACCCTCCACCCCCCACCAATGCCCCGGCTGCCTGCCGCTCAGCCCCTCGGAGGGTTGTCAGCTGCAGGAGGACCAAGGGGACAGCCTCGGACAGGCACCTTTCCTGGCCCCCGTGCCTCCAGCAACCTCGGGGAGCCCCCAGTGACCCTCCAGGGAAGGAATCGCCAGCCCATTAGCTGCCGGAATGGTCCCCGGTGGGGAGGGTGGTCCACCTGAGGCTGGAGAGGGGACGGGAGAGGGGACGGGAGAGGAAACAGGGCAGGCCTGGCAGACGCGTTCGAGGAGCTGCCCAGGTTGGATTTAGATGAACAGAGGACATCACGGGTCGCCCCGTCTTCAGGCACTTGTCGAAGGCCTCTGTTAGCACTGGAAGAGAGGGTCTCGCCCTCCCCACCTGCCAACCCCCCCCCCCTCCCTTGCCCTCACCCCCACAGCCTCCCCGCCGGCTTCCTTTCCTCTGTCCACCCGCCCAGTCCTGCCCCGAGTCCTTGCCAGGCTTCACGGTCCACACCCAGGGGCCAGCCTCAGTGCTGGGAAGGCGGCTCAGCTCGGCCCCTTGGCTGGCAGGAGCGGGGGCGGGTGGTCCTGTGGTTCCAAGTTAGTCCGAAGCTCCTTGCTCCGAGTGCCAGGGTGATGGATGGTGCTTAATTCCACAGGGACTTCAGCGTGGAGCTCGGCCTGGGTGCAGGCACGCGGGTTTCTCTCCCGCAGGCCTGGGCCCTAACCGCCGTGCCAAGTGGCCGGTAACTGACTGCTCTGAGAAGCCCACGGGTTATGGCCTGCAGCCCTGGTTAAGGCCCTGCGAGCTGCAGGTGATCCACAGGCCCTTTCTGGGGAGGGTTAGTATTCTCACAACTGGTCAATTGATTACTTGGTAAGGTTTTAAGAGATTAAGACCTGTTATGAGTAAACTTTTGAATTAACCTGCTGGAAGAAAGGGTTTTTCCAGCAGGATTGTGATACAACTTTTACATATGCTCATAATGAAAAAAGAGTTTTCTTTAGCACTGATCAGTAGATACCGGGGTTACTCAGGGTTTTGAGCGGGGGTGGGGGTGATATGTTCAGAGCTGAGTCTTGGAGCCTAAGGGGACCCACACAGCGCAGGAAGCCCGGGGCCAGGGAGGTTCACGAAGCGGGGAGGGCAGCAAGGACCTGTGTCGGTTCTGAGCGTGGTGCGCGGGGTGCCCGGGGGCCAGTGTGCGGGGACAGCCGTGGCCAGATGGAATCCAGGCTCGGGAAGCCCTGTGGGGTCCAGGGCAGAGAGGCAGAGACACTGCTAAGTTTCCAGGCCTGGAGACCAGGGTGGTCAGGAGAAGGAACTAGCATAGGAAAGATGCGGGCTTGGCTTTGATCTTACTCGTCGACTTCGTGGGGAGATGTATTTAGACAAAGTATCTGTCACAGCAAGGGCAGGGAGACACAGTCCTCAGCCAGTGGCACACGCCGTGGTCCGACGTGGACAGTCGACGTGCGGACAGGACGCCTCCTGCCCACGGTGCTCCTCAAGCCGTGTGTCCCCGGGGAATGTGCCCAACGAGCAGAGGTGCTCTTTGAGGGTGGGCGGGGACCGCCCGTGACCCACTGTGGTGTCCCCGGAGCACGGAGGGTGGTGGCCCACGGGGGACTGATGACAGGTATGTTCAGTCGCACGGAACAGAGAGACGGGGACTCGTAGCACTGAGCAGGAGGAAAGCTGTGCGCGTCTCTGTGCGCATCACACGTATATGGTCTGGCAGCCCAGGGCTGCTGCGGCGAGGTCGCTGTGGGCAGGTCTGATTTTTTTGGTTTTAATTTACATCCAAGTTAGTTAGCATATGGTGCAACGGTGATTTCAGGAGTAGATTCCTTAGTGCCCCTCCCCCATTTAGCCCATCCCCCAAGCCCTCCCGTAACCCTCAGTTTGTTCTCCAGATTTGAGTCTCTTCTGTTTTGTCCCCCTCCCTGTTTTTATATTCTTTTTGTTTCCCTTCCCTTATGTTCCTCTGTTTTGGCTCTTACAGTCCTCAGATGAGTGAAGTCATATGATTTTTGTCTTTCTCTGACTAATTTCACTTAGCTAATTTCACTAATAATAGCCTCCAGTTCCATCCACGTAGCTGCAAATGGCAAGATTTCATTCTTTTTGATTGCCGAGTAATACTCCATCGTACACATCTTCTTTATCCATTCATCCTTCGATGGACATTTGGGCTCTTTCCGTCGTTTGGCTGTTGTCGACAGCGCTGCTGTAAACGTGGGGGTGCATGTGTCCCTTCGAAACAGCCCACCTGTATCCCGTGGAGAAATGCCTAGCAGTGCAATTGCTGGGTCGTAGGGTAGTTCTATTTTTAGTTTTTTGAGGAACCTCCATCCTGTTTTCCAGAGTGGCTGCACCAGTCTGCATTCCCACCAACAATTCAAAAGAGATCCTCTCTCTCCACATCCTCGCCAACATCTGTTGTTGCCTGAGGTGTTACTGTTAGCCATTCTGACAGGGGTGAGGTGGTATCTCACTGTGGTTTTGATTTGTGTTTCCCTGATGATGAGTGAAGTTGAGCATTTTTTCATGTGTCGGTTGGCCGTCTGGATGTCTTCTTTGGAGAAGTCTATTCATGTCTTTTGCCCATTTCTTCACTGGATTATTTGTTTTTCAGGTGTTGAGTTTGAGAAGTTCTTTATAGATTTTGGATTCTAACCCTTTATCTGCTATGTTGTTTACAAACATCTTCTCCCATTCTGTCGGTTGCCTTTTAGTTTTGCTGATTGTTTCCTTCGCTGTGCAGGAGCTTTTTATTTTGATAAGGTCCCAGGAGTTCATTTTTGCTTTTGTTTCCCTTTGACTTTTTAAAATATTTATTTTTGAGAGAGAGAGAGAGAGAGAGACAGAGTGCGAGCAGGGGAGGGGCAGAGAGAAGGAAGACGCAGAATGAAGCAGGCTCCAGGCTCTGAGCCGTCAACACAGAGCCTGACGCGGGGCCCGAACCCACAAACCACGAAATCATGACCTGAGCCGAAGTCGGACGCTTAACTGACTGAGCCACCCAGGCGCCCCGAGAAGGTCTGACTGCACTAAATGCAGGAAGACATTGCCACCAGAGTTGACAAGTTATACAAATGACTGAACAGCCATGGATTCAGGCAAACCAGAAACTGGGTTCCTACCCTGTGCTGCCATTGGCTCCTCCCACCTCTGCGTCTTGCTCTGAGGCTCGGGCAGGTGTCAGAGGAGGGGAGCTGGGCTCTCCGAAAGTGGGTCAAGGTGAGCAGAGGCCAGGGCTGGCCAAGCGCACCGGCACCTTCCTGCCAAGCAAGGTTTGGAGAAGAGCCTCCGGAAGGCCTGGTCCCTCCAGCTTTGAAAATCCTCGCTCTGAAAGAGGGGCCCCTTCGCCGTGTTTGCTTCTCTGGGAAGAGATTAGACGTTCAAGGGACATTTCAACGGACTTAAGTGTTCTCAGAGAAGCGAGCCCTACTTCTCAAAAAGTAAGTGGCCTCGAGGAGGATTTACGGAGCGTCTTGGAAGGGTGGAAGCTGGCCACCACAGTCTGCGCTCGCACACTCAGACCGCAGGACGGTCGTTTATTTTCCCGCCGTATGAAGGTGCTGGCTCTCTGAGTAGCCTGAGACAAGGAGCACGGAGCAGACCGGAGGAGACGGAGACGGTAAGGAAGCAGCTCCTGAGAAGGGTTCGAGGCCAGCTGTCCTGCCCCTCTCTCGCGCGCCGGATCGTTCGTAGGGGAGCCGCCAGGGCGCCTGTGGCCAGGTGCTCCAGTGGCTTAGCTGACCTGCTCAGTCGGCACCCAGCCGGGCCTTGTGTGCACGTGCCGGGGCTGGCATCTGGGAAACCCACTCAGAAACCCGCTGGGAACGGCCCTCAGCGCTGCCGTCTTGAAGGTAAATTGTGTTTTCTCTTGTGCAGTGGACAGTCTGGGCCACGCCGTGCCACGTTCAACCATCCGCATGTCAACGCTAGGCTATTTGCCCGGACCCGTTCCTTTCCACATCTGTGGAGGCTCTTTGAAGAATCCGATACATGTAAATCAAAGACCAAACAGTCAAACCCCATCGATTATTCTGCTGAGCATGCAGACGCCTCAGCACCCTCATGTGCTCCCGCGGCCTCCCCAGCACTGGCCGTCCAGTGGCCGGCCGGGTCCCTCACACTTTCACTGCCGCGGCTGTCATCACAGGGTCCTGCGGAAGGCCTGCCACAGCGGCCAGGTCCCCAGCACAGGCTCTGATGCCCTCTCGGCTCAGGGACAGGACAGCCTCACAAGACATCCTCTTGCTGACCTGTGTCTTGCCTGCAGCTCTAGAGAGTTCTAGAGAGTTCTCCATAAGAGCTGTCGTTAGGAAACGGCTCCCACCTTGCTTGTGAGCGGTTGTCCGGGAAGGACCCATCTTGTCCCTCCCACGGGGCCGTCCCCTTGCCTGACGATCTGGCGGGCCTTCTGCGGCCGACCCCTCCCCCCGTTCCCGCCTCCAGATTTCCTCCTCCTTAACCGCCAGTGAGGAGATGGCCCAGAAACCCCAGAAGGGGGCTGGGTGATGACGTTTAGAAACGTGGGCTCTGCTGCGATGGTCGTCTTTAATGATTTTGTAGAAAGAAGTGCATTTAGATACATTTCCAATATCGTTTTTCAGACCCAACTGCCCTTCCTACTGTGAACATATCTGAGCCTGAACGAAAACGCTGCCTCGTGCTGAGCGGTTAGTTCAGCGCCGCCGGGAGAGGGCGCGGGCGACGCCACCGGGTGCCGCAGAGTCGACCGTGCCTGCACCGCGCACCGTGACCCGCTGGGAGACGGGAGCCCCTGTGTGGAGGCCGCGGGCTGGGCTCTGGGCTCCCTCGACCCCCGGTGGAGAGTGTGACCCGACCTACATCGCAGGACCGTTTGCCTGCGGCTCGCTGCCACGCGGGTCGGAGTCCCCCCGAGTCGCGGACGGCGCTGTTTTACCCGTTTGGTGAGCTGAGTGTCCATCATGAAGTTGTGCACGTGCTTCTCCGCCTTGGTGAGCTCCAACTTCCGGGCCACCACGGCCACCACGAGGGCAGTGCAGCCCGCACCCTGTGGGGCGACAGCAAGGGGCGGGGGAGGGCACGTGAGCACAAGGCAAGTGCAGGCAGGAGACGGGAGGGACCCCCCTTCGCGCCCACTGCGGGGGTCCTGGGAGTGGACGGGCACCTGGAGCCTTCCGGGGCCCCGAATGCCACCCTCGGGAGGGGCCCGCCAGCCTCTTGGCTTGGCCGAAGGGCTCACCTCCGGGTGCCCGAATCTTCCCACAACCAGCCAGTTCCTAACGGAGCAGGGCGGGGCTGAGGCTCCGGGGACAGTCCCCGGTCATCGGCAAGGCTTTGCGGACACCAGGCCCGCTCTCCGGCTTGCTTACACACGCCCAGCGCCAGCCCCAGACCGGGGCCAGGGGAGAAGACCACGCCTACGCCAGAGGGGGGCCAGCTTCACTGCCCTGGAGACTTTCCCTGGAACCATCCAACAAAGAGACAGCGCAGCCCCAGGCGGCACCCCACGGCTGTGCTCGGCCCGCACTGGGGTCCTTCTGCCCAGAGGCCCCGGCTGCGACGCGGCGCCGGGACTGGCCCTGTCTCCCTCCCACCAGAGGCTCCTCGGGCCCACGCTGTGGAGACACAGCAACACTCCTGCTCCGACCAGGGCTTAAGGGAACCCCCAGACGCCCTCAGTCCTTCCCGGACCAACGTTCTCACTCTGCGGGGCGGACGGGGGTCCCAGAGCCCCCTCCTCGAGCCCTCGGCCGCGTAAGTGACAGTCTGGGGAATCAGCACACCCTGGTGCCCTCCCTTGTCCTCCTGGTGAATCTGAGTCCTGTGCAGTGTCTGTCCCAACCCACCTGCCAGCTCGGGGACAGGGAGGTTTATCCTCTGCTCATCCTTCTGCCCTGCCCTGCTCATGCCCTACCCCAGCCTTGCCCCTGCCCCTGCCCCAGCCATGCCCCTGCTCTATCCCGCACAATGGCCTCACGGGAAGAGAGGAGCAGTCTGGCCCTCTAGATGCGACACTATTTGCCCCGAGCCCGGTTTAGCACTTAGAGGTGGCAGGACTGAAAGGCTCCATCCTTGATGTTTTCGGCTCATCGGTCTAAGTTAGAAATAGAAATGAACGCTTTAGGAGGCACGTAACCAGTACCGCAGCTGGGAGGGGTGTCCATGGCGAGCCCCCTCCCCTCCGTGGGCAGCGAGGCCTGTGCGAGGCTTTGGCTGAAGGACCGGTGCGTTCCCCGGCTTTTCACAGTGTCCCCACTGGATGGTCTCATGTTGCTCGGTACATTTGGAGCCACCATTTCCAGCACGACCAACTGGAAAGGCCTGGGTCTGCGAACCCTCCTTTCTGACCTTGTTTTCCTTTTGTTCAGGGATGGCTGTGTGTTCTTGGCATCTGTGACTTGCAGAAGACCGTGCCCACTTTTCAAAGGATGTGTATGGGCACTTGGGCAGCCTGGTCTAATGCTGTAATTGATTTAGCCAAGCCTCCAAACGCAAAAAATAGCTTCAAAGAAGCTGTCCTGGGGGGAAGCTGTGCTCCACTCCCTTCAACCAGACCGCGTATAATCCCTCTCCTTTATACGGGGTTCCAAACGTACTCTGGGCCGACAGTCCAAACACAGGGACTTATCACAGCGTTCAAAACGGACATTAGATGGAGAGGGCTCTCCCTAGGCTCCGTTCTCCCTCACCTCCCGGGGTCAGCTCCGCTTCAGTCGCCCCTGAGAGCTGGGGGCAGAAGACGCCTGAGGAGGGGGCCCCCGCTCATCGTGTAGCTTTGGGGATTTCATCAAAACAGTCACTCCAGCACCATCCTGGATTTACAGGGTCCGAAAAGAGGGCCCCGGCTCTCGCCATGGCCCACAGCCCAGCTGGTTAGATGCAGGGGCTTCTAGTTAGAAGTTAGAGTGTTTTAACGAATATACAACTAAGATAAGTTTCTGCATGGAGACAGTAAGGTGGATTGGATTACATTTTCAATTTCTTTTCACTTAAAGATGCCAGGACTTCCTTGTGGATATTTCTCTGGAGGATGCCAGGTTCTTAACCTCTAATTCTAACCTGAGTACAGAAGCAGAGAATACTCTCAACTTTTTTTTTTCTTTTGGAAAACCCATCCT
Organism: Prionailurus bengalensis; assembly: GCF_016509475.1. Classification (NCBI taxonomy): domain Eukaryota; kingdom Metazoa; phylum Chordata; class Mammalia; order Carnivora; family Felidae; genus Prionailurus; species Prionailurus bengalensis. The sequence goes on along the minus strand of NC_057360.1, from coordinate 68,300,141 downwards.
CTGGATGTAATCAGGGGAGTCGCTAATCACGAAGCCTCGCTTGATCATTTCCATGAAAAGACAACCTGGTAAAGATGGGGTCAGACATCAGCAGCCTCTGGAAAGTGGAGGGCTGAGTGCTGAAATGCACACTGCTGTCCCCCGCGCAGTGTGTGTGAGAGAGGTGGAGAGACAGGCAGAGAGGAGGAGGGGAAGAGGGAGGAGGAGGGGGAGGAGGGGGAGCAGAGAGGGAAGGGAAGGGAGGGGAGGGGAGGGGAGGGGAGGGGAGGGGTGCAGAGAGAGAGGTTGCTGGAGCAGAGACCAGACAGGGAACACTGGAGCTGCATCCTGAAGCAGCTGGCGGGGGGCGGGGGGCGGGGGCGGAGGGGGGGAGTGGAAGGAAGGAAGGGAAAGGGAAGAGGGAAGAAGAGGGAGAGACGATGATGGGGGTGAGTGAGGCAGGAGGGGCAGGGAGGTGAGGCTGGAGTCAGGAGGTAACGGTCAGCTGGCCCTCTGGTGAAGAAGACTGGTGACGGGAGCCCCTCCTGACGCTGTGTTTGCCAGTAAGCTGTCTAGTGATCACCTATGTTCCCGCCGGGGCAGTGAGCCCTTCTCCAGGTCAGGTGCCCGGGGGCGGGGCCGCGTTGGGAGATGGAGGGGCAGGATGGCGTGGGATGGAGAGGACGAAGTGGCTGCTGGCGTGACCTCCACAGGGTCACCCTGGGGAGCAAATCCATGACTGAGCCCTCGCCTTCAGACGTGCCAAGTCCAGAGTCACAAGTGACACCGGCTGGGCTCCTGGGTCTCCCCGGGCCAGCTCCTACCCCCGAGGGAGGGGCGGGAGGGCAGGGTCCACCTGGACAGTGTGTGGTGAGCAGGCCCACAGGAGCGGCCCATGAGGGTGAAACTGCCAACTCATCCCTACATCTGGGCCCAGAGACCAGTGTCCTCCTCACCGGTCCCCCCTCCGGAGTCCGGAGTCCTCCTCACCGGTCCCCCCTCCGGAGTCTGGAGTCCTCCTCACCGGTCCCCCCTCCGGAGACCGGAGTCCTCCTCACCGGTCCCCCCTCCGGAGTCCGGAGTCCTCCGCACCGGTCCCCCCTCCGGAGTCCGGAGTCCTCCGCACCGGTCCCCCCTCCGGAGACCGGAGTCCTCCTCACCGGTCCCCCCTCCGGAGTCCGGAGTCCTCCGCACCGGTACCCCCTCCGGAGTCCGGAGTCCTCCTCACCGGTCCTCCCTCTCCTTGATTCCAAGAAACGCTTTCCAGCTGCAAAACCTCAGAATCTGGAAAAACCAGCGTCCAAGGGGGAAAGGATGAAGTGTCCTTAACTAAAGAAGCATAAACTAAAACGAGGCGTAAATTACGGTGACGGTGATGAATGGGGAAATCCAGCCCGGAGGGTTTACGCTGTCTCTACAGCAGACTCCACCCGACAACTAAAACCACGGCAGTTGGTTTGGAAGCAAGGTGTCTCAGGGAGAGGCTTGTCTTCTCAAACTGATGGGAGGCAGATGCGCCTCTGAGCCCCCCCCCCCCCAGGTTCAGAGAGCATCTCTCCCGAGGCCTTGGGGGAGACTCAGCGTCCCCAGCAGACATCCCACAGCTTTGTCTCCGTGTCCCGAACTCAGGAAGGGCCCACGGGGCGGGTGTGGCTCGGCTGCACCGAAATGGGGCTCCTGCGGCGTGGTCTGGGCCCCGGGCTCCCCCGACACCCCACACCCCGCAGCCAAGAGGCTTCCAAAGCACCGCCTCCCGGGTGTTGCCATTTCCAGTTCTGGTGGCTAAGTACCGACAGCTTTCTCTCTGCACTGTCACCAGCTCGTGACGTTCTCGGAGGAGAGATGCTGGACTTTGACAGACCTGCTTCTGTGGCTGAAGCCCCTCAAACACTCCGGTCCGTGCCAACCACCGCAGGTCGTTCAGACCACGGAGCACCTGGCTTAATGGGTGATAATTACCCCCTTTCTAGGATCGCCAAGAGAAAACAATGATTAAGACTATTTACAGCCGCAGCACACAAACCCATCCTCCCCCCTCCCCCCCAGGCCCCGCAGTGTCCATGGTAACCAGGCGGGAAGCCCTACCTGTCCTTGGGAAGTACCCGAGGGGGGGGTGCTGGGAGGCTGGGGGAGGGGAGGGAGGACGGCTCAGAAACCCCAGCAAGAATGACTCAGCTAGAAAAGGGCCACTAGGGCTCCCTCGTCTGACCCCAGAGGGAGGCAGTGGACGTTAACGGGGGCCATGGCCCTTGACCATACAGCCCCTCCCCCCCCCGGCCCCTGCACCCGGAGAGGGAGACGTTTTGAACAAAAGAGAAGATGAAGGGCCTGAGCTGTGTTGTTCATGCGGGAGAGGATACGGGCCTCCCTCACCCGCTTGCTGCCCCGGCTTCAACCACCCCTCCCCGCACAGGGACACAGCCCTGTGCCCCGGAGCCGAGGACCCCACCCCGAGGAGGAGGCTGCTGGCAGGGGCCCAGGGTCCTGGGGAGCACATGCCTGGAGCCTGGGGGAAGCTGCCCACGATGCGCTCCGGGGGCACAGCCACACAGAGCCCCGCCCCCACCCCTCAACCCCCCCAGCCCCCCCCCCAGTCGAGCCTCTAAGACGCCAAGGCTTCGGCCTTCAGGCCGCGTGTCACTAGGTGCTGGAGGGAGGCCATTGCCTGGTTTCTGGTGGCAGCTGGAGTTAGGCCAGACTCCTACCGCCCGATGGACGGGGGGCGGGGGGGGGGTGGGGATGGGAGGGGATCGTTCTGAGGTCTCGCTCACCCGGGATTCACACAGCAGGTGCTAAGCCCCCTCCCCCCCCCAGGGGCCGTAGCCGACTTGCTAATGTGCGCCCCCGCCAGGCCTCCATGGGAAGGAGCTGCAGGGGCACGGCATGTCTAGGCAGGTGCGGCCGCTCAGGGCCACCGACCCTAGACCCTCCTCTGCTCCCAGGGGCCCGAACTCAGCGGCCTGGCGTCCGAGATCGGTGCTAGAAGGTCAGGTCGGGGGGGGGGGGGCGGCCCCCACCCTGGTGAGAATTGAGCACCCTTTATGCTGCAAACGGGGATGAATGAAGTCTGAGGAGCACCAAGAGGGAAGGCCCCCCCCCACCGTGTGGGGTTGTGGGGGGGCCCCGGCACCTAGAACTGCAGGCCTGTGCGCGCTCACACCCCCGAGGCCACCCCAGGCTTCCCTGCAGCCTTCTCCTCGGAGCCTTGGGGGTCCTCTCCTGAAGAGAGGTCACTGAGCGGTGGTCCTGGGCCACAGCTGCAGGTGTCATGCGGCCAGCGGGAGGCGGTGGCGGTGGCCGGCCGCACACCGACCCGGGACACGGGCCTCTCGTGGCCAGGTCAGCGCCCGCCCCGGATCCCCGCTCTGGGAGTTCCAGTGACGGTCCCTCGGACGTGGCGCTCAGTCTGTGGGGCCCGAGGGCCCTGTCGCTTATGGCCGCGGGGTGGTGCCGGTGGGGGCACGGGGGTGGGGGCCAGACCCAGGCCAGCCCAGCCCAGCCCACCTGGGGGGCCGTGGAGAGGCCACGGCGGCCCGGGACGAGGAGCTCTGACTGTGCTAGAAAAGGAAACTGAGCCGAGAAGCACCTTCCTGGCCGTGTGCGGGGAGGGGGCGCCCAGCAGCCGTCCTGCCCGGAGGACCCCTCCGGCGCTCTCACGGCGTTTGCAGGTGGGGAGGGCGACGGGCGGGCCAGGTACTCACCATGATGCCGGTGAGAAGGCAGACGCCCTTCCCACAGTACGTGTGTGGGACCATGTCCCCGTAACCGATGGAGAGGAAGGTGATGGAGATGAGCCACATGGCACCCAGGAAGTTACTGGTCACGTCCTGCTGGTCGTGGTACCTGCCGGGGGCGGGGGCGGGGGGGAGACAGCACTTAGTGGAAGGAAGTGCCAGCCCCGGACGCAGAGGCCGCGGGCGAACCCGGACGGGGACGGACTGGGCGTTGGCTGAGGTGGACCCAGCGGTGCTGGTGACGGAAGGTGCCACGACTCTGCCAGCCCGGGCCCCGCCCCCGCCCCCGCCCCTGCCCTGACCCTGTCCCCCGCCCCGGCTTGGTCCCAGAGGCCGCGCTGGCCGTGAGTGCACCGTAGACGCCCTTCGAGTGTCGATAAAATAGCTTCGGATGAAATCATGCGACAGTGAAATTCAGACGTTCCCTTCCAAGTCGACAGCCTGAGCGGACGTGGACGTGACTGATCCGAAATGATGGCTCCCGAGCAGGGGAGAATGTCAAACCCACCAAACACATTTAGCAATCTCCTGTAAGGCTGACGGGTCCTGAAGAACCGGCCCGTCACCGCTGTCGGGAGGGGCGCCCTGGGGGCTGTTTCCAGGGGACACTGGGGTCCCCGCAGAGGGATGGTCTCTCTTCTGGGCTGGACGGGGCTCTTGGCTCCCCTGCCCGGGGAGGAACCGGCTGGAAGGACGCGGCCACCACCCCCCTGCCCGGTGCCGAGGGCGCCCCACCCTCTCCCTCCCTGCTCTCACCCCCAGACACCGGAGCCCCTGTGTGCTGGCTCCGTGACAAGTACGGACAAGTAGTGAAACACAAAGATGAGCGAGCGGGACACGGCCTGCCCTCAGGGCTCTCGGCTCAGGGGACGGCCAGTGAGGACTTTCGCAGAACTGGGTAGACAGGGCGCTTGAGTGACAGGAGGGAAAGGGCAGTGACCTTGACCCCAACACCGGCAGGTTAGTCAGAGGACGGAGCCCCCAGGCAGGCCGGGAGGAGGGGGGTTCAGGCAGAGGGAGCGCCCTTATGAAAGCCGGGGCTCGGCTGGGGCATGGCAGGTGCACCCGGGGAGGCGGGGCAGGTGAAGATATTCCCCGCCCCAGGTGCCACCCCACCCCCAGTCAGGCTCCCCCTCGCGTCCCCTCGAGTCCCCTCTGTCCCTTCCACTCCTGTATGCTGCTCTCGGGGGAGCCGTGGAGGCAGACCCCGGCTCTCAGGGCCTGTCCTGGGGTCACCAGTCCGTCCTGAAGAAGTCTTGGGTCAGGTCTGAGAACGGCAAGGTTGGGGCGCAGGGTGGAGAGGAGGTGAGCCGGCGGCCTTGGGCTTGGCTCACCTGGCTTCAAGCCCCACCTCCACACCAAGAGGCTCTGTGCTGTGGGCAAGCGACTTAACCTCTGTGACCCCGTTTCCCTATCTGCTGACAGGAGGGCCAGTGACCAGGAGCACCAGCAGCCCAGGGCTCCGCCCAGGACGCGGGCACTCAGTGTGGGCAATGGTCACTGTCGGGGGTGGGGAGGGGGGACAGGTGTCGTCACCCTGAGAAACTACCCACAGCATGACAGAGGCAGGGACGAGGACAGCAGGGGAGCGAGGAGACCTTTGTGAGAGTCTTGAAGTCTGAGCTGCAGACGTAATTGACAGGAAGGCATCGGCTGCAAGTTCTTGGACACAGAAGGGACACGAGACACTGGTGTCCAAGGAGGACTGTTCCAGCAGCTGCCCGCAAGCCTGAGGAAAGACAGCAAGCCCCGGGCACGAGACCTGCTGGAAAGTGTGCAGGTGCCCGGGGAGGAGCAGTGGAGAGCCTCCACCGCCAACCGCGGGTCTGGACTGGATTTGTAGCCTGTCTCCCGAGTGCGTTACTGGCCCCTGGGTCTTCACAGCCTGCCTCTCTGCAAATCCGATGCTTCAACTAGCGTTGCTGGCTGCTCGGCGGCCTCGGGACCCGGGCCTTTCTACTCGCACACGAGTGGTTACGAGAGAAAGAAATTAGAGTCCAGGTTGGGACTCAGTATTAGCAACAGCTAGCTGTCTTTTTGTCACCTTGATGTCTGACTTACTGTTTTATTTCTCTCTACACTCTCTTTATGTTCTTGTGGGTTTCTTCTTCATTCACAAATACAGTTGCACGGGAGCTGGCCGTGTGTGCTGCAGAGGGAGGCAGGTCTTGAGGACGCCATTCGCACACCGCCCGCCAGACTGGAGTGCTGTTCCCTCCGGGGAGGGGGGGAGCACAAGGACGTCCCACTGCCCCACGCGGCTCAGCAGGCGGGAGGCCGTGGGTGGGGCCTGAGGGCGGTGGGTGTGGGGACCAAGCTGTCTCCAAACCCACTCACCATCTCACAGTGGTTTATGCCTGTCACCAGCCTGCATAGTCATGTCTTGCCAGTGTTTGCAACAGAGAATTTTTCAGAGCCGTGTTTTGCTCTAAAGGCTAGGGAGGAAAAGGTGTCTTTTTTTCTAAGGACAGTTATTATAGTTATCCGTTTATCGTCAGGGTGTGCTATGGTTTTCCCTTTCTACTACTATGAAACGGGTGACAGACACAGGGACCATGTAACAGCTGGTTGCAACTTAAACGCACACACCGTTGCCCTCCGTAGACCCTCCACGCAGGCAGACGACCGGGGTCCCCAGAAATCTAAGGACAGTTGTGAACATGAAAGACACAGACCGAATCAGTTGACAGAGAAGCAGGACTCTCGACCACATACGGACCGTGGCGGAGAAGAGCTCGTGGGGAAAACCCTATAACCAAGGTGAGGGAGACAGACTCTGGCCCCAGGAGACACGGGTCAGTGCCACACAAGGGGGTCTTTCTGGAAGGGCTGGGGGTCAATGGAGGGGTCTCCCAAAAGGCAGGAAAAGACAGAGATGAAAATACGAGCAAATCACGGAGTCTGTCTACCAATTCAGATAAGAATAGTTTCAGAAAAAGAACTGGAAAAAAAAAGAGAAGGAGGAGAGAAGTCACCGTTAAGGAAATTAAAATAATGTTTTTCCAGAATCAAAGAACATAAGTTTCTAGATCAAGGGCCCCCTGTCCCCAGCACAGTACACGAAAAGACTCACATTCAGGTGCATTATTGTGAAATTTCATAAAACCAGGGGAAAGAAGAGAGGCTATGGAGCTTCCAGAGTTAAGAGAGAGAGGGAGGCAGAGAGAAGAAGAGAGAGGGAGGGATGGAGGGAGGGAGGGAGAGGGAAGGAGGGAGGGAAAGAGGAGGGAGAGGTCAAATGTGATGAATCAGAAATCAGAGTAACTTTGGACTCTGACAGCAACCCTGGGAGCCAGCAGTCCATGAAATAAAGGCTTCAAAATTCCAAAGGGAAATTATTTCCGAACCAGCCAAGGTGTCAGTTAAGTCAGAAGGTGGAGGGAGGACACTTTCAGATGTGCAAGAACCTCAAACATCTGTCTCCTCTGCACCTGTCACTGGAGGCCACAGGAAGCTGCGTGTCACCCAAAGAAAGGAGGAACCCCCGGACCGAGGAAGCGAGGCCCTCCAGGAGGGAGGCCCAGGGGGCCGGTGGTGGGTGGTCCTTGGATGCGGCCGAGCGCCAGGCCTGGAGGGCCACCCGCCCTGGCTAGAGCAGGCCAGAGGCTCTGGGAGACATCTCTCCAAGACGCTGCCCAAGAAGTTAAAATCGATGGAAAACCGAACGTGTCCTGGGAAGTTGGACGGCTGCCAGAATGTGGAGCTCACTTCGTGATAAACACATACAAGGAGCGGGGCAAACGGACTAACGTGGTCGTTACCCGGGAGACACAAAAAGACCTGCAGGAAAGGAGCCGCCATCCTTCGCTACAGGCCCAGCTGTGAAGAGTCCGGGGAGTGCTGGCCGGACGAGCAGAAGGCTGCGCAGGAGGGGGTGTGGGCGGGCGAGGGGCTGTGTCCTCATCCCCCACCTGGGGGGCCAGTGGGCGCACAACTGAAGTTTGGGAAAGCAGCAGCACACGCATGTTACTCGCAGACGTGGAGGCCCACCCTGGCACGAAGGAGCACAGGAGGGCAGAGGGCTCCCTCTGGAGAGATGCTCCCTCAGGAGGAATGCTCCCTCTGAGGGGTGCTCCCTCTGGAGAGATGCTCCCTTGGGGGGAGTGCTCCCCCTGGAAGATGCTCCCTCGGGGGAGTGCTCCCTCTGGAGAGAGGCTCCCTGGGGAGGAGTGCTCCCTCTGAGGGGTGCTCCCTCTGGAGAGATGCTCCCTCTGGAGAAATGCTCCCTTGGGAGGAATGCTCCCTCTGGAGGAGTGCTCCCTCAGGGTAATGCTCCTTCCGGAGGAGTGCTCCCTGGGGGAGTGCTCCCCCTGGAGAGATGCTCCCTTGGGAGGAATGCTCCCTCTGAGGGGGGCTCCCTCTGGAGAGATGCTCCCTCTGGAGAGATGCTCCCTTGGGAGGAGTGCTCCCTCTGGATGAGTGCTCCCTGGGGGGAGTGCTCCCCCTGGAGAGATGCTCCCCCCGGAAGAGTGCTCCCTCTGGAGAGATGCTCCCTTGGGGGAGTGCTCCCTCCGGAGGAGTGCTCCCTCTGGATAGGTGCTCCCTCCGGAGGAGTGCTCTCTCTGGAGAAGGGTAAATGGGAAGATCGGGGGCAGGGCAGCAAATAGCACAGAACAACGGACTCTAAGCGTATCCTTGCATAACTTCCATAATATTGAACACAGAACCAAACCTAAGAGAAAGACCCCAAAAATACGCTAATGTAAAATTCAGTTGGGAAGCCTAGAAACAAAATAAGCGTCCCTGAGCTCACTGCAACCTGCCTGCTGGATGGCCTCATGTGCTCTTTGTGTTTGGGCACCGCAGCCGCCGGGGCACAAGCTTCCTGCATCTTTCCGCACAGGTATAGACACCTGGACACCGTGTGGTCTAGCTGTGCCTGCTTCCGGGCGCCACAGGGATGAAATCGCACCCCAGGAGTGTGGTCACAGCCTCAGACACGGTCCCCTGCCTCCTCCACGTACTTTTGTAATCCCCTCCTCCGAGAGTGGGCTGGCCCTGGCGACTGGTCTCTGACAGACAGAACACGGCGGAAGCGATGGGCCATCAGCTCTGAAATCCAGCTATAAAAAACACCACAGCCTCTGTGCCGAGCGACCCGAACCTTGTTCTCTTTGGGATCGCTCCCGTCCGGGGGAAGCCACTGGCCGTGCCGTGAGGTGACCCTACGGAGAGGCCCGCCTGGTGAGGGGTCACAGCATGCCCACAACGGGGTGAGCAAGCTTGGAAGCAGAGACCCTCTAACCCGAGCCTTGAGAGGAGACCGCAGTCTGGGGGGCAGTTTGACTGCAATCTCACGAGAAACCCGAGCCGAGGTGCCTGCTCAGGCTGCCCCCGAATTCCTGACCCTTAGCAACTGTGACGTCGGCAACATCTGCCGTCTCAAGCTGCTGAATTATGGGGCAACTTGTTATGCAGCGACAGATAACTGATATGGTGAACTTCTATGGACTGCCTTTTCCCCTCCCACCCGGGCCCCTCCCAACGGGACCCCCCACCCCCAGCCTCTCCCACCCTGGAGTCCTCCCACTGGGAATCCTTTCCCTGGGGCCCCTCCCACCAGGACCCCCTCTTCCTGGGACCCTCTCGCGGAGGCAGTGGCACGCACGTCTCCGCCGGCGGTTTTCTGGGTGGACTTTTGCCAAACGTGGAAGATTCGGGACGCGGGCCTGGGGTCACACGTGGACGTGGCCTCGCTGACAGGCGGGAGGGACTCAGGCGAGAAGGCCCAGCTCAGCCTTCCCGGGCGAGCAGCTCTCCTCCGTCCGGTCTCCTCCTCCCCTGTGGTGCCGAGGCGTCCGGCCAGCCTCTCCGGTTTGCCCACGGAGGCGGCAGCCGGGGGACCCAGCCGCCAGTCCACTTGCTTCACGACGGGTGCCGTCGCCCTCTCCGAACGGCTCTGAAACGGGAAACCAGCTGGCTCATCTGGCAAACCCTTCTGAGTCAGTTTCTCTACTCGCAATGTTTTCTTCCTTTGTGTTAAAAAATATTTCCGTGTTTCCTGATTTGGAAATGTTTAATAAAAAGCACGAAACCGGAGAAAAACAGTATGTTTGGAAGAAGCACTGGACCGTGGCAAGTGTGCGTTTGGCGGTGTGGGGAGGCGGTGGCCGCGGGCCAGGCCCTGTGTCCCTCCCCCCACCCTTCCGACGTTCCTTCCGGAGCCTCTGCGCTCGGCCTTCTCCCTCGTCCCCCGTCTCCCCCTCCTCTGACCCGCACCCCCAATCTCTCCTCTCCTCTTTCCCGGTCACTGACTCAGTCGGTCTCTCACCCTCCCCCTGCCGGGAGGCCCCCTTCGTTTCCTTCAGCTCAGGTGCACTTACTCTGCAAACCTGGACTGTGTCCCTACGGGGCGGCCGGACACCGAGGGCCTGCGACGAACGGACACAGGTCTTTTCCCCCGGCGATCTTGTGTCCACGGACCCAACGGGCACCTCCCACCCTCGGACACCAGCCCCAGCCTGGGGCTTCGCCAAGGGGAAAGGGCAGGTCAGCTGACTTGCCCGCCCGCCCCGCCCCGGGGCCCTCCTCCTCCTCCTGCCATCTCCCACCTGCGGGCAGTAAACACCACCATGCGGCCACACGGGGACACCTGGCCTCCGCTGGCTCCCCCACACCCCGCACTCGCTGCCCGTCCCAGCCACGCCCCCAGCGGCACCCACCTGCAGCACTGCCTCAGTGTCCCCAGCCGGCCTCCTTGCTCCAACCCGTGCCCCACTCGGTCGCCAGGCAAGTCTTCCCCAAACACAAGATCCTCCCTGCTTCGTACCCGCCGTGGCTCCCACTGGCCGAGGGTGGGGAGGAGGGCGACCTCGGCGTGCACGCTCTGGGCTACAACAACTGTCGGTCCGGAACCTGCAGTGGCTGAACACCTGATGCTCGTGAACAGCCCACGTTTTGCGTCGGGGAACGTACAAAGCTTGCCCCTATGACAACCTCGCTTTGCTCTCTTGTGCTCTGATTCGCCTTGTCCTTGGGCAAGGAAGCGGGGGGACCCTATAAACCGGGGACCGCCTAGGTTGGGTTTCTCCTGTGTCGCCGGAGTAAGAGAAACAAATAAGGTTGGGAGCAGTGGCTTTGGTACAGGATTGAGTCCAAACTCCGCCTGGCGAAAGAGGCTGGGCCCACCGACGCTCCAAGCCTCTCGCGGATGCCCTGGCAAGCATCTGCTGGGCACGTCTCCCACCCCATACCACCCCCTGCCCACTACTGGGCCCCTCTCCACCCCATACCCACCCCCCCGCCCACCACTGGATCCCTCTCCCACCCCATACCGCCCTCCACCCCCACTGCTGGGCCCCTCTCCCACCCCATACCGGCCCCTGCCCCCACTGCTGGGCCCCTCTCCCACCCCATACCGGCCCCCCCCACTGCTGGGCCCCTCTCCCACCCCATACCGGCCCCCCCCCCCACTGCTGGGCCCCTTCCCACCCCATACCGGCCCCCGCCCCCACTGCTGGGCCCCTCTCCCACCCCATACCGGCCCCCCCCCACTGCTGGGCCCCTCTCCCACCCCATACCGGCCCCCGCCCCCACTGCTGGGCCCCTCTCCCACCCCATACCGCCCCCCCCCCATTGCTGGGCCCCTCTCCCACCCCATACCGGCCCCCGCCCCCACTGCTGGGCCCCTCTCCCACCCCATACCGGCCCCCCCCCACTGCTGGGCCCCTCTCCCACCCCATACCGCCCCCCCCCATTGCTGGGCCCCTCTCCCACCCCATACCGGCCCCCGCCCCCACTGCTGGGCCCCTCTCCCACCCCATACCGGCCCCCCCCACTGCTGGGCCCCTCTCCCACCCCATACCGGCCCCCCCCCCCACTGCTGGGCCCCTTCCCACCCCATACCGGCCCCCGCCCCCACTGCTGGGCCCCTCTCCCACCCCATACCGGCCCCCCCCCACTGCTGGGCCCCTCTCCCACCCCATACCGGCCCCCCCCCCACTGCTGGGCCCCTCTCCCACCCCATACTGGCCCCCCCCACTGCTGGGCCCCTCTCCCATCCCATACCGGCCCCCTCCACTGCTGGGCCCCTCTCCCACCCCATACTGGACCCCTCCCATGCTGGGCTTCACTCACTCTGGCCCCTTGGGCCCAGGAAGTCGCCTCCTCCAGAAAGCCGTCCCGGATCAGGTGCCCTCCACAGAGCTGCCTCCCCCCCCCACCCCCCACTTCTCCGTGACGGGAGCTGACGGTGTGCTCACCCCTGGGCTTGCCCTCCTGCATGGCCTCCCGCCCTCCCCCCTCTCACAGCTGCCACCCTTGGCTTTTGTTCAGCACCACGGACCCCAGGGCCATGTGTGAGCTGTTTTCTCCCGGTCTGGCCTGTTCCCGCCATCCGCCATCCGTCGTGGAGCTGACCTGGGGGCCACGTTCTCAGCTTTCCACGTACAGACAGAGCGGCCCAGTGGCTGGGGTTCTTGGGGAGGGTCTCCTCAGAGACCGCTCATCTCGCAGTGTCTCTGGGACTCTCTCTGCCAGGTGGGCAGGCTGCACATCCACTCTGCTTCACAAGGTAACAACGGCCTTTACCACGCGCCACGTGGGCCGGCCTTTACGCGCATCGTGTTCATGGCAACAAGATTAGGATGGCCACGTGCTGTGGTCTTGAACTGGAAACCCAGGCTCAGCCGTGCTAGGGAACTTGCGCAGGATAAAACACCCGCCACGCGACAGAGCCCCCGTGTGAGCTTGGGTCTGGCCCCTCTTGGCCGTTTCATGCCTCTGAGGAAGGGGAGGCTCAGAGGGCTTGATTGGAGAGACTGTGGGGATCCGGCCTTTCTCAGGCATCTCATCCTGGATCCGCATGAGCTGCCTTCACAGGGGGTGAGCCAACGCCAGGGCCGCCCTGCTCAGCTGGCTAGGCTGCACACTGTGCAACTCCATGGAATGCCGTTCCCGGAGACTTCAGTGTGCACGGGGCCCCCTGGAGGGCAATGCCCCGTAGGCGGTGGTCCTGGCTGGAGCCTCAGAGGGAAGAAGGGAGGCTTTGTCCTCTCACTTATGACTTCCAAAGAGAACTAAAGGCAGGCAGCTCCCCAGGTGAACAGACGCTGTGGCGGTGCCTGGGCAGGGTTGTGTGGGAGGGAGGTGGAGACCACCCCGGGGACCAAAAACAAAGAGGAAGAAGATGGAAGAAAGTCCCGGAAAGAAGTTTTCTCCTTGCTGTTTCCCAGCGCAGTGAGGCTTCCTGGTCAGGGCGTAGAGCCCTGTGTGCACAGCCTCCCCCTGCCACGGGAGGAGTGGGCCCCCGGGAGGGGGCAGCGTGGCTGCGGGGCCTTCCCTGACCATTAGCGGTCTCTGCACGTGGAGTGTGGCTGCCTCTGGCCTCTTCCCACAGGCCTGGGCACCCGGGGGGCATGTGTCCCCGGACTGCGGGGGATGGGCTCTGACTAGGTGAAGAGTGACAAGTCTGGGGGAGGCCGGGTCCCAGGGGCTGCTCCAGGCCCACCTATCCCACAGCCAAACCACCCAGACCGTGGTTCACATGACTACATGGAAAATTCTGGAACACATCAGAAGTCATGCTAATTCAGAAGCTCAGTACCATGTGAGGAAGAATGGAGAGGGCCAGCACGCACCCAACTTTCCCTGCTGGGGTGGCGGGGGGTGGGGGTGGCGGGGCGCTTTCCTACCGGAGGAATTTGTGAGTCTCCGTAGCTGGCGTGCCCCAGCATCCTGGACAGCAACAGCCGGAAGGAAAGGCTCCCAGCCAGGGCCTGGGCCGAGGGTCTCACGCCCTCCTGACTCATCTCCCTGTCCCGGGAGCAGGAGGGGACACAGCTGGGGCCAGACCACCCTCCGCATCCCGACTCCTTTTTCCCGCCTCTTGAACTGAGACATTCTTGCTGGAGGAGGGCAAGGGGCATGAGATGGCCCGGGGAGACCCCTTCTCGCTTTCAGGGTCCGCAGGGCATGGTGTCAGGTCACCCTGTCGCTGACCTCTGAGAACGGGCCCAGCCAGCTCCTTCCCCGGCTGCCTCAAGGGGCCGCGTGGGGAGACACAGATTCGCAGGAGGCTTGCCCTAAACTGACCCAGTGGTGACAAGTGTCCCGAGGAGCACGGAGATGGCTGCCCTGAGGGTCTCTGCCCACGGAACAGGCTCCTCCAAGGGTACGTTAGCCCAGAGGCCAGGACTCTCTCAGGAAGGGACACACAGATGTACGGTCAGGACCTGGGCAGGGGACTTTGCCCCTGGGAGTCACAGCCTTGGGGTTACCCCTAACGCAGCGAACCCCTTCCTTCTAGGTAAAGTGACGGAGGCCGGAGAGGGGCACGCTGGGGCCTGTGCCCTCAACCCCCGGCCGCCTCTTTCGGCCTGAGCCACCAGCCATGTGGGCACCGTGGTGGTTGCCCCAGGAGAGGACCCAGCTGGGGGCTCAGACTCCAGTTTGCTGTGGGACCCTGGGCCTGGGCTTCCTTACCCGTAAATGGGAGGATTTGGCCAAACGAGCCCAGAACCCCTTCCAGCCCAACGGTGGAGGTTTCTTTGATCGCACTCAGCCCCCCACCCCGCCCCTGCCCAGTCTCTGGGGAGCCTGCGGCTGGGCACGGACCACAGACACAAGCAGCCTTGCCCCAGCACCGCCCCCTCTGCAAACCAAGGGGCTCCAAGTTCCACGGAGCCTCTGCCGGCCCCCGGCCGAGACCTCAGTCCCCTGAATACAGGAGGTCCCGGCAACGGGGCAGGAGAGGGTGGGCCGGTGCCACGGCTGGGCTCGGGCCGCCACGCGGGCCCCTTCCTCCGCCTGTCGCCCAGCGAGCCCCCGACCCCTTCACCCCGGCACCCGGCCCCGCTCTGCTTTACAGGAAGTAGCATCACAGAAGATGTTCATGACGCGCTGCCAGGAAACAAGCCTGCCCGGAAACTACAGCCCACTCTGCCCCTTCACTGGCCAAGACCCCAGAGGAGGGAGCGTCCGAAGCAGACAAGAAGCTGGGGACAGGCAGAGCCCAGGAACTGCAGACAAGGCCACACAGCTGTCTGAGTGCCAGGAAGCAAACAGATGCGGAGGAAAGTCTGGCCCACCCAAACGAGGGAGACACAGGAGGCGCGGAGGGAAGGCCTCCTGAATTTATTTTTGGGTCAGATCTGTCCTGATTAGCTTCGGGGCTGCTGGCGGTAATGAAAGTGATGGTGACGGCCCCCGGGGTGAGCACGTATCTGCTTTTACCTGGCGAGTGGTTTCATGAAACGCATCCTGAGCAACGGAACCACCGTCCAGAGACTGCAGGAGACAGAAGGACCCCACTGCCAACGTCGTCACCCGCTCACCCAAACACAGGTTTGTCGGACCGTTAGCTCGAGGGGCCCTGGGCCCTGGGGTCTCGGAGCTCTGATGGGTCAGGGAGGGCCAGGCTGGAAGTGCCCAGGCCGGGAGGCACCCGGGAGCCGGAGGACCCCGGAGGGAGGCCCGTAGGTGCATCGGCCTCTCGGGGCGGGTACCCACACGGCTGTGAACAGGAAGACAGGTTCCCCATGCGCTCGCCTCCTACAAGTGCCGGCACTCAGGTGGACGTTCTCTTAGGGACTCGCCTTCCGCTGGGGAGAAGCAATCGAGGAAGCTCATAGGGCGGCCGAGGCCCCCCGCCGCCCTGGGCCCGTTTCTCTCAGTGCTGGAGAAAACACTGGAAGAGATTACCTCAAGGGAGATGGGGAGGATGTGTGCACATAACCAGCACGTGACAAACGGCTCCCTCCCTCCCCCGGGCTTGAGGTGACCCTCGCCTGGGGCTTCCGAGACCCCGGCCCAGAGCCCCACCGGCCCTTGGGCCTAACTTGGCCACAGCGACCGTGTGGCAAGCTCAGGAGGGCACCGTCTAATTTCCGAAATGACGAAAGCCTCGAGACACGCTGCTCCCTAAATAAGACCCGCACTTTAAATTACACACAAGAACAAAACAAATTACGGGTGCTGGTAACTGAGGGGAGTGCTCGCACACACTAAGCTTGACAAGGTGATTACAAAGCTGGACCCAGTTACCCAGACTCACGTTTCCTTAACTCTGTAAGCCTGACGACGTAGTGTTCACGTCATTACTTCTGACCTGCACTTTCCCGAAGACCGTCTGCCCCCCGCCCCACGCTGAGGCGTGGCCCCGAGGGCCATGTACCTGAGAGCGGGAAGTGGCTTCCCGCTGGACCTCGGTGCTCTTCACGGCACCGTCAGCGTCGGCCTAGGGGCCAGACAGCACGTCCCCAGACGACCAGAGGACTTCACAGCCCGAACTGAAGAAAGACTACATGTGCTTCGCCCATTTTTCTCTTTCTCCCTTGGCCCCAACACACTCACGTGAGACACCCCTCCCCATTTAACACCCCGAGAGCCCTGCAGCAGGCAGTCGGGACCCCAGGGCGCCAGGCCTCCCCGCCCCGCAGGTCGGGGGACGGGACGGGTCACTGAGCCTGGCTGAGCTGTCGGGCCCTAATGCCCCAGAAGGGGACTGGGGCTCTACCTGTCTGCTCCCTTCCCAGGGCGGCCCGGAAGCAGCAGACCCGGGTCCTGGATTTCATGGTCTCCCCGCTTTTCACCTCCTCCTCTCGGAGCTTCATGACCCCGTGCAGGAGGCAAGACAGCTTGAAGCTCCAACCTGCAGATCAGAACGAGGCCCGGGGAAGGAAGGGGACTGGCTGGGGTCTGACTTCACGAAGGGCAAGTTACTCGTCCAAGGTGGCACAGCCAGTCCCCTATCAGGGCTCGGCTTTGAGTCTGGGCTTTCTGACTTTTTGCCACCGCTTTCGATTCTGGACGCAGTAGACTTACATGTAGGAATGCAAGGTGCTATTACGATCTTTGCTAATGTTACTGAACTTGAACCAAGCTGGTTTCATCACAGGTGGTCTAGGTGGGACTGCAGGGGCCCTGGACACTAAAGGGACTGCGACCCCGAGGGAGCAGTGCAAGGTTTTCAGGGGTAAGAGACGTCCCCGTGGGAGTACAGGCTGACACCACACACGCTACCCCTACGGCCGCGTGCGAGGCGCCAGGGCTGTGGCCGGGCGAGGTGGCGGGCAGAGAGGATCTGAGAGACATTACAGAGTAGGAATAGCAGTCCGATGCCTGAATACAGAGTGAGAGTGCGGGCAGCGTGAACGGTTGTGAGCCCCGGAGGAACTTATGACCCAGCAGCCCTTCTCCCCTTCTTCGTCAGTAAAAGAACCCAGGAATGAGCAAGGACTATCGATAATAAAAACTATATTTTTCCATCCGTGTAACCGACCACTGGATGTGAATGAAAACGACCAGGACAAGTCTTTAAAGGGAGAGCACACATCTTATTTTGTCCCTTCCTCCCTCCTGCAGGCTAGAAGGTAAGTGGGATGGCTGGAGCTCCAGCAGCCTTCTTGAACTATGAGGAAGAAACCATGCCCGAGGGCTGGCAGGGCCACAAGACAGAAGGAGCCTGGGTCGCTGATGCTATGGAGCACCATACCTGCTCTGGACTGACCAAGTCTTCTTTTGCATAACAAAGAAACTTCTATTTTGTTTAAGCTGCTATTATTCTGAGTTTCCTGTCACTTGCAGTCAAAAGCTAGTGCTCACTGATAAAGCTCCTGAGAAAAAGAAGACAGAAACAGAGAAGCAGAAAGCAGTAACAGGCCGTACGCTGATTCTGAACATGGACTTGATGTACGGGACACCGGCTTGTGAGAAAACGCATGTGAATCGGCCTGGATGCACACGGGGCGTCTGAGCGCTCTCCTGCCAGGGCCCCACCTCCCCTCCCGGCCACAGCAAAGTGGCTCCCTCCCTACTTCCGGCTTCCTCTCCAGGCAGGTGCCGGACCCATGTTCTTAGAACGAACCAGACCGTGTTACTCTTCTAGGTAAGAATCTTCAGAGGCTTCCCTCCGCCCTTGGCTTCCATGCCCTAGCACCGCCCAAGGCCCCCACCGTGGGCGTCCCGCCCCCTCTGTAGCTCAGGCCACGGCCACACGTCCGTCCGTCTTCTGTCCTTCTGGTGACTCCGCGCACCGCGCCCTTTGCCGGCGCAGAGCCTCTGTACGTGCCGTTCCCTCTTCTTGGACGGCCTGCCCGCTTGGTCTGTAAACGGCTCAGCCGTTCTCTGCTGACGCATGACCTCTCCAGAGCAACCTTCCAGGCACGTCCCGGCTGAGCAGGATGTGGCTGTCCAACCCCATTACTTAAAAAAAAAAAAAAAAATATTGCAACCTTGTGTTTAACTTCTTCACAGCACGTAGCCTAGATGTGAAATCGCTCATCTGGTCCCCGTTACCAGCTTTCCCTGGTAAACTATAAGCCCCGTGAGGGGAAAAACCGTGTGTTTTGTCTTCTAAGGTGTATTTAACCCCTAACACAGTGCCTGGTGAGTAGCTGGACCCAATATGACGAATAACACCATTATTTAGCAAGCCGTTCGCACTAAAGCATCCTGCTCTGGGAGGCCGGGGCATTCCCGAGCTGGTAGGCAGGTCTCTGGGGCGGGCACGACGGCGGGCACGACAGACGATGTCCAGTCCAGGGAAGCAGATCTGGCAGAGGAAGAGACGGTCCAGAAAGCAGGGGAGGAGACCCCAACCCTCGGCACTCAGGCCGCTGGCCGGATAACTACAGCTTTCATCACGGAGACGACCAAGGGGGAGCGACGGACCCCAGGCTGGACGCCCGCCCCTGCTAAGGCTGGGAGCAGGACACGAGCCTCTGGACGCCGTGAGCCCCACCAGATCCCCACGTGGTTTAGCGGTCTCCCGGCCTGACCCTCAGCTGTGGTTCCTGTCTGGTGGTGCCTCCCGGGGCCAGGATGCTGGACGCTCGCCGCAGGACTCGGGCCGAGCGGGCCGTCCGCATGCGCTGCGGAGAGGTCAAGGGGCCAGCACGGGGCTGCGTGCTGGCCCGGGTCTCACTCCTCCGTCCCAGCCCACGTGCCTGCCCGGCCACTCTCAAGCTGCATCAGAAGGAGAAGGATGCCAAGAAGAGAGGGGGTGGTGTAACATCAGGGGCGCTGGATTTGGTCTGGGGCCTCCACCCGGTGGGGACTCGGACGAGCAGGAGGGAGAGGTCAGGTCAGAAGGGAGTCCAAGGAGCAGAGACCATCAGTTTCAAGAAGATGAGACGGGTTCTTGAATATCTCAGGGGCCTTTGGTGGAAGAGGGAACACCAGCCCGCTGCAGTGCAGGCCCGCGGTGAGCTGAATGCTCTCCCCCTGCCGAGGGCTTTCTGGGAATCAGAGGTCCCGCTGCCCCGTGGCTAGCTCGCCCACGGTCACCGCCAGTAGGAGCCCGAAACCATCTCTGGCAAGATGGAGGTGCTTGAAACACCAACCTGTGTTGCTTGAATTTCTTTTGCGTTGATACAGAAAACAGAGTCAGGACCCAAGTCACAAACTAGGAGAAGGTTAATTATAAGCAGCATCAGGAAGGTGCTTCTGTCGGAGCTGTCTGCACAGAAGGGACGGTCTTTTAGACTGGCGACTTCCTGGTCCCAGGGCGCGTCCAGCAGAGGCTGTAGGACTCCGGTCAGGTTAAGTACACGAACAGTGCGCAAGGTAGACAGTAGAACCAGGAGCCAGGCTGTCCTCTGACTTCAGCCGGGTCGTGTCCATCGCGGGACTCGGCCTCTGTGCACCGACACCCGCTGAGCGTATGTTGGCTCAGCCGAGACATGTTTAAAGTTTCCAAAAGGAGTTTTGCTACCTGGGCCCTGTGCCCTCTCCTGTGGGGTGCCAGGCCCACGTGGCCCGTGTTGGCATGTGTGGGCCGGCCCGCAGGAGCCCCGATGGCAGGCAGCTCCCACGAGCGTCCTGGGAGAGTGTGACCGGGTGTCAGGGCTGGTGACCCAGCCAGCAGGGGACTGTGGCGGGGCCGAAAGCCGTAGGCCGTGCACAGCAGGCAAGTAGGTGTCTAGGTAACGGGGGGTGTCCGGGGGGCACTCAATGAGCTGCCATTTGGGACATGGTGTGTCCTCCCCCATTTCCCTTCCTAGCTCAGCCCCTGGGTGCCTGTGGCCCAGTGTCGGGGGTGGGGAGTCTGCATTAAACGGGAGGAGAAAGTCTCATGAAAAGATCCCCCAGGGGCGGTACGGTGCCATGGGGACCACAGGGGTCCACACCGGCATGGAAGCGGTGAGGGCGTGCTGACCCTGGGCCACAAGCACGCAGAGAAGGCCTACGGGCGAGGGCCTGGGGCCCTTGCTGGGGGGTGCCTGCCCTCGGGTGCAAGGCACCAGGCGGTCACCAGGGTCACACAAAACAGCCTCACGTGGAAAGCCTGATAGAATGTGGTTTTCCGGTCTTGACTAAGGCCAGCCCACGGGTAGCTGTGGCTGACGTGGCCTACAGGAGCCCCTCCCTTTCCTCACCTTAGCTCCCTCAGAGGGTTCCAACTCTCATAGGATTTTCGGTAACGGTCACCTCCCAGCTCTGAAGCCCTTTCCCACTGTCCCGGGGTAAGAATTAAACCCTGGGGCCTTGGGCTACCTGGTAAGAAGAGCTTCCTTCCTTCCCACACACGGTGGTCATTCCATCCAGCCCCCTGCTGTGGGGCCTGGTTCTCCCCCAGACCCAGCCGCAGGGAGAGGGCTGGTGCTCAGCGGGGCCTACCTCAAGGCACAATCCTGGAGGCAGACACTGGCCCCTTCCCAGCAGAGAGCAGTTAGAGAAACCCAGACTTTAGGTTTGACACAGGCTGGCGTCATTTGGGGACGGACTTGCTGAAAAGATCGAACGGTGTCTCCTGAGTGCAAGGCGGACTTCACTTCGCACCTGCACGGCCCCAAACGCAGCGTTTAGGAATGCTGGCTTTCCGGAAATTCATCATTTCGCCAATTCTTGACCCTCCTAAGAGGGGTCATCTATTATTATTTAACACAAAAGGCGAATACGCTAGTCACAAGTGAACCGTCACGCGCTGAAGTGTCAAAGAGCACAAAAATCACCGCAAATGTGGAGAAACCTTGCTGAATCACAAACCACCAAGAGAGAGAAAGTGTAGAGGAGTAAAGATGCGGAACAATGTCAGACAGGCCCCTGAAACCAGAAGGGGCGCTGCTAGGACCGGGAATGGGGGACAACCCTGGAGCAGAGACCCAGCCCCAAGCCCCTGCTGGCTGACCTCACCGTTGAACCTGAATCCCGCGGCCACTGAGACCCCGCCCGCCCGCCCCCCAACCGGTTCGCACTCCCGGCCACGCCCCTGCAGACCCCGCCCCCCAGCCCCACCTGTTACCGCTCCCCGCCCCGCCCCTGTCGGCCCCGCCCACCAGCCCCCCCCCCCGTGTTCTCACTCCTGGCCCCGCCCCTGCAGACCCCGCCCCCTAGCCCCACCTGTTACCGCTCCCCGCCCCGCCCCTGTAGGCCCCGCCCACCAGCTCCCCGTGTTCTCACTCCCGGCCCGCCCCTGCAGACCCCGCCCTCGGGCCCCACTGTTAGCTCTTCCTACTCCGTGGAGACAGCGTCCTACCCTGCAGACCCCGCCCCGCGCCTGCAGACCCCGCCCCCCCGCCCACCTGTTCGCGCTCCCACCCCCCCACACCCCCCCCACCCCCCCCCCCCCGGGGTCGGGGACGAGGCCGCGGCCTCCAGGAGGAACTTCACCTGAGAACAACTGTGTGTAAAACCCCAGCCCTTCAACTTGACCGTCCAAGCCCTGTTGACACGACACCCGAGCTCCTGCCCAGGATGAAAAGAGGGGTCTTGCGGAGGGAGAAGCCGCCCCCCCCCCTTCCATCGAGGCATGAACACGAGGGCAGGACATGGGTGCAGAAAACACGATAAAACGGAGGGGAAATCGCACCTAACACCCCGCGGAGGGCACTTAGGGTTTCTGTGTTGCCAACCACCTTCCGCACGTCTGGTGCCGATTTCAGATCGCAACCCCCATACGAGGCAAGCCCTGGGTCACGAGTATTTTCCTGCCTTACAGGCCTCGACAGGCTGATTTTTACATCGTCACCCAACTGCCCATCGTAAGGACGCGCTGTGATTTACTCACCTGCTCAAACCCTGGCCTTTAATTTGGTGTCTGACTCTCCACTACTGGACAGGGTGCCGTGCTGAAGCACCAGCGGCAGTCTCCCGTGGTCCCCCCACCCGGAGGGAGGTCTCCCGTGTTCCCCCCACCCGGAGGAACCACCCCCCCCCCAACAAAAACAGCTTTCTCCAGCCCTCATTACGCTTACTTAAACTTTTGTCAACTCCAGAGGAGAAAAAGTCATTCTGCGTGTCGTTTCTATGTGTGCTTCTCTGGTTAGCCAGGCTGAAGGAGTGTGTTCTCACCGGCCTTTGTATCTCTTCTGCGGTGGTTGTCTGTTTTTACTTCTGGCATTGTGTTTTGCTTTCTGAGGGGAGTTTTTCTGATGGGGTTCTGAGACTGCTCTGTGTAACAGGGATGTTTACTTCTTGTAACATTTGCTGCAAATATTTTCCCTCGTGTAACATTTGCCTTTTTAAGCAGGCATGTGTTTTTTGAAGGGTGGAAATCTAAAGTTGCGCACAGGCCGTGCACAGAGGCGACAGTCTCTCTCTCCATGTTCTCTTCCGAGGTTCCTTCCCATCTCAGGATTGATTAAATATTCGCTTTGTTTTCTGGAGCTTACTCGTGGTTTCTCCTTTCGCGTCTGACTCTTTCATCCGCCTGGAATTTA
This sequence comes from Prionailurus bengalensis, assembly GCF_016509475.1. Taxonomy (NCBI): domain Eukaryota; kingdom Metazoa; phylum Chordata; class Mammalia; order Carnivora; family Felidae; genus Prionailurus; species Prionailurus bengalensis. The sequence goes on along the minus strand of NC_057360.1, from coordinate 68,277,829 downwards.
TGTCGATGGCTGGTGAGAGGCGGGCTCTAATTTGATTTTTCATCCAGGGATCTAATCTCCAATCTCCCCGTTAACATGCGCTGAAGAACCTACTGCTTCCTATTTGGTTTTCTTTCTCTTATCGCTTCTCAGCCCTTGACTGAGATCAACTGTGGTTTTCTTCCTCATCTACTGGCTTCTTACATAGTAGGGATTATTTCAGGGCTTCCCCTTAGGGTTCACTGATCTATCGCTACTGATCCTGCAGAAACACCACCGGGACTTAATTACTTAAGTTTTAGAATACATTTTAATATCTAGCAAAGTCCCTCTCAATGATCTTCTTCCAAAAGAAGTTAAGCTATTCTCGTTTATTTATTAAAACATCACAAAATCAGTACTCACTCCCCCTTAAAATTCCTAATTTTCTTTTAATAAAACCCTTTTAAAATTTTTTTTAAAGTTCATATATTTATTCTGAGAGAGGGAGAGGGAGAGGGAGAATCCCAAGCAGGCTCCACGACATCAGCACAGAGCCCGATGCAGGCCTCAAAGTCACAAATCGTGAGATCATGACCTGAGCTGAAACCAAGAGTCGGACGCCCAACCAACTGAGCCGTCCAGGTGCCCCTTAATAAAAAACTTTCGGGATGTTTTCCCTCCACATACGACTTTGGTCGCACCATGAGTTTAGACACACAGTCATCATCGTAATTTTTAAAAGAGCCTTTAATGGTGGTTTTGAATAATTCTCTTTTGGCCGAGGTGTGTAGCTGAGGGAATTGCTTTAAAAGTTCCCCTAAAAAGTTCCCTTTTAGCTGAACTTTTATAGCCTCATGGTTAGAGAATATGTCTGAAGATTTTTTTGTGATATTTTGAAACATGTGGCCAAGAAGTTGGTCGATTTTTGTCAATGTACCATGGGTGCTTAAAAAGATGTATTATTTGTTTATAGGCTACAAAGTTCAATATTTATCAGTTATTGAAGCAGGCAGTGATTCAGGTCTCAATCTCCTTATTTATTTTTGCATCGAAGTTCCCAGTGGATGCTACTTTTATTCATATTAAACGGTCCTTCTAGACCATTGAATGCTTTTTTGCTTTGAATTCTAGTTGGTTTAAAATGAGGATTTCTCTTCAATTGCCCTTTGGTTTGTACTTATCTAATAAATCTCTGGTATTCATTTGTTTTTCCAGGTCTTTCTGCTTTAGGAACCTCTTCTGTAAACAGCATGAAATCAAATTTTGCTTTTAAATCCCATCTAGGAGACACTGCTTTCGAACAGCGGAGGGAAACTCAATTATGTTGACTGTTCTCAACTGTGAGTTTGGTTGTTTTTCTCATCTGGCTTCACGCTTTCTGTGGTTTTAAATTCTTCCTACTTCTTCTGTCCTTCTGCTCCTGACGCGGTTTGTGTCTCGTGCAGGGGTGTGGAGGGGGCACGTTCTCAAAGAGGGGAGAGGCGTGGCTCTGGGGCGGGGTTTGCGGATCTCAGGTCGGGTTGTTTGGACCGCCCTGTGCCTCAGTTTTCTCACATGGACGGCAGAGATGAGTGACAGCAGCCCCCACACCCCGCAGAGCTGTGGTTAAGTGACATAACACGTGGCTGGTGCCACTGCTGTCCTCATTGTCACACTTCCAAACTCCACCTGTGGTTACCTTTAGGTCTAAAAATTATTTAAACTATATCTCTCTAGTTATCAAAATTGAGTGATACGGCTTTAAAATTCTTTTCTACCGAAGAGGACGAAGGTTGTCCACTCTGACTCATCCTTTGTCTTCTCTCCACTTTCTAATCTGAGGGTTTGCAGCCTCTACCTATTACGCGTTTTTTTCTCCTCGTCTTCCCGGAGTCTGCTGTTTGCCTGACATCGGGGTTGGGTTTTGCGGCCATGGTGTTGCCCACCCCTCTTGCTCTCACATCACCCCATCAAGACCTTTACCGGGATCCATTCCCCGAAACTTCTGAGCCCACAGAACTCCAAGCAGGACTTCTGTTCCTGTGTCCTTGAGGGAATGACACCAATGTCTGAAATGTAGGGCTCCAGAGGAGAAGCGTGCTCTGTGTAGCCCATGTGTCCCGGGATGGCTGAACCTTCAGGTTCAGGCAGTTTTCCAGAAGGAGTTTATTTGCAAACGTGTAGGTATACCTTCATTTCCCTGTTCTTATATGTGTCCATCTGTCTGATCTTTTTCAAAAAATTTTAATATTTTTTTGGGGAAAGAGAGAGAGAGCGAGAGAGCAGGGGCAGGGAGCAAGGGAGAGACAGAATCCCAAGCAGCCTCCACACTCAGCACAGAGTCCGACACGAGGCTCAAACTCACCAACCGTGAGATCATGACCGGAGCCAAAACCGAGAGTCGGACGCTGAACTGACTGGACCACCAGGTGCCCCCGATCTGCCTGGTCCTACCCCCCACCCCACCCCTCAGGCCGCCAGTTCTGGAAAAGTTTTCTTGGTGTACATCTTTGATGATGCTTTTTTTCTCCAAATTATGCTGGTTCTTGGGTCTGGCCTTGATTCTAGAACCTCCAGTTCTGACCCACGATTCACCATCTCTCATCTCTTTGTTCTGTTCTACATTCTGGAAGAACTTTTAAGTTTGTCTTCCACATCCCACATCTTTTAAAAACTCAGTGCCTGCAATGTGAATTTTCTTTTTGCTCAGACAATTTTAGTTTTCTGGAACTCTGTGCCTATGTGAACCAAATACAGTTTCCTTTCATATCTGCTCCCTCTTCTCTGGCACAGAAATCACAGCCTCTTGCACCATTAGAGAAGCCCCAGAACCTTCTAATGTTGCTCCCTCCTCTCCGTCTCTCTCATAACAACGTTCTTCTGCACCTGCAGGATTATTTCCCCGTTCTTAATGCAGCAGGTTTGTTTCCAGGGCCTCAGGGAGGATCCCCCCCACATGCTCTGCCATGAACTTGCCTCGGTTTTGGGGTGACTGTCCAGACCCGGCACCTGCCTGCCTTGGGCTCTTCTCTGCCCCCAGGGACACTGGCCTCTCCCTCCTCCAGCTGGAGGGCAGGCTTCTTCCAAAGTGGCAGGTGCTCTCCTGTCCTGACTAGCCCTCTGACCCTCCAACCAGTGGTTTGCAAGGTTTCAAAGTCGTGGACTCCCGTTGGTACAAAGATTCTGGGCGCGAACCCCTCTACTGTGTGTGTATTTATCGTACATTGCACACAAGAGTTACCATCCACTCGCATGGTGACTACTTAAAGGCTGAAGTTTTGTAATACAAATGACTGGACAGAAGTCTTTCCCATCGTCCCCGTGGCGGGGACGTGTGCATCCCACGCTGGCGGCCGCACCGCAAACCCCTGGGGGCCCATCAGAACCCACAGCCCCTTCTCAGCTCTGCCCACAAGGGCTCGGCCTGGGGCTGTGTCAGCCCCACCCAGGGGGCCCCCTAGACTGCGTCCCCACTCCTTTCTCAGCCTTGAAGCCCCCTGCCCGTGGTGGCAGGGGTCTGTGGGAGGGAGAGGCCGAGGAGGGGGCTGTCCTCACTTCTTGGCTTCTGGCTGGCGCAGACCAGACCCAGGGATCAGACCAGACCTGAGACCCAGGCATGGGAAGGTTGGCTCTGTGTGAACGAGAGAAAGAACGGGCCACTGGTGGTTTCCGTCCGGTTCCAGGGGCAGGGCCTCCAGAATCCCATTTCTCACTGAAGCACAAGTGTGTGGAAAGAGATGAACGTTCACACCGTCACCAGCAAAGCGCTGCCGACAGGCTGGCTGTGTGCGGAACTCGGAGCCGGGAGGGAAGGTCCACAGGGAATCCGTTCAAGAGGCTGGAGGTCGTTTGCCAAACCTTACGGATCCCGCCCACGTCATCCTCTGCTCGATCACAAGACTCTCTGCACTTCATCAATGTTGGAGCGTCCTTGTTGCTGTCCCCAGGGCGCTGGGGACGCCCGCGGGGGTGGGGGGGGTGGGGGGAGGCAGGAAAGCCCACTTCCCGAGCCTGCGGCCCCTGAGGCCGGGCTCTCCCCCAGCCGGGCTGCGGGCGGCGACAGAGCTTAATGAGGAGGTTCCCACGACAGGCTCGGGGGAGGGCTGTGGGAGGCGGGCAGGCGGCCAGGAGAATCCCGGAGAACGCCCAGGCCACAGCTGTCAGGCCCGCAGCCGAGACGGAAGGCGGCTCCAGGTCCAAGGAAAACAAGCTGTTGCCGCTGCCCTGCCGGCAGCCAGGGGCAGCCCGCCCTGGGCGAGGGCCACCTCCGTCTCCTTCCTCAGAAGGAGCAAATGTGCAAACCCGTCCTTGTCACATAAAAGCCAACCTGAGACACGAGAAACGTCTTTTGAAACGCGTCTTGCCGAAGAGGGGTCTCCATAGCAACCCGGGAGTGTGTGTCCACGACGAGCAGGGGTCCGGGCCGACGACAGCGCCGGGGTGCGGAGCCTGCCCTGGGCATCGGCACATGCGCGGTTCTCTAGGACCGCCACGCTGCTCTGTGACCTCGGGCAAGCCGTGTGCCCCCTGCTGTCCGCGGGGACAGAGGCGTCCCCGGGTCAGCTGGGCCAGATGGAGGTCACCTGCCGGCGGCCCGATGCCACAGCCCCCAGGGCAGCCCAGCTTCGGGCCAGGCTCTGACTGACTGGCTCCTGCCCCTTATCTATGACCTGACACCGGGAAGGGCCATGGTCACTTAAGCTGGGCCCTGAAAGAAACTGCTTGGTCACGGTAACAGGAGTGTTTCCCCGAGTAGGAAAAAGTGTACTCGTTTGTACGTGTTGTCACAGTCCCGAAGGCCGGACTCGGGCAGGCTTCCCGCACGGCTCTCCCGGGGCTGCTCCGGGTATCGGCACCCAGGGTGCAGGGCGCAGGCCGACGGCGGCCGTGAGGTGCCAGGGGCCAAAGGGCGCCTCGGGCGACCCCTCGGGGAGCCCTGGAGCCCGGACGGCCCCGGGTAAAGGCGCCGGGCCTTTACAGGCCTATGCTGACAGGTCTCCGCTGGGGCTTTAACCTGGGCCAGGCGCTGGGGCCTCCCTTCAGCCAGGGCAGCTGTGGGGGAGGGGCAAGGCCTGACAAGCCCCTGGGGGGAAGGACTGGGCGTGTGGCTGGCACCTCCACTCGGCCTGAATTTACCCAGAAGTCCCTCCTCACCCCCCTCCACCCCCACCCCGGCCAGGACCACGGTACAGGGGCAGGAGCGCAGACAGCAGAGGCCTGGGGTCTGAGCTCCAGCTGAATGGCCGTGACCCTCTGGGGTCGGGTCTCCTGGTCCCCGGGAGAGGCCAGGCCACAGGTTCCTTGTGAGGGCGAGAGTCGCCTGGGGTGGGAGACATACGTGGGCCGAGTTCACACTCTGGGCCCACACATGCCAGCTCTCCCACACCTCCACCCCAGGCCGGTGCTTTCCCCCAGCCTCCTCAGCTCTAAAGTGGGGATGCTCAACAAGCCGAGACCACGGAGACGACACAGAGAGCTGGCGGCAGAGCTCGGAGCCAGAAGCAGCTGCCAAGGCTGGGCTGTGCCTCAGGTGCCATCGAGAGGAAGCCGTCTGGGCAAAGGGCCTTTTCACAAGAGGGGGGGCGGGCCCTTTAGGAGGACTTGGGACTTGCTCACTGTAACTCCGTGCCTTTGCTGGGACCTCAGCACGTCTGCGGGCAGGAAGCCAGGGGAGCCCGGCCCGGGCTCAGAAGGCTCGGTGGGCCATTCAATGCCAAATAAAAGGCAACAGAGTACTTTGCAAACTACGCGCTTATTTTTGAGTCAAAAATAGTCATGGACCCGTGGCAGGTTCAATTTGCAATGAAACTCACTTGCAGACGTTTTGTTCCCGGTTCAGCCCATTTGCTCGTCTAAAAACCACAGTGAGCATCACACGCACGCAGGGCTGATGCAAGGGTGTGGGAGGCTTCAGACACCTTAAAGGGCTTGGCGAACTCAATTACAGGTATTGGAAGGCTCGGCTCCGATCAAGTAGGAAAAAAAACAGGGAAGCATGGGTCCTCGTATGGTAGGAGCTGCTTGCTTCTAATTATATGAAGGGGCCACGAAATTCCCAGGAGTTGCTGAAAGACCCCCGTTACAACGATTGATTTCCACTCTGGCGGTGAGGCAGCGCATGGGCCCCACTCAGCACCGACGACAAGGCCTGGAAAGTAGGTGCTATGACCCCCGCTTGCAGGTGACAGACCTGAGGCCCAGAGAGGTACCGTGACCCGCACAATGTACAGCCAGGAGTACGATCAGGACTTTAGGGCTGGACCCAAGCCCTCCCCGCGGGACGCGTGTCCCCCCACCAGGCGAACTTGTTAACATGCAAATCCTGTCTAGTGGCTCTCGGTGAGGCCTGAGCCTCCACGTCTAACAGGTTCCCGGGGACGCGAGGCTGCCGCTCTGCGGACCGCTCGCCGCATAGCGAGGCTCCCACAGTGCCCAGTGAAAAGGGTTTCTGGGTGAATACCTTTGAGAAAGTCTGGACTCAACAAAATGAAACCAGCTTCCTTATGGCGGGACTTCCCAAAGCCTTGAAAATGCCGGTGAGGCATCGTCAACATCCAAGAGGAAGAGACAATACATAACCGCAAGGTGTCAGCCGCGAGGACGGGCGAGGAACACACCGGATTCCACGCGGGTTCACAGGGGTCACCGAGGACAATGCACGCGGCACCTAGCTTACCCGGCCTGTGGTCCGGCCCCGCCCGCTCCCCCCCGCCCCCGACCACCACCCCGGTCCCCCGGCCTCGCTGCCGCCCCAGCCGCCGCGGAGCGCACGCGTGTACCTTTCGCAGACACGCACGGTCCAGGCGGCGATGATCCACAGCGAGATGCTGAACACCAGCAGCACGGTGCCGGGGCAGATGGTCATGAGGGTCTTCATGACGAAGCGGGTGTTGAAGTTGATTTTGTTGAGCGCCCCGATGCTGCGGGACGAGGCGTCCGTGAACAGCTTGCTGTGCAGCAGCATGACGCGGGCGATCAGGTACAGGCGCAGGAACATGGGGATGGACAGGATGATGTCCACGTCGGCCTCCGCCCGCGACGGTGTGTAGGAGAAGGCCAGGCGCGCCGTCCAGAAGAACTTGTACTCGCCGGGGACGGGGTGGATGGCGCACACCAGCATCTCCAGGCTGATGCGCAGGACGCGCTCGCAGGTCATGGCTATCCGCCAGTCGTCCGCGCCGTTGTCAATCACGAAGAGCTGGGGGGGCAGAGAGCGCGTTAGAGGGGCCAGGGCTCGCCTGGGGCCTCCGGGGAAGGGCCGCGAAGGGGAAGAAGAGCCCCTCATTTATATTCACAACAGGACGCTGGGCCCCGGCCAGGCCCTCGAGGGGACGCGGAGAGGAAAAGGTGTTTCCTACACGAGCGAACTCCCAAGGCTGGTGTAGACGCCCGTCCTCGGCAGAGGAGGGATGCAAGGGCGGCCAGCACCTTGCCCCCACGACGCGGCAGAGTGTTTGCGTGGGGCCCTAGGGCCAGACTGGCTGGGTCCGGACCCTGAGCCCAACATTCACTAACCAGCACTGGGGTCCTGGGGACGTTAGCGAGCCTCGCCGTGCCTCAGTTTCCTCATCCGGGGACCAGACAGCACCTGCTCTGCAGCCACCACTGGGAGGCTGTGACGGATTAGCCTACGCGACAGGCTTGGCCCCGAGCCGGCACCCGGGAAGCGCTAGCGGTTAGGACTCTGGGCGCCACAGACGGACGGGGTCCCGCCCTTCAGTAACATGAGGGTTGGGCCCCGGGACGGCTGCGGACCTTGGGGCCCCCCCGCCTTGAGGCGGAGAGTCCTGCTGCCGCGTGGCCGGGCCTGGCTGGCGCCGGGGTTCACATGCGGGGACGGCCCTGGCCCCGTTCTCAAGGACCGTCCCACCTGAGGATGCGAGGCTAAACGAAACAGCTCGGACGGAGCGCAGCCTCCGCAAGGGGCACCGGGAGGGGGCACTGAGCCCAGCCGCCAGCCGGGACCCCCCTCCGGCCTCCCCCAGGGCAGCCGAGCAGGGGGCTCCCAGACGCAGGTTTCCCCCGTCCCCAGACACAGAAAGGCCCTAGTGGCTGCTCCGTGGGTGCCCTCTGCTCCTAAGTGCCACCGACAGGCCACGCCATGGCCGTGTGACTGCTGGCCGGACTCTTCCCCCACACAGCGAAAACCATCCACCCTGTGACAACCAGCGTCGGGTTACTATAGAAACTGGGTTCACCGTGGGCAGGAGCTGAGGCAGTGAGTGGCAGACCTCCCTGACTCCCCGGAGGGGAGGGAGACGGGACGCCAGCCGCTGGCTCTGCCCGGCTTGACAGGAAGGTGCCGGCCCCCCCCCCGGGGGGTACCATGTGCCCCTCAAGGGCCTGCTGGTGTCAGTTTCCCGGGGGGATGGGGCAGTGGGGGTCGAGGCCAGTGAGTGGCACTGGAGTGTCTGCACCCAGTTATTAGCTGTGTGACCTCAGGCAGGTCAGACCGCTTCTCTGAGCCTGTCTCCACCTCTGTCCCGGGCCTGTTAGTGTTGACCCTGCCCACCTCGGGGGGCCAGCGTCGGGATCCAGTAAGACAGATGATACGAGGACGTGTGCATCAGCAACTACTCTACATACGTGAGGCATCCAGGAGGCCGGCCCGGGGGGGGGGGGGGGGGTGGGAGGGGCACTCACACACGGCGTGGGGGAGCGATGGACGGAGGGACGGACGGCCATTCCCAGCTGCAGACTGAGAGCCTCTGCCAGATGGGGCTCCAGTGCAGGGACCCATAGGCTGCAGGGTGGCCAGTGTGTCCCAGGAGATCCCACTGCTGTCCCCCATGAGGACACCCTTACGCCCACTGCCATCTGACCCCCGGAGCCCCAGGACGGCCTCGCTGCTCCCAGACTTAGGAGGGACCCCACCCTGCCACGTTCTCCCTCAACTTCCTCCACGGCCCTTACAAACTGCAGATCTTGGGGTGCATGGGGGGGCTCGGTCAGTTAAGCATCTGACTCCTGATCTCGGCTGAGGTCATGATCTCACGGTCTGTGGGATCGAGCCCCACGTCGAACGCTGTGCTGACAGCATGGAGCCTGCTTGGGACCCTCTCTCTCCCTCTCTGCCCTTCCCCTGCTCGCAAGCTCTCTCTCAAAATAAATACATAAACTTAAATAAAGTAACAAATTGCAGATCTCAGTATGTACCCGTTATGTTTGCTCGGTCCTTGTGGGTCTCTCCCCCTGGGATGCTAAAACTGCCCGGACAGTTTGCTAAGGACACCCCTGCCCGGGGCCATCCAGACCAAGCAGATCTGGAGCTCTGAGTGTGAGGCCCCGGCATTGGGTGTTTTCGTCGAGCTCCCCAGCCGACCGAAGTGTCACCGGGCCGGGGGTCCGGCGATCACAGCGGGAAGTCCCAAGAGACAGGGGCTGTGTCCTCCGTGTTCCCTGTGACGCCTCTGTGCCCAGTGCAGCTCCTCACATAGACCAGGTGTTTGATGACTGCTTTCTGTGGGGGCCGGCGTGGCTGAGCTCTCCCCTCTGGCTGGGTCTCCTCCTCTGAGGGCTGAGGGGCAGGTCAGATGGTCCCCCGTCTGGCTTGGCCCTCCCACCTCTCTCTCCTCCAGAGCCTGGGTAGATGGTCACTGGGACGAAGGGTGTGCAGGGAGGGGACCGTGTCTCCAGCACCTGGGTGGGTGGTCACTGGGATGTCGGTGACTGAAGGGTGTGTGTGGGGGGGGGGGACAGACCATGTCGAATGGAAAAGCAGGCAGACTGCCAATGTCCCTCGCTGACCACCCGGAGCGGAAGTCCCCATGAGAAACTCACTCCTAAGCCTGAGACCAATGAAATACCTAATGATTCATCCGACGCCATGGGAAGGACACCCACCAATGCCCAGGGGTGGTCCAATCTGGAACAAAGTGTCCCAAGTGAACTTCAAGCCCAGAAAGTTCTGGAGCCAATCTGGAACCAGGATCTCAAGCAGCATGGGCCAGAGGGGTGAGGACCCTCCTCCCCTGAGCCCCAGCCACGCACCCTGGTTCTGGGGCAGCCTCTGTGCCCCGAGGATGCGGACGTGGGGGCCCTCGAGGTCTGCTCTGGGCAGCCATGGGGCAGAGGCCTCGGAGGCCCGTCCAGGCTGACCGTGAGCGCCCTCCTACGGTCGCCCCAAACACCGGCCACGTTGTCCCAGATGCTGAGAGCTCCTGTCCCCGAGGTAAGGGTGACCTGGGACCAGTGAGCAGCGCCCTGACTCGAGTCCGCTCCACACGTGACCCTCTGCCACCCGAGCAGCGGATCTAGAGCCCGGAGGACACGCAGCCGTTCCTGCCACCCCGACACCTTCAGTACAACCCCGACAACACAGAGCAGTTAGTGAGAGCCGACCACAGACGTGCAGCGGGTCCCCTGAGCTGGTGACCGCGGCCGAGCGCGGGCCACTTGCGGAGCCTCCAGCGGGCCCGAACCATCTCCCGTGAAGCCCGTTTGCTCACGAGATGTGGACGCTGTCCTATAATGTTTTGGACGCCGTACCGCGAGTGACAGACAGAGCGGCCGCGTGGGGAGAGGCGGCTGCCAGTGCGTCGTCTGCTGACCCTTGTGGCCTCGTGGCTGAGCGCCACGGCCTCTGGCCACGCATCACGAGGGGGGCCGTCTCACACACTCCCAGCCCAAGAAACGACCCACGCTCAAAAACTCCCAGTACGATTTCTACCGAATGCACGGGACCTTCACGGCACGGTGAGGTCAGACCAGTGCACGCGTGACCTCGGGCAGCACAGCAGGCACATGCTCAGAGAGCGACGGCAAACGCTTCGGAGAAGGTGACGCCGGGCGGCGGCGCGGTCATGACCCGGCCGGTGGCAACCATTTCACAACGCAGATGTGAAACGTGTGTGATTTTATTTGTCAATCATTCCTCAACACAAAGAGCCAGGCAGGCGAGGACACAGCGGGCACCTAAATATGGGTCCGACATACGCCCAGGAACCGGCTTGTGACCTGAGACAGCCCCAGCACAGAGAGGCAGGATGGGGAGCATCTGCGGAAGCTTCTGGAGCGAGGCAGGCCTGGCAGAGCCTGGAAGGCCCGTGTCAGGCAAACCCGGGATGGTCACATTCCTCCCGTCCCCCTTGTATCAACCCCCCCCCCCCCCCAGCCTGCATCCTCACACAGGGCTCTGCCTCTCCTCCCAGAGGGAGGTGGCTGTTTCCCAGCCCGGAGGGAATCCCAGCTGGGCCGCAGCCTTGCTGTGGCCTCGGGACATTAGACGCAGCAGCCGAGGGAGAAAGGGCGCAGCGGGGCACCGCCTGCAGGGAAGCCCGTCCAGACTGCTGAACCGTGCCTCACTCAGCCGGCTGGACGGAAGGGTCCTGCAGCTCGCCCGCCCGCCCAACACTTGCCTCCTCCTGCCACGGCCCAGAAGGCACCGCCGCACCCCTCCCGCCCTGCATGCCGGCCTGGCCTGTCAAGCATCTGGGCGCCTCTCCAGGGAGGGGACCCTGACCAGGGCACGCCCGCTTCCCGCACCTCTACCCCATCCCGCGGACGCGGCAGGTCGCGTATCCGACAGTAACTCAGAACCTTCAGGAAGCTGCTGTGTACGTGGTGCAGGACTCCGCCTGCTAAGTGCTTCCCACGTGCGAGCCTGAGTCAAAGAACAAGGGCAAATCGGAACTTACCGGGTGTGCAGGGGAGAAAAAGTGCAGGCAGCTTGGGGACAGTGACTCTTGCTGGCAAATTTGGGGGGTAAACCGATTAGCGGGCAACGAGCAAAGAGGTCAGTGTGAGCGTTCTTGCACTGAACGGCCAGTTAGACGTAGAAAACACCCAATCTATGTTGTTTATGGGGGCGCCTGGGGGGCTCAGTCGGTTAAGCATCTGACTTCGGCTCGGGTCACGATCTCACAGTTCGTGAGTTCGAGCCCCTTGTCGAGCTCTGTGCTGACAGCTGGGAGCCTGGAGCCTGTTTTGGATTCTGTGTCTCCTGCTCTGCCCCTCCCCCACGCTCGCTCGCTCTCTCTCTCTCAAAAAATAAACATTAAAAAAAATTTCTTTTCATAAAAAAAAGAAAACACCCAATCTCCATTGTTTACGATTCTCCAGAAACACTTGCATTTTAGCTGTGGCTCTCGGTGCAGCACAGACAGCTGTGTCTGCGAAGCCGGCGGGATCCTCCCGGACGCAGCCCTGCCTCAGCGAGACCATCCCCACGCTTCCCTCTGAGAGCCGCTCCCAGAGTCGCCAGGCCGCTCACTGGCTCCGGCAGCCCGACTCTGCAGGGCCGTCCGGTCACCCCAGGACCCCAGTCCCTGCGGCGCCCGAACCCACAGGTGCTTCTGGCCGCGGGGCCCGGACGGGCGGTCTGGACAAACAGCGGATCCCAGAGGCTCCGGAGTCTCCCCGACACAGCAGGACCCCGCCAGCCAGGCCCGGGAGCCCCTGCCCTTCCCCCCAAGGCACACAGGGGACCAGCCTGTTGTGTTTGGAGGTGATTCACCGGATTCACCAGCTCCCCCATTCTACTCCGAAAGGCTGAGCAACACAGCCTTTGCTGTGCTTTGTGCATAAGGCAGTTGCTTTGTGTGAGCAACACCTTTCATCAAAATGCTCTCAGCTATTGGGGGAGATCCTGCTTAGACGTTTCCTTACTAACCTGGCAAACTTTGATTCTCGTGCAAGTATGAACTTTTTATTTTTATTTATTTATTTTTTAATATTTTCATGTTTATTTATGAGAGAGAGAGAGAGAGAGAGAGAGAGAGAGACAGAGCATGAGCGAGGGAGGGGCAGAGACGGGGGAGACACAGAATCCGAAGCAGGCTCCAGGCTCCCAGCTGTCAGCACAGAGCCCGACGCGGGGCTCGAACTCACAGACCGCGAGATCGTGACCTGAGCTGAAGTCGGATGTTTAACTGACTGAGCCACCCAGGCGCCCCTGAATTTTTTTTAATTAAAGGAGAGAAAGCACAAAAGGCTTTTTGTGTTCTCTGCTGTTCTCTCTCTAGAAGAAAAACTCCATGGAGATTTTCACCATTTAAAAAAATATATGCAGAATAAAAGCAAAAGAAAGAAACTAAAAATTTTCTTAAAATCTAGTAATAATAATATATTACGTAAATATATATATATATATTTTAATCCTAGAGCATATATTATGTACGTATACCAGCACTATGGGGGTTTCCATGGAAACAACATTACAAGTCCTGTAATACCTAATTAGGTTTCCCAAGGACAAGAACTGATTGCCAGGGGTGAAATGCACGTCCGGGTTTGCAGGGATGGTTAACATAAACCTCCCGTCAGTAAACGTGCCGCGGGCCTGCCGAAGAAAGGGACGAGGGAAGCAAAGGCATACCAAATGTACCTCTGAGAGAGGCCAGCTCGTTCGGGGACGGCCAGAAAAGTCTGCCCCCACTGCCACCAAGACTCAGTGGCTGGGGGACGCGCTAGCCGGCTCTGTGTCGAAGAAGGAATCCTCCCCATCTGACACCGTCGTGACCGACTGAGTCAAGGGATGCCAGGCCACGTGTGAAGTCCCACGGTGGCTCTCCAGCCCTGCCGGGCCAGGGTCGCCCCTGGTGCCGCTCCATGGGGCACAGTCTACCCCTGGTCTCCTGCCAGGAGCATGAGAGCCCACGGGGACTCCTGAGCCTGAAGTTTGCTTGGGACGGTCCGAGACCGGTGGTGACCATGAATCCTTCCTGTCCCCAGTTCTCAGAGAATGAAAGCCAGTCCCAGCATTTGAGGGCACAAGTAATCTTCACTCACACGACGAGAACATCTTCATCCCCGACACGACACCACTGGGGATGAGCATTTAGTCACTGACTATCCATGCACGTCCTCTTCCCTCTCTGGTCCTCGGATCCCTCGTCTGTGACACGGACGGGTGGGTCCATTTGTGATTTTCCATTTTCTCCCAGACGCGGAGCCGTTTCTTCCAATGAGATTTTTCATATGAGTCCAATATGGGGAAGAGATAAACTCAGAGCTGTTTAGGGTAGCGGTAGGGGAGGGGGTTGAGGCATCCACGAGAGTCCTCCGGCTGCGGCATGAGTTGGGGAGGGCGGCGAGGGGCGTTCGAGGGGCTCAGGGCCGGGGCTGGTGCCCGTGCCGAGGCCACCCCGGGCCCGAAAGCTAGGGGTCTGTCCACAGTCCTGTCTGGGGCATGTATCTACGGCAGCAGCGGCTGTGTTTTCTGGATTGTCCCCAGGTTAGGCCAACAGGACCCTGCCACTCCACTGTCTCAGCCGGTCTGTCCTACCTCCGCCCACCTTCTACGGCAGCCCCAGGCCTCCAGCCTTGCTCTGAAGGGGTTTCTGCAGGCAACAGCCGTGAGAAGGGGTCCAGGGGCCAATGTCTGGCAAGGTCTCCTGGATATGCACCGTGCCTGTTTGCATACGAAAGTTTCTGAGACTCTCTAAAGAAACCGCTTTGGGCGGTGGTTTCTTCCCACCTATGTGACCGTGACTCTGGTTTAGGGGGAGTGGTGCTCAAGATGGACTCGGAAAGGCGGGGTGCAGGTGCTGAGGGGCGCCCCCAGACACCCACACTCGCGTGGCCCGGGACGGCGCGGCCGCGAGCTCGCCGGGGCCTCCGTCCGCCCTCCCGTCAGCCAGGCACCGCTCTGGCCGCTCCACGGACACCAGCTTCTCCAACCCCCGGGACAACCCCGTGGGACGGGCCCCAATATTATCGAATTGAAGATGAGGAACCTGAGGCCTGAGTCAGCGACACGCCCAAGGTCCCACAGCCGGAAAGTGGTGGGGCTTCTAAGCCGTCTGGCTCCAGGGTCCAGGTGGATGAGCTTTCCACCTGCTGCCGTAACAAATCAGCACGAACTTCATGACTTAAAACACGTTCTGCTCTTCTGGTTCTGGAGGCCGGAAGCCTGAAATCGGCCTCGCTGGACGGAAGCCACGGCCGCGGGCAGGGCTGGCTTCTGCTGGGCTCCGCACCCCCGGGCGATGTCCCCCACCCCTCGCTTCCTCTCCCGTCACGGGTTCTCCTCCTTTTTTTTTTTTTTAACGTTTATTTATTTTTGGGACAGAGAGAGACAGAGCATGAACGGGGGAGGGTCAGAGAGAGGGAGACACAGAATCTGAAACAGGCTCCAGGCTCTGAGCTGTCAGCACAGAGCCCAATGCGGGGCTCGAACTCACGGACCGCGAGATCATGACCTGAGCCGAAGTCGGCCGCCCAACCGACCGAGCCACCCAGGCGCCCCACTCTGTGTACTGTTTTTTTTTTTTTAATTTTTTTTTTTTTTACGTTTATTTATTTTTGAGAGAGAGAGAGAGACAGAGCATGAATGGGGGAGGGTCAGAGAGAGGGAGACACAGAATCGGAAACAGGCTCCAGGCTCTGAGCCATCAGCCCAGAGCCCGACGCGGGGCTCGAACTCACAGCCCTCACGGACCGCGAGATCGTGACCTGAGCCGAAGTCGGCTGCTTAACCGACTGAGCCACCCAGGTGCCCCTCCTCCTTTTATGAGGACACGTGTGATTACGTTTAGGGTCCCCCCGGAAAGTGCGGCATTTATCTCCCTGTCTCGAGATCCCGAGTTTGGCCCCATCTGCAAAGTCCTTCTGCCACACAAGGTGACATTCGCCGACCCCGGGGACCAGGCCCCCGATATTCTGGGGGGCCGTATTCAGCCCGTCACACCATGCTTTCAGCCACTGTGCTACACCAGCCTAATTTCCTAAACAATTCTGGGAGGATGCTGCCGTTAACCCTAACTCGAGATCAGAAGGCCAAGTCTCTGAGAAGTCAGTGAGCCGGCAGGGGTCACCCAGACGGCAAAGGCCGCAGCCACAACACAAGCGGGGCCTGCGTCTGCCGCTGGGGGGGGCTCGGGGCGCACAGGCCCCTGGGGGCTCCAAGCAGGTGCTGTTTTTGTTGCCCCCGGAAACCTGACGAGGGCTCTCGATCCGCCGAACCCACGAGATGCACGGACACTCCACTGTTTGCGGATCCTTTCCGGGGCTCGCAGGCACCGGGTCGAGAACCCTCGCTCTCGAAAGCAAGATCTCGGAGAGGTATTTGCGCCCCATGTTCACTGTAGTTTACTCCCAGCGGCCAAAGATGGAAGGGGTGGCCCCAGGGCCTGTGTCAGCGGACAAGCGGACGAGGAAGACGGGCTGCGTACGCCAGAAGATCACTCAGCTGTATGAGGAGGGCGCCGACTCTGACCCGTGCCACAGCACGCGTGGGCCCGAGGACACTGTGCTAAGCAAGACACGCCTGCCACAGAAAGACAAACCCCACCATGCCACTTACGCGAGGCCCCTAGAGTCATGCAGCTCGTAGAGACGGAAAGTAGGTGGCGGTCCCGGGGGTGGGAGGAGGGGGACGGAGTTTCAGTTTTGCAGGAAGAAGGTTCTGGAGACGGACGGCGGTGCCAGTTGTACAACACGTGAAAACGTATCTAGCAGCCCTGAAATGTGCGCTTAGGACGGGAAATTCTGTGTTGCGCGTTTACCACAGTGTTTTAAAAAGGAACGCCTGCTTAATCCGAGCGTCCACGCGGGGAGCGGTCACGTCTGTCCCTCCTGTGGCGGGTAGGAGGAGGGGGCTCCACGGCCCTGCGCCTGTCGCTGCTGACCGCTGGCCCCTCTAGAAGCCCTGCAACCTGGAAATCGAACAGCCAGCCCAAGTGTCGTCAGAGACAAGCACGGTGAAAGCACCGAGGACAGGCAGGAGGAGGCGGCAGGACGAGAGTCCAGCTGCTCACGTGGCAGAGAATGGTTCGCAGGAACCTCTGAAGGGAGCGCGGGCGCCGATGCGGATTTTGCCAAGAACCTGAAGGCCCTCTGACCTGGTAGCGACCACGCCACGCACGGCCCTCCCACGGCCACGCACACGGCTCAGGGCAGTGCTGTCCCTGCCGCCAAGTGAGTGGGGTTATGAGACACCTGAGGATTTTTTTAAACTTCTCTGCTGTTTGCAGGAATCCAGAAGGAAGAGCCAGACCCGCTCCGAGACTCACATCCCCTCGGGCACCGGGCCAGCCTCTCGGATAGCAGCCCACCTGCCAGCCTGTCTGAGAACATCCTGTCCGGGGAAGCATCCTTCCACGGGGCCAGGGGGCAGCATGGGAAACAGCGTGATGCAAGAAAATCCGTGCCAGCGCGGCAGGTGGAGGGGAACGACCAGTGGGGGTGGGGGGGTACCAGGGGTCAGCGCTGAGCGGGGCAGAAGGGAAGGACCAGTGGGGGTGGGGGGGTACCGGGGGTCAGCCCCGAATGGGGCGGAGGCGCAGGGGCATGACGGTAAGTCCCGTCTGCGCTGTGGTATGAATAGGTGTCCTCATTGCAGGGATCTGGAAGGGGAACAAAGGGCCGCGACATGGCTGACGGGTGTCCCTCTGAGGCCCAGCTCGTCCCCTCCCTGCGCCCCTGCCCTGCTTCCGCAGCCACGCCACATGCTCTCCCCTTACCAGGGAGTTGTGCTAAGTGGCCTTTCATCCAGCGACAGAAGGAGGTGGGCTCTCAGTGGAGCCCAGTCTATAAATACAGGGTAACAATAGGAACCAGAATGTTCCACAGGAAACCGGCATGCCTCGCCCTCCCCACACAGAGCACGGAAGATTTTCACAGGGCTTTCTGTGCGCGTCCTTCCCAATTACAGTCCCAGAAAGGCAATGGCAAGCTGGTGAGTTTATTCAGGTGATATCCGTGAGACATAGTTCTCTTTAAAAGGAAAGGAAATCTGCATGTTTTGTTATACCCATCCTTCATTCCGTTTTAACTGGTCCCTGAGAGGCTTTAACTACAGCAAGAGGGATTTTGGTTACAGAGATGGCCAAACCTTGCACAGGAAAGGGAGCCCGGGGTGGGGAGGGAAGGGGGGGGGTTGAAGAAATCCACCCCCCAGGGAAGTATTTTCTAAGTAGAATCCAGACCCATCCATCTGGGAAAGGAAGTCCTCCCCGGTCTGTTTTGATGGAGTCGCCTTCTCTTGCCTGTGCTCCAGGGAGAAGTTTGACGTTTCTCTATCCCTGAAGGGGTCTCTGCGCACACATGAGCACTCGCATGTGCGCACACACACACACACACACACACCGGATCAAGGGCAGCTCCTCGGCCCCGCACCAAGAGCAGGAAGCCCCCGACCCCAGACCATCCCACGAGGGAGCAAGCACCCCGAAGCCAGTCTGCCCATTCCAAACGGAGACGGACGGTTCCATCCAGAAGAAAGGGCTGTTTAAAAGCTGTAATAAATCATGTGCCCCGTGAGGTGTCAGACATGCAAACCAGCGAACGCAAAGTCAGAATTGCAAGAGAAGTCGGGTTTTCAGCCACCAGCAGCCGCCCGTTTCCTTCTGGCCTCAGCACAGGCCCAGGGCCGCGCCAAGCAGTGCGTCCCCGTGGCCGGGGTCCCGCCTGTCTGCTGCTTACAGAGGGGATCCACCTGGATCCCCATCCCTGCCCCTGCAGCAGAGGGGAAGGGAGAGGGCCGTGGGGGCTGGGGCGGGAAAGGCACCTGAGGGTGTGAGGCTTACAGGCTGGGACTGGCAGAGCCCCTGTGAAAGGCAGAAACCACGTGACTGGGTCAGCAGTCACCAGCGTAGACCCCGACTTTTCAATTACTCGTTAATAATACTTAAAGCAAAGGAAGAATGCACCAAATCAGTACTCAGTCCTGTAACTTATTCAAGAGGCTGGGAACTACCCCCGAGGGTTAAAGGGCGGGGGCTGAGCCACAATCCGGAGGAACGGCGGCCAGCGCCAGACCCCAGCTCCGCCCGGGGGCCCCACGAGGTTTCAGTGCCCCCGCCCCTGCCCCCGCCCCCCGGGCACGGAGGGGGCACAGTGCCAGGAGCTGCAGACACGGAGCTCGGTGCTGCTCAGGGCCTTCCGCTGTGCAGGTGACCACAGGTGGCCCGCTCATGGCCTGGCGACCGGGGCCGGCCCTCTTCCTCCGCAGCCACCCCCGCCCCCTGCCGGTCCCGTCCCTCCCCGCTCCCTCCACTGTGCCACACTGGCCGCCTCTCGGGCTGGCGAGCTTTCCTCCGGACACGCGGGGTCTGCGCGTGCTGCCCCCTCAGCTGAGAACGCCCTTCCCTTCACGCTGCGCCAGGTCGGTGGCTCTCTGTCCCCGCCAGCCAGGGCCACCCGGCTGCTCGTGGCACGTGCGCGCTTGCAGTCTCCTGGTTATTTGTGCGGCTACGAGACGGAGGCCAGGAGGCCGTCAGCTGCTCGCGGGCGGGGCCCACAGCCGAACCTGCCTCCGGGGTCCCCCCACCCCCCCACCCCACCCCACCCCACCCCACCCCACCCCCGGGAGCCTGCCCGCGACGCCAGGTGCTTAGTGAAGAAGTTGATGGGCGAGAAAGCGCCTTCGGGGGCTGCCCGGCGGGAAGGACACTCCGTCCTGTGGAACCGGGCCCGGTCGCGCGGGACCCCACAGCCGGCCCTGCTCCCTTGTGGCCCCGGGAGGACTCTGGGAAGACACCTGAGCTCCTGTGGAAGGCACACCGGCGTCACTTAGTCACGTCGGCTCTGCGAGTGCCAAGCCCGGGGCCTGTCGTGTGTCACCAGCCCCCTCTGGGGACACAGCCGCGGCCGGGTCCCCGCAGCCCACAGCTCTGCAAGGAGCCCTTACGGCAGCGGCTGAGGTGGACACCACCTGGGGTCACTCGTGGAACATTCTCTGAGACGCCGCCCGTGGACTCCGGGAGAAGGACATGCCAACGTGTCCGGGGGACGGGGCACCACATCCCTGGGACCTCGGGGCCTGTGCAGCTCTCGGCTGAACAAACGCGGAAGCCCCTGAACAGTCACCTTTGAAACCCGGGAGCCCCGTCCCCTCCCTGACCGGCGTCTGCCAGAAGAGGCGGCCGCCCCAGGCAGGCTGACCTCCTGGCCCCGAGAGGGCATCCTGGGTACACACACGGGGATGTGTGAGAAAGGGGACACGGCAGAACCACCTCCGTGGTGACGGTGGTGGGGCCCCGTCTACTGACCACACTGGAAAGAGGCCGGGCCCTCCCAGCTGACATCCGCAAGGAAGTCGTATGTAATTTACTCGGTTGCCAAACATTCGGCGACACACGTCTTCTCTGAGACACTGGATAAGGCACTGGGGGGGTAGGTGTGCGGCTCAGGGAGGCCGGAGCCTCGAGGGACAGTCACCCAGACACAAGCATCGCACCCAAGAGGCACAGGGGCTGTGTTTGCGGGAGGCCCGGGCTCTGCAAGGGGGAGGTCAGGCTGGAGAGTGAGCCAGGCGAGGAGGGGCGGTGGGAGCAAAGGTGCAGGGCCGGGGCGCAGCAGGGCCGGGGACCTGGGGGGGCCGGCACTGCGTTCAGGGAGGGAAGGGCACGGCCGGACGTGACTGCGGAGCAGGGCAGGGCCAGGCCGCAGCCGCCTCGCTGGGAGATGGGGTCCAAGGACAGTGAGGCGCTGCTGAGGTCAGACGTGTGTGTCTGTCGGATTCCTCGTGGCGACGCAGGGGGGCTGGGGGCGGGAGGGAGGCCAGGAGGCAGGGGTGCCAGCAACGGGGAGACGGGCGGACATCGTGAACGCCCCCGTCAAAAAGTATTTTATCTTAGAAGATGCTCACTCAGCAATGACAGCTCATGTACGCTTGAGTGCCCCCAGGACGCTTTCCCTGGCCTCCACACGGCCCCCACCTCCACCCACCCCCCACCCCCGGCCTCCACCCCCCCCACCTCCACCCCCCCTCCAACACCCCCCTCCCGTCTCCACCCCCCCCCGCCTCCACACTCCCCTGCCTCCACCCCACCCCCCGCCTCCACCCCCCTCCTGTCTCTGCATCCCCCCCACGCCTCCAACCCTGCCCCCGCCTCCACCACCCCCCACCCCCCCACCTCCACACCCCCTCCGGCCTCCACCCCCAGGCCTCCACCGGTATCTGATCCTCCCCCCTGCCGGCCTCCACTGCTCTTTGTTGTTGGTCGGTCTGCAACGCATTACGTGAGGAGCGTCCTCCCCGCCCCCTGTCTGCGATCAGCCTAGGGCAGCACCCGCCTTGCATGCTGCTCTAAATTCCACCTGCCAGGCCTGGTGCCCGCCATGCCGCTGACACCCAACCACACACACGTGTGCTTTTGTGCACACATAGATGTGCAGGTGTAATTTTTAATTGCATCAACAATTTAGGTGCAGCCACTGCCCGGCTACAATTCATCTGTCCACAAAGCCTCAGCGAACTGAGTGCAAATTTGCAGTTTGGGAGACGAGTCACGACTCGAGACCTGCTGTGTCCATAAAGCCGTGGGTTCAGAGGTGTGTGAGGCGGGGGTCCCGGGGGAGGAACGTGCCCCCCCCCCCCACCCCAGGGATGCTGCACAGACTCACGCAGGTGTGCGAGCTGCTTGTCATCCAGGGCGGGACAGGACGTGGTGTCCGGAGGCACGGACCCAGCTTGTCTGATCGTATGGTTTGCTTTTGTGATGAATGGACGGGTTTTTCAAATGAAGCTGGTGGGATTGAAACAGCCATTAAACCAGGAAATGCAAAGGGCGTTTGGGAGCCGGGACTCAGGCGTGAGCCAGCCGTGCGTGCGGAAGCAGGGGCTGTTCTGCCTGCCTCGTGATGCACCCCGGACAAACTGTGACCTTAAAAAGCTGGTCTTTGGGGCGCCTGGGTGGCGCAGTCGGTTAAGCGTCCGACTTCAGCCAGGTCACGATCTCGCGGTCCGTGAGTTCGAGCCCCGCGTCAGGCTCTGGGCTGATGGCTCGGAGCCTGGAGCCTGCTTCCGATTCTGTGTCTCCCTCTCTCTCTGCTCCTCCCCCGTTCATGCTCTGTCTCTCTCTGTCTCAAAAATAAATAAATGTTAAAAAAAAAATTAAAAAAAAAAAAAGCTGGTCTTCGACAGAGCCCGCTGGCTGCCAACGCAGCCAGTCCCACGAGAAAAGGGAGGAAGGCCGCCCAGGTTCTCACCTCATCTCTCCCAAGAGCAGGAGGCAGACGCATCCTCACTTGGGGTCTTTCAGTGCCCGCATTCATGGCACCATATCACCGTGCCCGCTTCGGGCAGGGCTGTGCTGACTCCTGGAGACGAGCAAAGATGGTGGGACAGACAGAGTGGGGTTCAAATCCTCGTCCACACACCAGCTGTGCGGTCTGGGAGAGCTAATTAACCCATCTGAGACTCAGTGTCCCGAGGAGGCAATATCGCAGTCCGCGGGGAAAGGAGGGATATTGATAGAAATAGACATCATGTCACCGAAACCACCAGCCCAAAGAGGTCTTCCTGGACACCCCACCCTCCCTGGGGCCCCATCAGCCTCCATCGCTGCCCCACTTTGTTCTCTGTCCTCGTCTCCACTGACAGGCGCCCACCCGATCCTTGTGGTTGCATACCTTCCCCACCAAACAGAAGCTGGAGGGCAGGGGTCGTACCCGTCACGTTCACTGTCGTGTCCCCAGTGCCTGGGAACGAGCGAGCACCCTTCCGAGTTCTAGTACCTGAACTTGGACGGGGAAGACAGCGCCGGGCACACAGTGGGAGCCCAAGGGCCGGTGGTCAGTCCGACCCGGACACCTGGGCGGCCCAGCGCGTGGAGCCGGCAGCCAGCTCTGGCCAGGGTCGAGTCCATAACTCGCTGTGTGGACTTGGGTGAGTCTCCTTCCCCTTGGGGCCTCAGTTTCCTCATCTGTTCAAGGAGGAGGGCGGTCTGAAGATGACCGTTGGGGACCCTCCAGCATTCCCTGGCCCCACATGGGCTCTGGACAGGACAGGACCCTGGGAACAGCCGGCCCCGGCACATGTGTGACCCTCAGCTCTGCAACCCCCATGCAGGAGAAACCAGAGGCCTGGGTATGGCTGCTGGGAAGAGGTGGGTGTGGGAGGAGCCAGCAGCCACCGGAAGCCCCCTCCCCCACTCCCTCAGCCTCACGGCCCAGCATCAGGCCTGGAGGGTCACCAAGACTTACCAGGAGAGGGAAGCTCACCTCTTAGCCTTAGACCTGGCTTGAAAACCCAGGAAGGGAGTGGGGAGGCGAGGAGGGGAGGAGGGCAGGAAACAGGTGGGCTTGAGCTAGCTGGTGGGGTCCTCACGGCAGCCTGGCGGTATCATTACCCCCCATTCACAGCCCAGGGGGCATGGGTAACACCCAGAAGCAGCCAGTGACAAAGCAGGAAACACAGCCGAGCCTTCACCTGGACGCTCCCCACGCGGAGCACCACGGTGGGCATTCACCCCCAGCCTAGCACTCAGGACTGTTCATCAGGGTTCATTCCAAGCGTAAATCAAGGCTGCCTCTGGAGGAGGCGTCGTCCTCTCTGAGGGAGTGACAGGTTGAGAAGCGCTGACGTGCCCAAGGGCTCCAGGGGGGCGGGAGGGGGGGCGGGGGAGGGGTTGCGGGGAGGGAGCGCCTGCCTGTGCACCTGTGGCTCCATCCTCACCACTGGTGAGCAGCTCGGACCCCACACGAGGAGAAGAGCTGGGCTCCACGAGGCACCATTCTTGCCAAGGCCACGCAGGCGGGAGGCGCGTTATACGACCCTCACATGCACTGTGCTCCTCTCATGTTAATATAATGTTTGGCACACAGAAAACACACTGCACGTAATGATTTTTACTGTCACAAGACCGCGAACGCCATCCAACGGAGATGAACAGAGCACATGCCCTCCAGTCTCAGTCAGCACTGTCACCAGACGGCCAGGGTCACTCTCTGTGACAGGGCCAAAGCTCAGGATCACTGCTACTCGCTGGCTGAATGCCCGGCGGTCCCCCGCATTTGCCTGTCCCGGTCAGGGCCCGGGGCAGACGGCCCCGTCCTGGTCAGAGCCTCCAGGCCCACAACCTGAAGCTGCCAGGGGTCCCGTCCCCTCCCCTGCACGGGATCATGGAGGAATTCAGCTGAACATGCCCCAAAGACTGGCAGGTGGGTAGGGCTTAGCTCCCAGGATAACCAGGAGAGCACCCCCTGGGGACAGGTGCCCTGGGGACAGGGAGGCAGCGGCTGGCTGCAAGCTGGCCCTGACCTGCACCAGGCAGAGCGCAGGACCCTAGGAGGTCACCGAGATCCCTTCTGCAGCTGGACTTAAAGTGGCTTTGAGTGCTGGGGTATCTGGGGCTCTGCACCCCAGGTCAGGAGATAGCTGCCCTGCCCTTCACTCTCTGGACAGTCCTGGGCATGTCCCTTGACCTCTTGGCCCCCCGGCTGCCCCAGGGCCTCAACACCGGTCTAGTCGTGTGTCTCACGTGTGGGAGACAGCTTTGCAGAAGCGTAGAGTCCTGAACAAACATAAGGGACTCTGACTTCACTATTTCGTCACTGTGCTGTTTCGGATGGTGTCGCTGGCCGTGTTCATACGGAACAGATCCCATAAGCAGCTCACTCTGAAATAAAAGCACGGCCTTGTCCCTCGCTGTGCCCCAGCCGGCGGATCGCCCACAGCCTGGAACCACGAGTGACCACCCACCCCTGCCAGAGGAGAAGCCGTACGTCCCTTCCTTGACCATCCAAACTGTCGAATCCCCGCCGGGGCAGGGCCCAGGGCTCCCGCTGGACACCGTGGCGGCCTCCGTCAGTCTCAGAGCGCTGCGGCCCCACGGCAGGACACACACGAGGAAGCCGGAGCTGGCTCGGGGTTCTCCTGAGCCAAACTCTCACCGAGGAGATGGTGCTACGGGCCTGGGTTTGCGGTAGGGTCCCGGCGGGCAGCTCCAGAGCTGGCCTGGTGACACCCGGCCAGAATGCGGGACCCGCAGGGAGAGCAAACAGCACGCAGCCCTTTGCAGACCCCGCTGGCGCCTCCTCCCTGGGCACCAGTGGTGCCAGCCGGCCTGAGGAGGGGTCTTCCCGGGCGCCCAGTGAGCAGGATTCCTTCCCTAGAATCCAGGCTTCCCCAAGAGACACCTGCTAGGAGGAAACACATAAAAACTCTACACCGAGCTGGCCAGGGGTCTCCAGCCTCCAGCCTCCTCTGTTTGAGACTCTGGGGCAGACCAGGGGGAGAGAGAGGGGGAAGACCCCCCACACCCAGGGGCGGCCCTCCAGTTTTAGGTGGGGAGCCCCACTTCTTCTCTCACTGTCCCTGACTAAAGAAAACTGTTCGTCTCGGAGAACGGGAGAAGGCCCTTTGTGTTCTGAGACGACGTGTCAGCACACGGTGACCACTTATGGTCCCAAGATGCCCCTGGAATCGCTTTTTAGTCCTTTCTACCCACGATCACTAGGGGCAACCTCCCTGCAGCTTCTGCAGAACCCACTCACCGGGGGGACGGAGATCAAGAGAGCGAGCCAGGCCAAGAGGACAGAGGCCACACGCTCCCGCCCCCTGAAAGGAGAGCTGACCGAGAAAGTTCTCTCACCAGACACCTACTTCTTCTCTTTTCCACGGAGGAACCAAACCTCTCTCTGATTGACCTCTCTCGCGCTTCAAATGATTGCCACTTTCGGGACTTATTTTTATTTTTTATTTTTTTTATATATATATTTTTTAACGTTTGTTTTTGAGACAGAGAGAGACAGAGCATGAACGGGGGAGGGTCAGAGAGAGGGAGACACAGAATCCGAAACAGGCTCCAGGCTCTGAGCCGTCAGCACAGAGCCCGATGCGGGGCTCGAACTCACAGACCGCGAGATCGTGACCCGAGCCGAAGTCGGCCGCTTAACCGACTGAGCCACCCAGGCGCCCCTCGGGACTTATTTTTAAGTGCACTTGCCTTCGAGCGGGGAGCAAACCCCGGGGAGGGGTCAGCCCCCCCAAACGGCCCAGGTTGGGGGGGGAAGCTCCTGAGAAGGGCCCGAGGGCGGCGCCCCCTGAGGGTGTGCGCACTGAGTGCCCGGCCTTCGGGGCCCTATGTCGGCTGGGGGAGGGGTACTCAGTGGGGAGGCAGACGGGGGCAGCGGGGGGGAGGGGGGGGAGGGTAAGGAGTGGGGGCAGGTGGCTGCCCTGAGTCACACCCTGGCACAGACGCTGAGCCGAGTGCCCACTGAGCACCACTTCCTGGACCGGTCACGACCCTTCATGATGGCGCTGAAACGACCGTGCCTCTACAGAGGAGGACACGGAGGCAGAGAGGCTGAAGCCAGGAGCCCCTGGCTCTAGAGACCCTCTGGGCCGCCTCCGGGCCGCACTGTCACCCAGACCGGCAGCACCTGCCCTGCCACGTCCGGGGCTCGATCTCCGCTCAGGACTTTGCATAAATGCAGGGAAGGGGCGGGCAGGAGCCGGTCTGCGTCTAGTGACCACAGGGCTGGCCGTCCGGCTCAGGGAAGTGGCTTTACCTAGAAGTCACCGAAGGCGAGGCTCTCCTTCCCCTGACCTGAGCTCTTCTCCCCGTGCAGGCTCCCCCGGACCGGCCGGGAAGAAGGGACCCCACCTGTGTGGCACAGGGCTTCCTGCAAACACGACACAAGTCACATGACGGCTGCAGCTGAAGTCAGGCTGCGCCCACACAGGAGGCTCCAACTGCTTCCGATAGGAAAACCCTCCGGGCGGTGGGTCAGGATCCATACCTGTCATTTCGGTAACGACCTGGTATCATTACCAGCTCACCTCACGGCCCTTATGAGCACTCTCATCACCCGGGTGATTGTCTTCAGAAGCAGAAAACCTCCAAGCCTGTCGGGCAGACGGGAGCTTCCTTCTCTGAACGCATGTTTTACGCTTGGACCCCAAGGGGTGTTGAGTCCTGTTTTCAAGCGTGTTCGACCAAATGGGGACGGGAAGTGACGGGGGGGGGGGGGGGGGGGGGTAACGCGGCCCAAGCACAGCTGTTCGCACAGCTGGCGGGTCTGTGAGCCGAGTGGGTGGAGGGGACCCAAGGGCTCCTCTGCAAAGCGACCCTCCCATCGACGAGTGGGCCGCCTCCTCTCCCACGAACTCACGGCACAAACTTCCCATGTGTGCACAGCTGGCCCCGTCCCTGGCAGTGGTGAGGGCCCCTCACTTGCGGGGCGTGTCCCCTGCCCGAGGGCCGAGGGCTCGGGTTCACAGGCACGCCGTCACTGGCACGGAGGGTCCGAAGCCACACCATCATCAAGCTCTCGTCCAGGCCAGGCTCTCGTGCACCCTTCCCCCGTGGCGTGGCCGGGGCTCACGGCACTCCTGCGTGGCCACTGCGATCCGCCTGGGGCGCCGTTAGCAGCAGAGCTTAGAGGGAAACTCCTGGATCCAAACCCAGAACACGCCATCCACCTGCTACATTTTCTTTTCATAAAGGCCCCATTAATATCTCAGCCATTATTGATTGAATCCCGGCAGTGTGAGAGCTCGGTCTATCAATCTGTATTTCCACCTTGAAAGGCGCCAGCCATGAAAACGTGGAAGCTTCGAGAACCACAAACTAGATGAGAAACGGGCCCGAAGGGAATTCGGGGCCAAATGAATAAATGTTGTGTGAGCTCTGAGTGGCCGAAATATGGCCACATGCTGGGGTTTCCCAGGCCCCCGCGTGGACCGGGCAGGTGACGGAGGGTGCGTCCCCTCCCCGCGGAGGCCGACCAGGATTCCCACCGCACTGGAATGTTGCACCAGCCCCAGGAACTAAATTTACCCTGAAGGGACACCCGGATCAGAATGTTCTCTGCCGCACGATCCTGCCCCCGGCGCCCTCGCCCTGTGTCGGGAGCCGGGCAGCCTCCAGCCGTAAAGCTCAGCCCTGTCAGTTCTGCTCGAAAGCCATGCGCACGAAGCCAGCCCACAGTGACAGGCACCACGCGTCACATGTGAAAGGGGGGAAGGCTGGCGCAAGTGACACAGGACAGCGGCGGGACCTGGGGAGCGAGGCCGGTGTCGACAGCGCTCAGAGGAGGGTCACAGGGAACCGTCTGGACGCCACCAGCAGCAGGGGCCGCACGCGACAGTCTCAGCCTTCGTCTCCCCTGCGCCCGCGCCTTCTAAGCCCGCTGTGAACTGAGAAGCCCCCACGGCAGCCCTGGGTGACGACACTGACCCTGAGGGCCACCGCCAACCCAGGCCTCGGGGACAGGGGCCCCGTTTGCCAGCACTCTGGAGGGTGGCCCGGCCTCTGTGCGTCCCCACGCCTGCGGGTGGCAGGCCGCGGGCAGAGCAAACGCCTGCTGGAGGGGAAGCTGGGGCTCCAGGCTGCTCGGGAACCGTGTGTTTTCAGGCGGCGGCTGAGTTTGGGAGCAACGAGGGAAAGAACAAAATTGCAAAACCCCAAGGTTCTTGTAAAGGCACCAGCCCAGCTTGCTCCACGTCTAAAAAGACCCAACAGAGCGAGCCCCGCGAGGCCCCGGCTGCCCGGGGGGTCATGTCCCGCCAGCGAGGACCCTCCTCTCCCCCACCCGGCGGCCGCCATCTTTGTTCCCCAGGAGAGAGACGGGTCCACGCTTCCCCTAGTGGCGGCGATGCCAGCTGGGCGCCAGAGGCGGGCCCCGTCACCTCCGCCCATCTCCCCCACCCCGTGGGCTCAGCACTGAGTGAGGCTCCCCGGCTCACGGACGACGCTCCACTGACGCAGCTGCGGGACGAGCTCCCTGGCTTCCTGGCCCCGGAGCCCCTTCTGAGAGACGAGGGCCACCGCTGTGCAAGCAGGTGCCGACCCCCCACTCCTGCTCTCTGGCCTCCCTCCGGCCCACCTCTCACTGCTGCCACGCGGCACCTGCACCCCGTCCCTGTGCCACGGCTGCCCAAGCACGTCCCTTCCCCACGGCACCCTCGCCCCCGCTGAGCCCCAGCCCTCGAGGCCCGTCCCAAACGGCAGCCGGGGGTCGCGCGGTGCCCACCGCTCCCTCACTCCCAGCACCGGGCAGCCAAGGCAGCGGTGGGACTGGAGTGCTGACCTCCCCATTCGATCGTAAGCCCGTTCGGGGCAGGGACCGGGCCGTCCCCGCGGCGCCTGGCTCGGAGCGGACCTTCAGTAGCTCCGCGTCGAGTGCCATCGTCAGCTTCTGTCCAGGCCTCAGCGGAGGCGGAGAGCAGTGGCTATTTCTAACAGCGGCGGGAAGACAAAAACCACCCTGCCCACCACCTCCCCCCATTTCCACACACGATGGTGGCCATTTCTCGGTGCTCTCAAACCAGTAAGGTTTCTGGCACATTCTAGGAAGAGGCACCAGAGAGGGCTGGGAGGAACCTTGGGAGCAGTTACTCCCTGGCCTGGCTGCGCGGAGGCGGGGGCTGAGGGCGGAACAGTGCTGGCTGGGCGGAGCGGCCTTGCGACGCTGACCCAGGGGCCGGGGCCGCTCTGCACCGGGCGGACGGCTCCACCGTGGCTGGCCACTGATCCCTGGTGTGTGGCCGTGGCCAGCAGAACCACGGGTCAGCAGTCGCGGCCGAGCCCAGCTGCCGTGACACAGCCCGTTGGGGCAACACCGTGATGACCCAGTCTGCTGGTGGCCAAGTTCACGGACGGTGGTCGCACAGAGAAGGCGTCCGCCCAGTGGCTCGCAGCTCCGTGCCGCACCGAGCACGGCCCTGTCGACACCGGCCACGTGAATGCAGAGCCGGGCTTGTTGGGGGAGGGGCATAAAACCACAGCCCACGGGAGGCCACGAAATGCTCAGAACAAGAAAGATCCGCAAACACTTGAATTCCTTTTTCTCCGTTCCTTCTGTCTTTAACCCAACGAGAGGATTCTCTCCCCAGATTCCATTCCTCGCTCCACGTTTGTATCAATGGTTTGGATGAAGCTGCCACAGTCAGGCCCACAGAATGTGGGAGGACAAGGAGGAGGCCACCAGACACACAGACAAGACCCGGACAGGCCAGAGGCACAGGCTGAGAAAGGCCGGGGACAGAGGAGGCCTCCGCCCCAGAGAGCCAACTGTGTGGCAAGGGTAGGAGCCTGGGCCGGGGCTGGGGAGCCAGGGGCTTAGCGGCTCTGCGACAGAGCGTCTGCGCGAACATTAGATTCAGGGTGAACTAGCAGCGGGAAGCCAGGCAACGGCACTGGCTGTGACTGCGGGAACGGAATGGGAAAGCAGGCGTGTGGCCCTCTGTGCTGCCCAGCTCACACCCCTCGGCAGGCACAGACCAAGGGGGCCCAGAGCAGAGCAGCAGGGGCAGGGCGGACATGGGGCCCCAACCGTCGGGGATGCTCCGTGTGCAGGGCAGAGGACCCCGGAGGTCCGACCAGGGAGGCTGGGGGTGAGGCTGCCGGCCCCCTCAGTACAGCACAGCCAGAAGGAGGAGGGAATGTGGGTGGGGAGACAGGAAGCTGCCGGCCTGACCCGCCCAGGCCACTCACAGCCCAGAGTCAGCGTCTAAAGGGAAGGCCAGATGCAACCCAGGCCCGCAGCTCAGGGTGGAGGCGGCTCTGAGGGCCGGGGGCCAGGCGGGGATGGTTCAGGCGGCCGGGATTGCTGCCCTGAACGTACCGGACCCCGTCTTGGGGCGGCCCTGGGGCCCGAGGAGAGGACGGCAGGGAAACCAGGGGAAGGATGGGGTTTCCAATGAGTAGAAGCACCACAGAGCAGGGCGGAGGCCGGGGTCCCCCCTGGAGGGGCTGCCGCGGGGTCTGCTTGCTGTCTGTCCCACGCCGGACTCCGCCGTGGTAACACCCGCCGTCTGGGGAGTGGAGCCCCGTGGCTCAGCCCGACCTCCCGGCTGCTTTTCAGGCCCTGTGGGGCCAGGAGAGGAGGCACAGTCGAGGGGGGAGCTGTGTCCCCGAGGCAGGAAGCCTAGTGGGCCTGCGGACAGCTGGCCGGGCTGGAGCCCAGCCCGGTGTCCCCTTGCCACACGACACTGGCCGTATGTCTCACCTCTAGGCCTCAGCTGCCTTACCCATAAAACAGGGATGATAACAGAATCCAGTCCCGGGACTGTTGTGAGGCTTCCCCGAGGTCGTAGAGGGCACGAGCCCGGCACACAGAGATCAGCATGCGGAGGGGCCACTGCCATCGTCTGTGGGTTCACAAACCACTTTCCAAATCTAAGCTCGGGGTCGCACCCCGGGGCCTGTGACGCTGGGTCGGGGACGCAGGTTCAGGGTCTGGAGTAGGGCCTGACAGCGGAGGCGGGAGCCTGGAGAAGGTCACCTCCCGGAGGAGTGTCCACACCCACGGGCCATCGGGGGGCGTAAGGTTACACACAAGGCGACAGTCTGCCCTGGGGCCGGACGGGGACGGCCAGCTATACAGCAACGTGCAGGAACTCACTTAGAAACAGCTAAAACGGTAAATTGTGTTATGCGTGCTTTACCACGGTTTTTAAAAAGCGCTTTTAAATGGCAAAGTCACAGCTTGGCCCTGGGTCTACTGGCCACAGGCCCAGCATCCTTCCCGCAACCCCGCAGGTTTGTGCCAGTGTCGTGTTGGGAAAAAGGCGAATCGTACTGAGTTGTCTAACTCACAGGCTGACCAAGGAGAGCCCAGGTCTCCTCCGGTTATTGGGTTTTGGAGAACCCGGCCAGTGGTGGCTTTGCCATCGTTCCTCCTAAAAACAGGAGGACGTCATTCCCGCCACGAAGGACACGACCATGCTCAGACTGCTGGTCGTCAGGCGCGGCAACGACACCGTTAACCCCAGGCTGCCGTCCAACCCCCAAGTCCTCAGGGAGGGGTCTCTTCACAATCACTGTGTTCCTACACTTCCTGCGGCGGGGACGGCCACGTGGGCTGTGCCCGGGGGGAGGGGGGGCTGTCCAAGCACGCGGCAGTGGGGTTCACTGTCCTTGGGGCCCAGGCAGAGCTCAGGGGGTCTGGCGCCGCCCCCGACGGAGAACCACCACGTGGGCGGAAAAGATCAGCAGCTAAAGACAGTAGCAAGCACAATACTAAAGGAGACAAACAGGGTCTGGGCAGGTCGTGGACGGCACACGTGGGCCCTCTCAGGGTCACAGAATGCGACCCGGGGCTGTGGCGAGGGGCACTCTGTCCTCATGGAAAGAGGCCGGGACTTGGCACCGGGAGGAAGGGAGGTCGGTTACAGGCTTTAATTACCCTAAAAGCTTTCAGATGTCTGACCGGTTCATCCTCGTAAGACTTGTAAGAGTCGCCTTTAAACTAAGACGTTGGAGCCAAAGAGCTGTCTTTGTGACTTTTCCCGTTTCAGATGCAAAGAGGGGACGGCCAGTCCCCAGGAGGCTACGTGGAGGGGACAGCCAGGCCCCCGTTGGGCAGAGGCCAGGCGCTCAGGGGAAGGGCAGGAGTGCCACCAGTCTGGGTGCCTGTTACCAGGCCCGCTCACGGCTCCTTCCCGCCATCCTCCCCTCGGGCCCCTCGGACACGGAATCCTGATACGATCACAGGCCCGGGAGGCCATCTGACCCCGTCTGCTCCCTCCACAGAGGACAGCACGGCGAGGACGGAGGGCCCCCTCCTGCTCTCGCCCGAGCTCACACGGAGATCAGGCCCCTCGAACCTCGTAGAGGTGACCGAGGCCCGCGACGTGGAGGCCCCCGGCTGGGGCAGCAGCGTGGGCGGCTGTCTGCAGACCCCTCGGTTCACTCAGCCCCCCGAACTGGGATGGACGGTGATGTCTTGCACCCTGGAATTTCAGCGGAAGCTTCTTGAGAAGCGTGTCTCTGCCCCTCACTTCACAGGCACTTCACTGTCACTGTGTGGTTTCCGAGGCAACGCAGGGCCTGGGGGGGAGGGGGGGAGTGCTACCAGGTCCTGAGGCAGCAGGGGGGCCACCTTCCCCCTCCTCCCGAGACCGGCTTCCCCTCCATCCTGCTGCTGGTGTTCGAGGGCAGAGGGCAGCCCTAACCTCTCAGACTCCTGGAGCTGAGGAAGCTTCTGGAGGCCCCGGCAAGAGGCATTTGCATACGGGTCCAAGAGCTCCCAGGGCCGAGTCTGCAGCCCGGACTGTCCGTCCCGCCGGGCAGGTCTCAACGTGCCCAGGGCAGCGCTGTGCGCACCTGTTAACAGTCGCTCCACACGCCTGTCGAGCAGCATGAGACAGCATGACATTTCCAAGTGACAGAACAGAAGGCCCACACAGGCGGCCGAGAGGCCGCACCTGGGCCCCACAGGCTCAGGGAGCACAGCAGGCGGGAAAGCCCTCCGCAGCAGAAAGGGTTAAACCCCAAATGTCACACGGAGGCCGCCAGGGTAGCCTGGTAACCATGGCCATCGACAGCCAGCTGCACAGGGAGGGAGGCCCAGCGGGCGGAGCGGCAGGGCGGCGGCCGCAGGCTCAGTCTGCACGGAGGCTCTCCTGCCCAGTGAGGGGAGACCTCGGCCCGCCTGCCCCCACCTGCTCTGCTGGGCGCTCGGCTCTGGGACACAACAGTGAGTCACGTCGTCCCCACCGCACAGCAGGGAGCCAGTGGGGCAGGAAACAGTCGCTTGATTCAGGGGTCAGGGCCAGGGCCAAGCCAGCTCCCCGCCTGTGGACTGGGGTGGCCGGGGAGGCTCCTGGAGGTCTTGGGATCTCTGGGGTCCCCCATCCGGTCAGCCCAAAGGGACTGCCTCGGCCAGCCAGACACCGGCCCATAGGAAACGTCACCAGATGTGTTCGAGGACACAGGCCCAGCCCCACCGGGGTCAGGCAGCCGCCACATGGAGGACAGACGGCCCTTCCTTCCTTCTCCACGGCCCTGAGGTGCCCCAGGCCAGTTCTGTCCGGACGTACAAGGTCTCCGCTCCCGACAAAGATAGGGCTCGGCTAAAGCCTCATCTCCCCGTGAAACTCACCCCTGGGGCCACACGGTTTCACACACGCCTCACGTCACGGCACTGAGCCTGGTCCCAGCGCATCAAGGTCTTGGACAAGCAGCCTCCAGGGGCCGAGCGCCTGACACCCACGGTCCTCAGGGGAGAGGAAGGGCGAGGGCCCAGAACCAGACTTGGCCGGAGGGGTCCTCCCTTCCCCAGTGGGACGACACCCCAGCTCAGCTAGCACGGGGCCCCGGAGCCTCTGGCCAGTCCGCCTCCTGCGAACCGATGCCCGTGTCGCAAATCCAGGAGGGCGCTTCGACCTACAGACCCATCGTGCCGTGGGAGTGAGCCCGTCTGCAACGTGAGCCGTCTGCTGAATGTGATTTACGTCCTGTAATTTGGAGTAATTTCCCCGTCGGCTGAGAACTTGGTGGCGTTTAATAAAAACACCCACTTAACACACACCTGATAGATCACCGGTGTCCCGTTTCAGTCCATGCGCTTGGAGGCCCCCAGCTGGTCAGCGTCACACTCCCCTCGGGTCCGCACTAGACGGGAGGCCCCCAAACAAGAGCGGGAACCTCAGCCTCGCTGTGCACGCGACCCGTGAGCACACTCACATCAGCTCCCTCCACAGCTCCGTGGCGAACTTCCCGCCCCTGCCGTGTGCCCGACGGCTTCACCCGGCTCCGCTCCTGCCCCCAGAGGGGTGTGTGCACGCCCACCCCGGCCGGGCTCTGAGCCAGGGCACTTCCCCTCCCCCTCCTGCGCGCTCCTGGACCAGAACCCGGCCCCTTTCTGGCAGCTGGAGGACAGCAGTCCCTGTAAAAGTGGACGAGGACCCTCCCTCCGCACTGTGTCTGCTCCAGCTGCCACCCTGGCATCCCCGCATTCGCAGGTGACGTCCCAGGAGACTGGCCCGCACTCACCACCTCGCCCCCACTCTGCCCGGCGACGGATCCCGCCACGCCTCATGCAAATGACCAGTGTCCCCAGTTCCACAACAGGGTACCGTTCTGAGCCCCACCCTGAGGAAGGAGATTGACAAGGAGGGATCGGAGGGATCGAGTAACTTGCTAAGGGCTGCCAGACACGCTAAAATGTGACAACCACCGCGGTTCGAACCCGAGCTCGCGACTCTGAAGTCTGTTCTCTGGCGACCCGCCTTCCGGGACAGCACCAGGGGCGTCGGCCCGAGCCGTGGCTCCGCTCCGGGCGGTCAGTGGAGAGCGCTGGGCCCCTGCGCCGGGCTCTGCATGGAGTGGACCCTGTCGCGCGTGGTGAGTGCGAGAGGGGGGCCGCGCCAGGGGCCCCAACACCACACACGGGTCTGCAGCCCAGGGAGAGGCGGCCGGCGCCGCCACGGGGCCCGGTGACGCCAAACCGCACGGTCCGTAGCACTGTGTGAGGTCGGCGGCGTTTTCAAAGTTTTGGTAAATAAACAAAAATGCGTTGGTTTTTGTGTCTTCACTTCTTTCCAGGTCACACTGGCCTGAGGATAACAGACGCCTGAGCCTCTGAAAGCTCCACCCTCTAAACAGCCAAGGACAAAACCCGAGGAGAAACGTGGCAGGGGCTGCCTTGTGGGACACCTGCCTTTGTGGCTCAGAAGGGCAGTCGGGCTGAGCGCACGTTCCGGGAGACCCCTTCCTCTCCGCAGAGGGGCGGACTTGCCAAACACCCACGCTGCCTATCACGGGAGAGTGTCCCTCGTCCACAGGAGACCCCTGCACCCACATGAGATGCCCCTCACCCAGAGGAGACACCTCATCCACAGGAGACCCCCCTCACTCACCAGAGAACCCCCTCACCTACCGGAGAACCCCTCGCCCACGGGAGACCCCCCTCGCCAACCGGAGGCCTTTGCCCACGGGCAAGCGTCCCTGTCACAGGCGGTACAGGTCACAGAGGTATAGAGGCCCCTGCACGGGTGGGGGTGGGCACCTGGTCACCTCTGGGAGACATCCAAGCCTGCGGCTCCACAACAGAAAGCCACCCCGTTTCAGAATTCTGCCTCGAGAACACAAGTCATCGAGACTGACACTAGGAATACCATTCTAGAAGGTGCCCCAGGCTTCTGCGCACCAGGGGGGAAGGGGCACAGACACGGTCATCTGGTCCCTGCTAAAATTGAGCCAAGTCAACAGCAACCCATGGGCAGTGGGGAGTCTGTGAGCGCGTCCTTCACACAAGCCCCTGACACCACCCCAGGGAGGTGATGGGCCACACCCTGCCCTGCTCCCCCTGAGGGCGTTCCCAGCCCAAGGTGGGGGGGGGGGGGGCCTGGATGCTGGCCAGCATCCAGGCTCCGGGGCAGCCTGCCTCCGCCCTCAGGAAGCAGGTCCCCAGCTGTGCCCAGACCTGCACCAGACAATTACAGAATTAGAAGGCTTCGATTCCCAATTAACAGATGAGGCCCGAGACCACAGAACTGAGGGATGATCTAAATTGCTTTGGAAACCGGGTGTCTAGAATCCAGCACCCTTTCCCTCAGGACGTGCCCCGCAGATAACCTGCTCGTCAGACACCACGGGTCCCCGGAAACGTAAAGATAGTGACCTTACCATCCCGAAGTCTGGGGAGAAAGACACAGAACAGAGAACGGTAGGGTCCACCGAGGTGCCTACAAGGGGCCCTGCAGGAGCCGGCCCTCCCCACGCCATCCGGGCCCACGCCATCCCACCTCCCCGTGGCAGGAGAAGGTCTGCGCAGAGAGAACTTACTGGAAGGGTAAGCTTCCAGAGGGAGCCACGTGCCAGTGACTGCCCCCGTGACAGAGGCCAGGTAGGCTACGGGCACAGCCAGGGCAGCTGAGAGCCAGGCGGGGCTGGCGGGGGTGCGGGAAGAAGCCCAGCCGGCTGCCGGTGCCGGCGGTCAGCAGGGGGCCACCTCGTGGGCCCAGCTGGCACACGGACAGGTGAGGCCCGGCTGGAAGAGTGGGGCAGAGAGGTCCCATGCCATGAACGCCCACCCTGGACTCCACTGTTCCCGACCCAAAGTGGGTGATGTGACTCCTATACTTCACCCGGGGAAACTGAGGCCTGGAGGTGCTGTTACTGGCCCAGGTCGTGCAGACTGAAGTGTCTGAGCCAGGACTCAATGACACTGGCTTCACTTTGTTTCTGCAAGTGCTGAGCGCCAGGCCGTAACGGCTGAGACAGTGTCCTCTACTGCTCATAATCAGGACGAAGCAAAGCCTGGCCGCAAGCTGGGGCTGGGACAGAGGACGCCGGGCGAGGTGGTGTCCCCGCCCCAGGCCAGCGCTGAGGCCACAGGCCCGCAGGAGGGAACCAGGGCCACGAGAGTACGGGAGGGAGGGACACGTGGCTGAGCGTCACGATTCCGCCTTTTCTCTTGGGCCCGGGTGACATCTCGCGCAGATCAGGGTGATATGCGCCAAGGGGCTCCCTCCAGATGAGGACGCGAGGGTTCAGTGGGGTTGAGGGAAGCCCCGGGCGCCACGGCTGGTTTGGGGCCCAGACGGTGACCCCCAGCCCTGTCTTGGTCCCTAACCCCGCCCCCCCCCCCCCCCCAGCCGGTACTGGCTCCTGCCTGGGGTTGACAGGACAGTGGTCTGGGTCGGGCAGTTCAGGCTCCAGGAGGGAAGCTGGTGGCAGTGTCTGGACGCCCTGAGGGCACACGCCTGTCTGAGCACCGCAGCCCCCCGGAGACTAGAGTCGCAGCAACTAGATCCGTGTCCTCTGGTCCTCAGCTGCCTGGAGCCCTGCCAGGGTGGCCGGGAGCCAAGGCTTGCCCATCCAGGCCGGCCAGGGGCCCCCAGACACTGCCAGGAAGGCAGACGGGTCCACCCTGCCCAGAATGCCCCGTAACGGGGACGAGGTTGGCACGGTGTTTCCCGGCTCCCAGAGCACATGCTGTCCTCACAGCAGCCCGAGAAAGGTTGCGGGGCCAAACAAAAACGCCCTGTAGGAAGGGGTCCCGGCCGAGACCCAGCCGGTCTCTCTGACCGCGAGCTCTGGTCTTTGTCAATGTGTCGCCTGCGGCCCAGACGCGAATCGAACTGTGTTCCTCCAGCCCAGGGACCGGGATTATCTCCAGACTCGCATACATGGGACAAAAAGCATCTGGAGGTTTTAGAACCACCCGGGTCTCCAGCAGGGCCGGTCAGCATGCAGGGCCGGGCAGTGCGGGCGCCCCGGTGTCCTGGGAAGATGCCACAGACCCTCTCGCCATCTACCCTTCCTGGCCCACATGGGACCCCTGTCGGCCAGGCTGGAAGCTGGGCCCGGAGGCCCCGCCGACGTTTCTCTGGGGGCGCAGTCACTTCTGAGCAGCCCCTCCCCACATCGGACCGGTATTCCGTCTAGAAAATGACCCCTCCCAGCCTTCAGGGTCTGCGGCAAGTAAAGCCCACACCACTCAGAGATACAGAGTCCCAGAGGGATTTGGTGCAATTTGAGCGTGCGTGCGTGTACGTGCGTGTGCAAGGGGACGGGAGATAGGTCTGCCTCCCTGGGGGACTCGGTGGCCAAGGTTCCGAAAGGCCCAGCGAGAGAAGGAAAGCGGTTCTCAGTGCGCTGGCATTAAAGAGCCGCCCCCAAATCGCGAAGCCACATTCGCCTCTGGGACCCCCAAAGAAGACGGCGTCACAGCTGCTGAAGCCCCAGTTCCCTCGCTCTGAGGGTCCAGACGGGAGGGGAAGAGCCACGGTGTGCCACACCACCAGGCGGCTGCACGGGGTGGGCTTTGGGGTGGGGACGGGCGCTGCTCGCGGAGGGGAGGGGACGGCACCCACCTGGACTTCTCGCGTGTGGTAGGCGACGATCAAGCCCAAGAGGATGATGGTAGACAGGCTGATAAGGCATTTCAGGGCCAGCGAAAACATGGAATCCTGCAGGAGAAGAGGACAGAGAATTAGGGCAGCCAGGAAGGGGGCTCCGGGACGGGGAGTGCAGGCCACGGCACACAGGGAGCCCTCTGGGCTGGGCCGCGAGCCGCTGGGGCCAAGCAGCTCCCCCCAGCCCCTGTTTTCTAGGGCGAAGTCCCGTCTGCTCTCCTGGGAGGAGCCGGCAAGACGTTTGCCATCCGTGGCTCAGTTTGCTGCTGTGTGGCTCACAACTGTGCGTCCACGCTCGTAAGCCACGTGAGCACAGTTCCTTTTCGTGCTGCCGTGTCGTTCGGGCATCGGTGCTGGCCAGCTTAGGCCTCTCTTCTCTCAGAACAAACCTCAGACAATCCCCGAGGTTCCTTCCGTTTCTGATGATGCAGGGTTCCCTCCGGGACGGATCAGAGCATCCCAGCAGCTGTTCTCACCCCCAAACTAGGTTCAGAGCAGGGAAGGAGGCAGGGGGGCTGCTGGAGGGCGAAAGGGGCTGAGCGCGGAGCAGAGAGGGTCCCCGTGGAGGGTGGGGCAGATGCGGGCGGGTCCCCTTTGTGCACCCCGTCTCCCAGCCCCAGGGCGCGTAGAGAGCCCCAGGGCTGGCAGCACGTGCCCTAGACACGGCCCCTCCTGGCTCTGTGGCTTCGGGCCCCTTACCCCACCTCTGCCTCCGTGGTCTCAAGCGTCTGATGGGGAAGACATTAGGACCCGCCTAGGGGCCTCTGGGAAGAGTAAAGTAGTTTGTGAACGGTCCTAGACGAGTGCTGGCCGCGGACGCTGGGCTACTTCTGTCATTCACGTCACATCCCCTACAAATTTGGGGCGTCCAGGCTGGGCCTCACCGCCCTCCTGGGCGTTTGGGAGCCAGGAAGTAGGGAGGACTCCAGTCCCAAGGGGGGATGGGAACACAGCCCGAGCAGAGGTAGCGGACGAGAGCCGGGCGGCACTCACTGCCGAGAGACGCACACCAGGAACAAACGCCCTGTGCTCACCGGCCACGGCGCATCACCACGCCTGATTTCCCTACAGCACGTTACAGTTCACAAGGCGGCTTCATGCGTCCGCTCTTGGCCATCACCGCGACACCCCTGGCCTCTCTCCCGACTGTACAGACGTTACAGGTAGAGGCGCAGGGGGAGTGCCTCGTGCCAGAGTTCAGAGCCAAGGTCTCGGGCTCGAGCCCAGAGCTCTGCCCGCGGCCTTTGGGCCGTCCCTGTGACAAAAAACGGCAGAAGGGAAGGCCGGACCCACTTAAGCAAATCTAAACAACGGCTCGACGGGAACGGAGGTATTTCGAAGGCAGGGTGTGACGGACTTCCAAACCCACGGCCGAGCTGGGCTGGAGGGAGGAGACCTCACCGTCCCAGAGAGTTTCAGGGGCAGACAGGGGTCTGCAGGGTCAGACGGTGTCGTCCAGGACGGAAGCACTGGGGCGAGCAGAGGGCCTGTGCCAGCAGGCACCCAAAGCCACGCTCCCACCCCAACCCTGCAGGCTGACGGAGGGAACCTCTCCTGGGGCCCGTCGACCCACCGCTCGTTTACGTGATACAACTATGGGGCCCACTTTGTGCCAGGCACAAGCTGGCGCTGGAGACTCAAGGGAGGACTCACGAAATAGTTCATTTATTCATTCGCGACGGTTTCCACCACGTCTCATTTCTTGAGCACCCGCTACACGAGTGACACCGCACCAGGGCCGCAGGGTGTCCGGAGAGTACCCTGCACGCCAGGCCTTCCCACGTGGCTTACGCACAAGCTCCAGTGGCAGACACCGGGCGGGTCCGTGTGCCCGCTGCGGAAAGTCCCCCGCTCGGTCACTGAGCCTCCGCGGTCCACGGCGTACCCAAGAGCAGCCCGCACTCACGGGCCCACACACACGTCCACGGCTGCAGGGAGGGCACGGAGCACGCGGGGCACAGGGACAGCCCTCAGGAAGGGTCCTACCTTCGAAACCGCGACCCGGTGCCTGAGACGCCGGCCAAGCCCACGGGCCGGGCCTCCGGGGGGCTGAAGGGAGCGGGCACTGAACTCAGACTGCGTTAGAAGACAAACCAGCCTACAGGGGCCGGCGGGGACAGCGCACAGCGCTCTCGACTCAGAAATGACCCTCACTTCTCCCTCCAAGGGGTCTGAGGGCATCTGGGGAACATCAGGCCTTGGCTGGGAAGGGTTTGTGGTCAGCAGCACATTTCACCCTCTAATTTATTTCTTTTGGCAGAAATCACTGAAATCAGAATCCAAGTCTGTTTGCATCACGTCTAGAGGAAGAGGTGGAGGGAGGGGTCTCCTCCTTCGAGCCTCTTCCTTTCGTTCTCAAGCTCAGAACCTTCACAGAAGAGGCGACTCCCCCCGCCCCCTCCCCTTGTGTTCACCCAGACCCGGATCAGCGGGACCCTCACGACTTTGCAGGTTTCCTCGCATTCTCTATTACACGTCCACAAAAAGTAAACCATTGACGTGTTTACCAGCCGGAAAATACATCAGAATGGCTGGACTAGATATGTTTCCTACTTGTCAAATGTTGAATTGTCATCTTTTTTTGCTGCCTGAACTCCATCCAGCGAAGCTTGAGATTAATACGGTTCTTCCGGCGACGGCAGCCAGCGAGGCAGCGGCTGGACGGCATGGGGGGGGGGGGGGGTACTCGCCTCCCTGCTGAGGGGCCACAGGGACTGACAGGCCACGGGGGATGGGGGCCCCTCAGCTGGGCGACTCTGCAACTCAGAGCTGTTCAACGACACAGTAGTGACCCTTCATACACGGAATTCTTAGGGACTAAATCCCAACAGATGAGCCATTTTTAAGCCATTTTTTCCTAAATGCCCAACACTATCAGAGTGGTTAAATGCATTTGGGAATAGCCAGTGATAGACCACTAGGTAGCCAGCGAAAACCACTTCTGCAGAGAACGTCTGAAGAGGAAAAGCTCATGGTACAACATCAAGTGAAAAACTCCGACCACAAAGCTGCGTGTACGGTATTCCCAATTATTTTTAAATGTTTTACTTTTTTAATGTGAAAAAGACTGCAAATGCAGGACCACGCTATACAAAGCATCAGAGTACACAACCACGGCACGAGGCTCACAAGCTCGGGGAGAGCCTGAGAACCAGGGACACTGTGTCCGTGCTGTGTGACCTCCGACCTCTGACCACAACAGGTGCTTAATAAGTGCTTCTTGAAATTACTTAACAGAACTTTTACTTCTCCCTGACATTTATTGAGTACCGACTGTGTGCCAGGTCCCAGACTAGGCTTCTACACCAATTACCTCACATCCTCACCCTACAGACAACTCCACAATGTCTCCATTTACTGATTCAAAAAAAAAAAAAAAAAACCACACAAAAAACAAAAAACAGAGAATAAGAGAGACTTTTCCAAGGTCACACAACTAACCCAGATTTTAGGTACATACCAGATTCTTCTTTCTTTTTTTTTTAATTATTTTTTTTAATGTTTTTATTTATTTTTGAGACAGAGAGAGACAAAGCATGAGCAGGGAAGGGGCCGAGAGGGAGACACAGCATCCGAAGCAGGCTCCAGGCTCCGAGCTGTCAGCACAGAGCCCGACGCAGGGCTCGAACTCACGAACCGTGAGATCGTGACCTGAGCCGAAGTCGGACACTTAACCGACTGAGCCACCCAGGCGCCCCTATTCTTTCTTTTTTAATGTTTATTTACTTATTCTTGACAGAGAGAGAGAGACAGAGACAGAGAGAGACAGAGACACAGAGACACAGAGACAGAGCAGGGGAGGGGCAGAGAGAGAGGGAGACACAGAATCCGAAACAGGCTCCAGGCTCCGAGCCGTCAGCACAGAGCCCGACGCGGGGCTCGAACCCAGGAACCATGAGGTCATCTCCCCAGGATTCCAGATGTTTCTATTCTTCGCCCCACCACGTGAGTTAGCTCCAGCCATCCTTGCACAGGCCAGCCACCGCCATCAGGGGCCACAGAGGGACTCGTGGCCGAGTGGGAACGTGTGCCAAATGCCCGCAAGCCACCCCCAGCCACCAGCCAGCCCTTCCCAGACCTGCGACCCCTCGTTACGACATCTGCCTGTGCTACAGCGGTACCCACGGCAGTATCATCAACCCGCTTTTGTGGAGGAGGAAACTGAGGCTCGGAGAAGTCAGCTCACCGGGCGAGCAGGCTTCAAGAAGCCAGGATTCCTCCAGACTCCGAGTCCTGCCGGGCCCCGGCACCCTGTCTGCCCCGCGGTCGGGCCCTGCTGGCTTCCAGTCTCTGCCGTGAGGACCCTCGGGACTGCCCGACCGCCTGCCCCAAGGCTGGGTGGAACGTGGGGGCCTGTGTTCCCCGGCTTCCGAGCCGCCTCGTCGCCTGCCAGAATCATCACGATTACAGCACATCTTCCCAGAGACGCTGAAGTTCTAAATGTCCTTGATCATTTGGGACACTTGAAAATGACAGAAAAACAGAGTCCCGGGGCACAAATATCAGCTTAACCAGGACAAGGGTGTGCGGGCACCTCCCCAAGCAAGCTGACGGCCCCAAAGTGTGAGTGTGAGTGTGAGTGTGTGTGTGTATGTGTGTGCATGGGTGTGCGCGTGCGGCCGTGCGTGCGCGGAGTGTGCGAGCGCGTGTGCACCCTCATACGTATGTGGTCCGCTCATGGCTTGTGTCGCCGGCTGGAGCCCCCACGTTGTGATTCACTTTGGGCCTGACGGCCGCCGGCCGAGCACACGGGTCACAGGGCCACCCCAGCACGTCTGCCCTCGTCCCTTTTCCCACCTCTGTACCTGACCGGACGGTGAGCAGCGGTCAGCAGCAACGTCGCCCGCGCCGTCTTCTCGACAGAACAAGGCCGCGGACGGAGAAGGTCCTCACGAGCCTCCGAAAGTTCGAAAGACCAGAATTCAAGTCCCGGCTCTGCCGCCCCCCGGCCGTGGGACACTGGACCTGTCGCGTAAGCTCTCTGGCCTCCTTCTCTGCAGGCCGGGTCTCACAGCACCTACACCCGCACGCATGGGGCGAAGCGAGAGGAGCCACGGGGACAGACTCCTTCGCCAACGGAAGCCGGACGCGCCCCCGGCACCGGCAGCTCAGAAAGGGCCGAACATGCGTGCCCTCCGGTCACACTGGGCACACGTGCTGAGCACCTGGCCGCGGCCGGGCCCCGTGCGGGGTACTCAGCCCGCCGCCCCCCGCCTGCTGAGCCTGGATCCCACCCGGCCGAGGAAGGGGCAGGTGAGCCGGGCCTGGAGACGCTGGGCTGGGACGGTCAGAAACGGGCAGAAGCCGGGGGCGCGGGACAAACACCTGCAGGCGGCCCCTCTAGCGACCGGGGCGTGACCCTGAGCCCACGTCCTGAACGTGGGGCGTGACCCTGAGCCCACGTCCTGAACGTGGGGCGTGACCAGGGGACGTGACCGTGAGCCGGCGCCCTGAACGTGGGGCGTGACCAGGGGACGTGACCCTGAACCGACGTCCTGAACGTGGGGCGTGACCAGGGGCGTGACCCTGAGCCAATGTCCTGAACGTGGGGCGTGACCAGGGGCGTGACCCTGAGCCGATGTCCTGAACGTGGGGCGAGGAGTGCCCGCGGCACCTTCTCCCGGGAGATGCGACTCGCCGAGGACACAGGCCCCGGGTCGGCTCTGCGCCGGGAGTCCTGGGGTGGCTGAGGCATGTCTGACCAGACCCCCGGGCCGGATGGGGGGCTCAGCCCCTGCGGCCTCCCTCGCTTCCCTGTTCCGGGTCCCCCACCGTGGCTCGGGTGCGTGAGACATATTCCCCGGGAGCACAGAGCCGAGGCCACACGGGTCACCCTCCTCTCGGACCCAGATGCCGCAGGGACGCTGTGGGCCAGCTGACGGGGGCCGGGCGGGAAGACGGCTCCTCGCCCGTCCTCAATCTTGGGGTGTTGCTCGGTTCACGACCCAGATGCCATGCGGGGTGATCCCTGTACCGAGCAGGCCCCCAGCCCGCCTGGGCCCCAGAACCGCCCGTGTCGCCAGGTCAGCCGCACGTCCGCTAGGAAGGCCAGTTTGCCCACCGATGTGCGCTGGCTCGACCGTCAAGGTGGATGCCCCAGCCGAGGGTGGGGCGGGGGAGGCGGGGTTTCCGATCTGTCCACCTCCGCGCGACCACCTCCGCGCGTGTGGTCGGGCACGCGGCAGGCCAACAAGTGTCAGCCGAACGTGGCGTATTCAAAGGAAGGGGGCACGTGGCGAGGTGCGTCAGGCAGCAGACACTTGCACCCTGACTTTCCGGACACAGGAAGCAGGGCGCAGGGGAGGGCAGCGGCTGACGCTGACTGTGCGCTGCACGGCCAGGTGCTGGGGCGACTCCGAGCGACCCCCTGGGCCCCGGGACGCTTGCCCAGCAGCCCTGAGCGAGGAGGAGGAGGAGGAGGAGGAGGAGGAGGAGGAGGAGGAGGAGGCGGAGGCTGGATTCCAGCGTGCGAAGCAGGAACCAAGGGTCTGTGCTGGCTCCCCCCGGGGAGCGCTGGGACTGGAGGACGGCAGAGATGAGAAGGCGCCTTCCAGGCCCTCCCGCGGGGGTTAGCCCCGCGTCACCTGCCCCGACGGGGCCCCAGCCACGTCACCGCCGAGCCTCGGTCACCTTCTGTCACAACAGACCCCAGCAGCCTCAGGTCAGGCGGGGGGTCTGCACCAGCCCAGCAAGTGCAGCCGGGCCCCGCCTGGTGTGGGGCGGGCAGGCGGGGACGTGGCCAGTGAGGGAAGCCAGCCGTCCGCGAATAAAACCCACCGAGTCAAGTTGGCC
The DNA here is from genome assembly GCF_016509475.1 of Prionailurus bengalensis. Classification (NCBI taxonomy): domain Eukaryota; kingdom Metazoa; phylum Chordata; class Mammalia; order Carnivora; family Felidae; genus Prionailurus; species Prionailurus bengalensis. Next base: position 68,232,837 of record NC_057360.1, on the reverse strand, counting down.
TGGAGCGTTTCTCCGTGGCCTCCGCCTTGTCATTCCCAGAAGGGGATGGAACCTGGCGTGTAAGGGACACCACACGGTCGACAACAAGGACACTCGGGGCTGAGCGGAGGGGGCCGTGTGATGCTCAGCGAAGCCGGCGTGACGGCCAGGACACCAATTAGGAGGAAATGACCCACCCCGGGCCCTGGCTCTCCCGCTGCCTGACGCCCCAAGGGAGGGAAAAAGGTCACTTGGGAGACTATGGCACCGAAATATCAAGTCAGACGGGTCACCCCCAAGGCCACAAACATAATCCCAATTAAGGAGATACTTTCCTTTACAAGGTCTGAGCACAGGGGAACTGGCATATCATGAATTCTCTCCCGCCCGCTTGTCTGTAATTTATTTCCCTGCCCCACTTACAACGTTGGCAAAGATTCCGTGCAATTCAATCAAATTTTATATTACGTGCTTGCCACGTGGCCAGTGGAAATGCGCACGACGGGGTCTTTCCAACCGCTCCGAGGACGGCCCGACTCTTCCAGACACACAGTCGGCACCTCACCGATGTTTGCTGGGGGGCTGGGTGTGGAGGGGCCCAGACGGCCTCAGACTGGAGCCCTCCAGCAAGGCGGAGTGAAACCCGGGGGTTCTGTCCCCCACCCCCCATCAGGCAGTACGGGGTGGGGGAAAGCTCACCCGCCAGGCACCACAGTCCCTACCCATCTAGGCCCGAGGGGCCCTGGACTCACTCCAGAACAATTAAATCAGAGTGTCTGCTGGTGAGGCCTGGACCCTGACATGTTAAATTTTGAATATTTCGGTGATTCTGATGTGCAGCCAGGGATGAGAGCTGCTGCGCCAGGCGCACAAGAACATTCCGGAAAGCCGGGGCCACCATCACAGCCTGCAGGAGACACTGCCAAGTGGGCAACTGCACACATAAGTAGTGGAGGCCCAGAACCTAAGAGTGAAAAGGAAACTTAAAAGCCTAGTTCAATAGCCCAGGCCTCTCTGTAAGAGTCCCAGCACGTGGTCATTCAGTCGGCTTGACTACCTCCAGGGACAGGGAACTCACTCCCTATCAAGGCCGCCCATCTCTACTTTGGAAGGCTCTGACTGTTTCAGAGACCTGGATTCGGCCTTCTGGAGTGCTATCCTGGGGCGAAGCCTTGCTCTGACTGTGGCGTCGCAGACGCCCATGCCAAAAGGCCTCACTCTCAACACCCTCCCCTAGACACACACTTGTAACACAGAACGCCGCGCCTGGAGGCATCCTGGGAGATCAGCTAGTCGCCACGCTTCGCTCTGTGTGAGGACACAGAGGCCCAAGAGGCCGGCTCAGCCCCCATCGAACGCCAGCCTGTGTTGAGCTCAGAACCTGGGTGCTGGGGCCTCCCGGGCCACCCCATCCTGGACACCACCTCCCGCTTTCTCACCCGGCGGCTCTGCCTCCTTCTCCCATAAACACTGTGCCCCTCGTTACCCCTCCTTCCCCGCTGCCCATGAGGAGGCGAGCGCTCCGGGCCGTGACAGCCTCCTCCCGCGTTGACAGGTGCTCACCCGCCACCAGGGGCGTCTTGGGAAGGCCTGTCGGGAGGGGCACATGTGCCCGGTTGGTCCCGGCAGCCCCGGGCCCTGAGTTACAGACAGCCACTTAACCCTTCCGCGCCAGCGTGCGGCAGAGCCCCACTCTGTCTCCTGTCCCTGTCACCGCGAGGGCTTCCCCTGCAGACGGCCACGGCGCTCCCACCAAGGCCGTGGTCCCCATGTTTCTTCCGGCCAGCAGGAGCCCCTATCTTCTTACGTGTTCCAGAATGTGTGAAACAAATAACTGTGCATTCTGTGTGGCTGGCTTTGAAGTCGTTTTATTTTCTCTTATTAAAACCTGTCTGGCCCCAAACCAATAAAACAGCAAGAAAGCACCTTGCCCTGCAGGAAGCTGTGTGCGTGCTGGGCTCCCAGCTCGAACCGAGCGTGCCCGGGCGGGGCCTGTCGCCTCCCGTCCACCCAGGTAGCGGGCCAGACTCGCGGCCCCTCCACAGCGGCTCTGGCAGCCACCTGCAATGAGCCAGTCAGTTCACCTCCGGTGGACGGGCCGCCTCTCCCGGCAGGCACGGGAGCGGGTTTTGGTCTCAAAAATGCCAAGTGAGGCCCACAGACCCGCCTGTGCCCCTCACCTCAGCCTCACCTCCCTGCCATCTCGTCCCTCCTCTGCCCTGCGATCTTGCCTCTGCCTACACCAGAGGCTCACATCCCCTTCCAGCCCCATCAGGGAACCCCACTGCCTGCCTGGTGCCCGGAGACGAACCATCTCCGCCCCCACACGGGGCAGAACCATCCCGAGCCTAGCAGTGTCTGGGCCGAATGAAAATTTTAAGACGCCCAGGAATCCCATATGGTGAGAAAAACAACCGCCCGCAGGCTCCTCGGGCTGCCTGAAGGCCGTTCTGGAGCCTCCCAGCTAAGGAAGAGCCTGTCCGTGCGCCCCCGGAGCACCCAGGCAGCCGGGAGCAGGACGCTGAGGGCACCTCCACGGCCACGTCCCCCCGGGGCACAAAGGCTGCAGGTCCTCGGCCAGATGCTGGGACTCAGCTGGAGGGGCCTTCTAGGCGAGCTGCCCCCCACCCCACTCCAGGCCAGGAAAGTGAGGCCCAGAGAGGGGCTCTGTCCCGCCTAAGGCCACACAGTCGTGGCAGAAAGCGCTAACCTGGCCCTAAGTCTCCAGAAGCTGGGCCAGTGTTTGCCCCACCTGCCTGTCGCCCGCCTGTCGGGCAGGACCCTGTGTGACTCACTGCCATCCGTCTGCGGGGACCGACCCCGTCTGGGGAGCAGGTGTTCCTGCCGAGGCTATCTCAGGGCAAATCAGAGAAATAACTTCTGGAAAATAAGCAAAGTTCTGCACCATAAGGTGGCCGAGGAGACTAAAACAAGCTCTAGTCCCCAACATAGAGACCCCTCTTCTGGGTTCTTCTTCCTGCGCACGGGACGCTGCACGGACGTGGAGGGATGGCCGTGCAGGGACCGGCTGGGCTGCGTGAGTCCCAGCATTTGCGTGTGCAGGCCAGCGCGGACGGAGGCGGCACCCACCGACTTTCCCGCGTCTTCCTGCCCCCTGTCTCTGGCACCAACGTGGTCGGAGGAGCCGTCCGCCCAGAGCCTCCCGCCCGTGTGTGCAGAGCCGGGGTCCCGCCGCCCAGACGGCCTGCCACACCTCGGGGAGCCGGGGGTCTCAGCCCCTCTAGGTACTTATCGCATCCGCTTCCTTCCTGCAGGGACTTGCAGCCCAGACCTCAGGCAGGCGCTCACCCGCCCCAGCGGGTTCGCATCAGAGCTGCTGCGGGGGGACCCCGCGGTCCCCGCAGGGCGCTCTTCCAGGGACTGACCCCAGATTCAAACTCTATAAGGATGTACGCGTCAGGCCTGAGTCTACCGTTGTCACACAGGCGTCACTCGAGCCTCAGCACAACTGTGGTCCCCACTTGACAAATGAGGACACAGGAGGCTCGGGGTGATTGCAGTTTGCTGAGATCACGAGGTAAGCCGAGAGCCTTCTGATTCCGTGCTGCCCGTGGCCGTGGCCCCTTGGCCGCCACTCACCTGAAGCCACGGCTGCCGGCTCATTGTCTCCGCAGGCACGGAGCCCCCGACTCCATCCAGCGGACGCCTCTGCGTGGGGCCGGCCCCCGGGAAGCCAGGCCACGCCGTCCGTACGGTTCTGTCACTGTCCTTAACACCCACCAGGCAGAGGAAGAGTCCTCTCTTCCTTCCAGAGTTCCCGTGAGAAGGCCAGAGAGTGCACGTGGAAACACTCCGCTCCCGGGCCCCGGCATTTACGGTCTGTGCGAGGGGTGAGCATGCACCCCGGGGCCGGGGGCCGGTGTGCGCCCGTCACCCGCCACCATCAACAGGAACAGTAACAATTAACGTGATACCAACGTTTCCCTGTGTAGACAGTGAATCGTGTGATCCACCACCACAGGGTCTGAGAGACTTGGGGGCAGGCCCTGCCCCTCCGGCCCACACCTCCCAGCCTCCACACCCACCACACGGGGGGGGGGGGGGGGGCGGCCAGGGCCCTGCTCAGGCTCCGCACAGGCCTCGTGTCTGGATCACGGCATCATCAGTGGACACAGTTTTCAGCGAGGCAGTGTCACGGCGCCTGCGTTAACCTCGATTACCCGGCTTCCCTTTCGGGTGACCCCATCTGTTACGGACAATCTCACGCCTGCCTGAGCCCTCTGTGGCTTGAATTTCTCAGCACCCAGGAGGCTGTAACTCTGGAGAGGACCGAGTATCAGAATGCATCTGCTACCGAGTACTTGCGTCCTGGGCATCTGCTTAGGGTTCTCCTGCTTACAAAGCATTTTTTGGCCAGGTTTCCTATTTGATTTCGGGGAGGCAGGGAGAGCCACTCCCATCTCAGAGATGGGAAAACTGAGGCTTGGGATATTTGCACAATTCCCCGAGGTCACACAGGCGGGGGCCCCAAATCTCCCAACGTTGTTTTCTGTACAGGCCCGTGAGTGTGACCTGCGTGGGACCCTTGGGAACGTGACCCCCGGGCTTCAGCGGGCGGGCAGCCGGCCGCCAGGCAGGCAGAACAGCGTGTGCGGGCGCTTGGAGGCAGGTCTGCCCGGGAGCAGTCACGTCTGCCGTGCAGACTCATCCTGTACCTTGAGCATCTCTCACTGACAGAAAGAAAAAGCAAAACCAGAAACTCGGAGAAGAATATGTCCACACCAGAAAAACAGGCGAATGTAGAGCCAGACCCCTGCCTCCGGTGCTGGGCTGGGAGAGCGAGGAGACGGCAGGCCTCCCACAGCCCCTTCGAGATGTCGCTCACATGGGGACGGGGACACGGCGCCGTCCGCTCGAGGACCCCCTGCCCCGTGTCTACCGCGCCCTGCGCCGGGCCCAGGATGTTAGTCCCGAGCTGATCACCAAGATCCCCCTCCAAGGGCTTCATTTTACAGATGGGAAACTGAGGCACCGAGCAGGAAGTGAGCGGTCTATGGCCGACTTGCCAGGGCGGGGCTGAGCCACCACGTGGGCCTGTCCTTCTGTGGGTTCTGCGTGGCCATGGCTATGAGCCACAGCGGGGTCTGGGGTGCTGAGTGGGGCACGTCTTGGAGCGCTTGCTGCCTCCTCCCTGCCACGTGCCCCTCCCCGGCCCTGCCTTGCTCTCCGTACCCACGTGGCCTCCCCCCTGCGCTGTGTCCATTTCCCTGTGTCCCAAGAACAGAGGTGACGATCATCAGCTCAGGGTTCCTGGTCTGAATAAGCTCCCCAGGCTCCACAGCCCCGGGGCTCCCATGGGCGGTCACCCCAGGCCCTAGACTCTTCTGTGCAGGGTCTGTGTCCCATTTGTCTCTCTGTCCCATTACCTCACACAGGGCCTGGCACGTAGGAGTAGGTACTCAAGTACTTGATGAGTGAATGAATGAATTAATGAATGAGTGAATGAATGAAATATCATGCCAAATTCCCAAGGAGGCAGAATCAAGCTGAACTACCCCATCACAGGTCTGAGCATCCAAGTGGTAACGTGCACTTATGGTGGGGCCGGGGTGGGATGGGAACAGGGTAGGGTGGGGGGGTCCTGGGGCAGAGGGGTGGGGTGGAAGTCCAGGGACAGGGGGTAGGGGATCCTGGGGCAGAGGGGTGGGGTGGGGGTCCAGGGACAGGGGGGTGGGGGGTCCTGGGGCAGAGGGGTGGGGTGGGGGGTCCAGGGACAGGGATTGGAGGGTCCTGGGGCAGCAGGCGGGGTGCCGGGGTCCTGGGTCAGTGGGTGGGTTGGGGGTCCAGGGACAGGGGGTAGGGGGGTCCTGGGGCAGAGGGGTGGGGTGAGGGTCCAGGGATGGGGGTTGGGGGTCCTGGGGCAGCGGGTGGGGTGGGGTCCAGGGACAAGGGTTGGGGTTCCTGGGTCAGCGGGTGAGGTGGAAGGGTTTCTGGGTCAGCGGGTGGGTTGGGGGTCCAGGGACAGGGGGGTGGTGGGTCCTGGGGCAGAGGGGTGGGGTGGAGGTCCAGGGACAGGGGGTAGAGGGTCCTGGGGCAGAGGGGTGGGGTGGGGGTCCAGGGACAGGAGTTGGGGGATCCTGGGGCAGAGGGGTGGGGTGGGGGTCCAGGGACAGGAGGGTGGGTGGGGGCGGGGGTCCCGAGCCACGTTTACTTTCCTCATCTCACTGACTAAACAGATACCCACTTGTTCCGAACCCATCCTCTCAGCCGCTAAGCATAACCTGTGAGCAGAGACCCCAAGCAGCCCCCACCCGGCTCCTTGCCCTGGGGAAGCTGTGGGGCCAGCGTCAGGGCTAACAAACAGCAGAGGGATGATGCTCGTGGGGGAGAGCCCGTCCTCCCCCACAGCCGTCCTCCCTGCACGGTGCTCGGGGCCGGGCAGGAGACTGGAGGCTGGGGCCCGGCACCCAGTGCAGACGGTGACAAGCCTTAACCAGGTCGGCGTGGAGGAGCAGGATGGCTCTCCAGAGGCACCGAGGTCACTCCGAGGTGTCCCTAGCTTCCGGGCAGCCCCTCCCAGTCCACTGTTGTGTCACTGGGGCCGGGGGCCGGGGGGCCCAGGGGAACCAACTGTCTCCCTGCAGAAGCCCAGCTGGGCCCTGGGCTGCGGGTGTGGGGAGCGTCCCTGTGGAACTGTAAGGGGCCGGGTGACGTGAGCCACGGGGGTCGGGGGAAGTCACCCGGCTCTGTCCAGCTGCCACCAGCTGGGAGTGTGTGGGACAGCTGGGAGACATGGGCCAGGTGGCCAGAGGTGGACGGACATGTACGGAACAAAGGGTCACGGCTCTGGAGAACGTCCTCGCTGGAGCTGGCCGGTCTTACTAGCCAGGACTTGGCCAAGGTCCCCGAGCTGCTGGGTCTAGATCCGGAATCCAGCTCCAGAGACCCCTGTGCTCCTTCTGCGAACCACATACACTCCACGTTGTTCATAGCAAACGCTAATGTGCCGCCCCTCGGCCCAAATCCCTCCGTGGCTCCCCGGGGCCCTCAGGAGAAAGCTGGATCCCCTGAGCACGGCACCTGCATGATGTGACCCCTGCTCACCTCGCTCAGGCCACGGACCTTCCCCTCCCGGCCTTCAAGACCCAGCTGTGGGCTCGCTGCCCCCGCCGCCCGACCCTCCCGAGCGGCCTCCCTTTGTCCGCCTCCTCCCGGGGAGACCATCTGAGCGCATTAAGGACCGCGGAGCAGGCCGTGAGCTCTTCGAGTGCAGGAACCAGAACTCTTGTCATCTTTCGGTTTCTCCCCGGCCTCCAGCACTTAGCACAGCGCCCGGCGTGTGAGAAAAACTCCATTAATGTTCGTGGCGTTAATTTTCCAATTAAGAAGCGAGCGAGCGCCCGGGCAGCCCGAGAGAGGACAGACAGGAGCACTCTCAGCCCCCCTCCCCTGCCCTCCGTGTGCGTGACGGCGGCGGGGTCTCCGGCCACAGCCAAGGGGCCAGCAAGGTGGTACCCCCGCGGGGAAACCGGCAGCAAGGCCCGGCGGCCCCTCGGCTGAGACAGGCGCAGGTCACAGAGGGTGGTGGCCGAGCAGGTGCGCTGGCTGCCGAGTCCACTCGTCCCCGAGATGAGCCCGCCAGTACGCGGCTACTACCACAGAGGGAACCGCTATCGGCGCCCTCCGGAGGCCGGGTGGTGACGTGCGCGCCGGCCCACCCTGTTCCCAGGCTCCGCCAGTGGGCGCCGGAACAGGAGCGGCCCCCACAACCGAAAGGAGACCCCTTGGGGGCCCTGAGCTGTGATTGCACACCTTTTCCCTTCCACGTCCCGTGTCCCTACGCGAGGTAGGAACCGGGCGTTACACCTGCTGTGCGTCCCCGCCACCACCCACTGGGAGGGAGGACGGTGCCCAGCACCCGACCTGCGCACAAAGAGGGTGGCCCAGACCCCACGGCTCCGCGGGAGGGTCACTGTGCTCAGCCAGGCTCCGCTGTCACCCGGCAAAGTGCCTGGGGCAGACCCACAGCCGCGCATCTGAGCCTTTCCTCCGCGGTCCCGGCCGCCGGCGGGAGTGTTTGGGTGGCGGAGAGCAGACAGCACGCGGTGCGGACGGCCACGTCCAGACCTGCCCCTCAGACCCGCCGGCTGCTCCTGCGGGAGGCGCCCCGGGAGTCAGCCTGACAGTCGGAGGGAACAGCGCTGGAAACTGTGTTTCCCTGTTTGGTCGGCCTCTTGGTCTCTTGTAATTTATCTAGTATTTCCCAAAAGGTCACTGGGTGGCGATTTCAATATCGTGAAGTTTGTAGAGATGCTGTGAAAGAAGTGTGCAAATTCCACGGGTTTACACTGGCTTAAAGGTGATATATTTCATGAAAGCATCTATACTGAGTGCACTTTGGATAGGATTTGGTGACCGATCGGTTAGAGATCCAAAAGGCCTTGCTATTAAAAGCCCCGCTGTTGTGGGGGGGTAAAAAGAAACAGATCAAAGGCATTTGCCAAGTAGGGTTTGTGGCCAGGAGAGAAGACAGGGACGTGGTGGGTGACATCACGGAGGAGCTGCCCCAGGCAGGGAACCCCGACTGCCCCCTCAGGGGCCCCAGAGCTAAATCCAGTATTTGTCACTCGAGGGAAGCTGAGTGAGGAGCTGTTTGAGGGACGAGAGCCCTGGCTGGCTGCAGGCCCCCTCTTGCTCCCGAAGCAGCAGACTCAATGTCCCGGGGCTGAGGGACGGCTGAGGGTCTGCGCTCCCTCGGCCCGCAGAGCCTCAAACCACCCGAGCCCCACCCCCACTGTGTCCCCCTGATGCCCTGCCCATGGTGCCAGACCAGGTACGCCGCAGGCCCCGGAGGCCGTGTGGGGACCGGCGTCCCATCCCCAAAGCCACCAGGAGGAGACTCACGGGGACACCGGGCTAAGTCACCCTGGAGGGACTTGTCTAGTAACGGTGGCCGTGGACAGACACCTCAGGGTCAGGCCTCGGGGCAAACGCTTCCTCTCCCTCCAGACCCCATGCCGAGCAGAATGAGAGGCAGGGGGAAGAATGAAAAAGTAATCCCCTCCCCTGGCTCGGTCCTCCCTGGGGCCCGCGTTACCGCCCTCAACCCCGCACACCTGCGCCTCCGGCAGCTGACGTTCGTGTCGGGGGCGGGTCTTCTAAAAACCCTGACACCCGGGGCTGCACCCCGACCCATAAACAGGGCAGGACCTAGAAGGAGCTGGAAGCATCAGCACCGGAAAGATCCGGGTGATTCCAAAATGTAGCCGTCTGGGACCCACCGAGGGGGGTGTGACTATTACCCCCGCTGAACAAGGAAACTGATACTCAGGGAAGTTAAGTCTCAGGTCACACAGCCGGTACTGATGGAGTAGGGATCCAATGCACACGTCTGTGACTCCAGCATGGGGCCCCCCAAACTCCAAATTTCTGCAGGCACTGTCCTCCCTCCGCCCCACCCCGCCCACCCATCGAGGCTTCCCCAGGACCAGGACCCTGCGGGCGGCCCTGGGGGGTGTGGGGCAGCCCACTTCAGTTCTCTCCAGAACAAAGCCTGGCCTGAGAGCAGGGGGATGTGGGAGGGAAACACTGAAAAGTACGTGTGTGGGTGAGTCCCAGGCAGGTGAGGAGGAGGAGGGAGGCAGGTGAGGAGGAGGAGGGAGGCAGGTGAGGAGGAGGAGGAGGGCAGGGAGGCAGGTGAGGAGGAGGAGGGAGGCTGGGGAGTCAGTAAGTGAGGGAGGGACTGGAAGGCTCAGACCAGAAGCCCGGGGTCAGTCGGCCTCTCCACTGGCTGTGTTTCTCGGGGCACATCACTTCCCTCTCTGAACCCCAGGTCCCCCACTCCTGGGTCTGAGCAGGTTGTAGGTATAGGAACACATGTGGCCTCCTGCAGGCAAACCCCCGGCCCTCAGGGGGGCCTGGCCAGGCTGGGGAGCCCAGTGCACCCGCTGACCCTATGACCCCAGGAGAGGAGCCCCTGGGGGTCACACCCCACACCTGCCCAGACTGACCCCCTGAGTAGGGCTGGTGGCAGGAGGCCGGCTCCACCCCACCAAGTACTGCCCCCCGCGTGGGGCTGAATGGACCCGACATCTGGAGTCACCCCACCTGCCTGAAAGCCCCCCACTCCCCCTCCAGGCCGCCGACCCGCGCCCTGTGCTGGCTTCTTCCCGGGTGCCACACAGCGTCTGGTATCCCCACGGGGCTCAGGGCCACCCTCTGTGACCTTCCCTGGGCCTCCGTGACTTCCTGTCTGCGCCACTCTGTTCCTGGTCCAAACCTCTCTCCTTGCACGCGTCACCCACCATGTGCTCACGCCTCTTTCACCATGAAGACCCTCAAGGGAAGGGTCTGGTGTCAGCAGAGGCAGCAAAGCATCAGGGTCAGGATGCCCCCCCTCCTGGTCATCGCGGGGGGGGAACCCTGCTGGCGCTTACAGTCTACACGGAGTGAAGCGCGGTGACTGTAAATGCAATGGCGCGTGTAGAGAGGGGCTCTGCACAGGGCCGGCTGCTCCACGGGGAGGTCGGGAAATGGGGCCACGAGCCCCGTTCCGTGTCCGTGGTCAGCACGCCGAGCAGGAGCCCCGGCCCGCAAAGCTCGGCGCCTACTGTGTACGCGGCCCCGACAACCCGCTCAGCCTCTGCGGGAGCTAGATGCCCACTCCCCGACTGGGCTCGCCCTGTGGCCGCCGTGCAGACCCCCTTCTCCGGGACACGGAGCTGCCCTCCCGGTGCCAGAAAGCCTGCAGCCTGGGGCTGGGCGAGGGCCCAGGGTGGGAGGAGCAGGTGGTAGGGCCCGCTTCGCAGCCAGGGGCCGAGACCCTGGGAAGCGATGCCCGGAGGTGCCCAGGGGGCAGCCGGGGACATCAACGAGGGGCTCTCGGCCACACTGCCCGCAGCGCCCCAGGAAAGCCTATGATGCAGACGGCAGACACGGCCGCTCAGAGACGCGGTGGCCCCTGGGGACTCTCCGGGAAAGCTGTGTGTGCGTGAGGGGTGGCTGGGGGTCCATGCAGCCCCTGCACATGAGAGGCCCGCTGGGCTGAGGGCAGGGGGACAGAGAGGCCAGCAGGGAAGGCACAGGGGCCAAGAGATACACAGCCCCCCCCACCCTCACACTCCCCACGCTCCTCCAGGCACCCCAGGATGCAAATCAGGTGCCGGCACGGATTTGCATAATCATGCATATTAAACTTACGGTCTCGTCAGGCTTTTAGAGCCTATAACGCAATTTTGCTACCTTTAACGGAGAGTAAGAATCACGGCGAGAGATCCCCTGTCCTTTCCTCATTCAACGTGAAGTCCCAGAATGTTAAGTGGGGGGGGTTTCCCTGGGGTCTCGGGACGGCCACTCTGTTGACACCTTGGTGGAGGTAGGAAGGGCCCCCATCAGGTGCGCCTCTCACTCCGCCAGAGAGCAGTCTGGTCCCAGGGGGCAGAGAAGGCAGAGAGGGCGGATGGGACCATCATCAGGTCATCTTGGGTCCCCGGGTGGTTGGGCAACAATGGGGGCCCCAGCCTGGGCTTGAATCGCTGCTTATTCTTCGCAAAGTGCTCTCACTCCGCCCTCTCCGTTGGTCCCCCGTCATGCTGGAAAGGCAACCTCCTTACCCCGCCCTGCGGCTCCTCCCTATCCCACCCTGCGGCTCAGGAGGCTGGCCCCAGAGAGGGGCAGCTGCTCACCAGGATCAAGCACGGCCCCTCACGCTGCTTCCACTGCACAGGGGTAGGGGGCGGACCCCTTCCCACCCCTGCATCCCTCCTTGCCCAGGACAGACATCACAAATCAATCACCACACTCTCCCCACCAAGCTCGCACCTTGGAATCCTTCTCAACACAGCCCTTCGGGCAGTTAATGCCAATCGTTCAGGGCAGACCCCTGATGGAACCTGCTTGCCCCTTCCTACACCACACCCCACCCTCTCCTCCACATCCTGCCCACATCGCCATGCGCCACGAGCTTCTGGGAAGGGCCTACGGTCTCAGTGCAGCCTGGCCGCTCACCCACCCACTGGCTTCAGACGGGCTCCAAATGGAACCAGATGCACCTGCACTGGGGAGCAGGCCCAGAAGCGGGGTCTCACCCCCCTCAGGCAGTCACACAGGCGCACTGAGGCCCCCAGTGACTGACACACGTGTGCCTCCGGCACAGCGGGACCCGCGGTGTCAGGCTCCAGAGCAGACCACGCCTTGCTGTCTCTGGCAAAGAGCCTCCGAGGGTTCAGGCAGAAGAGAGGCCGAGCACACGGTCCTGGGGCCCAGCGCCTCGCCAGCCCGGGGACACCCTCCCCACCCTACCCCCCACGTCCACTGAGCCTATCCAGTCTAGAGAGAAGCTCCCACAATCCTTCCACGTGGGCCCTCCCACAACGCTGTTTAAATCACGGTAATAAAACTCTGAAAGTGCTCATTTAGATCTTCACGCACGCCCTGTTATGCAAGGTGGGACAATGTGGGCCCCAGCCTGTCTCCTGTCGCCCCTCCTCGGGAGACAGCGGCCGCCCAGCTGGGGCTTTCCTTCTGGAACCTGTCCCAAGTCCTGGCCACGTCTGAGGGCCCGTGTGGCCCCAGCTCACGGCAGCCACCCGCACCCCACGTGCCTCACCCCTGCCCTGCCCTCCTCCCTGCAGGGTCATGAACGCCCAGTCTCCATGTCACCTCCACTGCCCCTGCCGCCCCCCGCCAGTTTCCCTCTCCTGGACTATCTCCACACAGACAGCGCGGGAGGAGGGAGAATTCTCCGGGAGAATTTTATCACCGACCTTATCTAGAAGAGTTGGAACGTGGTAACAATAAAAGGCAGACTGACTTTGACTTAGTTGTTTTGTTTTTTTTTTAATTTTTTTAATGTTTATTTATTTTTGATAGAGAGACAGAGCAGGAGCGGGGGAGGGGCAGAGAGAGAGGGAGACACAGAATCCGAAGGGGGCTCCAAGCTCCGAGCTGTCAGCACAGAGCCCGAGGCGGGGCTCGAACTCACAGACCGTGAGATCATGACCTGAGCTGCCCAGGCGCCCCCATTTTTCACCCTCTCCGCAGAAGACGTTCCCCCTGGCCGTCTGCACTGCCCCACCCCCGCCCCACCCCTGCCCATGCAACCTGTCCACACGGGCCAGGTCTCATTTCTGGAGAGGCAGCCAAGGAGAAGAGCAGAGAGGAAGCCCAGCCCAAGAGGCACCGCCTCCCCCTGCCCAGCACAGGCGGGTGGTACAGGCCCCCCGCAGTCCTCAGGCCGCCCCTCAGGGCAGTCCTGCCCGACCCGCCCACTGTGGGCCCCATAGGAGGGATGCGTGTGAACTAGGCCTCAGTACGTCCTGGCGCTTATCCACCCAGACCCATCACTGTCACCGTGCCCAGAGGCAGGCATCACAGTGGCCCCCAGACCCAACCGGGTCCTTGGCCCCGCCCCCCCCCCCCCCCCACACACACACACGGGTGGAGACACAGAGGCGCAAAGCCATCCTGGTAATAAGGGCAGAGCCCGAGGTGAGGCCCGGTTTGCCCGACACCTTCACGCCCCCCAACTCCCCCCCCAAACCTGTGCCCTGGGTTCTCCTCACGGGCCACCCCTCCCCGACCCCGCCCCACCTCTGTGCCGGGCACCGTGGGGCGACCGACACCCCTCACCCCGGGGGATCCATGTGACGTCCACACTGCCCTGCAGAGAACCCGCGTGTCTGTCCGGGTCGCACAGACAGAGAGGGGCAGAACCGGCCTGGATATCAGGCTATTGATCCCAAAGCCAGGGCCCTTGCCCCTCGGGACTCAGCCCAGGCTGGCCGTGCCGACCCCGCTCCCGGGCACCACGCTGGGCTGGCCAGCGGTGTGGCCGGGGTTCTGGAGTGCTGACTCCGAGGGAAGTGAACCACGCCAGCAGGAGACCCCGGCGTGGCCCGATTCCTGCCGGACATCCTCCTGGGATCCCCCAGCCCCTCAGAGCCCACACATCCAAGACAAAGCTCCGCATCGCAACCCCTTCCCGACCTGTGTCTGTTTTAAAGGCGACACAGTCCAGGGCGCCTGGGGGCTCACTTGTTAACCATCTGACTTCGGCTCAGGTCACGATCAGGTCACAGTTTGTGAGTTTGAGCCCCGCTTCAGGTGAGCCCCACTTTTCCCTCTCGCTCTCTCTCTCTCTCAAAAAAAATTTAAAAAGAAATTAAAAACAATAAAGGCGACACAGTCCTGCCCCACCCACCTCATCATGGCCAGTCTGTCACCACCTCTCACGGATGAAACATGGTGGCCGTTTATTGGGCAAAGAACGTTGCACCTGCATTCTCCACGACCACCCTGCGGGCATCACTACCCCATTTCACGGGCACAGGGACGGAGGTGCTCGCCCGGCCTCAGAGCCCACCAGCCGGGCTGCGACCTGGCACGCCCGGGGCTGTGAAAACAAGCAGGAGGGGGCGACGCCGGGCTGGCGGCTGCTCTCTGGGCCGGGAGGGCTCTGAGCGGAGAAGGGACAGCCCGCAGCGACCTGCACGTACAACCGGGGTACTCGGGGTGGAGACGGGGGGGTGGGGAGCCCACACCGCCTGCCCCCACCGCAGCCTGCTTCGGCCCCGACTTCCTCCCTGGAACCACGGCAGGGCCCTCCCGGCCAGCCTCCTGCTTCGGCCCTCTTACGGGCCTGCCGTGGCTTGGCCACAGTGCTGTGCCGCTCAAAGGCCTTCCCTCCCTCTCTGAGCCTTTAGACCCGAGTGCCTGCTGGGCAAGGCCCCGTGACCGGCTTCCACGCCCCTTTCCAGCCTTCTGTTCCCAACACTTCTGGAAAAACCCACGTCCTCCGCCCCTCCCTGAGAACACCCGGAACTCTCCGGCTTCGGGCCTCAGCCAGACTGTCCCTTCTCCTTTGTCCCACAAAGCCTTACCGTCCTTCACAGCCCAGCCCAGCCCTCACCTCCTCCGAGAAGCCTCCAGACATGAAGAGGCACAGGCGTGACCCCAGCACGAAGCTGTACCTGCCACCGGTGCCTGCCTGCTGCCGCCTGACCACCCCAGACCACGTGCTGTCTGCCTGCGTCCCCCTCTGAGACCAGTGCCCAGCAGAGAGCGGGCGTCAGTGAAGGGCCGCCCGGTAGAGGGTCCTCAGCCCCTCAACATGTTGGTGCGGACCCTTCCCCGGCTGCAAGCCCTGCCTCTCCCGGGGGTCTTGAGCTCAGAGCGACACTCGTCTCCCGTCGTGGCCACGGGGGAGCCCAGAAGGATCCTAGCAATGCCCGGGCCGGCGCACCCTACTCTCCCCTGCGAGGTCTGCTCACCCAGCTCTGTCGCCCGCTCACGCGGCACAGAAATAATGGCCCTGCGTTTTCCTGCAAACTCCGTGTCCCAGATGGAGACCAGCCCCACGTGCTCAAGGAAATGCGAAACAAGAGGCCGGATGGAGCAGGTCTGGGAGGACACCGTGCAGCCTCGAGGGGGCAGGGGCGTCCTGGGCTCTCCCTCCCCCGAAGTGTCATTCAGGCCTGGGGCAGAAAGTCTACAGTCAGTCCCATGGCCTCTGGTCAGCACGTCGCAGCTGGCCGAGCAGCCCCTGGCCCCAGGTGGCTTCAGAGACTGTCCCACTTACAGACCTGACCTGGCCTGCGGGGAGGCCGTGAGACGCTAGGAACAAGGAAACGCCCACTGAGGCCAGTGTTGACCCGGGCCTTCCCGCCCCGGCCAGAGCCACTGAGCAGAGGGTGTCGCGAGGGTCCGACGCAGCATCGACCGGTTCTCGCCCGAGAGCCGGGGAGGGCCAGTCCCCCAAAGCAGGGTCTCCCCACCTCTGTGACATGTGGGGCCGGGCGATTCCTGTTGTGGGGACGGTGTGGCGTGTGGTGGGGTGTCCACCAGCCACCGCCCCTCGAGATGTAACACCCCTCCCCGACTCGCAACAACCGATGATGTCAGCAGGCACCGCTGAGGGTGCCCCTGGGGAGCAAAGTCACCGCAGGTGGGCAGCCCTGACCTAGAGGCAGGGGGTTGGGTCCCAGGTGTCATGGGGGGGCGCTATTCACTCTCCCCATCGATGGGGAACGAACCGGCCGCCCTGGAAGGAGGAAGGGCCCAGGGCCAGTCCTTCCTAAGTGTCCGGTCGCCGAGTCAGGTCCTGCGTCAACACCGCCTCACAAAACGGCAAGACAGGCACCGTCACCCCCTTCTCCACGTGGACAGACCCCAACGTTAAATCACCAAAGTCCCACGGCCGACAAGGCTCAGGGTCCCAGCGGGCCTGGGCTGCCAGAGCAGAGTGGCCCCGGTCCGCAGGTCCTGAGACCCTCGCCCTCCAGGCCCAGGTCCCGGCACGCGTAGACCGACGGAGGAGGCCTTAGGAGCGAGGAGGGCCCGAGTCCCCCCCCCCCCCCCAGCCGTCAGGGGGCAGGTACGGCGGCCCCGTGCATGGTCCCAGAGAGCCCTAGACACTGGGCTACACGGCGGTGAGCGCAAGGCTGGCAGGCCCTGCCGTGGTGAGGCCTCTCCCTAATCCCGCCCCACGCCCTGGTCAGGTGAAGTGTGCGAAAATTAGAAACGCAGATCTCGGCCATGCTAGGGGTGTTTTCCACCGCTCAGGACCCATTCATTCATCGAACTGCTCTGGGGTCAGCCTAGGGCAGGGAAACCTGAACTTGAAGCATGGTTCTGGCCCAGAAAGACCCCAGCGACCTCCCGTGGCCTCCGACCCGTGATCGTGGTGGTGCTGGAGGAACAGAGAACTGACATGAATGCTGTTGAAATGTGGCCAGTGGCCACGAACCGCCCCCTGGAACGAACAGCAGGAGCCATCCCTCCGCCACGGTGCAGGGGCCCAGGCAGAGCCTTCCATGCCCTGGGCACGTCCTGTGACCTCCGACCACCTCTGGGGCTGCCACCCGCTGACCACCTCAAACCTCAGTCCAGCCCCAAATCCCACCTTCCCCCCAGTCTTCTCACATTTGTTTGGCCCTCTCCCGACTCCCCTCTGTCTCCCCGCCGCCCCTTCCCCAGCACTACCACACCCCACATCCAATCCCCAACTTTCCAAGGATCCAACCATGTCTCACCCTCCCGCTGGTCCCGCCCCCATCCAAAGCACCATGACCCTCACGTGGCCAGCGGCCTTGCCTGGGTCCCTTTGCCCCACCCCCTCCTCTGTTCCCAACTCTGTGGCCAGAGGGATCCTATTAAAATGTATGTCAGACCTCACGACGCCCCTCAGAGACCCCACCTCACCCGGGGGAAGAGCCAATTCCCACAAGATGGACGCCGGCCACAAGACCACTGAGCCTGGCAACGTGGCCGGCGCCACAGGATTTCTAAGTATATTTCATTTCCGATAATTTACATTGAAAATTGACGGTCCATTCATTTATTGGAAAACTTGTAGACCTATCTGCAACAACTTGGGCATGCAAGTCTTTTTTAGCCACAAATTTTGAACTCTAAAAGCAGATCTGGGACTTCCTCTGAAGATCTGTGCCCCACCGAGGGTGCTGTAAGACGCACACCGGACTTCAAAGACACGGTAAGGAAAAGCAGAAATGAACTGTCTCAGCAATTCTTTCCATTGATTATGTGTTGAAGTGGTAATATCTTTACCATATCGGGTTAAATAAAGGAACATTAACGTGAATTTCACATTTTCCTTTCACCTTCTCGAACACGGCTCCCGGACGGTGTGACGTTCCAGACGTGGCCCGACTTCGGTCTACACGGGCGTGGCTGTCAGACGCTCAGATGTGGCCCCGACCCAGCCTCTTTCCTCCTCCTCTTTCAGCTCCGGAAGACCCCTCATCACACGTCACCTCTGGGGAGGCCCTCTCTGCCTCCCCGCCCAGCTTTGCGTTTCTTCAGGGCATTTGACACCATCCAACGCAACTCGTAGGTATATTACACAGCGTACTGTCAGTTTCACCTACTGAAATGTAAGTTCCCGGAGGCTGGGGTTTCTGTCTGCTGTGGTTTCCCCGCTCTGTCTGCAGAGCCTCCAACAATCTGGCCCATGATAGACGTTCAACCACATCCGCCAAATGCACAGAGTTATCTGTTTTCCTGCTGGGGTGCCGACTCAGCTGCAAATTTCTCAGGGGCAGTGCTAGCACATAGTAGGCTCTCGTGTGGTAGGCTGATCTGTTCCCAGGATCACGGGGGAAACAGAGGCGGCCTGGCCGCCACGGAAGGCAAAAACCAAGTAGCAAGGGTCCTTGAACCGCACACGCGCCCCCCCCCCCCACCGCCCCAGGAAGGTACATGTCCTTTCCTTCCCATCGATTTTTATTCTCCCAGTGAGAAGACAAATCTGTTTCCCTTCCGCCAAAAGGCCTCAAGCCACGGCTACTTACATTATAGTAATTAAATCCCTGCTGCTAGGAGAGCTCAGGAGTGAGCAGGCCTCATGCCAAGGGCTGGCCTGCAGGGAGGAGGCAGCAGGGAGGGAGGCTGGCCAGAAGGGCCTGTCTCTCTCAGCTGCTTCCCGAGTGACAAAATCCACTTAGCCACAATGCCTTCGCAGGCTTTCACTCCCGGGACAGGGGGCCTCGGAAGAGGACCAGCTCGGGGAACCCCAGCCTCCCCGGCTCACTCCCTGGGCCTCACCTCCCCACCGGAGTGGCTGTTCCAGCCACATCCTCACCTCTCCCATTTGCCAGATGACAAAACCGAGGCCGGGAGACAAGCCTCCCCACCCCAGCGCGGGGACGTCCTCTGCACCTGCACTCCCAACTGGCACTCAGCGCGGGCCCAAACCACATCACGTGCTCTGCTTGTGGGGTGTGCCATTCAATCCTCACAGTTGCCCCAGAAAGAGGGCTTCTGATTAACCCCCAAGGGTAAGAATAGAAACACCAAGACAACTCGCCCAAAGCCACGCACACAGGCAGTGACGGAGGCAGGATTCAAACCCAGATCTGCTGTGTTCGGGGCCAGGCTCTCCTGGACAATGTACGCAGCAGGGCCGGCTGGGAGGCGGCTGCGGGCACATGAGAGACGGGGAGGTAGGGGGAGGACAGGCAGGAACGGAGACCCAGCAGGCCTCGTGCACCTGCTTCTGCCCCGCCCAGCCCGCCCGTGACCCCCACGTCTTGCTCGGTCAGTGCTGGACCCCAGAGCCCAGCAGGACACCAGCACCTGTCGGCCTCCTGAGCCAGCTACAACTGGGGACCGAGGGTCGGGGAGCAGAGGGCAGGGAGCGGGTGGGTTCCTGGGACAGACATGGGCAGGACGGACAGAGGAGAGAGAGCCATGAACTGGGGCTCCACGAACGGGACGAGGCAGGGGGGTGGCTGCACAGAGACAGCAGGGGGTCGGGGGCAGCCCCGCCATTTGGGTTCTGGTTTCCGATCACACGATGACAGTGTTGGGCACATCCCCTCCGGGCGAGGGTAGAGTCACGGCACCCCCACCCCCAGGTCTGGAGGCCAAGGTTCCAGAGGCTGACCACCCCCCCTCCCCCGCACGGACGCAGAGCCAGGAAGCCCAAGAGAGGGGACGGGAACGCGGGGAAAGAACACACTGTCCCCCTGGGGGACCTCGGCCCCAGAGCCCACCTGCCCTGCCAGCCTCCCGGGGCTCCTGGAAAGTGAACAAATCCCTGCTCCCAAACCCAAGGCACTCCCCCTCCCCGGAGCTCCAATCACCCACAGGAGGGACTGGGCCGGAGCGGGGGGGGGGGCGAGGCTGGCGGGGTGGACGCTTCCAGGAGCAGCACTTTGGCTTGAGAGGGCCAGGCCACGAGGTGGCCACACAGGGGGTGGGCTTTGAGGGTACTCGTGGGTTCAGACCACAACTCCACTCCCTCCTGGCTGCGAGGCCCGGGGCAAGCCTCCTGACCTCTCTGAGCCTCGGGTGGGCCATCTGTCACTCGGGGGGGGGGGGCTGTTGTGAGGACTGAATGAGACAAAAGGCAGGAAAGCCCTGAGTCATGTCCCGGTCTGGCCTCGTCTTCACTCCTGAATAAGACTGCGTTGCTTCCCTCCTGAATAAGACTCATGTTCCTCTGAGCTGCTGGACAGGAGCGTTACAGGCGGCCCTGCCCGGCCATAAGGAGACCCTCGGGACCCAGCCTCCACCCCGGACTTGCACTCGGCTCCAGACATTCCATCCCCCCCTTGAGGCACATGCCCCTCGCCGGCGGGCAGGGCGAACCCGGTCTGTGGGTCTGTGTCTCATGCCGAACGTCCTTCCTTCCGGCTCAGCACCGCCACACTCCGGGAGCAGTGACAACGTCTGGTCCAGCCCAGAGCAGGAGGGCAGGGAGTCACGGGACCAGCTGAGGGATCCCGTGGGATCCCGTGGCCACTGGGCTCCGGGAAGAAAAAGCAGGCCTCGGAGACCCGAGCGGGCCTAGGAGCCCCCTGGGGCCAGGTCTAAGCCATGCTGAATCGCCCACCTCCAGACTCAGCAAAAGGAATTACAGTCCCACTTTCCAGACAGAGGCCACCGATCAAGGCCACACAGCTGGACAGATACGTGGTGGAAGGCTGAGCTGTCTCAGGAGGAGTCGGGGGAGAGCGACACATTCCAGAGGAGAGTCCCCCGTGGCTCACGCGGTGCTTACGGGCGTGGACCCCTGCAGTCCTGGGAGCTGGAACAGGGCCTCACCTGGTAGCAGGTGTCCTGGGCCCCAGCCTCACCCTGGCCTCTGGCCACGCCGAGAGGCCTCGGACAAGTCGCACAACTTCCCTGGGCCTCGCCATCGTGCGAGGAGGAGCATGGCCCCTGCTCCGCCCCCCTCACGGAGGTGGGCAGGGGCCACAGCCACCCAGGCCAGCACACCTGCAGGGCCGTGGAACGTGGCTGTCCGGCTTACAGGCTCCACCCCGGCCAGGTAGCCACCGGCTCCTCTGGGGCCCCCCTTCACGCCACCAACAACACGGCCACTCGGAGCCCCTCCAAAGGCAGTGGCCCGACCCAGGGTGGCGCACCCCGCCTGAGCCCTCATCTTGGAGGAAGGCGACATCTCCTCGGTCAGTGGCTCCCGGCACTGCCACGTGGGGGCCTGTTCGGGCACTGCCTGAGCAAGCCGACCCCCGACCCAGTAGAGGCCAGAAAAGAGAAAACATGGCTAAGCCCCAGTTTGTCAAAAGCAGGAACCTTCTCACAAAGGAGAACAGCTCTGCACAAAACCCTGCGAGGGTGCAGCCAAGCAGGCGCCGGCCAGGAAGGACTCCCCTGGCAGGCCACCGGGGGGGGGAGCCGGGGGGGGGGGTGTGGGCCACGAGGCCGCCGGGCCACGAGCACGCTCGCCCCACGTGCACACGGGGAACGCGAGGCTGGCAGAGTCTGAGGCGCCGGCCTCACAGTCACCCGGCAGCGAGGGGCTGCCCCAGGACGGCCGCCGGCCTGCTGGGCTCCTGCATCTAAGAGTTCAAGCCGAACCAGACCACGGGTGCCGCCCGCCGGCCCGGGGCCCGGGCACTCTCCAGGGCCGACACCAGCCAGTCCAGCCCCCGGGGGAGCGACCTTTCAGGCACCTGCCCGCTTGCCTGACACAGCATCACGCCCGTCCCTTAAGGAAAATGCCCGGCAAGCGGCCTCAAAATAGCAGGTGCCAATGTGCGTGTTATTTCGCACATCACTTGCGTGTTGTTCATTTAGCACTGCCGGGGCCCCACTCAGTACGCAACTCTTGTTACCTCGCCACCAAGTAGCCCCGTGGGGGGAAACGTGCCCCACACAGGGCAGGCGCTGACCCCGGCACGACCTCCCCGCCCGCCGCAGCACAGAGCCCAGAAAGCCTCAACCCACAGGCCCCACATCCCCGAATTCCCTGTCACGGGTCTCAGAGGAAAGCCCGTCATCTCGAAGTCACACGAGAAAGCCCCAGCGCTTCCTTGGTCCCCTGGCTCTGTCCCAGGCGGCCCCCGGGCTGGCCCTCTCCCTGCCGCCCCTGCTCTCAGCCTCGTTCTGCCTGGTCATCGTGTGTCCCCCTGACCTTCCTCCTGGACGCTCGGCCTCTGGCCTGACTCCATAGGCTTATTTTTGTTCCCTCTCCACCTGTCCCGTTTGCACGGCCACACCCGGTCAGCTGTGCCCGGGCCACAGCTTGCTGACTGTGAGCAGGAGAACTGGGTCCCACGAGACGAGGCCAGAAGCCCAGGCCAGGCTAGCGCTGCGGCCCCTCCTCCCGGGGAACGTCCTGCTTCCTCTCACGGCCCAGATGCGCCCGTGCAGACCCGTCTGGGAACATGACTGGGGCTTGTCGTCCAAGGCGGGGGGGGGGGGGCATCGGTTTCATCAGAAAGGGGGCACAGGCCACACGTGCTCACCTGCTCCAGAGCCACCGGTGTGGGAGGCGACCTGCGCGCCCACGGTCCTCCGAGTGGCTGTGGGTCGGCGGGAGCGCCATGTCGGCACGGGGCTCCCCAGAGCAGCAGCGGGCACGAGTCAAGGCTGAGTACGCGCCCGGCTCTGCACCGGGTGCCGTGCTACAGGCAGGGCCGAGATTCCCTCTTGCCGTCTGAGAAGTGAGTTTCAGATCCAGGAAACTCCCTGAGGACCCCCCACCACATTCCACCAAGTCGGAACTCAAACCCAGAGCCCGAGCCCTTAACCACCACGCTGGGAGGTCGGCCGTGCCGAAGCGTCACAACTCTGGGGACAGAAGTGCAGCGGGCAGGGCCCCCGCCAACTCGCCGTGAAACGGCCCCCACGCCCTTGTCCCTGGTGCAGGCATCCTGCTCCCTGCTTCCAGCCTCTAGGACGACACGTGGCCCCAGCAACCTTCCCGGGCCTCCCTGCTCCGCTCCCCTCCTGGCCTCTGCACCCCTCAGCCCCGGCTCCTGAGACTCCTCGTTCCCAGAAAGGCCCCTGCCCGTGACGCTCCCATTCTGGTCTGGTTAACCCTCGGGGACCGTCCGCAGGGAGCCTCCCCAGTAGACGCTGCGGTCGGCCTGGGTGGGCGGCACCTGGGTGCGGGCCTGGCCGAGGACAGAGCTGGAGGACGGTGGCCTGTGTGGTCTTAGCAGTGGAACACCACAGACGTACATTCGGTGGGGTCAGAAAGCTCTGGGACGGGGTGGGGGGTCAGCGCCAGGGCCCTGCCCTCGTTTCCAAGCCGGAGAACCAGAGGCCCGGAGAGGTGAAGGGCCCTGACGACAGTTGCACGGCGAGTCAGAAGCAAGAGGGAAGCAGACCAGCCTTTCTGTGACACCCACTGCCGCTCACAGAGCCAAACACGGCCTCACATCGCCGAGGTAGGAAGCTGAGCCTCCAGGGTGAATGAAGAAGGCATTTCTAGAACCAGGACGGAGAAGCTTTTGGAGGTTCCCTCCCTCAAACCCCCAGCAGAGGCTTGTGGCAACTCAGCACAGGGAGACGGCAGGTGCTGGGGGGCCCTGGGCTCTGGATCTAGAACCATCCCTCCTGAGAGGGGCACCTGGCACGCCCACGCACCCCTGTGCACCCCGCTTCCCACCTGCAAACAGAGCGGCTTGTAGCAACCCCAGGGCCACGGTGGGGTCGCGAGGAGCTGAAAGCACGGAAAAACTGTGAGCAGTGGACAAGCCGAGCCCACGGTCGCCCCCAGTGGGCACCCGGGTGGCCGGTACGGAGGAAGAGGCCCCCCGAGGAAGGGCAGGGGCCAGAGCCCGGGGCTGGCGCCAGGTTTGGGGGGCGGGGAGCCTCGCGGCGAGGGCTCTCATCCTGTCTGCAACCCCCACACCCGCCCTGTCCATCATCACCCGGGGGCAGTACGGCCAGGCCTCCAGCACCGCCCCGGGGCCTGTCCACCACCTCACCCGGCACCCAGGCTGCACCTGCCCCGCTCTCCCCGCCCCTCCCCGGTACAGTTCCCTCCCTCCCAGTGTGGGGCACGCGGGTCTCCGGCCTGGCCACCTAGATCTGTCTCTCTGCGGAATCATAAACAGTTTCTCCGGCAGCAGCAGGCGAGGAAAGGCCTCAACTCGGGAGTCAGATGGGCCGAGGGCCCCGGGTTCTCACCCCAGCACTGCCACCCACTGACAGCGTCCGGCCTGGGGACTTCTCTATGAGGGGACGGGACCACACCCACGCCTCCCAGCACTCCAGCCAGGACAGAGGACAGCCATCGAGGCAGAGCCTCTGCCTCCCCCTCGCCCAGCGGCCGGCACGGGGCCAGCCCCCAGCCCTCCTCCGGCACCCTTGCCTGCAGCCGAGCCCCTGGGGGGCCGGGGGGAGCCCGGGGGCGCCGCGGAACCCTGGCCTCCTCCTGGCCTCCTCCTCCAGACGTTCCTCGCAGAAGAAAAGGCCCAGAACTTCCTCCCCGCGGCTCCGGGAACAGCGTGGCCTCCCAATCCCCCCCTCGTTATTTAAAGAGGAATGACTGGTCCTTTCCCTCTCCCTTCGGGGTTTGGAAAGAGAGAGAAGGAAAACAGGTCCGAATGAAGGGCGGGCCTGCCGCTGAGCCAGCACAGAGGTGCCTCCACGCTGCCCCCTCACAACCTCACTCTCTCATACGTACTGATTTTCTCCCCCAAATGTGCTTTACAAATAACTAACTGCCACAGAACCAAAGCTCTGTCTTCTGATTTTACATTTCCATCCAGGCCGTGGCTTCTCTACGGTGGTTACTCGAATTTCCTTTCGGTTTGTGTTGCTTTACCTTCGATGTTTTGAAGTTACCTTCGCGGTCTTTGGACCGCGGCCTCGCCAGTGCCCCTCCCCGGAAGCTCTGTGAGGGGCAGGTGAGGGGGTCCCCCAGCTTTCCGATCAGCCTGCACAGCAGACACGCCCAGCGATGGACGCTGCTTGGGGGGCAGGTGGGGGGGGCAGGCACCCCGAAGTCCCTCCCGGACGGTTACAAACAGCGTGACGATGCCCAAGGGGAAGCAGGTACTGTTGAGTCGTCCCCTCTGGGGTTACAAACGTTTGACTCAGCCGTAGGCCGTCGCGAAGCTCATAAGGTCGCCACCACCCTGGGTGGGAGCAGGGCCTCGCTTCCACGCTCTCAGAGCGGCTCACAAGTCCTCCCTGGGCCAAGACACTCAGCGTGACCTCGGTGCAAAACAGACCCCTGGCTCCGACCCTCCCGCCTCCTGCCGCCGTGCCCTGCAGGCCGTGACGCAGGAGGGTCCGCGGAGGGCTCCGTCCCGTTCAGCAGCGCCAACACACCGGAAACCACAGGCACGGGCACCCCGAGGCCTCTGTCCGCAAACACGCCACCTACCCACCCAATGCGGCTCCCGGGTCTGGCAGGAGGCGCGGGCCGGTCACCCCGCCGAGCCCGGCTGCCACTCTGCCCTTATGCAGACAGGGGCTCCCCGCGCAGGGACCCGCGAACCTGCTCAGTCATCCGGGCTGGAGGCCGAGGGTGGACCCCCTGACCTCTGTGAGGTCAGCAAAGACACCCCACAAGTCGGCCTGAGGGTATCCCGTTTTCTTCGCAGCGCGGACGGCCAGGAGCCCAGGCCCCCCTGGGCGTGCGGAGAGGCCTGCCTCCCCCCCCGCCACGTGTTCTGAAGGAGGAAGAGTGCCGAGCCGGGGTGGGGGGGAGGCCACGCGTGGGAGGAGACGGGCCAGGGGGACCCGTGGCCGCGGCGGCCCCCGCAGCAAGGCCAGGCAGGGGCAGCGGGCAGAGCAGCGGGGCCGGGCAGGCAGGCACCGGCGCCCCCGGCAGCGGTCAGTTCTGCCAGGGAGGTGAGCCCGGGGGCGGGTAGGGGCTGGAGGTTGGGCACACACGGGGACAGAGACGGCTGCCTTGTGGCAGCAGCATTTCCGCCCCCCGCCCCCGGTGGTCCCAGCCGACACCAGAGGTCCCTGCGAGGAGCCCCCACGGGACCGGCCAGCCGGGGCTGGGGGCTCCTCGGCTCCGAGATGGAGGGGGCCGGGCCCTGTGGTCCCGGTGCACACAGCACAGAGGGAGGTGTGCCTCAGACCGACTCTGGAGGAGCACGGAATGCCAGGGCGTCCCCAAAGCATCGCTGCCTCTGTCCTGACGGGCACAGACGTGACAGACCACATCCCTGGGAGCTCTCGGCGGGACCTCTAACCCCGGCCCTGCCACGTTGTCTACGCCCTTGACATAAACCACCTATTCGTTTTTAAACCCTAGACTCTTCGTCCAGTTCAGGGATAGCCCGGAACCAGTCGGAGCCCACGAGGGCCCCCTCGGGCGCTTGTCTCTTACGGGGTGGGGGGGACTCATGGCCCCGCCCCTCCTGCCATCTGGACCCTGCTTTGGCCCACCTCCCGCCCCCCCCCCTTCCTGCGTCACCTCAGGCTTGTGAGGAGGGGACCGAGGACCACTCTGGCCGACTTCTCACCTCCTCACTCTGGCTCCCTTTTGCATGAACTCTGAGCCTCAGGGCAGGGCCAGGTTCCGACTCCAGAGAGCCAGCCCCACGTGCAGATTCTCCCCCAGCAACAAGTATCGGCCAAAGACGCAAAGGGGGGTCCACAGCCCCGTGGAGGAAAACAGAGAGCTCCAGAAAGCTGCAGGTCTGGCACCCGTCAGCCACCTTCAGTCACTCGGGGAAGCAGCGGGGACCCCTCCGAGGGCCCGTGAGTGGGAAGCCCCCACCCGTGCACGGCTACCAGCCCGCCCGGACTACGTCCACACGGGTCAGCAAAGCCGACCGGACACCCAGAGATCTCCAGCGAGAGAGAGAGCAGCCCAGCTTTCCCAGCTGGCAACACTCCTTCCTCGCCCAAACCCGCTGGCCACGGTAGAGCCTGGGGGCAGACGTGCCCTCCCTACCAGCCACCCGCGATCAGAGGTGCTTCCAGCCCCTCTCAGAACTTCTCCCCGACAAGACACAACTTCTCACGCCACTGACGAGCGTTAGCTCCCAGTCTGTCAAGGGCCCAGCTGATTCTGGAGCCAGAGTTGGTGGGAAAGACCCCTCTGCCCTCATCACCACTATTAATAACAATGACATGAGGCCCCGTGTTGGAGCCTTACACTTAGCAAGTTCGCTCTCCCCACCGACAGCTGGGGGACCGGCTCGCAGAAGTTACATGGCTTGTCCGAGACCACAGCTCTGGAAGCGACCGAGCTGGGATTCAACCTTCACTCTGATTCCCTAAAACGATCCTGTTTGTGTCTGGGACGAGAGGGGTACCCGCCTTCCTCCTCCTGGGTCCACGAGCCCTGACACGGGAGACCCCAGGAAATGCTGCTTCCTGAATGACTCCATGCACAGACGGCAGACGGGAAGCCTGGCAGGCAGGGGAGCGGGTTAAAGGGAGCCTTGTTTCTACAGCCAGGGCTGTCCCAGGGGCACACAAGGCAGCCACCTCACCAGCTGGGCCCAGCAGGACCTTCCTGGTCATAACCTCTCGTGCCGCCTTGAGCGCCAGCGGTTTAGAAGCGGGGGACACCCAGCCCGTTGGCCCCCTGACCCTTGCTCCACACCAGACCCCGCTTCCTCCGGCTCTGGGTGAGGCCCTCTCCCTGCCCTGGCCCCTCTCCTGCCAGTGGCAACCCTCCTGTGACATGAAGACCACGTGCACAGACCTGCCCCAAGCCGGGTCCTCCGAAGAGCTCCGACCCCCGGGGGCACTGGGGTGCTGGTCTCTCCCCTTCCCCCCACCTCCTAGTCCCGGGGCCTTCATCATTCTCCCCCAGTGACGGCTCCTGGTCCCCACGGGTGGCTGGAAGGAGCCAGAGCCCTGCCGAGGGGGACAGCCCCCCCCCAGCGCCCTCCCCCCCCCCCCCAGGCGGCCCTGAGAGCTGCAGCCTTCGGGCATGACTAAGTGAGCTGTTACTGCCGGGAACCCCACTCACTTCTGCTCTCTGAGGGGCTCAAACCCCGTGCTACGGACATGCAGCCAGCTGGGGCGGCCCCCTCTGAGCAGCTGGGGCCCTGGGGGACCCTCTGCACAGAAGGAAGTCTAGGTCCTGGCTACTCAGGTGGCTTGACGGCTCTGCCCGTGCCCTGCTGGAGAGAGAGGCTGGGGACAGGGAAATCCGATCAGCACCTCCTAGGTTTTTGCGGCTGGATCTCAACAAGGAATGTGACAGCCCCACAGCAGCTGGGCCCAGCCTGAAACAGGCTCTATTTGAAACCTCCAACAGCTGAACCCCTCCCAGCCACCCCCTGCCCGAAATGACAAATAGGAAGAGAAATCCAAGGGACAGGCCAGCACGCACACATGCACTCACACACCCTCCTCCCCAACAACAAATCGGGGGTGAGGGGTAGAGTGGGAAGAAATCCGCTTGTCCAATGAGTGCCCGGGTCCCCCGAGCCCTCCAGCCCGCAGCACGAGGGCCCCCAGCAGGCCGAGCGTGGCAGGAACCCACCTGCCGGGAATCACCACCACCCCCCCCCCCCCGCCCCCGCCAAAGGCCGTGATCTCCGAGCCTGAGGCTGAAGCCCAGCCACCAGCCGCCCCGGCTGCGCACACGCTCCACCTGACTGATCCGGGAGCCCTGTCAGCCCATCTGAGGCAGAGGTGCTCCCCGGGGCTCAGGCCACGGCGGCACCCACCTGCTCTGCTGGGGACACCTGTAGCCATTTTCGTCAGGCGGCAGCAGCTTTATTCGGAGTGCTCTCTCCCGAGGGAAAGGACCGCGGGTTCCCTCCGCCCCTGTTTTCACCCGTGCCCCCCCCCACCGGGAGACTCGGGTCACGGGTGCGTTTCTATTTTGCCCAAAGTCTGTCGGGGACGAGGAGGAAAAGAGAAACTTGGGAAGAGGGGGAGAAGCCGCAGAGAAGGGACAGGCATGGAGTCCCCACCCCCCACCCAGACATTTATTTCTCTTCCATCCTCGGGAAAATGGAGTGGAGCAGGGCGGGAGCGGAGGGGGAGTCGCGGGGACTGGCAGGCACATCAAGGCAGAGTGTAATTAATTGGTGCGTGAAGCCGCTGGGCTCCGCTTTGGTTCTCGTGAGCCAGGAGGAAAACAGTTTCTCAGAAGGGACTCTTTCGACCTCCCCGGCACAGAGTCTGCAACAGACACAGTGCACGGGGGCTGCTCCCCCCAGAAGGCGAGGAATGAATTCTCCCGGGGTTGGGAAAGCAAGCCAAGTTCGAGCGCTCCATCTAATTGAGCAAACGCCTCTCCCCACCACCGCCCTCCATCAATCTTCTCTCCCTTTCCTCTCCATCCACCTCTCTCTCTCTCTCTCTCTCTCTCTCTCTCTCTCTCTCCCCTCTCTCTCTGTTGCTACCTACATATTCCTTTTGTTCAAGGTATAAAGAGAAGCTGCAGCCCTACCTTTGAGTACAAACCCCAAGAGAGCTCGGTCTCTATCACCATGACAACAATTCCAAACATCCCAAAAATCAGAGCATAGTCACTGAGACGCTTCCTCTTTTCGAACAGGGCCCTCCTGTGTCCCAGCTTATAGCCAATGTTTTGGTTTTTCCGTTTGTTGGCTTTGGGGAAGGTGGCGCTGCCGGCGGCGGTGGCCGGGCCGGGGCCGGGGCCGGGGCCGGCGTGCTGGTGGTTGTGGGTGGCGTTGGGGGGGTGGAGCAGGGTCTGGTGGGTATGGTTGTCCTCCCGGGAGGAGATGATGATCTCGGGGGGGTTGCTGGGGCTGAAGAGCTGGAGGGGCTGGCCTTCCGGCTCGGCCTCGATGAGGTTCCTCCGGGAGGCGCTCAGCCGGCTCAGGGGCTTCATGACCCCCCCGCTGTACTTGCAGGAGCTCATGGCGATCTCCGTGAAGGGGTTGCTGTCCCGCCGGTGCGCCAGGGGGCTGGCCTGCCGGTGCCGGCCGCCGCCAGCGGGCCCACTTGTGGCTGTGGAGCTTGGAGAGTGGCCGAGCAAGTGGTCATTGAGATTGAACTGGCTGCCTTGCCTGGAGGAGGGGCGGAGGGCAGCGGTGGAGTTGGCCGAAGGGGGGCCCCTGAGCGTCGTGGGTGAGGAGTGCGGCAGGCCGGGCTGGACGGGCTGGCTCTGGACCTGGGCGAGCAGAGACAGGGGACGCGCTGGCTGCTGCTGGGGCTGCTGCGGAGGCTGCAGCAGGGGTCCCGGGGGCTGCTGGGGGGCTGCTGGGGGCGGCGGCGGCGGCGGCGGCGGCGGCTGCTCATCCCCGGACGACGGGCAGGGACCCTTGGGGTCTTCATCCAGGTCCCCCACCCCCGAGTCATGGAAGTGCCCAGAAGTGTCCATCTTGGGGCCTGGCTGGATTCCCTGCGGCACAACCCCCCACCCCAAAGCCACCCTCGCTCCAAAGATGTCCTCAGAGGCAGCCGGGCATCCAAGCCCCCAGCAGGTGTCCTGGCCCCGTCTTCGTTCTCTGGCTCCGGTTCTCTGGGGCTGCCCGGGGTCCAGACGTCGCCACTCAGGGGTGCATGGCCCTGGGCAGGAGGGGCCTGGGGCAAGAAGAAGCGGGGAAGGAACTCCGTCTCAGGAGGCGGCCCTCTGGGAGCGCGCACGGCCAGGCTCAGCCTCGCTCCTCGCGGGCTCAACAGCTCTGCTCTCCCCTCCCGCGGCCAGCGCTCCGCTGCAGGCCCAGCCCACTTGGTGGCAGCGGGGCTCATTGGCTCGGCTCGGGGCGCCGCCGCCTCCTGACTCCGCCCCCGCGCGGGCTCCTCCCCGGGGGAGGGGCCCGCCGCCCCCACCCCACCCCCCACCCCCCACCACCCCCCACCCCCGGCCCGGGCCGCGCGGCGAGGGCTGGGAGCTGTAGTTTCCGCCGCCCCTCCCACCCCCACCCCCCCCCCCCACCCCGGGCCGGCCCGCTCGGCTGCGACAGGTGTGGCACAAGCCCGCGAGGCGACGGGGACGTGCGCGCGCGCGGCGCGCTGGGGAGGAGGAGCGGGGCCTCGCAAGGAGGGGGCTGCGCACCCTGACGCGGGGGTGGGGCGGGCAGGCCGCCGGTCGTTACCCGCCAGGGTCGACCGCAGGTCGACCCCAGACGCCGGGGACGTGGGCCTGGTGTCCCCCAGTTCACAGCCTGATGCTCCGAGACGTTGAGCTACAGCTCCAGGGGTCACAGAGCAGACGGGCCCCCCCATCTCCCGACCCCAGGTGGGTAAGCTCACCTACTGAACGCCGGCAGTAAGCGTGCAGGCGCCTCTTTGTTACTTCCACCCCCCACTTCAACCCCATGCAAATGATGTCATCATTCTCCTTTTACAGATGAAAACTGAAGAACAGATCACACAAGCACAGGTAAGTAAATTGCCAGATGTCACCGGGCCGGTGGAGGGTGCTGGGATTTGAACCCAGGTCGGTGGGACCCACAGCTGCTATCCCGTCTGCCCGGACGCCTTTCCACTGTGCTGCTCAGGGCAAAGCGGGGCCTCCATGAAGTGAGTGGCCCGCGTGCTGGGAAGGAACCAGAGAAGGCTTGCAGGAAAACTGGCCTTCCCACAGCAGGGCGTGTGAAACAGAGCAGCTCCCGGGCGCTGCGGCGTCACCACAGCGTCTGGCAGGAAGACTGAACACCCCCCCCATCCCCACCCCCCCCACCCGCCGTGGCCACTCCCCCACCTGATCTGCCCTGTGGGGCCCGGAGAGTCAGAGCTGGGAACAGCTGCCCGCTCCCCAGGTTCAGAGCCATCATCAAGTATTTATTAAGCTCCCACTGTGTGCAAAGGGAGTTCCAAAGAGATGGGAGCAGAGCAGAATTCATTTCCTCTTCTAACCGCAGCTGATTTAGGGATCAGTGAGGAAGGGGAGGTGACGGGATCCCCGGGCACAGCCGGGGTTTCAGAGGGAGAAATGATTTTTCTGTCCAGGAAGGGGAAGGGCAGGAGAGCCATACACCCCGGTATGTGCACACATGTGTGTACATAGGTGAGCGAGCACTGGCCCACAAGCATGCTCGTGTGCACACACACACAGTGGGTTTCTAAAGCAGCTCTCTTGAATGCCGAGCTGCAAGTGGACAGAGCTCCCAACAAACGGGCCAGAGAGCCCTCTGCGTGCCAGCCTCACCTCTGCAATCCCTGTTGGCTGTGATTAAGAGCTAAATATTACTTGTAATCTAAGCCACAACCCCAGAAACCCGAGTACGGCTGCACACGATAATCCCGATGGTTGTTGTTATCACCAGCAACGTGGTCGTTCCCCCTGCACCCCCACCCCGCCGGCACCAGCCGTAGCGCCGGGGTCAGACCCGCGCCTGGCGCCTCCCGTGCCTGCCCATGGCCGTGCAGGCCCTCCAGAGCCCACCCGCCCTCCGCATGCCCTGCCCTGCCCTCCCTCCCCTTCCCCTCTGTCTTCTTGCTCTTCTCCCCCCCACCCCATCCCCAGACAAAGCACCTGTTAGGCCTAATGATTTCCTAGTAAATTAGTTGTTAGGAGCAGAACGTGCCGTTAGCCTCGGCTCTCACTGCCAGATACAGCATCTGGGCTGTGAGAGTCATTTTTCAGGGCCAGGCTCCGGGGCATTTCTGTGCCCCCTCCGGCACCGTGGCCTGCCTCCCGCTTCAGCTGACCCTTCTGGGCCAGCCTCCCGCCTCCGATTCTCCCGGCTGTGCCCCCTGGATCCAGACAAGGACTGTGAGACTAGGTCCTGCCGTCACGGACGGCGCGGGGGGACCAAACTGTGCCAGAGCCGAAGGTCCACCGCAGACTCTTCTGGAAATGGCTGGAGCTGGACAGCGGAGCCACGGAATCGGCTCCTCCGCGCGGCCGCCCTGTTGGAGTGGGGAGAGCGCAGAGCCCGGGCTTTAGTGGCCAAGAGCCCAGGCTGGAGTCCCCTCTGCCACACGGTGGCCGCGCGACCACAGGCAGCTGCCTTCTGATGTTCAGCTTCCCCCTCGAAAAAACAAGATAAAAGTAGGGTCCCCGCCTCTCGGGGTTGGGGGGAGGGACAGATGCGAGCGGGTATTCGCGGGCCAGCCCACCGGACCACACTGGGAGCTGCTCAGCCCGGCCCGGATGGCATCAGCTCCCCCACCCTGGCCTGCCGCCTCGCCTGCCCTCCGCTGCTGCTGTGGCCGAGGCCCCCCTGCTGGGAAGCCCCAGCCCGTCCCCCAGCCCCCAGCCACACCCGGGTCCTCAGAACAACCGGTGACTTGGAGCCATCATTCACTTTACAGAGGAGGAAACTGAGGCAGCAGGCGGGTTTTAAAATTCGCCCGCAGTTACTAACGGGGACCTAGTGGCATGGCCAGAATCCAATCCAACCCCAAAGCCCCGGCACTTTCCACGTGTCCCGAAATCCACACCAGTAGGGCTCGGTCTTCTTGGTGTTTATTAAACTAAACGTTATCACAGGCAGCCCTCAGGAGCTTATGGTCTCACCACAGAGGCTATACTTTCGTGGATGAAAAGGAGCCGTGACCGAGATCCCAAGTGTGGTATAGACGGTACGGCTCATTGAAGGCGGAGGTAGCACACTGAGGCTTCGCGGGGGGGGGGGGTGGCGCTTGAGCCACAGGATGGGCTCTTCCTTCGGGCGAATCGGCCTCTTCAGTCTCCAGGCGCCTCAGAGACGCCTCGGGCTCGGTCCCAGCCCCCTGCAAGAAAGTAAATATCGCAAGAAAGCAAGCCAATGAATTTTCTGGCTTCCCCCTGCACATACAAGTTATGTTCCCTCGGGGCGCCCGGGGGGCTCAGTCGGTTAGGCGTCCGACTCTCGATTTCAGCTCAGGTCATGATCTCCTGAGTTTGTGAGTCCGGACTCCACGTCAGGCTCTGTGCTGTCAGCACGGAGCCTGCTTGGGATGCTCTGTCCTGCACACTCGCTCTCTCCATCTCTCTCTCTCTATCAAAAATAAATAAACTTTATTTTTAAAAAGTTATGTTTACACTACACTATAGTTTACTAAGCATGCAATAGCATTATGTCTACAAAAACCAACATATATACCTTAATTTAAAAATACCTTATCGCGGGGCACCTGGCTGAGTCCGTCAGGGGGCATGTGACTCTCGATCTCGGGGTTGTGAGTTCGAGCCCCATTCTGGGTATAGAGATTACTGGAAATCTTTTTGAAAAAGGCTTGATCGCTAAAAACTGCTAACCATCATCTGAACTTTCAACAAGTCGTACTCGCTGATGACAGATCACCATAACAAATGTAATAATGAAAAAGTTTGAAACGTTGCATAAATTACCAAAAGAGGACACAGAGACACAGAGGGAGCAAACGCTGTTACGAAAGTGACACCGATAGACTTGCTCGACCCAGGGTTGCCACAAACCTTCCCTTTGCAAAGTAAAAACATGGCGTATCTGCAAAGCTCAATAAAGCAAGGGACCATAGATAGAGGGGCACCTGTTTAGAGACGAAGGCCAGCGGGTGCGGTGGGGCTTCTGGGCTCAGGGGAAGCGAGTGAGGCTGCACTCATCAAGCCCGGGAAGGAAGAGACGGCCTTTGGCCACCAGCCCCACACCAAGCTGCCCCTTGCCCCCACCTCCTCTCCACTCGCGCCCCACCGCCTCCCTCCTTAAGCCCCAATAATACCCGCTTCCAGGTCCTCCGACAAGCCATGCTTCCTTCTGCCTGGCATGCCCTTCCGTCCTCTTCATCTAACAGGTTTCTTTGTGCCCTTCAAGAGATGACTCACAGGTCTTCCTTCTAGAAAGCCTCCCCTGAGCTCCCCAAATCCAGATCAGGGGCCCTTCTTCTATACTTTCCGCCCTGTGCTCTGTCCCCGTCTTTATCAAGCAGTGTGGCTGTTGCCTGTTTGTGTGTCCTTTTCCCCCTTGACTGTGACCTTCTTGAGGATAGAAATGGTGTCTTGTCCATCACTGTATCTGCAGATCTTGCCCATAGTAGATGTTTCATAAAGGTGAACTGAACTGAAATTAAAATCCAGGAGAGGTCATTCAGAAGCCAACAAGAGGACGTTGTTGTATTTTCCACAACAAATAACCACCACGATTTCCCCGTCAGTAGAATGAGTGTAGAAGAGATGATACCTAAGATCACTGACCTTAAAGTCCCATAATCCGTGGTCTGTGGAAACTGTTACTGCCAAAGGTACAACTGTCTGAAAATGGGGTTAAGGAAAGTAATGATTTGTGGCTTATATGGCTGTCTTTCCCACTAGACTGTGAACTCAATGAGCACAGAGAAGGGGCCTGATTTTTTTCTGTATCCCCAGAGCTAAGCAAGGATATACTCAATAAAGGTTTATTGGATGGATGGATGGATGAGGGGTGGGTGGATGGATGGGATAGACGGATGGAATTTAGATATAGGATAAATAATAATGAGTTTTTAGAAAATCCCATGAGGAGTGCTTGGGTGGCTCAGTTGGTTGAGCATCTGACTAGATTTTGGCTCAGGTCATGATCTCACAGTTTGTGATTGAGCCCTGCGTCAGGCTCTACACTGTGTGGAGCCTGCTTGGCATTCTCTCTCCCTCTGTCTGTCTCTCTCTCTCCCCCCCCCCCCAAATAAATAAATACACATTAGAGAGGGAGAGAGAAATAAAATAACAAGACTTGGCATTTAAGGGATACCCTTAACCTTCCAAGGAGAGACAGTTATCAGAAAGTCAACCACACCCTCCCTCAGACCCTGGATGGTTGGGGCATCGGACCAAACAGCTTACTAGCCCATCCAGGTGCAGTCATTACCATGTTCTTATCTAGAAGCCTTGTTATTTTAATAATAAAAGCAACTCCAGGGTCTGAACAGCACTCACACATGAAATACTCCATCCCGGGGCGCCTGGGTGGCTCAGTGGGTTAAGTGTCTGACTTCGGCTCAGGTCACGATCTCACGGTCCGTGAGTTCGAGCCCCGCGTCGGGCTCTGGGCCGATGGCTCCGAGCCCGGAGCCTGCTTCGGATTCTGTGTCTCCCTCTTTCTCTGCCCCTCCCCCGTTCATGCTCTGTCTCTCTCTGTCCCAAAAATAAATAAACATTGAAAAAAAAAAATTTGAAATACTCCATCCCACCTCCCAGCAGCCCCGAAAGGCAGGTCAGGAAGGCTCTAGTGCCCATCCTTTATGCTCTCGCTCTGTAAATTAATAGAAAGGCTTAAGTGACTCACTTGGGTCACCAGTTAGTCGTGGATTTGGGCCTGGATCCCTCTGACCCTAGACTCCCGCTCTTTCCCACTCGTGCGGCTGGGAACGCCTCCCCCACCCCACTCCGTATCCCGTCCTACTGGAATTTAAGGAGAGCTCAAAGCCGTCCCAGACCTCCCCTCCTCTGCCCCTTCCCCCAGCGTGACATCGTCCCCTCCTGAATTCCCTCAGCACCTTCCTTGTGTCTTTCTGGGGACGCCTTCACCTCACGCCTGGTGCTGTAGCTGTCTCTGTGCGTGTCTTTTCTCTGTGTGTAATTCACACCACAAGCCCCTTGGCGACAGGAGCTTATGGTGTACATTGTAAGGCACACACACAACCCTGCACCTCCCCCAACCCCCCCTCCCCACGTGCACTCAGACCTGCACGGAAGCAGGGAGCGAGCGGGTCTGCAGACACGGGAGTTCAGGGCACTTTGGCCCCGGACACGTTGCTTGCCCTTACCTGCCACTGGCCATAGGAGGCACTGACCGGTGAGCGAAGTTCTCCTGAGTCCCCGAATGACCAGATGCCTGGGCGGGGGGCTCACAACTAAAACCCGCCCAGCCTTTTCCAGGCCTCAACAGAGAACGGGTAAGGCAAGGCCATGGCACCCCCCACCAGCAACTCCCGGCCACCCGTGGGTGCTGGCCCCTCGGCACCACACTGCCCCCTCCAGCCTCCTGCTTTGCCGGAGAAAAACTGAAACCTCGCCCGGGGTCGCTCTGATGGGGACACCCGGCGCAAGGAGCCACGCCCTGGGGCATTTACTTGGAGCCGGGCTCCCGCTCCGGTGTTTTCAACGAGCCAATGGGGTAAGATTAGCGTCCCATTCTGCAGACGAGGAAACGGAGCTCCGGTGCCGAGAAGGTGGCCGGCTCACTCTTGTTCTCAGGAGGCAAGACGGCCGCTCGAAGCCAGAAGGTCTGCCCACTCACCGGCCACCCCCTGCATGCAGCCACCGCCGCCTCCTGAGAGGCGCCGCCGGGAAAACAGGCCTCCTGCTCCAGCTTCTCCATGAACCTGCGTCGGACAAAAGGAGGGGGAAGGTGGGGGCCTGTGGGGCTGACGGGGCTCCTGCGGGTCCGGGCGAGGCCTGAGGATGGTGTGGAGCCGCAGGGAATCCCCGGGGGCTCGGCCCGTCCGGCTCAGAGCCACCACGGTCCCGCCCGCGGCACACCAGCAGGTGCCCCGCTCTGAGCGCACAGACCCGGCCCGTCCGTGCCTCCCTGCACAACTGCTTGTGAACATCAGACACGGTTAAATGCGTCTGCGGCAGCTTTGGTGGGAAAACTGGTGCGTCCGGCCAGATGAGTCAGTCCGATGCCGCGTCTATTTACTTGAGGGGTCAAGGCTCAGAGCAAAGGTGCGGACACCGTGTCTGGAGAGAGGGCATGAGAACTGGGGAGAGAGAGCACTCTGTCGCCGTGCTGTGGCCGAGGGAAGGCCCCTGCACATCCCTGCTTGGCCAGGGCACGGCTCTCAGCCTCGTCCCCAGAGCCTGTCTGCCCAGGACTGACAGGGCCCGTCCTGGGTCACAGGGGTGTGTCCGCTCGGGCCCCACGCTGTAGTAGCATGGGGGAGGGCACCCTTGCCCCTGCAGAGATTCAGCCTCCTGGGGGCAGGGTTTCTGTCTGCTTCGTTCCCCGGGGCCTCCCCAGTGCCTACAACAGTGCCTGGCACAGGGCGTGCTCCTGGCCCCAGTCCTAAGGGCTCAGAGAAAGCTAGCACCTCCAGCAGTGTCACAGGCCCAGAACAGGCACCCGAGCTGCCCCGGGGAGGGCCAAGGCCCCTGGTGCTGAGGGACGCAGTGGGCCCGTCGCTGACGCCCTCGCTGGACCACCCTGCTGAGTTAGGGGATCCACCTCTCCCAGGGGACCGGCCGGCACCTGAGGCCTGAGCCCTGGACGCCAGCTGTTGCTGTCGGCCGCTCCCCAGACCCCAGCTGGCCGGTGGCAACTAAAGCGGGGAGGGCCCGGTGGTTCGCGGCCCAGCTCCAGCCCGGGACTGAGGCCCAGCGGGCTGGTGCTCACCAACCTGCCCCCGCCCCTCCGCTCACGCGGCCTGCCCCGGTTTGTGGGGAGTGTGGCACCCTCTGCTGGTGGCAGGTGCGCACAGCTCTGCACTCCCTGCTCCCGGGAGGCGCGCGGGGAGATCCCAGGCAGAACGCCCCCCCCTCCGCCCGCCAACCACCTGCCTCCTTCCGTGGAGGCCCAGGGGTGCGTCTGGGGCCGGGATGCACCCTCGTGAACATTTCGCAGAGGTAGCTCCTCCTGGCAGGTTCCTTGACTTTTTCCCCCGTTCGGGGAAGAATTACCCCTGCTGCCACCCTCGGTGATGCAGGAAGAGAGGGCGCAGGGGCCACGAGCGGCCTCCAGGCCCCGCCCTCTCAGCACAGACGGCCTCCCTCTCCCAGATGGGAGGTTGCCTAGGCCCACAAGTGAGGTGAGGACAAGGGACAGAGCCAGGGTCCCCTCAAGGGTCCTCTCCTCGCTCGATTGATTGCTGCACGGCCCTGGCACGCCACCCTGGCCCTACCTGCCGGCTCCCCCCTACCCCTACCCGCCCCCCCCCCCCCGCCGCACCTCTCCCACCCCTCCCCACTGGCTCCCCCCTCCCCGCCAGCTCTGCCCTCCCCGCCAACTCCCCCCTGCCCCCCTGCACCTCTCCCCACCCCTCCCTGCCAGCTCTGCCCTCCCCGCCAACTCCCCCCTGCCCCCCTGCACCTCTCCCCACCCCTCCCCGCCAGCTCTGCCCCCCCCCCGCCCGCCAACTCCCCCCTTCCCCCGCCCCCCGCACCTCTCCGCACCCCTTCCCACTGGCTCCCCCCTCCTCCCCCTCCCCCCCAGCTCCTCCTCCCCCTCCACCCTCTACCAGCTCCCCCCTCCCTTCCTGCGCCCCTTCCCACCCCTCCCCGCCAGCTCTGCCCTCCCTGCCAGCTCCGCCCTCCCCCTCCCGCGCCCCTCCCCTCCCCCCCGCGCCCCTCCCCACCCCTCCCCACCAGCTCCCCACCCCTGACCCCGTGCCCTCCAAGTCCAGGCCCCCGGCTGCAGCCCGGCCTCGGTGCCCAGCACTTTGATATGAATAACGCAGAAGGGCAGGCATCTGGCTCGCTTCCCTGCTTTGCCCCCTTCCCTCCTGGTACAGTGGCAGCTGGAGGGTTGCTATGGACACTGTCCCTCCTCAGTGACAATCCGCAGCCGCCCTCCCTGCTGGAGTCCCCGAGCCGCCGCCCGACCGCCAAGCCTGCAGCAGCGGGAGGCCTCGCGGAAGCGCCGCAGGGGGAGCAGGATCAGATGGGCTGAGGGGAAGCTGGGAGGCGAGATGGAAATTGCACGAAATCGGAAGCAACAAGCTGGACCTGTGCAGGGAGACTGGCAAACCGCAGTCGGCTTAGCCAGCGTCGGAAAGGCAGTGGTGTCTTGACAGGCTTCCATCGAAACGGACATCAATCATTCGGACAGCATCTCTGGGGCAGGTGCAAGGAGGGGGGTGCAGAGGCCCCGCAATGGAGTGCGTGGATGGTGGGCGGGGTGGACGGGGCGTGGACGGCGCGACGGAGTGGGCGGGGCGTGGACGGGGGCGTGGACAGGAGCAGGGATGGGCCAGGGCGCGGACGGTGGGCGGTGTGCCTGAGGGGGCAGCGGGGAAAGACGGTGTGGGTGGCGGGCATGCGGGGCGGTGGTGGGTGGCAATGGGCCTTGGCGGGGAGGGCAGCGGGCGTGGGCCTTGTCTGCAGGAGAGACCTTGACGGCCCCTGGCCCTTATGTAAGGACAACCACGGAGGTCTTCTGAGCTGGACTCGTGGCCACTCTGCTCCCCCGCCTGAGGACACAGCATGCGCCCCTCCACCGATAATGCTGTCTCTGCCTTGAGGACCAGAGTATAATACCTTCTTGAACATCGGTCCAAGAGATGAGGACAGTGTCACTGTTATTCTTGTCCCTACCACGAGACCAGACCTTGTTCCCCACCACTGAGCTCTGCACCATGAAGTCCGACACCTGTCCATGTCCCACAGCTGCCCACCTGCGGGTCACCAGGTCACCAAGACCACAAGCCTCCACCTGCCCAGAGACCTCAGGCCCACCTGGACAGAGGGTCCAACGTCGAGCTTCCTTTCTCTGCTTTCAACCAAAGGCCACATGCTAGCGGGCAGGGCACAGCTGGCCTCACCCTCCAGGGCCCCAGTGGCCACAACGGGCCTTTAATGGGAGGGCCTCTGGGACGGCACACCGGGTCTACACTACACCCGCTGAACACATGCACGATGGTGGGGTGGCCTCGTAGGCTGTGCCCACCCCACTCGGGTGTGGCCATGAGGGGGGCAGAGTAGCTTTGCCTTGCCCTGACCGCCCCCACGCGCCTCTTTCCCGCCGTACTGACCCTGAAGCAAGAGTAGGAGCCGCTGGGGGAAGCCCGTGTCCAGCCTGGAAGGCCCTGGAGACAGAAAGACCCAGACACAGGCAAACACACGCACACGTGAGAGCCCTCGGACACGTGTGTGCATCTGTGTACATGTGCAGAGACAGGGAGGGATCAAAGGTTTTGCCAAGTCCCCATGTTTATCTCTCTCGTGTTTTATTTCTGCCCTAAGATACAGGCAGCAAACCAGAAAGCTGTTCCACGTCCGGACTCTGTGGAAATTCCAGAAGTAACCTTGAACACAGGGCCACAGAGTCCCCCACAGAGTAGGCGCAGGGCAGCCAGCTAGGCCCACTCACGAGCGGTGACTCAGTCCAATGCTGATTTTACAAGCGAACTCCCATCCCAGCTCAGGAAAGCCACAAATCACCGCCCATCCTGGACCACGAGGCCACGAGGCCACTCAAGGACAGTCCTGTCGCAAACGTTGGGGCCAGGGAGTGGAGGGTCTGCCGTCCTGGGCAGGAGGATGCGCAGCTCTGCGGCCTGGTGTTGACTGCAGCAGAGGAACCTGCTTTGGGCAGAGGCACAGCCCCACGCGGACTTCCCGGGGCCACCACGCAGCCTACGGCAAGTGTTTCTGACGGAGCAATGGATGCCGAGCTGTAGGGAGCCCTCAGTGGTAGAAGGTGCCGGTAAGCAGCAGCCTGGAGGGCACGTCTCGAGACCGAGGGGCCTTCGGACCTGGCCCTGACCTCTACCTGGGGAACCTTGTCTTCCTGCTCACAAGCCCAGGAGATGCGGGAGGGTCAGGGGAGGAGAGAACATTTCGACTCCAGATTTCCAGGCTGCCCGTCACTGGATGGGGAGGGTGTGCAGCCACCGGGGGCACCCCTCCGTCGCCCCGTCACCGGACCTGGACTGCGGCTCACAGGCAGACCCGGCCAGCACCGGGGAGCACCTGCCAAGTGCCCGGTGTTGTGCAGCTGCCTCTGGGAGTCACTTCTTGTCCCCCTGTTCCACCGAGCAGCTGAGACCCCGTGAGGCCCGTGTCCTCCCCAAAGACCCAGCACCCTCATCTCGGCCATTTTCCTTTGGGCACTTGAAAGTCCCAGGTCAGAATGGCACCAGAGTGAGGCCGCAGACCTCAGAGAGAATATGCGCCCCGGACCCACCAGGACCCAAACGGGGGTGGGGGGTATGTGCCCCGGATGCACCAGGACCCTAATGGGGGTGGGGGGTATGTGCCCCAGACCCACCAGGACCCTAACGGGGGTGGGGGGTATGTGCCCCGGACACACCAGGACCCTAATGGGGGGGATGCGATGCAGGAAAGCCCGCCTCTTCCTTGCGTCTGAGCCTGTGATTTTGTGACAAGAGGGGGCTCCCGCGTTCCTTGTGGCCGTGGTCGTGGGGGCTTCTGGGAGGCCTGGTGAGCCACTGACCCTCTTTTCTTGGTGTAAGTTCTTTTTCATCCTGCAAACCTGGTGAGAAAGCCTCCAGCACAGGCAAATGTGAGCCCGGAGTGTAAGGCCAGTGGCTTTGTCCTGACTTCTTGTTTCTGCCCCCATTAGAGAAGCTTCTGAACCAGCCAGGAGGGGCAGCCCCAGCAGATCCCGCGTCGTCTGACCCCGTCAGCGGGGCATTGCTCCATCTCCTAACGAGGCAGGGAAAGCGCCATCCCCCTCCCCTTGCCCAACAAAGACCTTCTAGGGTCCCACGTGCTGTCAGACCCACGGATCTTGGCTGACGGACCTTCCAGTGTCGAGAGAAAGGACACGACTACAAGGATCCAGAGACACCTGACCCCAGGTCTGGGACTGCAGGGACTTGATCTGTGTGTTTGGATACCAAGACAGGAATTTTCCAGAAGAATAAAGTGCCAGGGACCAGCAAGCAGCCAGTATCTCCTAGGTGAGGCTGGACCCGCTCGAACTGGAAAGACCTGGTCTCCTCGTGGTGTCATGGGCCGGAAGCACTTAGCACAGCGCTGGCACGCGGCGGGTCCCGGGCAAATGCCCCTTCCTTCTCTGCTCGGTGCATCCCTCTCCCGTGAGGGTGTCCCGCTGGCGGAGAGGGAGCGTGGACAGCAAGGAGCCCTCCACTACCTGCATCAGGAGCACGAAAGCGCTGAATGCGGGGAGCACAGCCACATCCAGTTCCTGAGGTTGCTCGGGAGGGAAAGGGCCAGGCCCGCGGCTTTCCACGGGAAGGCGCTCTGAGCAAAGGAGCCCTCCGCCATGGGGCCTGGGGGGCGGGGGGGCGACATCTGTGGCACTCGCTTCCACCTACAGGACCCCCAGCTGCCCGTCCCGGGGGAGGCGACGTCAGACTAGCCCAAGGGGTGTCGTGAGCCCAACTCCAAGGCCAAGCTCAGCCAGGCTGGCCCTATTCTTGGCCGGGGGGGGGGGGGGGGGCGCGGGTTAGCCTCTCGCCTCCCTCCGGTGGCCCAGCCTTGGCCATTTGGAAGCAGCTTAGCCGAGTGACACGCCAGAAGGGAGAAGAGACACATGCACCCACGTGGCATCCACGTGGCGGTCTGTCAGCTGCACCACAAAAGTGATGGTGGGGGGGCGGCGGAAGCCGGTGACTCAAAGCAGGTTCGGGATTATCTGCTGCTTCCAACCATCCACGTCCCTCATCACCATGGAGAACTGAGAGCTGGGTGTATCTGCCTCCCCCTCAGTGCTGGTGCTGGCATTAGAGGCGTGATTTGTACTTGGGGCAACGGTGGCTAAGGGACCCGGTCTCTGCAGGAAATTCTCTCCAGCGCCGAAATGTCATGAAATAGCTCTCTGCACCTGGTTCCTCCCCTCTTGGTCCCTTTAAAAATGGCTGGAAAGAGGAGCACCTGGGGAGCTCAGTGGGTTGAGCGTCCGACTTCGGCTCAGGTCATGATCTTGCAGTTCATGGGTTCGAGCCCCGTGTCCAGCTCTGTGCTGACAGCTCGGAGCCCGGAGCTGCTTCGGATTCTGTGTCTCCCTCTCTCTCTGCCCCTCCCCCACTTGTGCTCTGTCTCTCTCTGCCTCTCAAAAATAAATAAATATTTAAAAATTCTTTTTAAAAGACATTTGGGGTGCCTGGGTGGCTCAGTCGGTTGAGCGTCTGACTCCAGCTCAGGTCATGATCTCACGATTCGTGGGTTCTAGCCCCACATCGGGCTCTGTGCTGACGGCTCAGAGCCTAGAGCCTGCTTCGGATTCTGTGTCTCCCTCTCTCTCTCCCCCTCCCCAACTCCCTCTCTCTCAAAAATAAATACACAAACTTAAAAAAAAAACCACAAAACAAGGACATTTATTATCCCACACATTGAGGACTGGAGAGGTAAAATCGTTCTAGGGGCCATTAATCTGGTGGCATGTGTCCCCATGAACAGAGGTTGTTTCTGACTTTCTGCCCTACTGTCTTCAGCATGTTGGCTACTTCCTCATGATCACAAGATGGCTGCAGTGCCTCCAGGCATCCCATCACCACCCTTCAAAGTCTAGAAACAGTAAAGAGACACACCAATCTTGGATCTTCTTTTAATAGAGGAAAACCGTCCCAGAAAACTGTCCTCCATGTCTCACTAGTCAAAAACAGGTTACATGCTCAGAGCTGACCCAATCACCCACCGAGGCAGGTGAGGGCCATGTTGGCTAGACTGGGGCCTGTCTTCCTCTGAAGCAGATGCTGACGGGTTGAGCACTGAATCAAGGAATCAGAGATTCAAGGAGGAAGCGAGCCCAGCACTGCGTCCACCAGACCAGCCGGAGGCCCAGATACACTCACCATAAGGATTCTCCCCCACCAGGACAGCTCCCCAGTGTAGACGGCGAGGACCGTGCCGGCCCAGTGTCCTTGTGACTCAGATAAGAAGGGGTGAGACGCTGGCTCGAATCGAAATGAGAACCGCCAGCCTTGCTGTGAGCTCGCTTATCTAGAAGAGACGTGTCCACCTTCCTTAGAGAGATCTGGGGAAGGGATCCTATTAAAGATGTGGCCTCCACGCACCTGGGAAGCAAAGCCTCTGGCGAAGGCCAGCGGGCCGCACAGGTGATAGGCACTGCTGCGCGGGGCCCGGGTCTTTAATTTCCTGCAGGAAACCTGACGGCTCCCTGTCTGGAGATGTGTCCGCTCACGCAGGAGCGGGGAGCCGGAGTGGAAGAGCCCTTCACACTTTCACGTCACGGATTCAGGCTCCTTGAAGAGACGCCTGTCCAGAGACGTGCCCGCGGCTCCGCCCCCTCCGAGCACCCTCATGAGCAAGTTGGGGCTCGCTCTTTGGAACCAAGTATGGGGGTGAGCCAGAGCCAGGCAGGTGACAAAGAGGAGGGAGGAGAGAGGTGTGCAGAGCTGGGGGACAGAGCAGCCCTGGGAGGGCCCGCCAGAGGCTCGAACGCCGAGGGGCCAGCCGCACAGAGGGGACAGGTGGAGGGAAGGGAGGCCACGGCAGAGGACAGAGGACAGAGGACAGAAGAAGGAGAGCCCGAGGGGAAAGGCCTCGAGGGCTCGGCACACAGCCCCCTGGCCACCACTTTCTCAGGGACTCTTGTCAACACCGACACTTGCCGTGGGGATTTCCAGCGGTGGGTCACCTTCTCGCGGCCGAGGACAGAGATCCAGGGGGTCATGCCCCGTCTTTCCAGCCGGGCAGGACCCAGATGTTTCCAGACCCGGGACCAGGCGGT
This sequence comes from Prionailurus bengalensis, assembly GCF_016509475.1. Lineage (NCBI taxonomy): Eukaryota > Metazoa > Chordata > Mammalia > Carnivora > Felidae > Prionailurus > Prionailurus bengalensis. Next base: position 68,188,054 of record NC_057360.1, on the reverse strand, counting down.
ACTGAGAGGCCAGGCGGTCATTTTCCAAAGAGGCCTGGGACACACAGGAGTCTTGGTTCAAGGGAGGGAAGACACAGCCAGGACCCCCAGGGTCGTGAGGACGTGTGTGCTCAGACCTTCGACCCTTGTCCTCCTGAGCCCCGCGGCTGGGAGGACCGCAGTCTGTAGTCCACACACCCCGTCGTCCCTCACAGCGCACGTGGGCATCTCCAAAAGTAATCCCCAACGTGGCATAAGCTGTCTCCCTCGATAGGCTGCCTAGAGAACTCTTCTTCATCCCTCAAGGCCCTGTTCAAACGAGCCTCCTTCGTGAGACCCTCCCTGACCCACAGCCCCAAACAGGGTCAGCCGTGACCTCTGCCATGAGCCTCCGACACTGTAGGGACTCCCAGCGGGAGTGGCTTGTCCTTACGCGTCTGTGTGCCCGGCGTGGGGGACAACACCAGGAACAGACAGGGATGCCACACACTTGGGAACTAACGGATGAGCAAATAAAGAAGTCTGACTAGAGCGTGAGCTTCTCAGCTCACGCGGAATTAAATCAAATCCCAGAACTTTGAAGCCAATGGGGCTCGGTGTTCACCAAGCCCTTCTCACATCCCTGGAAATACTTTTCTAATCTATGCCAACCTGTACACATAGGAGGCTTTCAGTGTTTTTATTTACTTCTCAGGGGCGCCTGGGTGGCTCAGTCGGTTGAGTGGCCGACTTCAGTTCAGTTCGTGATCTCACAGTTTGTGGGTTCCAGTCTCACGTCGGGCTCTGTGCTGACAGCTCGGAGCCTGGAGCCTGCTTCGGATGCTGTGTCTCCCTCTCTCTCTGCCTCTCCCCTGCTTGCACTCTCTCTCTCCCTCCCTCTCTCTCTCTCTCTCAAAAATAAACATTAAAAAAAATTACTTCTCTGAATTCTCATAGTAATATTTGCTTGCTCATATAAAAATCTGGAAAGAACAGAAAACAATAAAGGAGAAAATGTATAACCCACCTACCTGAAGTATCGTTAACATTTAGCAAACTGCAGTCTTTTCTGTGCATTGTGCTTTCCCTGCACAGCTGAGACCGTCGGTTGTAATGAGTGTGTACCTGATACTTTCTGTCTTGCTGATTTCATTAAAGGAAGCCACGCAGATACATTAAATTTCATCCCACTGACACACCACCACCAACCCCACCCGCCTGGCATCTTCGTTAGGTCGCGCCACGCTCCCCGTCTGGCTCCAGGCTGTGCTCAGCCGCTCACGAGTCTCAGGCACTTGTCAGGTCCTGCTGTTCCCGGCGCCACTGCCCTGAACCTCCGGGAGGAAGGTGTGTGTCTCTGGGCAGCACCAGACGTGGGCTCCGGAAGGGCCTCCTCTCGGCCAGCTCGGGTGCAGGGGACGCTACGTGCGCTGGGGCCCGTGAGCTGACCCTAAAGGCAGCACCCCTGGTGTCCCAACGCACAGGAGGTGAGCTCAAGGGGCAGGACCCGCCTGTCTTCTTGCCATGACCCACCCAGAGCCTCCACAGAGCCCAGCACATGGTGGGTGAGTGAATGAATGAGTGAATGAGTGAGTGAATGAATGAGTCAATGAATGAGTGACTCAATAGAGTCAATGAATGAGTGAGTGACTGAGTGAGTGACTGAATGAGTGAGTGAATGAGTCAATGAGTGAGTCAATGAGTGAATGAGTGAATGAATGAGTGAGTGAATGAATGAGTCAATGAATGAGTCAATGAGTGAATGAATGAGTGAATAAGTGAATGAATGAGTGAGTGAATGAATGAGTGAGTGAATGAATGAGTGAGTGAATGAGTGACTGAATGAGTCAATGAGTGAATGAATGAGTGAATAAGTGAGTGAATGAATGAGTGAACAAGTGAATGAATGAATAAGTGAATGAATGAGTGAATGAATGAGTGAGTGAATGAATGAGTCAATGAGTGAGTCAATGAGTGAATGAATGAGTGAATAAGTGAATGAATGAATGAGTGAATAAGTGAATGAATGAATGAGTGAGTGAGTGAATGAATGAGTCAATGAGTGAATGAATGAATGAGTGAATGAATGAGTGACTGAGCGGTGCCCCGCTGGGGGGTGGGTGAGCTGTGCCTTCCATGTGTCACACCCCACGACGGCAAACACAGAACCCCAAGCCTCTGGGGAAGTCTGGGGACATAATGTGGCAGTGGCAGGACAGTGTTCTAAGTGCCTGGGCCAGAGCGGGGCGGGACCGCCAGACCACGGCCCCAGATGAGCCTCCTCGAACACTAAGGAAGCGCGAGGCCCCCGTCTCCCACCCCCTCCCTCTCTCACACCTACACACTCACTGCTCCGCACCTGTGCCTCTCCGATGGCATCCGGGGCAACCAGCTGGACAGGAAGCCTGCCAGGTGAGGAAGGTCATAGCGGGGCTCTCCTGTGGTCACCCGAGGAGCGGCTCTTGTGTGACGGCCGCTCGGCGGACAAAGCGGGTCAGCAAGCCCGAGGGCATCTGTCCAGTGGGTCACTCGCCAGGCCCCACACCTGAGAGCCAGGGGTGAACAACGTGTGTCCCTCCTTGCAGCGCCCACCTCTCTGTTCCCCACACCACCACCCCCAGAGCCCCAGCACCTCACATGGCAGGTGTGCCCCCGGTCCTGGTGACCCAGCCTCGTGACAGCTCCCAACATGGCCCTCCCTCCGTCCCTGCCCCTCTGCCCCAAGTCACATCCCTCACACCTAACTGGCCCCACCGCCGTCCCCCCGCCCTCAAACCCACCTTCGCAGGGCAGCACAGAAATCGCTGGAAAACGCAAATCTGACCGTGCCGCCCCTTCCTCTGCTTCAGACCCTGGAAAGGCTTCCCGGAGCTGCCGGATAAAAGCCAAGTCCTCGCGGGTGGCCCCCCTCGGCCTGGCTCTCTTCCGTGCCGCGCCCTTCCCACCCCACCTGCCACACACGCTCTCCCAGCCCCTGGAGAGCCCAACCCCTCACCACCCAGGGCTCCTCTTCTTGGAACGCTGGCAACGTCCCCCCCCCCTTCTTCATCTGCCTGCCAGGCCCTCCCTCCGCAGGACTCCCAGGCGACCACCACCTCCTCCGGGAAGCCGTCCCTAACTCCTCAGGCTACTCCGTCAACACCCTGCACCTGTCCATCAGGGTGTCCGTGGTAATCAGTGTGCGCTTAGCACTGGCACCCCCCAGCCCGACACCCACTGAAACAGAAGCCCCAAGGAGTGGGCACCTGTTACCCTAGGGCCTGGAGCACAGAGGTGCCACAAGACATTGTTAAGTGACAAATACAGTGCGGGGCCAGGGGCTGTGACAGTGGGGAGAGCCACGTGTGTCAACCCAGGAGAGTGGGCGGGGCTGAGGGCATCTCCCTGTAGAATGAGGGGAAGGGCTGGGGCGTCTCCCTGGAGAGAGGGCGGAGCTGGGGAGAGTGGGCGGGGCGGGGGCGTCTCTCAGCACAGTGGGCGGGGCCGGGAGTGTCCTCGGAGAGTGGGCGGGGCGGGGGCGGCTCCCCGGGGGAGTGGGGGGCTGGGAGGTCTCCCTGGAGAGCGGGCGGGGCTGGGTCCTTTCCCAGGGTCTGTAACGCTTGAGATGAGTTCTGATGGATGAGGATCCGTGAGCCAGCTGGGGAGCAGAAGCCAGGGTAGTCTCACTTCCGGCTGAGAGCAAGCTTCCAGTCCCGCTGGGGAGAGTGGGGATAATCCCACACGGCCTGTGCTCAGTGAGTTGGAGAGCACTCCTTAAGACAGGTGCCAGAGAATAAGTAGGAGGCAGGTGCGAAGGGCCTTACAAGCAGGACAAGTAGTTAGACGAGGGAGCATGAAAGGATTTACGCAGGGGGTGCCCCTGCTCTGGCTGCAGAAAGCGGGCATAGGACCGAGGCTGGAGACAGGAAGGCCAGTGTGGAGGCCACCGCAGCCATCCGGGGGGTGGGGCCTGGACTCCGCCCGGGAGGAGAGAAAGAGCAAAATTGGAGAGTCATCAGACAGGACTGACAGGGCTTGGTGACAGGAGGGATATGGGGTTAGGAGAGAAAGGATCATCCCCAAATCCTGCCCTGAGCAGCTCTAGAAGGTGCATTCCCCGAGACCCAGATTGCAGGAGAAAGAAGGGGCCGGAGGTGCTGACACAGCACTTTTCCGGGGCTGGGACAAACCGTGCACAGGCCAGACAGGCCTGGAGCTCAGGACAGATGCCAACAGGGCTGTAGTTCAGTTCAGAAAAGATACGTCGAGCTCCTGGGACGAAAGGCCAGTGCTCACAAGTGTGAGCACCACAGAGCTGTGGGAGTGGGGTGCACAGCTCCCAGAGGGACCCCAGACACGGCCTGGGATGCCCGGCAAGTGCCGGGGAGCTGGCGGTGCAAGGTGGGGAGAGGCGCACGAAGGGCAGGTCGCCGGAGCCCCCAGTGTCCTTCTGGCCACCTGACACTCGGAAGTTGCCGTGTAGCCCCTGGAGGGGGTGATCAAAACTCTGACACGGTCCGATGTCTGGCCACGTTGGGAGACAGTCAGACAGAGGGTAACAGACCCCACCAGCCACGGCCCCCCTACTTCCTCGTAACAGAACCCAAGGTTTGCTCAGTCCTTCACCTCCCACAGGGCCAAATGTCTCAGAGAAGGGGGCTACACCTGTGGGCCCAGGGGTCGAGTCACAGCTGGTCGGAGGCCACTGCGGTGACCCCAGTGCCCTTCACGGGCCAAGGACGCCCCTGGAATGAGAAGAGGTGGGCAGGAAAAGAGGGGCAGGACTAGGATGAAGTGGACACAGAAGTAAGGACGTGCTTTCAACAGCACCGTCCACACCGCTCGCCCACAAGAGGCACCACGCAGACTAAACCCAGAACTACAAAACGAGTCTCGCTCACTTTGGAAGAATTTAAGCCACATAAAGATATTCCCTGACCGAAAGGAACCTCAATCAGAAATCAGCAACGGAAAGATCGCAGAAGCCTCCAACACTTACGGGCTAAATACCACACTTCCAAATAACCCACGGGCCGCACAGGAGATGGGGAGAGACGGAGAATATTTTGAACAAAAAGAAAACACAACAAATTGGAATTTGCTGCAAAAGCGGTACTTGGGGAGCTGATAGGCTGTAAGGCTACGGGATCAAACGCCTGCATCAGAGAAGAGAGGAGGCCCTGAGTGAACGACTTCGGCTCTTACATTAAGAAATTAGGAAAAAGAAGAGAAAACAACCCTAAGTAAACGAAAGAAAGGAGTATCAGGGTTGGAAATCACTGAAATAGAGAACATAAAAGCATTAGAAAAATCCATCCAACCAAAAGCTGGATCTCTGAGAAATTTAAAAAAATGGGGTGTCTGGGTGGCTCAGTTGGTTAAGTGTCCGACTTCAGCTCAGGTCATGATCTTGCGGTCTGTGAGTTCGAGCCCCTCATCAGGCTCTGTGCTGACAGCTCAGAGCCTGGAGCCTGCTTCAGATTCTGTGTCTCCCTCTCTCTGCCCCTCCCTTGCTCATGCTCTCTCTGTCTCTCAAAAATAATAAACAAATGTTTTTTAAAAAGTTATTAAAAATAAACATTTTTTTAAAAATTGATGACTCTGTAGCCAGACCAATCAGAAAAAAGAGAATAGTCGAAAATTTGTCAGTCTCAGGAATGAGAAGATAACATCCCTACAGATTCTCAGATGCCAATAGGATATTAGGAAGTATTGTAAATAACTCCATGCCAATTCGTCTGACAGCTCAGAGGAAATTTAAAGCCTGGTTTAGTGTGAAAGATGCAAACCACTAAAGTTCACACAAGAAAAAATAAATAATGTGAGTAATCCTAGATCTAGCGAAAAACTGAATTTGTAGTTTAAAAACTTCCCACAAGGAAGCCCCAGACGGCTTCAGTGGTAAATCCTAAATAACAGAAGTTCTACACAAACTCAGCCAGAAAACTGAAGGGAAGGAAATATTCCCAATTCATTCTATGAGACTAGAATTACCAAGATACCACAACAAAACAAAGACATTATAAGAAAACGCAGACCAAATTCCTCACAAACACAGGCACAAAAATTCTAAACCACAATTTAGCAAATTGAATCCAACAATATATAAAAAGGACAAAACACCACAATCATTGGGATTTAGCCAAGGAAAGCAAGGTTGGTTTAAGGCTTGAAAAATCAATGACTAGAACTCACATATTAACCAACTAAAAAAGGAAAATATATATGATATAATTTCAGAAAACGTATTTGATAACATTCAATACACATTCATGATGAAAACCCTTCAGAAAACTAGGAATAGAACAAACCACCTCAACCCGATACAGGGTACCTACAAAAAGCCTACAGCTAACAGCAGACTGAACGGTTAAATGCTGAGAGCTTCCCCCTGGGATGCAGAATCAATCGTGCCCACTCTCATGACCTATTCGACATGAAGTTCTGGCTAGTACCGTAAGACAAGAAAAAGAAATCGAAAGCATCCAGATTAAAAAGGAAGAAGCAAAACTGTCTTTATTCAGAGATGTCATGAATATCCAATAATCTATGGAGAAAATGTGGTTAAACTCTCCAACAAAGTTACTAGAACTGATGCGTGAGTTCAAAAGGTTTCAGGATAAACGCTCAACATAGAAAACTCCGTGGTATTTCTACATATTGGCCATCAACAACCAGAAATTGAAATGAACAAGGCCAATTACAGGAGCATCAAAACTATGACACGGGGATAGTTCTGATCAAGGACACGCACCGTCTGTGCCCTGAAAATCGCAAAACGTGGCTGAGAAAAATTTGAGATGTAGGAAATGGCAGGACGCATAGCAGGGTCATGGGTCAGAGGCTCAAGATGGTTCAGAGGCCAACTTTCCGACTGATCCATAGGTTCAATGTGATCCCGATTAAAACCTCAGTGGGCTTTTTAACAGACATTTAGGAGCTTATTCTTTTTTTTTTTAATTTTTTTTTTCAACGTTTATTTATTTTTGGGACAGAGAGAGACAGAGCATGAACGGGGGAGGGGCAGAGAGAGAGGGAGACACAGAATCGGAAGCAGGCTCCAGGCTCTGAGCCATCAGCCCAGAGCCCGACGCGGGGCTCGAACTCCCGGATCGGGAGATCGTGACCTGGCTGAAGTCGGACACTTAACCGACTGCGCCACCCAGGCGCCCCATGGGAGCTTATTCTAAAGTTTATGTGGAAACGCAAAGGACCTAAAGAAGCCAAACAACTTTGAAAAAGAAAGTGGGAGGATGCACACTGCCTGATTTCCAGAGTCATTACTGAGCTGAAATCATTGAGACAGTATGGAGCTGGGACAAAAATAGACACAAAGATCCGAGGAACAAAGCAGACCCCACACGGCCGTGGACTACTGGCTTTCAACAAGTGGGCAAAGGCCGTTCAGCAGAGGGGGAAGAGTCCTTCGGACAAATAACGCTGTAACAACTGGAAATCTATATGCCAAAAAATTAGCTTTGACCCTTACCTCACACCATGTACAGAAATTCACTTACAATGGACTGCAGATTTCCATGTAAAACGTCAAGGTATGAAAATGTCCAGAGGACAGCGTGGGAGAAAATCCTGGTGACCTTGGGTCGGGCTGGTCACCGGATCTATGCATTAGCGCAGGACCTCTGCACAGCGCGCCCAGCGCCACGGGCCTGTGCACCTCGTTGGCTGCACGCCTGGCAGCTGTCACCCCTTCTCCCCCAGAGCTCTCCCTCTGAGAGCCACCCCCCACCCCATACTTCGTAGCAGCCACGTATCTGGGTAGGACTGACCCCGTGCCAGTTCCCAGGTGGTCCCCACCTGGCACACACCATCCTTTGTATGACACAATGACTGATTCAGGCCCAGGAAGTGATGCCAACCTAAGCCAAGCAGCATATGGATTCCCTTGTCCGGATCAGCCCAGTCCAGCCACAGGGGACTTCTGCCCCGTGGCTGGGGCAGAAGACATTCTCTCTTGCAGCCCACACGGGAGCAGGATGAATGTGTCGTCCACAGCGTGGGGGCAGCCACCGTGCCCTGGGGAGAAGTCAGCCTGAGAAAGAAGCCAGCACCTAGAGAAGAGTGGAGTCTAGGGAGCTAATGGGAATCAGAGCCTGAGCCCTGATCAAACCATGCCTGAAGTTAGTCACTTCTGCAATTCTGTCATCTGAGATGATGAATCCTCTTTACTGCAGAAGTCTATTGGAATTCATTTTCCTCCGTCTCCTGCAACCAAAAGAACCTCACTGATCCGGGAGCAAAGAAGAAGGCCATTAATTGCATCCGGTAACACGGCAGAGTGGGGGGCAGGGGAGCGTCTTTCCAGAGAGGAGGTCCTTTAGCCTTGATCTATAAGATGAGTAGGAGTTCACGAAGAACCAAGAAAGGTAAGAGTGATGGGGGCTGAGTCCGCCAGGCAGCTGGTCACCTCCAAGTGACCTTGAGGGCAGCCCGGCAGCCTCCTCTCCGTTCAGCCAGCCGGCACTGAGGGCCGCTGCCAGGCCAAGTGAGTGCAAAGAAGTCAGGAGAACCTGCTGGAGAAACCGCAGGGCATAACAAAGGACACACCCAGCTGTGCAGTCATTCAGAATCTTCAATCTTGCAAGTTGTCTCCTGCCTGGGAGGGCCTGGAGACCAAGACCGGTGGGGTCTGGAAGTTTCCCAGCCTGGGCACTCCTCACCCACAGCCCCGTGTGCCTTTGTCTCACAGCCAACAACCTCAACAACAAATCCACGTGTGATCATGACATCCCCAAATAAGTACAATGAATCCTTTTTCCTTTTGAAAAACAATCCTCTCTCTCTTGGGCTGAAATCAAACCCCAGCCTTCCATGTGGCCTGTTAGTTTCCCGCTGATGAGTTCCAGCACATTATCTCATGTGAACTTCACAGCAGCCCTGGAATGGGGGCGGGCGGGGGGGGGGGGGGGGGGCGGCGGGCATTACTGGCCCCAGGTAGCAGGTGGAGACCCGAAATGGCTTGCTCAAGGCAACAAGGCTAATATCTGCTGGAGGCGAGACTTGACAGAAGCTTTTGGGGCCAGTTCCTGGGCCCTGCACTGCCTCTCTCGTTACACAAATTCTCAGAAGATCATCTTCACTGCTTACCCAGTCTGCGTGCAGACAGCAGCAAACCTCACCAGAACAGCAGAGTACTTCTGTCCTCCCAGAAATCTAGGAACCCCCCGGGACCACGTTGGGGCTCAGCTGCCAACGTGAGGCCTGGGGCAAGTCACGCGAGGGGTCTGAGCCTCAAATCCCTCCACGGGGAAGGGAGACCAGCCGCCCCGCTGGCAGTGGGGAGAATCAAGGGGAGTCTCTGTGCTCTTCCCACAGGCTGGCATTCACCTTGGGCCAGAGCCACCTGCAGAAACAGCCCCCAGCTGGCAGGGCAGCACGGGAGCCAAGGGCTGCAGGGGACCCCGCTCGGCTTGGGGACCGTGGGAAAGCCGCTCATGGCAGAAAGGGGTCAGGCGAAGGGCAACTTCCGACCTGCTCCCTGGGAACCGAACTCGCACTCGGGTTCCACCCCAGTCACCCGGCCCCGCAGCCGCTCCCTTTCCCACGCCGAAATCCCGCCTGCAACCGCCCCTGCCTGCTGCCCGCCCCACCGGAACCACAGAGCCAGGAGGCCTCGGACAGACGGCGGCTCCCGTCCAGCCCTGCCCAGTGCCCCCCTCTTCCCCCCACCCCGCCCCGTCTCCTGCCTGCCCAGGCCCAGGGAGGCTCCGCTTTACCCCACAAGCGTGCCTCCCCTCCCCTCCTTCCGTCCCAGACCCCTTGCCTTCCACCTCCTATGCCCCGCCGAGGGAGAGAAGGAGCAGGGAGGGCAGGGGGGGTGGACGCCCCTCCAACGGACAGAAGGAGGAGGGGAATGCCCCACCGTGGGAGAGAGGGAGCAGCCTTCGGCAGCAGAAAAGCTGGCCTAGCAGAAGGGCAGAGGGGACGTCTGGGGACGGTTGCAAACCAGCCTCAGGTGGCTCCCTGAGAGGAAGTGTCCCCCGTCATCCCTCCCTCACCCCCCCAGCTCCCCCTGCCAGCACCACCACACCAAGGATCTGCTTCTTGCGTCCTGGGGAGACCTGGATGGAATCTGGCAGGAACCCGTCCGGCCCTCGGTGCCCCCCGACCACCACCCAGGAGGACGCGGGGTGTCCCTGCTCCGGTCCCGAGTCGGATCCCACCCTCCTCCCTCCTAAGACCAGGCTCCGGCCCCTGTCCTCTGCTGCATCATCGACGTCTCCTCTTCCACGGAGCCGCCAGCATGGTGCCCACCGACCCGACCCTCCTTGAATGCGGTTACTCTCTTGCTCTGGGTCTCGATTGGCATCTTCTCAGCCTCCGGCTTCCTTGGTTTCATCTTTCAGCGTCGTCGAGGACCTCCGGGCTCAGTCCCAGGGCCCTCCTCCTCTCTGGATGCTGGGGGGGGGGGGGGGGGGGGGGACAGCGCTTCCTGTCCCCGGGGTTGGAAACTGCATCTATGTGCTTCTGGCTCCCAAATGTAGAACTCCCGGGTCTCCTGCCCGGGGCTCCTGGGGTTCCAGACGCCGTTCCCAACCGCCTACCGGGCGGCCCCCTGTGGGTGTTCGATGAGCCTCTCAAACCTTGTCTTGGGCAGAACAGACTCCTGACGCCCTACCCCTAAATCCATTCCTCCCTCAGTGTCCCCTCCTCAGCAAATCACATCACCTCGTGTGCTACCTCCTCGTTACTGCGTCCAAAGTCCGTCCGCTTCCCCCCCCGCCCCCCAGCTGCGCTCCTGCCTGAGGCACCTCGGTCCCTCCGGACGGTCTCCCTGCTTGGCTCTTGCCCTGTTACCTGTTCCCTCCCCAGTGAGGGTGACCTTCCAAAAACGACTCGGGTCACATCGCTGCCCTGATGAAAACCTTCCAACGGCTTCTCCTCACACTTAAAATTCAAACCTCTTGCCCTAGCTCGAAAACCTGTACCCGGCCAGGCCCCCGCCAGGCCCCGCACCCACATCTTGCCCCAGCTCTGCCCAGCGCCCACCCTGGCTGCCTTCCCTCCTGCCTTCCGGCCTCCGCACACGCTGCCCCCCTGACTCCCGACCTTGTTTTCCCCAGAAATTATTTTCTCGGCCAGCCCGGCTCGGCCAGCCCCCCTCCCCCAGCCGTCACACCCGTATCGGCGCTCAGGACGGCAGCCACGGCTGCCTGGCGTTTGCTTCTTCGTGGTGCGTTTGATGTCCGCATCCCGCGATGGGAAGGAGCCCCACAGCGGCGGGAACCTCACCGTCTTCGTTCAGCGCTGTGCTTGAACGGGACGCACACTGAACAGCCACCGACTGTTTGTTGACTGGATTAATTTTTTCAAAATAAAATTTTTATGTTTATTTTTGAGAGAGACACAGCACAGGCAGGGGAGGGGGCGAGAGAGAGGGAGACACAGAATCCCAAGCAGGCGCCAGGCTCTCAGCACAGAGCCTGACTCGGGGCTCGAACCCACAAACTGTGAGATCATGACCTGAGCCGAAGTCGGACGCTGAACCAAATGAGTCCCCGGGCGCCCCTTGAACGAACGGGTTTGTTGAGTTGGCAAGGTCACAACTAGACCTTGGTACTGGATACATTAATGCGCAAAAGGAGAGAGGCTGGGCATGGAGGGACCACCAGAGACAAGAGCCAAGGCCAGCAAGGACGGCGCAGGCCAGCCACACCGGGAGGGTGGGACCAGCATCCTCGTGACCGGTCCACGACAGCACAGAGCTGTCCCTCTTCCAGAAGGGAATTCGCTCTCTGTTTAAAATAGGCAGCGGTCGTGTCCTCCGACCCAGCACTTCCCCTTCTGGGGGTTTATCCTGTAGAAAAACCCCCACAAACGTGCGCAGAGACATTCGCTGTTGGCAAAGCAGAAACCCGGACCCCCCAGATGTCCAGAGTAGGGACCGACCGCATGGCCACGGCAGAGCCGCAAGGCAGACCACGTGCAGGAGAACAAGGCAGATTTACCCGCATTTTCACGGGAAGTTGTCCATGCATTTCAATGAGAGAAAACAAGTTACAAGATGAGGGTACGTACAATTCTACCCTAGTTTTGTTTTTGAAAAGAAATGATAGTGTGCTCGCATGTGCATAAACTTTGGGAGAGCAGACACTCACTTGTGAATAGTGGTTATTTGGGGGACTCGGCACGGGGCGCTCTGCCCTCCGCGCTTGGTACTCCCGCGTTTGGGTGTGCATATCTGTGCGCCACTTTCCGCGTTCAGAAAACACAAACGGGAGGTCACGACTGGCAGGCAGGTGGTCCAGGCCTGTGGCAAAGGGAGGGACACACGGGAGTCCGCAGACAAGGAGGCAGGGTGCACAGAAGCTGTGCCACGAAATTTAAACCTGGACGTGGCGGCCTCGTGACCACCCTGTTCATGCCTCACCAGACTAGAACCACAAATCAAAGTCGCACTTCACGTAAGTTCCGCAAATAACCGGCTTCTCCACGGGCGACGCCCGCCATTCTGGCCCCACCCTTTCCTGGCCACTCAGCCCCCGTTCCCCGGGCATAGCGGGGCCCAGGCTGCAGGTGCCACCCTCAGACCGAGCCCTGCGCTCACCCGTGCACACACACGGGACCCACAGTTCCACATCTCCCAGATGTGTCCCCAAGAGAACAGAACACCTCCATCCACACGGACACTTGTGCACGAATGCTCACAACGGCCAAGACGTGGAAACAACCCAAGTGTCCGTGGACGACAGATACAGAACGCGTGGAGCCTGATGCGGCCAGCAGTGAAGAGGTGGCCCGTGCTTCAGCGTGCACAGACTTAGACACCGCCCGGTGAAAGCTGCCGGTCACGCCAGGCCACGTAGCGTACGATTCCATTTATACTAAACTCCGAGACAGACACGTCCAGAGACAGAAGGTGGGAACTTGGGGGAGGGAGAACGGGAAGCGAACGGGTACGGAACTCCTCGCGAGGGTGAAAAACCCCGAAATCGGTGGTCACGGCTGCACAACCCTGTGCTACGTAAAATCCACAGAACCACCCGCTTTCCACGGGGGCGCTGTACTGTGCGAGAGCACCCGTGCGTGGGCTGGCGCGACAGCCGCAGACACGGGGCACCCTCGGCCTCAGCAGCCGCGCCGCGGGACTCCAGCCCCAGCGTCCCCTCCGGGACTGGCGTCTCGGCGCCTCCCGCCCCGCCAGCTGTAGCGGGACCTGCGTTCAGCACGGGACCGGCCTCCACGGGGACGGCAGGGAACAAGACGGGGGACGGAGTCCTCCCTCCGGTCCCCATCAGGCGCCCCCGGCGCTCAGCGTCCCGCCCCTGGCCCATCTCAGTCCACCCGAGTGCCCGTCACGGCTGCGCGTGTGCTCGACAACGCTTTCCAGCCCCAGTCGTTCCTGGCGCCCCGAAATGTGTGAAATACAGAGGCCCGCGTGGACAGGCGTAAAGCTGGAGGCCGAGGCTTCACGTTGGCCACCAGACGCGCCCTGAGTGCTAGAGGTGGGAGACACTCTCGTTCTTATAAATCGTCTCAGATTTACGTTGTCACAAAACTCAAGTCATCAACTGTATTTAAAAATGCTGCTTTGGGGCGCCTGGGTGGCGCAGTCGGTTAAGCGTCCGACTTCAGCCAGGTCACGATCTCGCGGTCCGTGAGTTCGAGCCCCGCGTCGGGCTCTGGGCTGATGGCTCAGAGCCTGGAGCCTGTTTCCGATTCCGTGTCTCCCTCTCTCTCTGCCCCTCCCCCGTTCATGCTCTGTCTCTCTCTGTCCCAAAAATAAATAAACGTTGAAAAAAAAATTAAAAAAAAATAAAAATGCTGCTTTAAGTTCTTCACATAGATTCACTTAAACTAGTATTTTGCCTTTTATTTTAATAGATAACCATTTTAGAAGAAAAGGAACTGCTTCGAAAATCTATGGAAATTAATTTTAATCTTTTAATGCTTACATTTACTTCAATTTATAATAAAAAAATTCAAATTCTGTACCTTTTTAAAAGTGTTCTTTGTATTTTTATCTTTTTTTTATGTTTAGTTATTTTTGAGAGAGAAAGAGAGATAGAGTGTGAACAGGGGAGGGGCAGAGAGGGAGACACAGAACCCAAAGCAGGCTCCAGGCTCCGAGCTGTCGGCCCAGAGCCCGACGCGGGGCTCGAACCCATGAACCGTGAGATCCTGACCTGAGCCGAAGTCGGACGCTTAACCGACTGAGTCACCCAGGCGCCCTGTACTTTTACGTTTCAGATCATTGCTATCAACAGCACACAAATTAAGCAAAATCTTGACCATATAAATATAATTTGTAAGGTTTTTTTTTTTTGCTAAACTAAGGCAAGAGAAACAAACACCGTGGAAAACTATGTCATCATTTATGCGTGGCATTTATCTTCGTCCGTCGTCTCTGGCTCGAGACAGCACACCCAGACACGCATGAGCACGATTAAATTCCACCCGTTTTGAAATCTTGCCAACTTCGAGTTACAGATCTTCCAATTTTGCTGTTGTGGAAGTATACTTATCCAAGTAGGTTAGAATGTATTTTTTTGACAGTTTGCTAGGTACACATATTACCCTTCGACGCTCAGACGCGTGGCTCCTGCCCCAGCCGCACTGACCTGCACCACACAGGCCACGGACCAGCCGGCTCCTGGCACAGGGCCACCCCGGAGCCACAGGCCGCCCCAACGCACGCCCGGCCAACCTGCAGGGGAGAAAGAGGTTCCCCAATACACAGGCCAACCTGGAGCCTCCCATCCCAGGGTGACACCTCTTCCGAGAAACCACAGCCCCCCACCGTCCCCACCGGAGGAGGCGCTCCTGTTCTGAGGTCCCTCGGATGATAACACATCTACTGTCTCCCGATTCCCCTGGAAGGCACCCGCAGCAGCTGCAGGGTCCCGGACCTCACACTGCTTCCCGTCCAGTGAGGAGGCAGCCACACGGTCACACGGCCCGGCCACTACAGCCCTGTGGCCAGCGCCCTGGCCTCAGTGTCCCGCAGGTGAGGTGTGAGTGTGCCCAGGGCGCCCGGGCAGCACCTTCACTGGCCTCGGGAGGCCGAACGGGAACACAGTCTGCACCCCAGAACGGACAGCAGTTAAATTCACAGATTTACCCCAGAACCGAGCATGCATCAGACGCAGAGCTCTGGCCCAAGTGTCGGGGGGCTGGACCCCTGCAAGCGCCCATCACCCCGACACCCCTCTGTCCCGGGAGCAGCAGTGAACGCCCTTCGGGCAACTTTCCCGGAACAAGGGATCTGCCTGTCCCCAGTAATGGAGTCACCGCCCCCAAAGACAAAAACTTGTGACTTTTCCTTGACAGTATTTCCCTTCTCGATTCATCACGTTTCCAAACACCAGTCTGAGACAGGCACCCGGCACATGCACCTACAGGCAGGAGCGGGTCTGCGGGTGAGGACGAGGCCAGTCGAGGGGAGCCTGTGGGACACCCGTGCAGAGAAGCAAGAACATTCAGAAGTCAGCCCCGTCACCTCAGGACACACTGGCCAGGGGACAGGGAGAGAGAGGACATAGGCCAGCAGAGGAGAGAGAGAACCGCCAGGACCAGAAGAGGGAGGAGGCACCACAGATAGGGCGGGGCCAGAGGCAAGAGACGGAGGAGGGAGGAGGGAGGAGGGAGGGGGTGGTCGCCGGCTGATGCTGGCTGCATCCCTGGTGGGGGTCCTTCAGGAAGCGGCTTTGCAGAGAGGGGAGCAGAGGCCGAATTGCTAGAATTGCTAAGCGTTGAGGAGTGAAGGGGAGAGCCCAGGTGGCGCCCGCAGATCAGCAGACACAGGGGAGGACGGACGACGGGGAATCCGAGGGAGGCCAGGTCCGGATGGGGACACAGGGCAGAGGGAGCCGAGCACAGGCAGGAACCAAGGGCAGGCCCTCTACCCCCACACGTGGACTGTTTTCTGAGCTGGTGGGGTTCAATCCCACTGATGTCACCACAGTGAGGCCCACGGAGAAAGACTGACAGGAGGACAGCAGGTGTGAACCTGCCCCGACGTGCACCTGCCCTGAGCTTCTGCATCCGGGACATGCTGAGTGCAGACCTCAAACACCCGCCGGTTTTCAACTAGAAAACCACGGGCGGTCCATGCGGGGAGGGTTCTGGTCCCAAGGTATGCAGAGAAGCCGCTCTGGGCCTGGGGCCACCGAAGGGCGCCCCTGAGCCTGCTCCAGGGCAGACTCTGCCTGGCCACCCACATCCTCCTCGTTCAGGGTGGGCCTCCTGCAGCCCCTCAGGGGGCCCGTGCTTAGGGCCCACTGCCAGAGGAGGGGTGCAGAAACTTCTGGGAGGGCCCGAGGACACCAGATGACCTGCTGGGAGGCCTGGGAAAGTCTGGGCCAGCCAGACATGCTGAGGGGGAACGAAGGAGGAGGGTCAGCGTGGGGAGCCCCGGGGAAGCGAGCGGGGAGTCAGCACCACACAGGCTCAGCATCAGCCCTCTGCCCTTGGTTCACACGCCCATTTCCAGATTGCTGTTTCCCTTTATTGGTTTTGTCTTCTTTCTAAATGTTTATTTATTTTGAGACAGAAAGAGACAAAGAGAACGAGGAGGGGAGAGAGGGAGACAGAGAGAGGAAGGGAGAGAGAAGGAGAGAGAGAATCCCAAGCAGACTCTGAGCAGTCAGCACAGAGCCCGACCGAACCGTGAGATCACGACCTAAGCCGAAACCGAGAGTCAGACGCTTAACCGACTGAGCCACCCAGGGGCCCCATCCTTTAGTTCTTACTAAGAACTCATTTCCCAAAAATGCCAGTTTTCCACGTGTGCCAGCGGGCCGGATGGGGGAACCGAGGTTCCGCTCCAGGCCCAGACCTGCTCCGGGGCAAGGTGGGCCAGGAGGTTACGGCCCTGTGCTCCTGCACGAGCACCACGCCCTGCAACATGCCTGACCCCAGGAGCCGGGTCCCCGACGCTACCAGCCAAGGCCACGGCTCAGAAGGGGCCCGACTGGGGCAAGTTGCCACAGGCAGTCCAACCCGACCACACAGCACACTCGACAAAGTCCCTTCACCTCTCTGTGTCCCCCGTGTCTTCAGTCTTAACAAGGGAACGGGAGCCATCGGCACGAAAGCACGCGGGGATCGCCAGCCCGGCCCGGCTTGGCCACCACACGGTGGCATTTGTCACACACGTCTGGGTGTGCCGGCCCAGCGCCCCACCCGGGGCCCGCAGTCGTCTTCAGGGCCAGCCCGAGGGACCCGGCCGCCGCTGGTGCGGGCTGGATGCGCCTGGAAACTCACCGGAGCCGTCACGGCACGGGGACGTCGCTGGGGAAGCGTCCACTGGCAGATGCCCTCAGCGCCCCCGAGGAACGGCACTGAGGTGAGTCTGCACCCGTGTGTCTCGTCCTTGTCCCCCAGTGCGCCAGGACCGTCCCCTTCCGGGAAGTGGCCCTGTGGCCTCCTCGCCCGGATGCAGCTTCAGTTACCAGAGCGAGACACGCCGGGCGGCCCTGGCCTCCCCGGGAAGCAGGAACCGGGCCGAGCTCCCGAGGGCTCGGCTGGGCATTCTCTGCCGCCCCGTGGGAGAGGTCTCGCGCTTGCTCAGGGACACGGAGGGCAGGGGACGCGCCCGGAGGGAGCTCAGGAGCCCCGGGGCCCGGTCACCGCCAGGTGCTCCAGGACCTGAGCAAACCAGCCCCCTCACCGCGCCTCAGTTTCCTCGCGTGCAAGCACGGCATCTGGAACTCGGGGCCATTACACGTGCATCCCGGGACACCACGCATCCAGGCAGCCCCTGCTCCCTGACACAGCCCCCGCCCCCAGCCCCGGAACTGGAAGCCGTCACGACAAAGCCAGTCAGCAGGCAGCAGGGCCCACGTTCCTGTCACCTGGGGCGCCCGCCCCCGCCACCCTCAGCCGGGGCCCCCGAGGAGCGCAGCTTGGTCCGGACGCTCTCTGGACCCCCTGGAAGAAAACGGTTAAAAACCCAGGTGCACAGAGGGGCTCAGCACCCCACCCGGCCGTCGGACGAGCAGGTCCTGGCTCAGGTCCTGGCTGTCCGGGTCCTGGCTCAGGTCACGCTAAGGCCACACCCGGGCAGCCGCTCATCTGCACGCCGGACCGCACGGGCACTTGATGGCTGAGACGCCCAAACGTCCTCGTCGTTCCTCAGGAATGCTTTACGGGAACCGTGAGCACCGGCATTTCAGGTGTCCGCCGCGCCTTGGAGCATGCCAGAATGTGAATTCCAAAAATAAAGGGGAAAAAGAATCCAAAAGCATCTAGACAGGGAGAGGAGGCTACCTTCAGAGGGACAAAACTCAGGGCGGCCTCAGGCTCAGCAACATCAAAGGGCAGCAGACGCCGGAACCAGGCCATGGGGCCACGTCCACGTGTAGACGCCACAGAATGGCACTGCCTCGTTCACAGGGGCTCCGAAGACAGACGCACCACTTTCGAAAAAAATCCTTTGAGGGGCGCCTGAGGGGCTCGGCTGGTCAAGCTTCTGACTCGACTTGGGCTCAGATCGTGAGCTCGGGGTCCGTGAGTCCGAGCCCCGCATCAGGCTCTGTGTTGACAGCTCAGAGTCAGCTTGGGATTCTGTCTCTCCCTCTCTCTCTGCCCCTCCCCCGCTTGCTCGCGCACGTGCTCTCTCCCTCTCTCTCTCTCTCAAAATAATTTAATAATTTAAAAACACTTAAAAAAAAAAAAAAGAAAAAGATATCCGAAGGCACATCAACCGTCTGGAGAGGAATTAAAATACCAAATTTTTTTTTTTTTAATTTTTTTTTTCAACGTTTATTTATTTTTTTTGGGACAGAGAGAGACAGAGCATGAACGGGGGAGGGGCAAAGAGAGAGGGAGACACAGAATCGGAAACAGGCTCCAGGCTCTGAGCCATCAGCCCAGAGCCTGACGCGGGGCTCGAACTCGCGGACTGCGAGATCGTGACCTGGCTGAAGTCCGACGCTTAGCCAACTGCGCCACCCAGGCGCCCCTAAAATACCAAATTTTTAAACGGGCCAGTTGAGCCGTCACGAAAGGCCCAAAGTGAGCAGTAAACCCGTGAAGTCTTCAAAATAAATTCTCGTTATAAACGCGTTTTAGAATGGGCTGTTAACCGCCTGCGTGGATCTCTCGACCAGGCGGCTGTAATCTGCGGCGGAAGAAGAGGAAGCCGCAGGGGCTCCGGGAGGGCAGGGGGCAGGCACACGGCTCCACTCACGTGCGGAATCCAGACGACAACACGCAGAAGGCGGAGACCGACCCGTGAACGCAGACAACAGGCTGGCGGCCGCAGGGGGGCGGGGGTGGGGGGTGCCCGCCGGGGGACGGGTGAGTCAGGCCAGGGGCACTGCAATGACCTACACGCTGGTCACATTGCTGCACTGGACACCCGAAGCTGCTGCAACGCTGTGCTCCAACTATACTTCAGTAAAGTAATTCTTTCAAGTTTATTTTGAGAGAGACAGAGACAGCACGAGCGGGGCAGGGGCAGAGAGGGGGAAAGAGCGCATCCCAAGCAGGCTCCACACCGTCAGCGCAGAGCCCAGGCGCGGGGCTCGATCTCGCGGACCAGGAGACCACGACCCGGGTGTTCCTCGCAGGTGTCTCACCAGACCCGACCCTAACTACTTCACGTTTTCATGCTACTGCGATTTCAACCTTTGTCGTTCATTGCTAATAAACAGCAACACAATTGGTTTTCGTGACTCGACCTGGTATCCCACAATCTTGTCGAACTCACCTATCAATTCTATGAACTTTTTTTTTTTTAATTTTTTAATGTTTATTTGTTTTTGAGAGAGAGACAGACAAGAGCGTGAGCAGCGGAGGGATAGAGAGAGAGGGAGACACAGAATCCAAAGCAGGCTCCAGGCTCCGAGCTGTCGGCACACAGCCCGACGCGGGGGCTCGAACTCATGAACCTCGAGATCATGACCTGAGCTGAAGTCAGGTGCTCAACTGACTGAGCCCCCCAGGAGCCCCAAATCGTACACTTCAAAAATGTGCAGTTACTACAGACCAATTATATCTCAATAAAGCTGTTTAGAAATGGAGGAAATAAATTTTTAAGAGAATGTCAGTGCTACAGATCATTATTAAAACCACACGTACCAGGGTCCTGGGTGGCTCAGTCCGTTAAGTGTTCAACTTTGGCTCAGGTCGTGATTTTGCTGTTTGTGAGTTGGGGCCCCACGTCAGGCTGCCTGCTGTCAGCCCAGAGCCCGGAGCCTGCTTCGGATCCTCGGTCCCCCTCTTTCTCTGCCCCTCCCCTACTTGTGCGCACTCTCTCTCTCTCGACGTGAATGAATTTAAAAAAATAAAAAGTAGCACTGACGTGATTTAAGAACAACTTCACAGCAGTCCTCGGATACCGTACCGCAGACAGAGCTGGCAAAGACGAGCACAGTGGGGTGGGGAGAAGGTCCTGACATAAAAGCAGCTGACACATCATAACACAGGGCATCAAAAGTTGGGGTTATTCTTGACTTTGGTATTTAGAGAAATATGGGGCTTTTTCCAAGTACAGGGGAACTTCAAATCCAGCAGAGGTGACTCTGGTCGGCCACCGGGCCCCCACGTGAGGAGGGCGTCAGGGCCAACCTGTTGAAGGGCGGGGGACGGACCCGCCGGCCTCCCGGGCCATGTCCCCCAGAGCCAGGAACCAGGTGGGCAGCCCTCCCGGGCCGGGCCTGCCGGCCCCCTCCCCTGCCCCAGCGCTCCCGACGGGAGGCTCGCTGATCGACCGGTGGTCGGTGATCACCTGTAGGAGAGGAAAGCACTACCTAGAAAACACGTCTCACCCCCACGGGCACCACTGCCACACGCACAACAGCCAAGACGTGGAAACACTGCACCCGGGGACAGACGGACGGATAAGGAAACTGCACTCACGCATACACACGTGTGCACACACCCCACACCCCCCTGCGGGCCCTCACACACACCCCCCCGCACACCCTCACGCCACACACTCACGTATACACACGACGTACGAGGCACTGAGGCGCTGACTAGCCGTGCTCTGCGGTGACCGCTCACGACACACACGGACAGTCACGCGGACACTTACACTTACACGTTGGCCACATCCCAGGACCCCGCGTGCCGTGCGGCACAGGGACCCTCGGGAGCACGCGTTCGACGACCGAATCCGTGAACAGGGCGTGCATCACAGCTCAAAAAGCTGGGGGGAAAGGACAACCTGCGACCCTTTCCCCAGCACCACACGACCCAGGTTCAGGCCCTCCCGAGCCCCGAACGACCCCGTGTGCGGGCAGGGACAGCCGCTCCGGGTGGAGGGTGGCCGAGGGACACTCGCCCGGAAGGCGGACAAACAGGGCCTCCGGGCCCAAGCGTGGGGGATGGACACGCAGGCCCCTGGAAGCATCCACGGGGCCCTCGCGTGGTTCCTGGTGCGACGGGAGTGAGGACACCTGCCTCTGGCTGACAGACAGCGACCCCAGAAGCCCAGGCTGTCGCGTGACCACCAAGGCCGTGGCCGCCAGACCAGCACTGACACGGTTCACCACGTCCACAACTTCTGCTCCTCGTGCTTCGTTCTTCGCTTTCCGACGGACTGTTTACATTCCGTGGTGCCTGGCCGGCGCTCAGTAATGGTCTCTCGTCCCTGCCATCACCGCCTTTGCTGGGCCAGGCGCTGGGGACCTGGGTAAGCAGGCACAGGCTCATTCCTCGGGTCCCCTGGGTGCACCCCCGGACCTGAGGAAAGCGCCACGAGACATCCGTGGGCCCTCGAGGAGAGGAGGCTGGGACTCACGACAGCCCGTCCCCTTGTCCCCTCGTCCCCCGGAGCCCCCCACTTCTCAACAACCTCTCAGAAACGCCCACGAGTCGCTGGGGCTGAGTCTGGTGAACACGGGAGGCTCCCTCGGGGTCACACACCCGGAGCGGGAGTGACGCGTCAGGACGGGGGGCTCACAAGCAGCCTCCGCTGGCAGCTCTGAGGGCCCCCAAGAGCCCGTCTTGGAGCCAGCTCGGCGCCGGCCCAACGGCTGGAACGGAGGCCCCTGGGGGTGAGGAAGCCTGTGCCGCCATGACACACACACCCCAACCCCCTGGCACCTGCCGGGGGCCAGCACGGCTCTGGGAGCCAGGGTCACGACTGCCAGACGGACGTGGCCGGCCGGTGAGAATCGGAAGGGGGACACGGGGACGGCCACCGCAGAAGAGGACAGGGAGGAGCCCACGGTGCCGGCGGCCCTCCAGAGCCAGGGAGCTGGCGTCGGGAACGGTGAGCCGGGCGGCAGGTCTGGGCGGCGACACGCGCAGATTGGTTTGGGGGCCGTGTGGGCGGGGGGGCGGGGCACAGAGCCGGGTGCCCGGGGAGGCCAGGGCAGTGGGGCCCACAGCCACCAGGATGGGCTGTGCCCGCGTGCGGGAAAGGAGAGACGTGGGCTCTGAGTGGGCTCCGAGGCGGTTTATTAGGACCCACGCTGGGGAGCCGGGCCCCTGCCTGGAACGAGGGGCTGAGAGCGTCCCCACGGGGAGGCAGGGCCACCCACGCTCACGGGCCGGGCACCGTGGACACGGTTCAGGCACGGCCAGTCTCCTCCCGAAGAGGCGGGGCCGTCCCCTCCACAAAGAAACGAGGTCCCCGGGGCTGCCTCGACTTGCCTGGCACCTGCCAGCCCCCTCGGAACGGGGCCCCGGGCCCCCGGCCTCTCCTCACGACAGCCGGCATCGGAGACCACGGTCCGGCAGGGGCGCCCCGGAACCCAAAGCTACAGTCTGGAGTGGACAAAGGCCACCAGGCTCTGCAGCTGCTCCTCCAGGCGCCCCGCGTCCCCGTGGTTCTCCACGACCCAGTCGAAGCCCTCCAAGTCGTCCAGGCCACACTCCGACTCGGCGTCGTCCACCCCTGTGCAGGAAGCAAGGTGACGTCAGGCCCCGGCCAGCCCTGGAGTCCCGCAGGCCCCAGATGGAGCTGCCCCCGTCCTGGCCTCCCCTCTGCCACCGCCCAGCCACACAGCCACCGCCCACAGAGGGTGGAAGGGCCTCCTGAAACCACACGAGACCACAGACGAGCCGGAAGGGCGGCTCTACGTCTACCCCCACTTGGCCCTCCGGGAGGCGGCGCGAGCTACTCTCCGAACAGCGGGGCTGCTGGGCGGGCTGACTGTGACCGAA
Source organism: Prionailurus bengalensis (assembly GCF_016509475.1). Lineage (NCBI taxonomy): Eukaryota > Metazoa > Chordata > Mammalia > Carnivora > Felidae > Prionailurus > Prionailurus bengalensis. Next base: position 68,165,038 of record NC_057360.1, on the reverse strand, counting down.
GTGAGGTCGAGTGTACGCGGAAGTGCCCACGCCCAGGAGACTGCAGTGTCAGGGGCCGAAGTTCCCCAGCCCACAGGGCCTCGGGCAGGAGCGAGTCCTCAGCGGTGTCCCAGCTGCCACAGGGCAGGTCCCGGGCTTGCACCGCTGAGGCCGCCTTGCCCACCACACACAGACACTCTGTGCATCGCACGGGACGCCCGCTGATGCAGCAGGCCGGCAGGCTGGGTCCCGGACACATCTCGCGAAGCCCACCCGCCTGGAGAGGACAGGGAAGGGCACCAGCCCCAGGTCATGAGGAACCTTTAGCCCGAGGACACCCTCCCCAACCCATGTTCCAATCTGGGGACGGTCCTGAGCCACAGGCCCCTAGGTTCCCTTTCATGACCCCTCGCTCACGCCCCCACAGCCTGCCAGGAAGAGGGCAGGAGACCCAGACCGTGGAGGCGGGGGCCAGGGTCTACGGCGGGGTGGCAGCCGGCGTGCCAAGCCTCGGGGGCAAAGGCCGGGCACAGCTCACCTGGAGTGAACACCCAGCCCCGCTGCCGTCGGCTCTGCTCCAGGGCCACCACGCGGACCGTCTGGGTCAAAGCCCCGTAGGCCTCCCGAAACCACTGGATGTCCGACACCCTCCGCGTGTCACTCACCAGCTGCAGAAAGAGACACGGGCAGGTGACCGACAGGACACGGTGTGGCGGGACAGGGCCCCAGGGAATAAGCAGGTGCATGGGGATGGGGGGGGGGGGGCTATAGAGCCCAGACAGGTGAGGTCCCCTTCCCCATTCTCACCCACCATCCCTCCTCCCTGCAGGCAGCCCTCCCTGGTCACGCAGTCCACAGCCCGCTCTGCCCACACGTGTCTGCCGTCGACACACCACGTTCCGTGGTCACCGCTGAGCTGAAGACGAAGCCTCGGGCTTTGAGGCCAGATCAGCGGGTCCAACAAAGTAATTCTACAGACAGACAAACTGAGGCCAGAAACAAAAGTGCTCTAACTGGTCCCTGCTCACCAGCACTTTTCACAACCTAAGCCTGACTTTCTCAGGCCAGGGCACCCCACCTCTCAAAGGGCCCCCGTCATTCTAAGAAGATCCAAAGCCCTAACCCCAGCTTCCGAGGGCCTACGAGATCCGGCACTACTCCCGTGGCCTTCGTGCATCCACTCCGCTGCAGCCGGCCGGTCCCCCGCTCCCACACGCCAGCCACGTCCTCCTCGGGGCCCTGGCGCGTGCGGCTCCCGCTGCATGGACGAGCACAGGCCAGGGCCCCCCATTCACGCCCATCTCCGCTCCGGCGTCCCTCCTCCGGGAGGCCTTTCCTGCGGCCCGGCCCCCTTCCTGTCCCTCTGGGTCCAGACACGCTGTCCACGAAGTGCTCTTGCCATCGTCACCATCTGCCGGGAGGTTGTGTTCACTGCCTGCCCGCCCCAGGTCCGCACCCGCGGCCACATCCCAGGCCCCCGCGTGCCGTGCGGCACAGGGACCCTCGGGAGCACGCGTTCGACGACCGAATCCGTGAACAGAGCGGCCGGCTGTTCCCCCTCCGACGCAGACACGTTCCGTTCACTCACCAATTACCAAACATGTGGCACAGAGAACCCGTGTGCGGGCGCGGAGGGGGCGGGAGCCAAGCGGCCGGCGCTCACCCCCTCGGGTCCCAGTCTGGGGGGCAGACGGCGGCCTCCGGTGCGGTCAGCGCTGTCTGCAGGCGCGTCAAGCTCGGCAGGACCGAGAACGGACTCCCCGTCTTCTCCCCACGCCTTCCCTGCTCAGAACCACCTCCTGCCTCCCACCCTGCGGCCACGGCCCAGCCGGCTCAGCCTTCGCGGCCCGTGCGGAGCCCACCACTCTGAGCCACAGCCCCACCGCCCCCTCCCAGAAGCCTCGCCTCTCCCCTGCTCAGTGGCCCCGAAGCACCAGACCCCGGGCCTCACCTCCTGCCACGTGCCCGCCCGCCACCCAAACGCCCACTTGGCTCAGCCCCTTGTCTCCTGCAGGCTCTGCTCAAGTGACCTCGAGTGGGGGAAACCTCCCCGGCGCCCCGCAGGGCAGCAGCCCAGCCCCCCATGGAGCCCTGGACTCCTTTACTTTGCTCCTCAGTATTTCTCTTCACCCCACAGGACACATTCTGTATCTGTTTCCGGCCTAACTCCCTCCAGCCCCAGTAATAACGTAAGCACCCCGAGGGCAGGGGCTTCATCCCGTTCTTGCACTGATACGTCCTCAAATCACCTGGAGCCGGGCCAGGTCCAAGGAGCTACTACTGGCTCCCAGAGCGAGGACGGAGCGAAGGGGTGAGGTGCTGGGGGAGCACCTGGCAGCATCACTTAGGCTCAGGTATCAGGGCAGGCTGCCTGGTGGAGGCGCCATGTAAGCGGGGCTGGACGGAACCAGATGAGGACGGAAAGGAAGGGCGGTCCTGGCAGGCAGAACTGCACAAAGGCCGGGCCTCCAGAAGGACCTTATGTGTCTGAGGAACGGAGAGAAGGCGGGTGTAGTGACAGCCTAGGGAGCAAGAAGGCCGGCAGGGCAGCAGGGCCCGGTCATACAAAGCCTAGAGGTTTCCGTGAAGGGCTTCACTGTGGTTTGTGGGAACAATGGGACAAAGGTTCCAAAGAGAGGAGTGACAAGCGTTGGGTTATTTTTAACAGGCCGTTCTGGCTGCTGGGTGACGAATGGGACACGTGGGACCAGGGCAGGAGCTAGGAGGCCACGGATGAGAAGTGGCGGGAGGCAGGGCCAGTGGAGTCACAGGCGGAAAAGGCGGAACGCTGCCCTGAGCACACTCACCCAGACGGGCTGGGAGACGCCCTCCACCACCTTCCTGCAGAAGAAGCCGGGGTCGGCCTGGCGCTTCTCCTCGCCCCAGCGGATCATGTCCCTCCGGTAGGCCTCCTTGTAGGTGCTGGCGTCCAGGAGTCTCTCGAAGTCCAGGCCGTGCTCCTGCCCAAAGCACATGCACCGTCTGCACCTCCGGTCTCCGACCTCACTGGTCCCTCCTGAAACAGGAGGAGGGCAGCCCTGCCCTCCCCCCCCACCCCTCCCCGGGGACCGATGCAAGGACCACGAGGTTGCCACCAGGACCCTGGGCTGCAGGGAGTAAGGAACCCCAAACAGCGGCAGATGGAAGAAAAGCCTGGGGATGATCCAGAAATCATTTCGGTGTCTTTAAGCCGTGTGATGTGCGACAGCTTTACCTCCCCAATGATTCCTGGCTTAAACTAATCCTGAAATTAGTCTGCGTCCCCTGGGCACAAGCTGAGCCTCCAACCAAAGTGGGAAATGTGAAAAAGTGCACCTCTTCTGGCCCAGTCCAGCCCCACCCCGGCCCAGGACACCTGGCGGCCCCCTCCCGCATCCCGCGGCCCCCCGCCCCGCAAGCTCCTGGCACCTCTGCAGAAACAGCAGGTGCTCCTGGGGCAGGGGGAGCTGCTTGGACCACCCCGGCCTCCCCTCCCTAGGGACACAGCCAAATGAGGGGTCCATCCAGGGCCCCGGGGCGGGCTGGGGTCTGAGACAGGTTCCAGCTACTCTCCTCACTCCCCGCAGCTCCACCGTCTTGGACTCGTTTCTCCCCTGCAAACTGAAGGGCCACGACCGACCGTGCAAGTCCAGTCACCTTCCTGTGCCCTGCCCAAGGTGAGGCCGGCAGCCACCTCCTGTCTGTAAACTGGTTTCCCACGCTCTCTAGCAGAGGGAGGGAGAGTGGCCGCCAGGAGCGGTAGGTTCTGTGTTTCCATTAGATTTCTCATTGTGACTTGAGAAACCCAACGCATTAAACGTTTCATTTTGGATTTTTTTTTTTTAAGTATGCTCCGCACCCAACACGGGGCCTGAACTCACAACCCTGAGGTCAAGAGTCACGTGCTCTTCCCACTGAGCCACGCAGATGCCAGTGGAATTGTTTTTAGTGGGAATAGGAGTGGTACAGGGGTAGGCTGGCCTATCCGTTTCCTATTGAGGTTTTTAAGATGCAAACTGCTGCCCACGCCACACCCACGCCAGCCTGGCTCGTAGGTTTGGAGTGAGGGCTGATCTGGGAACTCTGGAGCGTAGATCAGTGGTTTTCAAACTACTCCTCAGAACCCTGGGGTTCCCCAGAAGTGCCCAGGCCCCAGGGGACAGGCTGAGAGCCCCCTCCTCCACCCTCTGTCTCCCTGCACCTCCCCCACCAGAGACCCTCAAGTCTGTCTACTGGGTACCAGGAACTTCCTCCTCTAACGTCATTTGGGAAAGGTTCCCACTAAAAAAATCTTAGGGGCACCTGGGTGGCTCAGCTGGCTGAGCGTCTGGCTCTTGACTGCGGTTCAGGTCATGATCTCATGGTTTGTGGGTTCAAGTCCCATGTCTGGGCTCTGCCTGGGACTGTCTCTCTCCTGTTCTCTCTGCTCCTCCCCTGCTTATGCTCTCTCAAAATAAAAAAATAAATAATAAATGAATTAATTTTATTTTAAAAAAAAATTTTTTTTTTTAATGTTTATTATTTTATTTTTGGGACAGAGAGAGACAGAGCATGAGCGGGGGAGGGGCAGAGAGAGAGGGAGACACAGAATCGGAAACAGGCTCCAGGCTCCGAGCCATCAGCCCAGAGCCCGACGTGGGGCTCGAACTCACGGACCGCGAGTTCGTGACCTGGCCGAAGTCGGACGCTTAACCGACTGCGCCACCCAGGCGCCCCTAAATGAATTAATTTAAAAACCACTGCACCTGTTATCCCCAGGACCCGCCAGGCTGCTACAATGCTACAGTGATCCCCTACCCCCTACAAATAGGTCTGTTTAGCTGGTGGGAGAAAACCAAAAGGCACAGGAGAATACTGCCATGCATATGGACTGATGCATGGAAGGGGGGGCCAGATTCATTCTGTGTGGCCCCAGAAGACCAGACTCGGGCCAACTGACCAAAGTGCACCTAGAAGTCAAGGGCAGAAATCTAAGCAACGAGGGCTCCTCACTGCATGGGAAGCTGGTCTGACCCTCTAGGCTCCCTGTCTGAAAGCTAAGGCTCTAGAAGTTCCCATTTAGTTTTTACAATCCTTTTTTTTTTTCAATGCTTATTTTTGAGAGAGAAAAAGAAAGAGAACACGTGTGCGTGCAAATAGGGCAGGAGCAGAGACAGAAGGGGGACAGAGAATGCCAAGCAGGCTCTGAGCTGTCAGCACGGAGCCTGACGCGGGGCTCCAACTCACGAGCTGTGAGATCATGACCTGAGCTGAAGTCGAACGCTTAACCGACTGAGCCACCCAGGCGCCCCTACAATCCTTTTTTTTTTTTTTTTTCTTTAAATCCACATGGTCCAAAATTCAAAAGTTACGTATTTGTTTAGAGTGAAAACTCTCTGCCCGGCCCCTGCTTGCCCCTTCCTGGAGGCACCCAGTGACAGTGGCCTGTGTACCCTGCCCAGGCTTCACACAGCCCCAGCACTGGCAACAGTGAACACAAGGAGGGCCCCCCACAGATATCAGTTATGTGGCTGAACGTGTAAGCAAAAGTATTCAGAACTCTCGTCCGTTTACATATAAATGGAGTATTCCCTATGCACGTTTCTACATCTTGCTTTCTTCACTTAATGATCATCTTGACAACTCAGGTAATTACATTTCTAAGGGGAGAATCCCAGCTCAAGTCCGAAGCGTTTCCTGGATACGCTCTGGGGGAGGGGGCCGGAAGCGAGTGACAAGGTGAAAACGGCCCCAAACGGTCCAGCACGCGGCCAACGGTAGTCACAGAGACCCTGCCAGTGACCACAGCAGGCTCCTTCCAACCCACCAAATGCCGCGCGGCCGCCACCTACCCGCGCGTACTGCTCCTTGAGTGGCCCGGACAGCCGCAGGACAGCGCAGACATCAGCTCCGAGCCTACAGGACAGGGAGGTCCAAGCCCAGTTAACCTAGTCTCCGGACGAGGCTGGAAGGGGACGGAAGTCTCCTTCCTTTTTTAAAGTAAGCTCCACACCTAACGTGGGCCTCGAACTCGTGACCCTGACATCCACAGTCACAGGGTCTACGGACTGAGCCAGCCGGGCGCCCCTCTGCGGTTGCGTTTCTGCTACTAGTATCCGTAACTGTCAACGTCTCATCCTCCCTGACCCTAACTGCTCATCTACAAAGCGGAACAGCACTCTCTGTTCGGTCTCCTACAGGATTATTACCAAACTGGAATGGGAGAGTTCTGCTCACAGGCAGAACAAACATTACAATTACACCGTGCACGGCCGCCACCGGCGATGTTCTGGCTCGATGAGGTCACTGCTGGGCCCTTGAACTAGTTTTCCCACGGCCCGGGTGTATCCGTGTGCACGGACTTGGTCATCACAACAGAATTCACTCGCTCCTTCAGTTGTTCGATGTACTCAATCCACCACCCGTTGGGTGCTGTGTCCGGACCCAGGTACGCCGTCCCCGCCCTGACCGTGAGGTGCTGACACTTTCACTCAAACACCGACCCAGTGAGACAGGCGTTCTTAGCTCTGTGCTTCACACGAGGAAACGGAGGCAGAGTGAGACCTGATACACTCAAAACAACGCTGCAAGTAATGAAGCCAATATAGATAAAGTGCAAATACCAGCCAGCATTTACTTCCTGTGCCTTTACTAGACGGCAAGAATTGTTCTAAGCCCTTCACGTGCATTATCTCATGTCATCCTTTCAACCACCCTATCTTTAGCCCCATTTCACAGAGGACAAAACTGAGACACGGAGTGGAGGAGAATGCTGTGCAAGGTCAAGGGGAACACGTGGGGAGTCAGGGTGCGAATTCCAGCAGTCCAACTGCACACCCTGCTCCTGTCCACTGACTGACTCCTGTGCTGGGGACAAGGAGAAAGGCAAGCAGGAAAGGTGGTAGGACCCTTGTGCGGAGCCAGAGGCGACCTCTGCCCCGGGTCCCCTCCCCCACAACCTCGTCGACCCCTGTGGTACACCACCCCCCCAGCAGCAACGCCTGGTCCCCCACCCACCGGCGTGCGCCCACGCTTTGCGATCCTCGCTCTCGTCCAGCACAACTGCTCGACCACGACGTTCAGGGTAAACAGACTCAAGCTGAATCTGAATCCTGGATCTACGGATCCCTTGGTGACCCCCCACCTTTCAGAGCACCCTCAGCTACTAACACCCCAACAGGGAACCTATCAAAGGAATCTTGGGGTTCGACGGGATCGCGCACGGAGGACTCCACCACCCCCGACCACGGAGCGGCCGCCCCTGCAGTTGTCGGGCCGCGGCCGACCCCACCCCAAGCCTAGCGTCCGCGCCCCGCCCCGCAGACACCTGCTCCGCAGCGCCTCGGCCACGAAGTCCTTCCCGGACTTCCTCTTCCCGCTGAACAGCAGCACCAGGCGCGGGGCGCCTGCTTGCGGGGCCATGCCGTCCCCCCCACCCCCGCCGCCCGGCCACCCGGCCACCCGGCCGCCCCGCCGCCCCGCCGTCCTCTCCGCTCCGACGCGAGTACTCCGAGAGCTACTCCTGCGCAGCCGCGGAGAGGCCTGTCCGTGGGCACGTCCACCGCCAAACGCCGGGGGGGGGGGCGTGGCTCTCAGGGCGGCCTTCGCCCGAAAGACGCTCCCCCACAGGGATCACTTGGAACGGCCCGGCCCCGCCCAGAGCCTGACGTCACCTGGACACAACCATTCCCCTTGTAGCGGGGACGTCTCTAAATTTCCCGAGGTGAGCGTCACGTTGCCTACCACCCAACCCTACAAACATTATGGGAAACGATCAAGCGAGATCACGCTGAAGAGGTCTGCGAACCCGCCTCCTTATTTGTGCAACGCAACGCATGTGTTCAAGCTAATCTGTCTGTACCCCGCAGTGAATGTGGGTCCTCCCGGAAGCCACCCGCGGCTGAGGCGCCGGGGGCGTGGCCGTGACGTCACGCGGGGAGGGGCCTGGGCCGGCGCTCGCGTGGCCGGCCGCGCGGGTTTGGAGGCCCCGCCTGCTCTTCCCCAGGGAAGTGCGGGGACCCGCCGCAAAGTGGTGACCCCGATGGGGTAGGCTCTGGGGCTTGGAGGCCAGCCCCGGACGGGATTGCCTAGCTTTATGCGGAGTCCAGTCGGGAGCTGCGAGGGTCTGTCCCCTCCTCGAAGGCCCGCCGCAGTGACAGCCGGTCCCAGAGGAGTAAGCGCAGTGGCCTTCAGCCCGGACCTTGGGCCCGCATCTCTGAGCTCGTCAGAACGGATCCCGGAGCCCATTCCTGCGGGCCACAGAGTCACTCAAGGAGAAGGGGGGAGAGGACGCCGGACCCGCGTGGCAGGAACCGGAAAACACGGCACAGGAGCGATGAAGGAATGGCCATGGGTCAGATGCAAAAAGGACGGTCTCCAGGAAGGTCTTTTTTTTTTTTTTTTTTGAAGCAACTCTGAGATCATGCACTCATCAGTGCACTTAGAAGGCAGCCCCAAGTGGGGTTTTAATCCCAGCTCGGACACTTCTCAGGTCACCCTGGTTCATCACTGGTAACGCCCACCTCACAGGGTTGCCTTGAGAAGGAAATGGGAAAAACACAATGTAATTAAAACCCTTTGTAACTTCTCGAGCGTCATCCAGATGTGGAGTTGTTATTTATGCTGAGCACGGTGTGGTTTTAGAATTCAGCACAGGATCCGATCTCCCAGCCCACCTTCACAGAAAGCTCAGATCCCTCCTCTTCTGTCACTAGAAAGCACTCTGAACTGCCCCCCACTTTCTTTTTCACCTGACTCAGACCTCACTCCTGCCTTTCCTATCCCCGCTGGAATTCCCTACTGATGATCAGAACATCCTAACCTCTTACAGCTTCTCTCCTGCTCCCTGCCTCAACTGTGTCTCACTGTCCCTGGGTGCCCTCTCGCGTAGAGTCTTATCCCCCCTGCCTGCCCCCCCCCCCCCCCCCAGCCCTCAGATCTCAGCATAGTGTCTGTGGCCTCCTTCCTTCCCATATCAGCTTCCTGACCTTCACTCCCATGCCTCTTGGGAAACTCCAGCTCCTACAAGGCTCATAGCCACCGGGCTGGGTGGCCTTTGCCCTCCTCAGTGCTGACAGCCACCAATCCTGGCACCTGTTTCCATTCAGGCAGCTTAGCCACAGGCTCCCGTCACCACTGTCTGTGATCTTCCTGCCTGCTTGGTCTGACCGCTCCGTCCCTTGGCCTCAGACACCAGCTCCCATGGAGCCTTGCCACCCCCCAGAGCCATCCAGCCTGCAAATTTGCACACTCAGCCACCTTGCTCTCCAAGGTCACCTGCTCAGATAGTCCCCAGAGCAGTGCTTCCCTCTCAGGGACACATTAGCCCTTGAGACTCTGTTGTATGACATCGCCTCTTCCCTCCACAACCAAAAAGAACTCACAAGAGTCAGCAGGTGTGAGACGACAGGCGGGGGACGCTGCAGACAATGAGGCAGGAAAGAGGGAGGAACAGGACTGTCTGCAGGGGCACAGACAAGCCGGGAGGGAGTGGCCAGAAGCCTGGTGGGGGAGGGGGGGAGGCTGCGATGAGAAGCTGGGGATGCCAGACACGCTGCCTCACAGGGCTGCCTCACGGGGCTTCCAGAAGATGATGCTTGAGGAAGCGGGTGCTGGCCTTGGACCACAGAGCAGTGGCCCCACGACTCAGGAACACAATTACCCCAGAGGGTCACCCCTCACTAAAAAGGCAGACCACCTGGGGGGCTCAGCCAGTTAGGCGTCTGACCCTTAATTTAGGCTCAGGTCGTGATGTCATGGTTCATGGGATTGAGCCCCACGTCCGGCTCTGTGCTGACAATGTGGAGCCTGCTTGGGATTCCCTCTCTCTCTCTCTCTCTCTCTCTCTCTCTGCACCTCCCTCTGCTCACATTCTCTCACACAAAGTAAGTAAATAACAAAAAAATAAAAATAAAGAGAGGTTTGCTTCACTGACCCAGAAGACGGCTCGGAAGTCAAGTCCAGGCCTATTGGAGGAAGCCCGCTCACGGTGTCACCAAACCCAGAGCAGTTTGAGCCTGCAGGGGACCAGGGCCTACACTCCTGCGGAGCCGAGAGGAGGGAGGGAGGGAGGAGGCGGGCTTTGTCATTGCTCTTACAGCACCGCCTGGAGCAAGGGAGCCCTGATCGGCACCACGGTCCACCCCTGCGAGGCCAGCCTGCCCCATAGATGCCACCGAGGCTCAGTGGTACCACCGGTTACCCTTCCTTCCGCTTCTGGCTCCTCTTCCTGTGGCCGTTGTGCAGCTGACCCAGCGCCGTCCTGCACCAGTGCCTGTGACTGGGGCCTTCTGTGCTCGATGACCGTGGCCTCGGGGGCCGTGCAGCGGGGCAGGTGAGGCAGAGCGTGGGGCAGAAGGAGTGCCAAAGAGGAAGAGAAGAGAGGCAGTCTGAGTCCTTGGGAGCCGAGGGAGAGAAGTCCGTTCGTTCGTTCAATGTCTGTAAATGCCTGAGACGCACCAGGTACCACTAGAGCTGGGACAGTGAGCGAACCAGAGCCTGCTCAAAGAGCATTTGTTCCCTTGAGGGACCGGCAATGATAAAGCAGCTTCAAAATAGAGCGTGAGAAATTTCATCCCCAAACTGGAGAGGGGAACAGACATAAATTAACATCCGCCTGATGCTCTGATAGAAGCTATAAGTGGCTCTAAGTGGCACCATCGCGTGGTTCCCCCTGCCTGAAACACCCTTCCAGCTGTCTTTCTGGGGAGCAGACTCTGAGTTGTACTCCAGCACTTAGCCTGTGACTCCTCCTCCCCGCCTCCCCACCCCTCTGCCTTGGATCCCTGCTTCCTATGCTCCTGACATAGCTCACGCTCACCTCACACTACGCTTACCACTTACTCCCACATCCACCGCCCCCACATAGGTAAGAGTTACTATTTACTGAGCGTTTACTACGTGCCAGACATTTATTTCCTCAATCATGTGACATAAACACTACTATCCCTACTGAAAGATGAGGCAACTTTAAGTGGCGCGATTATTAAATTTTTTCAAGTGTATTTATTTTGAGAGAGAGACAGTGTGAGCAGGGGAGGGGCAGAGAGAGAGGAGAGAGAGAGAGAGAGAGAGAGAGAGAGAGAGAGAGAGAATCCCAAGCAATATCCATGCCTCCAGTGCAGAGCCTGACGTGGGGCTCGAACCCATGAAACCCTGAGATCATGACCTGAGCCGAAACCAAGAGTTGGACGTTTAACCGGCTGAGCCTCCCGGGCGCCCCGAAGTGTCGCAATTATGATGAGGCTCATTATGATTGAGACACTTGCCCAGACATCTATTAAATAGATTACCCCCCGGGATCACTCCGGAGAGAAGGGGCAAAACGCTTCTAAACACACAGGTGGACAGTCAGAGACTTACGACCCGTCCCCTCTGTGACCCGCCTTCCCTAAGTTGCTAAGTGCTCAGTAAGGGTGAACCCAGAGGAAGGACAAGGCACCGGCCAGCTCTGAGTTTGTAAGTTCTCCGGCTTTAAGAAACGCCACACGCTGACATCCCTGGAGGTGGGAGGCGTCGAACCTCTCACTGGACAGTGCGCCCTCCCAAAAGACCAACCCAAAAGACCAACGGAAAGTTGGATTCCCCTGCTCAGTCCTCGGTCTCTGAATTATCTCCGTCGCTATGAGGCAAGCGCGTGACCTTCGCTCTTATAGCTGCAGCGTTCAGAGAGCACGTAGCAGAGTCTGTCGGCACCTCCAACTCCAGCTCCCGGCTGATCTCACCCAGAATGCCGGGCAAAGCAGGGATCCTCCGATGTTCAAAAGAAACAAGCTCTAAAAAGTCAGCTAGTCTGCCCGTGGATGGTAGCCACGGCTCAATCTGGAATACGACGCAAGAACAAACAGGATTTTTGCTTAAGCAAGCCCTATACCCGTAGGGGGGGCTTGACCTCATGAGCCAGAGACCAGGAGTCGCGGGCTCCACCGACCCAGCCGGGCGCCCTTAAACAAAGCTTTTTTTTTTTTTTTAAATAAAGATTCAGGATTTAGAAAAATCTTTTTGTTCTGCGAGATTATCATGTACTGAATGCCAGCTTTGGAGCTGGGGACTGGCCCCACTTCAGCCGTTGAAGAGCGATGTGTTGATTTCATTCATGTCACCGTTTTTCACTATCTTCGACACAGACGCTGGTATTTACTCTCCAAATGAGATGGACAGACTCGGCTCCAAACCAGGAGCTAGAAGTGGCCGAGCTGGGTCTGCGTGGCTCCAAAGCCAGCGGTTCCGGCAGCCAGGGGGGCCTCCGGGACCCTCCCCCCCTAGCCCCGCCTCGGCCTGCAGTGTAGGTCCTCGCCTGTGTCCCTCCCCAGGCTGCCAGAAGGCAGGTCTGGTGGCGCCAGCCGGGCCAGGCCTGGGGAAGCGCTGCATGGGCCACAATAAATAAATGAATGAGCAAATGGATGGCTCTTTGGGGGAGAGTCTGGAGGCCAGGCCTTTGCTCCGGAGGCTCCGAGGGCGTTTGCAGGCACCCTCAAGGCCGAGCCTCGGAACCCCACACCCCGTCGTTCCGGTCCCGGGGCGGCTCCCCCCCCCAGCCTCCGCCCTGCTGCAGTCCTCCACAGGCAGCCTCCTACAGCACCAGCACGAGCCACCCACGGGTGACTTCAAAGCTCAAGGGCAGAGGGAGGAAGAACCGGTTCCCCCAGACCTCGCCTTACAAGCTTGAGGAGCGGAGGGGGGGCGAGGGGGGGGGAAACAGGGGACTCTTAGGGGTTGACAGCCAAGGGCTCCAGCCCCAACCCGCCCCTAGCAAGCTTCATGACCCCAGACAAGTTATTTCTCTTTCTGGGCCTCGCTTCTCACTCTGAACCAGAGGCTGGCTTCATGCCTGTGAAGGGCCCCTCCGGAGCCAGCCTCCTCCTGCCCACAAGCTGGGGCGCATAAGGGGCCGCGGTGGCCAGAGAGGAAGTGCCACAGGGCCAGGTACCCACGTGGCTGGGTGGGAGCTCGGGCTTCCCGGCCTGGGGCCTCCTGGGGAAGGTGGACAGCGCCCGCGGATGGTCTTGGTCGCTGTCCAGCTGTGACAGGACCATAGGCAAGCCACCTCCTCTCTGTCTCTCTCTCTCTCTCTCTCTTACTTGTCTGTAAGAGGGTACTGACGGTCTTACCCTCTCTAACGTCTGCTTGTCCGTGAGATGGGAGAGCCGAAAAGTCTGTGGCCCAGGCGGGTAAGGGGTGGCCGGTCTCCGGGCAGGATGACCGAGGCCCGAGGCCACGTTCCGGATGAGCCAGCGTGGCGGGTCTGTTTGGTCTGTGGGTGACTGACGTTCCAAAGGGGGCTAACCCTTCCTCTCCACGGTGCACGGCTTAAGTTTCTGCCTTCCCTGCCCCAGCCTGGCAACCTGTCCCTCTGACCCTCAGCAGACAGGTCACTCCCCTTGCGGGCCACTCCCCCCACCCTTCAGGCTCAGTAAGGTTAAGAGTCTGACGCTGGTTGGAACTTCTCCAAGGGGGCCCTGACTTGGGGGGATGGGGAGAGGGGACGCACAGTGGGGGAGCAGTGAGGGACCTGCTGGGAGGCTGGCTGCCCCCCCATATCTGGCAAAGTCAAGCCCAGCTGCCTTCCCCTCTCCACCCCACTCCCCCCCCCACAAGACCAGCCCCGCCCCTCCTCCTCTGCCAGCACTGCGGGGGCGGGGAGGATGGGGGGGGGGGACTGCTCAACCACCTGTGCCAGGGCTGGGAAACCCAGCATGTCCTCGACCGCCCGCTTTCCCCTGGCCTTGTCCCATCCAGGCCTGGGCCACTCAAACTCGCTACTCCAGCCACGTTGCCTCTCTCCCAGGCTGTTGGCTGACACCTTGAAACTACCCCGATGTCACATCCTGGCCACCCGCTGCACAGCGCCCAGGCCTACCGGCCCTGGTACAGGCGCCCAGCCTCCACTGCCCGTGGCAAAGCCCCTCCTTAGACTTGCAGGTGGGCCTGTGGGAGAACGGTGAGCATGAACTTAACCGTCTGGCCCCAAGGCTGTTCCCTCTCCCCGGGCCTCACCTCTGCCCTCATGGCAAACCCTACTGTCCTTCAAAGTCCAGGTCAGAGGCCAGCCTTCCCTCCTCTTCACGCCCTGCTGACTCCTCCCTGGCAGCGTGAAGAGAGAATTCCGCCTGTTAAATCCATCCAGCTGCTGGCAGGGGCGGGGGAGGGGGGGGTGCGGGCAGCACTGGGGTCTGCACAGCACGCGGCAGAGTGAGACGCAAGCTGGCACCCCTCCCCCACCCCCGCCAGCTCCTGCCAGGCGGTTTGGGAAGATGCTCTCGGTGTCCACTGTACTGATGGGGAAGCTCACCCTGAAAGCAAGGGGGCGCCCGGCCTGAGGCCCGCAGGTGGGAGCCGGCGGGGACCCGAGACTGCTTTCCCCCGTCTTAGCTTGCTCAGACCAAAGGTCTGGTTAGAGGAGACCTGGGCGGGGCCTCCATCGGGCCCAGAATGAAGAGGAGGGGCTGAGCGGGGCGGGGCCTCTTCTGGAAGCTGAGGCCGGAAGCTGCCCAGCAGGCAGGTATCTCAGCGGTAAAATGGGAGGGGAGGGGGCTGCTGTCATCGGGGTTCAGGGCTAGGCAGCCCGGCGCCACCCTGCAGCTCCCCTACCAGCCCCCCGTAAGCACGTGCAGGTGAGGGCCCGGGCACCCCTGCATCAGGGTGGCCCCGGGAGGTCCCTCAGGCAACAGCTGGCCTGGCAGAGGCGGCTGGGAGAGCGTCTTGGGAGGAACACACACCCCTGACCTTCAAGGAGCTTCTGGGGGGCGGGGGGTGCCGGCCCCAAGCTCACCCAGGACCACATCTCTGCCTCCAGGATGGGTGATGGGAAGCAGTAGGGAGAGGAGGCAGGGGGACCCCAGGGGCGGTAAGGGCTGGCAGGGGCACCAGTGAGGGAAGGCAGGGCTGAGGGCAGCTGGGAAAGGGCAGTGGAGGAGCCTGGGCAGGGATGAGGGGCAGGGATGGCGGACTGGGGGACAGATGAGAAGTGAATTTGGGGACCGGCCAAAAGAAGCAGGAGGCCCAAGGGGGCGCCCCTGACTCATGTGATTCTCCCAAGTTGCCCCTTGCCCCTGGGGCTGAGCTTTAGCTGGGGGGAGAGGGGTGGAAGGTCTCAGAGGAAAGGGCAGAAAGGTCCAGAGCTTAAACTGGAGGGGTCCAGACCAGACCCTGGGGGGCCACGCAGAGCTGGAGGCAGATGCCAGTGGGTTCGCTCCCAGGTTCCCCCACCCCTGTGGGTACCGGCCAGAGCTGCTGTGGGTACACGAGGGTGACGGAGAGAGGGGCCTCGTGTCCTGTGATGGGGGTGAGGATCACCTACCTAGGCCAGCCCGGACACAGGGTGGCCACCGGGCAGTGGCCCTGGTGTCCTGACCGTCCCCAACAGACCCCTGGGGCTCCTGGCTCTCTCTTTCTCTCGGATACAGGGGACACAGCGGCTTCGGAGACCTCAGACCCAGCTCAGCGCTCCTACTCCCTGAGGGGCTAAGAGGGGCAGGGGGCTTGGGGACCCTTCCCAGCCTCCCCCAGACTTTGTGACGCTTTTCAGACCCTGAAAAGCCCCAAGCACCCACAACCTCTGGGAACCCAGGGAGGCCAGGCTGTGCCCCCTCCCCTGAAGCCAGGCCCCTCCCCGGATGAGGAATCTGGCCTCCCTTCTAGCCTGAACCCCTGCCCTGGAGACTCAAGCTGACCAGTCAGCTGTTCACACAGCATAAATTCTGAGCACCTGCAAGCGGTGAGAAAGGTGAACAGGATAAAAAGGCATCCTCAAGAGGGGACGACAGTCTACGGAGGGGACAAGGGTCCGTGGAGGGGATGAGGGCCCACGGAGGCGGCGAGGGTCCATGGAGGGGACGACAGTCTGCAGAGGGGATGAGGGTCCATGGAGGAGGCGAGGGTCCGTAGAGGGGACGACAGTCCATGGAGGAGACAAGGGTCCAGAGGGGATGACAGTCTGTGGAGGGGACAGTCCGTGGAGGGGCGAGGGTCCATGGAGGAGACGACAGTCCACAGAGGGGACAAGGGTCCAGAGGGGACAACAGTCTGGAGGGGACAGTCCGTGGAGAGGACGAGGGTCCAGAGGGGACGAGGGTCCACAGAGGGGACGACAGTCCGCGGAGGGGACAAGGGTCCATGGAGGGGACGAGGTTCTATGGAGGGGACAGTCCATGGAGGGGACGAGCGTCCATGGAGGGGGCAACAGTCCGCGGAGGGGACGAGGGTCCAGAGGGGATGACGGTCCGCAGAGGGGACGAGGGTCTGTGGAGGGGATGAGGGTCCACAGAGGGGGCGAGGATCCATGGAGGGGATAACAGTCTGCAGAGGGGATGAGGGTCAATGGATGGGCAAGGGTCCATGGAGGGGACGACAGTCCATGGAGGGGACGACAGTCCACGGAGGGGACAAGGGTCCAGGGGACAACAGTCTGTGGAAGGGACAATCCGTGGAGGGGACGAGGGTCCATGGAGGGGACAACAGTCTGTGGAGGGGACAGTCCGTGGAGGGGACGAGGGTCCATGGAGGGGACGACAGTCAGTGGAGGGGACAAGGGTCCAGAGGGGACAACAGTCTGGAGGGGACAGTCCATGGAGGGGATGACAGTCTGTGGAGGGGACAGTCCATGGAGGGGACGAGGGAATGGAGGGGACAACAGTCTGTGGAGGGGACAGTCCGTGGAGGGGACGAGGGTCCAGAGAGGATGAGGGTCCACGGAGGGGACGACAGCCTGTGGAGGGGACAAGGGTCCAGAGGGGACAACAGTCTGGAGGGGACAGACCGTGGAGGGGACGAGGGTCCAGAGGGGATGAGGGTCCACGGAGGGGACAGCAGTCCACGGAGGGGACAAGGGTCCAGAGGGGACAACAGTCTGGAGGGGACAGTCCGTGGAGGGGATGAGGGTCCATGGAGGGGACGACAGACCGTGGAGGGGACAAGGGTCCACGGAGGGGACGACAGTCTGCAGAGGGGATGAGGGTCCATGGAGGGGGCGAGGGTCCATGGAGGGGACAACAGTCCACGGAGGGGGCAAGGGTCCAGAGGGGACGACAGTCTGTGGAGGTGACAGTCCACGGAGGCGACGAGGGTCCACGGGGGGGGGGGGTGAGGGTCCATGGAGGGGACGACAGTCCACAGAGGGGGCGCCTCCTCACACATACCCTGTGCTCCTGGTTCAGCCCCCAGCCAGAGGCCCGCAGGAGCCCGTTGGCTCACAGCCCTCCGACAGCCAGCGGTCCCTCCTGAGCCCCCGCCGCCCACCACAGCCCCTTCTGGAGCCGGCGGGCGCTCTCCCCTTCCTGAAGTCACACTGCGCCAATCCGTCCCTACACTCGCACGGGATGTGCAGGCCGGTCGAGGAGCCCGGTCAGGAAGGACTTCCGGGCAGTAAGTGGCCCAGCGGACTCTGGGTCTTGGGTGAGCGCAGGCCCTCACCTCACCTGGCCGGGTGGGTCTGGGTCTGGGGCCCTAATCGGTGCGGGAGGCGAGGTCGGCGGCAAACGTGGAGCTGGGGCGCCACCTAGTGGCTTCCCACCTCCCCAGCCCAGAGCCCAGTGGGGGTCCTCTGCCCCCTCCTCACACCCTCTGGCGGGCGACAGCTTTTGAGTGCCAAATACAGAACAGGCATTTTGCTTACATCGCTTTATGTAATCTCTCCCCAGCCCCCCAGTCCCTTTGTTTGAGGATCAGAAACCCAAGGCTCCCAGAAATTAACCTGCCGAGATCTCTGGGCCGGGACAGGGGCCCAAGGCTCACCCTTGGGAACCCATGGCCCTCGGCAGCTATGAGCTCCAGCCCTGAGGGCCGGAGGCGGGTGGGGAGGATGAGGTGGGGACAAGGTGGGTGTGGGGTCCCCTGTGCTTACACGCCAGCCCAGTGACGGAGCCCCCAGCCGACAGCACAGCCCCAACAGCGTTTCCTGGGGCTGAGTGTTCAGTTCCCATGAGGTGGGGCCGGGGAAGAGGCAGAAGGAGACTTCAGTCCCTGGGGGCTGCAGCTTCCAAATGTAACAAAACCCCAGGGAAAGCCCTCCATCCCAGGGGGCACAGGCCAGTGTGTGCAGCCAAGGGGCCCCTCTGGGGGCACATGCACAGACGCTCTCTGGCTGCAGAATCCGATTCCTGTCCCCCCATGCCCCCCCCCCCGCCCACTGGCCCCCAAGCGTTTGCATATATTTGCATAAACAGCAAGACAGGTCCAGCTAAAGCCTTTTCTTGGCAACAGTGGCATCAGTGCAAGGCTGGGTGACTCTCCTAGGGAGCCGGAGAAGATGACAGTTCAACGGTCCCCGGGGTCAGGGGACCCCGGGCCTCAGCCCCTCCCCGGGCTCCGGAAGTGTCTGTCCTTCTTCCCTGACCTGTGGGGAGACCAGGTGGGGGCAGGAAGAGGCCTTCAGGACCATGCCGCATGGTGAGAAGAGGCTCCTGTAGCAGCGGGGACCTGTTCCCCCTAAGGCAGGGGGGGACGGACCCACCCTCCCAGTGTGAGGTCCCCGGCCAATGAGGCAGGAAGCCTCCTCGGCACTGCAGGTACACGCTGGACGCAAGTACTCCGGAGGAAAGGTCCCCCCAGCCCGAGGGGGCTCCCGGGACCATCGTGGGGCGAGCACAGGCGGCCTCCTGACCTCAAGGGAAGACCGGAGCGCATCTGGATGCTGCTCGAAGAGGAGCCCGCCGTGGATTACAAGTGGCTCAAACTCAAGACTGGGACTCAGGGCCTGTGCTCCCTCACCCCAACCCCGCGTCCCCCGCCCACAGCTGCCCACCTCTTCTTCAGTGCTTTGTCTCCAAAGAAGTGGCTGAAGATGAAGCCCTCAAAGTCATCCACCTCATCGTCGTCACCCGTCTGTCTCACCGCCACCTCCTCCAGGCTGTCCTCCAAGGCATCCACAAAGTCCCGGAAGCGGAGGCGGTCATGGCGGAAGATGCCATCCTCCCCAAAGTAAGCGGGCGAGAGCGGCAGCTCCTGGGTCAGCTGCCCGGCCCAGGGCAGCCGCGCCAGGTAAGTGGTCAGCAGAGAGGCCAGCTCCTGTCGCCGCACCGGGGCCAGCTCTGCCCCGAAGGCCAGGCCCTCCTGCCGGGCACACTCGCGCACGCCTGAGCAGCCCTGTGGGGCCCGGTACTTGCGCCTCAACAGCTCGGCCCACGGTGCCGGTGCCGGGCGGCCTCGCCCGTCGCTAGCGCCCTCCTCCCGCCGAGGGTGCTGCTGCCCCCCGGGGGGGTGAGGGCTCCCACTCCTCCCAGGGGGCTCCTCGGGGCCCTGCCGCCTGGCGTCCTTCCTGCTGCCCCACTCCGCCCCCTGCGGCTTGCCCTCCCCCCAGCCCTCTGCCATCTCCCGGCCCTCACCCCCCCAGTTCTTTCTCTCCCGACCAGACCCCTCCTTCTTGTGCCTCCGGGGCTCAGCGCTCCGGTCCCCCTGCCCACCCCGCCGCTTCTCCTTTCCACTCCACTCCCTGGGACTCTGGAAGCGGGGCTCCCGGTGCCCGGCCTCTGAGGCGTTGGCACCGACCCCGGGGTGCTGGCCCCACTTCTCCAGGCCCTGCAGCTTCTGGGCCAGTCTGCGGCCCAGCTCGGCCAGGTCCCCTCGGCCCTCACCGCTCAAGCTCTGCTCCAGGTCCTGCCGCACCGCCCCCAGCAGCTGCCGCTGCCTCTCCAACTCGCGCCTTAGTGCCTGGGCCTCCGCCTCCAGCCGTTCCTGCTGCTCAGGGAGGCCAGGGTCCGGCTCCCACTCCCCGGAGACCCCGCCGCCCAGAGAGCCTCCGCTCCAGGGGACGCACACCCCGTCTGGGCCCCGCACGCAGCCGGCCCGCAGCCGCTGCAGCTCGGACTCCAGGGTGCGCTGGGCGGCCTCGCCCCGCCGCAGGGCCCCCCGCAGCCGCGCGTTCTCCTCTTCCAGCTCTCGGGGCTGGCGCACCAGGCTCTGAAGCTCCTCCTTCTGGGCCTGTGGTGGAGGGTGCCACAGGAGGGTCAGGACGGGCCCGGGGCCTCCCGCCCCGCTTCCGCCCATGGGAGTCGGCAGGACGCGGCCTAGGACGCTCAGAGAGTTTGGTTCTCAACCTCCTCGCCGTCCACAACCTGCACCGAGCCCGTGACCCCAAATTCCGTCACAGACCTCAGCTTCCACGTCCTCCTATAAGGACACACTTCGACCCGCCTGAGATTGACCAGACGCGGCTCTCGCGGCCCTTTCTGCCTCCCACACCCAGAAGAGACATTATTAATTGAGCCTCGGCAGTTCTTCGCATCCCTGTTCACACGGGGCCCCGGGCAGACTGCACCCATCAGTCAGGGTGGCCTCAGGCAGCGGGGGCGCCGGCGGGGACGCCGGCCGGGACGCCAGCCGGGCCTGGGCCGTGGCCGCAGGGCGTGAGCAGAGAACCAGGAAGAAAGCCGCCTAACTCCAGCGGACAGAGGAGATGGTGGCGGGAGGCGAGCAGAGGCAACTTGTAGGACACACACCCCTCCCACCCCTCCCCTCACCCCTGCGTGTGCCCACCTGGAGCTGGGCCTGAAGCAGCCGAATGTCCTGGTTCTCCTTGGCCAGCTTGTCCAGCAAGAGGGCCATGCTCTGCAGGCTGGGCACCCTGTCGGGGGGTGCTGAGGCCTGCAACGGCTGCCCCAGTCCATCCTGAGGGCACAGGAGCCAGTGACCCCTCCCGCCCCGCAGCCAGGCCGCCCCGAGTCTCCCGGACGGTCCCCGCGCCCCCGACGCCATCCAGCACCTCCGCATCCGAGCCGGCGTCTGGGAAGGCCTGCGGCTGTGCTTCCTCCGTGGGCCCTGTGGGAAACCAAAGTCCCAAAACTGGCCCGCTCCCTCACCCCTGCACACACACGGTCACCCGCCTGCCCTGGGCCTACCCTACGGCTGAGAAGTCCAGCAGGAGAGGGTCGAGGGTCGCCCTGAACAGCTGAGAAGGTCAGTGACTGAGCAATGAATGCACAGCCCAGGGGCCCTACTTCTGACTCGGGGAACCGCCAGTGGCCTCCCTGAGGCCGGGCAGGGACGAGCCAGGGCCCCGCCCCACTCACCGCTGTCAAACTCCGAGAGGCCGCCTGAGGATGGAGACAGAGGGGCTCGGTGAGGCCAGAGTGGAGGAGAGGGGCAGGAGGGGTGGCGGAGACAGGGAGCAGGCCGCGGCAGGGAGGTGGCGCTCACCGCAGAAGAGCAGGATTCCCAGGCCCAGCAGAACCAGGGCCCCAAGGAGACACATGTTGGGGGAGAGGCCCGGCTCCCCGCCCGCGCCCTCGCCGCGGGCCTGGCCCTCCACGCCCAGGGCCGCCACGGGCCGGGGGGTGCTGGGCTCCCGGCCCCGCCGCCTCCGCAGCCCCTCCGCCTCCACGTCTGCGTCTGTGTCGTCCTCGCTGCCGGAGCGGCGGGCCTCCTCCACGGGCCAGGCTAGAGAAGCAGTGAGGCGACCGCAGAGAGACACATAGTCAGGGACCCTGCCCCCGTCCACCTGGGCGGTCTTCAGATGCCCGGCCTATGGGGGGGGGGGGAGGGGCGGTCCTTCTATCTGCAAACTCAGGGAGCAGCTCTTCCCTAAAAGCACCCCCCCCTCCACACGTGCCCCCCACCCAGCTCCCTCGGCCGCTCCTGTGCCCACCGGGCGCTGCCTCTCAGTCCGTCCTGGCTCTTCCCGGTCCTAAAGGCGAGGGTCCCGCGGGGCCCGGCCATCTCCCCGCACAGTCACCCACACCACTGACTTTCCTCCGGAGCAGACGAGCCCCCAGTCCATAGATCCTGACCTGGCCTGTCCAGAGCCCCGGGCCTGATGACCATCTGCCAGCCACCCGACCTGAGTGTCACCTGGGGACCAAGCTCTCAGTACCCCGCCCTCCACACCGGTGCCCCCCCCCCCCCACCCCTGTTCAGAAAACGACCCCACTGCTACCACCTGGCCACCTGAGCCCTCCGCCCGGGCCCTCCCCCCACACCCCTGCCTCGTGTCTGCCTACCCTCTCTTCGGCAGCTTTGCGCGAGCACCTCGCTCGTGCCCTAAACGGCCCAGGTCTTGCCCTCTCCCTCCACCCCGTCCTTCAGCAAAGAAGGACTCGCCCACTCCTTGGCCACAGCCTTGGCCAAAGGCTCCTCAGCACGGGACAGGCGCCCCCGTGCCTCTGCTGACGACCAACAGCCTGCTCCTTCTCAAGATGCCCTCCAACCTGAACCTTCCCCAGACCACTCCCGCCCCTCTATCCCTTCCCTCAACTGTCCCCTGGCTGAACCGCACTCCCCTCCCCTCCCCTCCTCTCCCCTCCCCCCTCCTTTCCCCACGCTCTTGGTCTGACTTGCATTTGGTTCAGACGAGTCTGCCTCTCACACGGGCCACGCACCGCCCACCCCCCCCTCCCCTCCTGGGCACAGAACTGACACGTGAAAGAGGCTCAGGGAACAAGAGTTGAATCTAGAAGCGAGAAAAGAAGGGGCCTCATGGCACAAGGGAAAGAGTCAGGCAGACCCAGGCCCTGCCGCTTACCAGCTATGTGACCTCGGTCAAGTCACTTGACCTCCCCGAGTCCTCGGGGGTAGTGGTGAGGTTTCACTGACACAGGGCAAGGCGAGCACTATGCTGCTAAGTGCCGGGGCCTGGACCAGAACCGTGCTCAGCGGCAAACGCCCTGCCCCCCATTCCTTCCAGAAGGAGAGGAAACACGGAGACCAAAAGGCTCTCACCTGCGTTGGGAGATGAGGGCAGGCTCTGTGGGGGGCTGTGACCCTCCAGGTCCTGCGTGTCTCGTGTGTCTTCTGGGCCTGCCACCACAGGGGCCTCCTCCAAGTCTCTCTGGACCACCATGTCTCCCAGGCCGGGGGGCTTCGTGGCACAACCGTCACCTTCCAGGACACCCTGAGCAGACACCGCCACGAGTGGCTCCAGGCCTCCCCCCTCTCCAGTTGCCCTCCCCAACCCGGTGAAGGTCCTCACCTTGGCCTCGGTCTTCTCTGGCAGAACGGGACCGCACTGGGGACTTTCAGTCTGGAAGGGGGTCTCTGCAGCGGACGAAAAGGCCCAGGAAACATACCACTGTCCCCCAGATGAACTTCCCACACAGCCCTCTGGCTCCCACAGGCCCGACCAGATTAGAAGGGGCAGGAGACCCCAGAGCGTAGAGGAAGGCGGCTGCACCCGCCCTCAGGAGGGCCTGTTACCTTCTCCATTCACGGCCCCAGCTAGTTCATCAGCAGCTGCCTCGAAGTGGCTCCGAGGGGCCTGGGGAGCTTTCCCGGGTTCTGGGTCCATCCTGGATTCTGGGCCCAAGGTCTCCACGGGCAGGCCCTGGGGGAGGGGGTGCTCCAATCCAGGAGCACGGGTACTCTGCTGGGGTCCCTGGGGCCAGCTGCACGGCCCGGGGACCCCCACCCACATCTCACAAAAACCTACACGTGCCATAGTGAGCTAACGCGAGGTGGGGGAGGGCGGCAGGCGGCAGCTCCTCTCCCTGACCTCGCTTGACCTCCCCTCCCCGCCCTGCCCTGCCACCGTGAGGGACTTCCAGAGGCAGCTGCTGGCCAATGGAAAAGTGCGGCTGGGCCAAGACACCCCATCACCTAGGAACCTGGTGCCCCCCACCCTCCCAAAGAAGCCAGCCAAAGCCGGGGTCTCCCACCTCCCCACAAATGGAAGCTGCTGACTGGCTGGGAGGTGGGCGGCCGGCAAGAGAACACAGCCCCCTGGCCACTTAAAGGTCACGATCATGTTCTCCCCATGGGTTTCCCTGTGGCGTCCGCTCGACAGGTCGCCCACTTTACTCGCACCTTCCAGCCTTTGCTGGCCTCTTCCACTGCCCCACACGCAGCTGCTGGCAGCCGACAGCTTGGCCCGCCCCCTCCCCCCCAGCTCTGCCCTCCCTGCACACCCCTGCCCAGCAGGCCTGCCACCGGCTCACCCAAGCAGGGCTTCTGCAAGCCCCCCAAGGATCGTTGTGCGCCTCGGTCCGTTTCTGTGCGGTTTTCAAACCACTTGTTTCACCACGGCCACCCCTCTAAGCCAGGAGTCACAACCCCCTCTTAGAGCGGGGGACAGAGAGGAAGGCCCCGCAGTCGTTCTGGGCCGGGGCTCTGGCCCCAGGCCTTGTGTCCTGCCCTCGCTCCCACCCTCACACCCCTCCCCCTGGCGGTCCTAACACTCCAAGTCACGGGGCCCGGGGCCCTTGACGAGCTTTCTCCGGCCCCCTCCCCCTTCTTGGTGGCTTTGGGGGCACAGGAGCTCACTGGCTTCCTGCCCCCACTGCCAGCCGCGCTGCCCGACCTTCAAAACACTCCCTCGTTCACCCCACCCACAGGCAGTAACTGTCCCGAGGCCCTCGAACTCACAGCCCTTCTGTGACTCCCCCACCCAGGAGGAGGCCTTCGTGCCTGGGCCGGGCCCATGAGGCCTCGGCGGGGTTTCTCAGGCTCTGCCCCACTCTGCTCCAACACTAACACATGTGCCCGCCTCACCCCGTCACCTCCTCGGTCTCCCCCCAGATGGCTTTCCTGGCGTTGCCTCAGGTCCCCTACTCTCAGCAGCTGACGCTGCTGGGGCCCGAGCCAATCCTCACACCTGACTCCTGGGGCCTGCTCCCCTTCCTCCTGCCCCTGGAGCTCCTCTCGGCCGCCAGCACGAGGTGACACAGGTGCCCAGCAGAACCGAGCAAGGGGACAGACCCAAAAAGCAACCCAGCCCCGCAGGAACTTCTCTCCCACAGGGTTCCCAGGCCTGCGTCCTACCTCTGAGCCGGCAAGCACCCAGCTGTTGTCAGAGTCTGGGCAGGAAGCCATGGTTGCTGGGGTCCCCGAGGGGGCTGTGGCTGCCACCTGCGGAGAAAAGTGCTCTTAAGGACCCCGGTTCCCTTCAGCAAAGGCAGGATGCAGAGAGCAGCCTTGGCTGGGTTCCCGGGGCTGAGCAGTGGCTTCCAGAACCAACCCTTCGAGCCCTGACACTTGAACTTTCCCGGGCAGTATCGGCTCTTGCAGATCAACACCTGTCAGCACACACAGAGAAGTTCACCTGTGGTCCCTGGGAGACTGAACTGACTTTGAAAGGTCAAAGCACGCAGCTGGAGAGGATCTGGGGGTATCCAGGCCAGCGCCCCCAGGTTAGAGCCAGGGGAAATGGAGGCGTCAAGGCTGCTAACCTGCCCGGGGTGAACAGCTAATGGGAGGAGGGAAGAGAACAACCATCCAGGCTCCCCCACAATCACCCCCCAAGCCCCTCACCGGGGCTCAGAAGCTGAGACTGGATGGCCTCCTTCCCACTGAAGTGTCCTGCCCACCATAAATCCTTCCTACAGGCTGGTAAGGGGTTCTCAATGCTGGCTGCACACCGGGGCCGCCCGAGATTCTGATTCAACTGATTTCGGGTCAGACCCAGGCATGGGTCTTGGGGGTTTTTTGTTGTTGTTGTTTATTTGTTTTTTTAATTTTTCTCTTTAATGTTTATTTATTTTTGAGAGAGAGAGAGAGAGAGACAGAGTGAGAGTGTCAGACGGGCAGAGAGAGGGAGGTACAGAATTCGAAGCAGGCTCCAGGCTCTGAGCTGTCAACACAGAGCCCAACTTGGGGCTCGAACTCACGGACGGTGAGATCATGACCCGAGCCGAAGTCGGACGGCTCCACTGACTGAGCCCCCAGGCGTGCCTCCCCCCCACCCCCGCCAGGCATGGGTCTTCTTGGAAACCTCCCAGAAGGCTCTCTCCTGTGCAGTCCGGCCTGAGAACACCTGACATGGCCCAGACGCGTCTCAGCACACCCTTCGTAAACCTCCTCATCACGCTGACTCTCCATTCTAAGTTCTGTTTCCTTTCTATGTAATCTGCACAGTGTCATCCCATGGAACTCAAGGCAACTGGGAAAAGGGTTTAAAGACAGCCATCGTTTGTCAAGACCTTACGGTTTGCAAAGTGCAGACGAAAATCAGGGCTGCGGCCCTGCGCCCTGCTACTCGCCTCTGACTCGGCAGGTGGGGGTGGGAAGTCACGCCAGCTTCTGAAGCCTGACACAAAGTGGGGTAAGGAGCGGGAGACCTGTCCTGTCACTCCAGCCAAGACTGTCCCCTGAGTCTGGGCAGCTGTGACGGGGACCTGGCACAAGGCAGGAGGATAAGATGAGCTGACCCCCGCCCCCCCAAGTCTTGGGCTGTGGTCCTTCAGAGGAGGACACATGACCACTCACAGAAGGGCCAAACGGGGGGGGGGGGGGGGTGGGCACAGGAGCAGGGCTCTGTAAGGAAACGCTAGGAAGGGAAGTGAGGCTTGGGAAGAAACGCTTAGGGACCCCCGCGCGGCCCCCATCTATTTAAGCTGGTGCCAAGTCCTGCGCGGGGTCCTGATACTCCTGTGGCCTTTCAAGACCCACGCCCGGGACAGACAGCTGACGGTGTCTACCCCAAGGCCTGTGCCTCCTAGATACGCACAGCCGACCCACAGGCAGACGGAGAATGGCTGCAAGGACCCCCACACCACATCCAACGGGACCCCCTGGCCAGCTTCTGAAGGCATCCACACAGCCAGCCCTGTTAGGCCTGCCGGCCACTCTCGGGCCTTCCGCCGCCTTCTGTCACCATCTCCCCATTCCCAGTTGCTGCGCGTGACTGTTAACAGGTGGTGGCAGGAAGGAAGTGGCAGCAGCTTGGGCTGAAGTCTCTGTTTCTCCCTGGCTGTGTACAGCCTGCTCGGGTCCTCCAGAACCAGGAACCATGGCAACCGGGGTGATGGCAGACTCACTGTCTCCATGGAAACCAGCCCCGGCATTTGGGTCAACAAAGACAAATACTTCTGAGCCCCAAACAGGAGACAGTCTGGAAGCCCTGCACCCAGAGTTCCAAACTCTGCAACTGCTCTGTCCGTAGAGTGCATCCAAGATTCCAAAAGATGGCCCCGTTCTCCTCAGCCCGCATCGCTTTACCTTTTTAGGAAGTTCCCTTCTCGGTCCAACCTACATCGCTCCCCGTGGGGTTTCAGATCTCGTTCCGGTCTACCTCTCCACCTCCACCCCTCCTCACAAAAACGGACCTTGAGGCTTGTCAGACACTCTGCTGTTCCTAGAGGACAGCTAAAGGGGGAGCTCTCCCCCCTGCACAAGCTGGCGAGTCTGGCCCAACTCAAGCCCTGTAGGGGTGGCTGCCCCAAACCTCGGAAGCAAAGGACCCCCGCGCCACCAGAGCATGCCCGGGGCGCCGGAGCAAGTGCCGGTCCGGGACACGGCCGTCCCGGACGCCGCCTCTCCAGGCCCAGCAGGGACCGGCAGCTCCCGGGTCCCCGGGGCAGCCCACGCCCCTCCCGTGTGATGGGGTCCGCGCGACCCCTGCCCCGCCGGGGCCTCACCTGACCCAGCAGTACCCGCAGTCCTCACCCGACTTGTTGCGGCCTCCCCGGGTTTCCAGCCCAGGAGAGGAGGGGCCCACGTGACCGGGACTGGCCAATGAAGAACCAGTGTCCCGGAGAGGGCGGAAACTTTGGGCCAATCAGCGCTGGAATCGAGAGCCGGAGGAGGGGAGGGGGACCTGCCGGGCCCCCGGCCCCGGGCTCTCCTCCCACGGTGGGCTGAACTTCCCGCAAGCTGGGTTTTCGGTGACCTCGCCTACTTTCCCAGTGTAGAAACAGTTGCTAGGGGGAAGACCCAAAACTGAAAGCAAAGGGTGGTACCTCCCGAGACCGGAGGGGCCAGGTCGACCCCAGGACAGACAGGGACAGCTGCAGGATGGGGGAAGGGAGATGGCATCCCGTGGGTTGGAAATAACCCTCCCACCGCTCTCCTCGCCCTGGGCCAGTGCAGATTAAGGATGCCACTGCTACTTTTCTAAAGGGGACACCTGGAAAGCATGCCCAAGGGAAATCTGCTAGACCAGGGGCAGCCCCCTTCCCACTGCACTTGACCTGGAGCTCTACTTGACCCCTAACCCAAACAACTGGGGGAGGGGCAGTAGGCGCTAAACCCAGAAACACCAACGGCACTTGCCTCCCTGGGGCCCTGGCTCCAGGCCGGGTCCAAGAATGTGCCCAGAAAAGAACTGCTTTCCCACACCAGGGACGCAGGGGGAGGGGTGGCGCACACAGGCCGCCCTCGGCTCCTCGCCTCGTACCAAGGTCACCTCAGGAGCCAGAATCTCCACCATTCTCTCTTCCACGAACCCTGGGCACGTAGGTATCCTCACCCCTCAGGCATCCGCGCCGGCAGTGGCAGAGGTTCGTTCCAACCTTCGTGTGCTGAAACAGCCAGGAGTCCTCGTCTGGACTTTCAAGTCATTTTATTAATCCAACCGTACAAAAGACCCCCACCACCACATCTCTGCCACCCCCAGTTCCTTCCAAATAGTGTAGGGGGGGCGATTGAGCAGACCCCTCCCAGGAGCCACTTACAAAAGGCGGAGATGGCGGAGGAATGGGGGGGGGGGCGGGGGAGGAGACGTCACAAAAATAGCAACAGATAAAAGAGGGGCCACAGAACCACAAACACAACACACAGCCGGGGGCGGGAGGCCGGACACCGGGGGAGGGAAGCCGAGGCCCCTCCCTCCCTTCCCACGGCCTCGAAAGCGGCTGGCTCCACCCGTGCAGGCAAATGAGTTCTTCACATGCTAAAGTCACGGGGGGTGGGGGGGGGGGGGGTGTGTGTGTGTAGGGTGGTGGGTGGGTGTGGGTGTGTGTGTGTGTGTAGGATGCAGGCAACCCCCTAGCTCCTCACCAGACCACATGTGTGCCTGCTTCCCCGCCCCGCTGAGGACCGTGTGCACGAGCCCGGCCCGGGGCCCACATCCAGCAGGCAGCGCCTACGCATCAGTATATGGACACAGACAGCCCAGTGGGGGGCTCTGGCGGAGAGGAGTGAGAACTGCTAGATCACCTGGCCCCAAAAGGTCTACAGAAAGGTAGAACACACCCAGGCTATGGACTGCACTTCGGGGGCCATGGCTATGACGGTCCCACGGCCTCCCTCCCCCACGGGCTGGGCCAGGGGGCCTTGTCAGGAGATGAGGTATAAGGGCTCCATGCCTTTTCAAGCTTTCCTTCAGTCAAGCCAGGGAGGCAGAGGGATACAGGTGCCGAAAGCTCTAGACCAGCGCCAACACTACTGTGCAACAAACCGAGGGCGGGGGGGGGGGGGGGGGGGGGGGGGGGGGGGAGGCATGGGGAGCATTGTACAACCAGAGTCCCAGGTCCCAGGACAGTCCAAACCTCAAATATTCCGGTCAGACCACATATCCCAATTTTTGGCAAAAATATGGTCATTAAAAGCCCGAGAGAGGCTGAGAAAGGGCCAGTGGCTTTGATATGAGGGACACAGGTCCGGACAGCATCTCTTTCGCAGTCTTGAAGCCCCAAATCACCAAGAAACTGCCCCAGCCGAGCAGTCTCCTGCTTCTCCAAGCTATTTGGTTGTCTGAGGGGGTGAGGCTTGGGTACGTCGTGGAGGAGGCAAGGGGAGGGTAAGAAAAGGGAAAAGTCCCCATTTATTACCTAAAGCTGTCTCCTAAAGCCCATGAAAGCGTTACCGCGGGGATGGGACCCCGACTCCTCTGGCCAGAAACCTTCAACACTTCACTCCAAAAACTAAGGCTGCAGCTGCGGGGCTGGACAGGAGTGTTAGGCACAGGTGCTGGGGCGTCCGTCATCTGCACAGAGGAGACCCCTGCCCTCCGGATCTTCTTCCAGCCTCTTCCCTGTTGCAGCCACACCCCTAGGCCTTCAGAGATGGGAGCCACCACAACGCTGGTAGGGCTTTGGTTTCCTGATCTCTGCAGATCTCAACGTGTACAGGTAATTTTCCAGAAAAGCGAGTGATCCAGACTCTTCTGCCTGCCCACCTCGGGTCCTTCTCTGCCCTCAGGAGCCACCGTGTCTCTGCCCCCTGGGGACAGGAAGCCGGTGCAAACGAGGACCGAGAGCCAGACTTGGGAACCCTCACCCTCGCCAGGGTCAGCCGTCGTTAGCAGCCACCAGCTGCCCCACGCCCTCGCGGATGTACACAGACTGGATCTCCTTGGTCTTGAGGCAGAGATCGCAAGCCCAGACGGCGGAGGCCTCGGTGGTCAGCAGCCCGTACGCGCTCTCAGTCATGCCTGTGCACTCGCGATGGAACCACTTCTGACAGGAGGCCTCGCACAGGATGGCGTCCTGGTCGTCATTCACCTCGCTGCGACAGGCGCCACACGGGTACACCAGGCCCGGGGGGGGCTGAGGCCCTGACCCCCCGCCAGCTTTGCCGGGGGGCGCCAGGCTGTTGGCATCTGGGGTTCCCCCGCCCCGCCCACTGCCGTTTGGGGGGAAGCTGGGCTGGTTCCCGTTAACGGCAGCAGCTGGGGAGCCTGAGTGAGGCTCTGGGGGAAGAGCAGTGGGAGCAGGGGCATTCAAGGGCTTTCCCCCATCCTCACCACCAGGGCCAGGAAAGCCAGGGTCCGGACCAGGGAAGGGACTGGTGTTTGGGGGCAGGCTGGGGAGCCCCTGACCAGGTCTCTGGAGAGGAGAAGGGCCAAAAGGTGCGCCTGGCTGGGCAAAGCGTTGGGGGAGAGAAGGAGGGCCCAGCTCCCCTCTGGGAGGCTGTCCCATGGTGGGTGAGATCATGGGGCCAAATCCTCCCACCGGGCCTGGCATCATCTGCCCACCAGGAGGGCTGAAGTTTTGGCCCAGAGGCTGGTTGAAGGCTTGGCCAGGAAAGTTCATGTTGCCCGGAGGTGCGTAGCCAGGGCCCTGGGGGGGCATGTTGAAAGCTGGGCCCATAGGATTGGGAGGGAAAGGAGGGGGCTGGCGACGGAGAGGCTGGGGACCCCCTCCACCCCCAGTGCCGTAGCCTGGGGGTACCTGGCCTGCCATGCCCCCCTGTACGCGGAAGCCTCCAAAAGGGACAGGACTGCCAAGGAACGGAGGGGCTGCGCCCCCCACCTTAGGGGCTCCGAAGTCATCCTCGAAAGGGTTGGATGCAACCAGGTGATCCACCATGGGAGTCGGGGGTGGTGCAAACTCCGTCAGATGTGAGTAAGCAGGGCCCTAGTGGGGAACAGAGGACGAAGAAAGGATCACAGAAGGAAACACACAGCTAGAAGCCAGCAGAGCCGCAGAAATGCAGGACTTGTTCCGGAGGCTGGTGAAGGCCAGCTCGGATCCCAAGTCAAGACAAACCTCGGAACATAACGGGAACAGGGGGTGGGAAAAGCAGACAGAACTGCGCTGGAATCCTAGCTCTGACTGCAAACGATCTGGAGACCCTCGAACAGGTACTCAACTTGTTAAAGCCTCAGATCCTCATGTGTAAAACAGGGGCAGTGCCCATCTCCCAGAGCTGCTAAAGCGCTAACAGCACAAAGTGCTAGAAAAAAGACGCCTCTTCCTGACACATAAGATCCTTGGTCAAGGGGCCTCACACACAGCCCTCGCCCACCGCCCCCCCCCCCGCCCCCCGCCCCGCCCTCGTTAGGAAGTCGAGGGACAGGACCAGAAGCAAGGAAACTTTCTCTTCTCCCCGCACTGACAGGCTACATCCCAGCCTACTGGAGTGGCAGCTAGGAGTCACCCCCACCGTCAAGCACCACTCACCTGAGTATTTGACTTCCTTCGCTTCTTTTCTGGGCTCTTCATCTGCAGACCTAGGAAGAGCAGCAGAATGCAGACCCAAATGCATCTCCCTGAGGCTGCCCCGACCTCCTGCCTCCCGGACGCGCCGGAGCAGCTCTTCTAACTTGGACACGCGCTTGCTCATTCACTTAACAAACACGAACAAAGGTGCGCTACGAAGAACGCTGCACGGCCGCACTCTCGGCTGCCTCCTCCCTTAAATGAGACACCCCCCCCCCACCCCGATGCCCTCAGACTCCCAAGTGGCTCCTGGAGTCCGTGCGTCTCCAAACCCTAGGGTCCCCAATCTGTGACAAGGACCCCCCCCGTCCCCCCGCCCGAGCCTCCCTTCGGGTCCCCCGGTCCCAAGAACCCCCGCCTGCGCCCACCCGCCAACGTCCCCCCGGCCGCCAGGTCCCGGGCGCTCTCACCGGCCTTGCCCTGCTTCCTCCCGGTGCCGGGCGGCGCAGGGGGCGGTGCGGGGCCGCCACCTCCCTCCAGCTTGTCCGGTGGGGGCGGCGCCGAGGCGGCCATGGGGCGGGGGGGCCGGGGTCAGCGGCGGCGGCGGACGGACGCGCCCTCGGGCGGCACCATCGCCGGGAGAGGGCTCGGGGCGCCCGCGAGGAGCGGCCAGGCCGGGCGGCGAGGCCAGGCGCCGAGCGCAGCGCCAGCCGCCCGCCCGCGGCCGCGGCAGCAGCCGGAAGCGGAAGTCGGCGTGGCCGCCGCCGCGCGGCGAGGGGCGGGGCCCGGGCCGGACCACCCGGAGCCGGAGCCTGGGGGGAGGGGGGAGGCTGGAGGCGCCGCTGCGGGAGGGGCCGCCCCGCCTCCCCTCCCCCTCCTCCTCCCCCACTCCCACCCTCGCCCGGCCGCGGCCAACCACAAGCAGCAGGGACCTTGAGGCCGAGGTAGAAGAAACAGGGACTTTAATAAAGAGGATTTCCCTTTGGTATAAGTGACACCCGCGAAGACACCCAAACAAAAAGGCGAGGACGAAGACCGTGGAGACACTCCCCCACTCCCAGTCCGCAGGCGGAGCCCCCAGCAGCAGGGCTGGCTCCCGGGGTGGGGGGCGGGGGGCGTCAGCCTGACACCGAAGCTCAGAAGCTCAGGTCGTGCACTAGGCCGCCTGGCCTCCGGGAGGCCCAGGCTTTCCTAGTCCCGGCTCGCGATCCACTTCCAAGGCCGCAGTCTCTGGCGGAAAAGATCGTGCCCAGGCCAGGAGGAGGGAAATGCTAGTCCTTATAAAAGGGCTTCGAAAAGGCAAAGAGGTGATGTGTACATGTAATTGACTATTATCATTCTGTGCTCCAGATAAGCCAGAGAAAACAAACAAGGAAAGTAAATCCACAGCCATAAAATATACGCGTATAAAATCAAAATAAGTGTAGTTCCAAATCTACAGATGGTATTTGGGGATTGTCTACTGCTTTAGTCTCATTGCCCTCGTTCCTGCCTCCACAAACCCGCAGTTACCAGTTCAGGAGGCCTGAATCCTGTCACACACACACCCCCCCACCCCCGCCCCAGCAAGAGGCAGGGAAGAGGCTGCAGGACCGAGGGCGGGCGACGCTTTGGCTGTAGAGTATAACATGCATGCAAATTGGGAGGTGGGGGAGGGACTTACAAAATGTATATACAGACCCCTTGGGTGAGGGGCCCCCCCCTGGCCAGGAGGCACTGAGCAAGGGAGGGGTCCATCTCCCCACTGGCCAGGGAGAGGGGGGCTCTGAGGCAATCTCTAAGGGTTGCATTTTCCCCAGGGACAGGGGCCAGCTGCCATTCCTGCCTCTGCTCTCCCAACCTAAACTGGGGTGGAGGTGGAGTGGGTGCTGAGCAAGGAGAGGACAGGGTCCCCGAAGCCAAGGTGTCAGCACTCCCATCCTCGACCTCAGGGGCTCAAGAACTCTTTGCATAAAATCTCTTCAGACCTAGGAGATGGTCAAAGGCACAAAGTTTAACCACTGGGAGGGAGAGTTGTTGAGAGGGATCTGAGCCCAGGGCAGACCAAAGGTGTGATTCGTTCCCCCTTCCCTAGAAAGGTGATTGCCCCATTAGGCTTTTCTCATTTCAAGGAGGCACGCCGCCCAGGCCTCAAGCACCCACCTTCTTGGGGAAGGGGGTATCAGATTGGCACAGGAGAGGCCCAGGGAAGGGGCTACTCTGTACATTAATACTTTGGTAAGGTTCGGGGAGAAGCGGGATTCTACCCCAGGCTTCCGGCAAAACCTCTCATTCAGCCGATGCTGAACCGTGTCCACGCTACTCCCAGCTCCAACACGAGGCCCAGCCCACAAAACACTCCCAAGTGAAGTCCTGAGAATCAAGGAACAGGGTGGAAGGGGTGAGAGGGCCCCTTCGGGGAGAAAGCACTTTGCTGGATCACAGCTTCCGCTCCACAGGCTGCTGGAGACATAGCTCACTGCCCGCAGAGATGATGGGCAAGTGATTGTCCACATGGTAGCTGATGAGGTGGCTGACGCTCTCAAAGCGGTGATCCTTTGTCCGAACCTGGTGAGTGTAAAGGGAGAAGGTCAATGCAGGTGAAGAGCAGAAGTAAGACCTCAGCCCCCAAGGCTGAGGAAGCTGGAATATTCAAGAGGGTTGAAGGAGAAAAGGATGGCGGGATGGGAGGATGGTCAGTCCTGATCACTGAAGCTTCTCGAGAAGGAGAATCCGGAGCTGGCCCCGGGAGCAGACAGCTCAGTGAACTGGGAAAAGGCAGAGGGGACGTCTGCCCAGGAACTGTGACGCTGAGGGCTATCTACTCCTCTTCTGACCCGGGAGGCGACACGCAGTGCAGAAAAGACAGGGAAACGAGACGGAGACTGCTCTAGAAAAGTGCCCAAAGTTATGAGGGGCAGTGGGGGCGGTGCAGAGACACAACAGGACACTGAGCCCTGAGTCTGGAGGACCGGGGGCGGCTCCTCTCCAGGACGGTTTCCTCATTTGTTAAAAGAGGGGCTCAGGCAAGAAGAACACCTTCCTGCCCAGATGGGCTAGGGGGCTGGGGCTTTGCGGGCTGAAAGGAACAGAGCTCAGGCCCGGGGGTGTGAGGGAAGGAACCTGGACTGGTGGAGAGGGGTGCCTGCGCACAAACGCCAAGCAGGGACAGCAGGAAGCAGTGAGGGAAGGAGGGGGCCGCAGCCTCCCGCCTACCCCCACCACTCACCACGCCCTCCGGGTCCACCAGGAGCAGGTGCTTGGGCTGCCCACTCTGCAGGCCGGTGAGCACGTACTGGCCCGGCGTGGTCGTGCTTTCCCGCACCAGGAAGTCCCCGTTGAGCTGCAGCAGGGCCTCGGCCTCCCGCCGGCTCAGCTTCCCGTGGAACCAGGGCTCCCCTCGCAGCTGCTCGGCCATGGCCACTGACTGGGGAGGTGGAGGCACGCGAAGGGCATCCTCGAAGGGCTCTGGGGGTGCAAAGAGAAGGCTAAGAAAGGCAGGGGGCAAGACACACGCCAGGACCCAGACCTCCGGGGAGGAAGGCGCAGGGCAGAAGAAGAGGAGCCAAGTGGGAAGACAGCCATGCAGAGAGGAGAGGGGAGCACTCACTCATGTCAAAGAGGTCTCGGGGCGCGCTGCCATTGATGGCAGGATTGGGGGGCCCGGCCCCACCCCCTGCTTGCCGGGCCTTGTCCAGGTTCTGGACGTTGACGTAGGAAGGATCGTCGAAGAGCTCCCTACCTGCTGAGGAGAGAGAGGCTTCACAGTGACCCCAGTCCAGCCTCCTGCGCCCCGACTCCGCCACCCCCCCCCCCACCGCCCCGGCTCCCTTCACACCTGGGCAGGGCGGTGGAGGTGGCATCTGTTTGCGAATTTCTGGGTCTCCCCCAACAGGCTGCCCCACAGGCTGCGGGGACAAAAACAAGACGTTACCAGAAGCCCAAACCTGCTACTGCCAACCAGGGCCCAGCCCACCTCCTTCCGAGCCACTTACCAGCGTTGCTCCCAGGTGGCTGGGGGTCTGCACCCCGGGTGGAGTGGGTCGAGCAGCCCCGGGGGGAGCTCCTTCCCGAAGCCTCATGTCCACCACTCCCCCGAGAGGCGGCTCCTTCCCCGGGAAGTCATTATAGTACTGGTGGTCAGGTGGCTCTTCCTCCTCCTCGTCCCAAGCCGAGCCATCAAAACCAGCCATCCTGAGAGGGGCAAGAGAGAGGGAGGGCACAGACGGTAGCCACGGGCTGGGCGCTGCCTGCGGGGTGGGCCCAAGGCCAGCTGTTTTCTACACAGAGCCGCACCACCCTCCCGGGGGCCCTGCAAGTAGCTATTACTTCCTTCTCCAACGTTAGAGACGAGAGAGGCGGGTCAGAGCCGGAGAATCTGCCCGCGGCTCCACAATCGCACGGTGGTGGAGCAGAGCCACGGAATCGGATATGACCCTAAAGTTCACACCCTTGGTTGTTATGCTGTCTCCCGAGAGGGAGGGGAGGCACAGGGTAGCAGGAAAAGATACGATCCAGACTAGTTTAATCTCCTCCAAATACTCAATAGCTACCAGCCTAAGGCAGGAAGGAAAGGTAGAGATCGTGGGAATAAAACATCCTCCCGCACCCCAAATTCCTGATGGCTTCCACGGGCAGGAAAATGAAAAACCAAGGACGGCCAAACGGGCAAGAAAAGAGAAGCGCACTGGCACCAAGGTGGCTGGGGATAGAAAGGTCCACGCAGGCAGGGACGGTGGGGGCGTGGAGTCTGGCACGTGAGAGGAGGAACCGGCCTGCAGCAGGCAGGACACACTCTCCCGATGGCCGCGGGCACACAGGTTCCATGCCCCGACCCCCTCTGAGCTCGCGTGTGGGCAGTGGGGCAGACTCGCTCCCTCAGTTCCGGCCTGGGGCCCGGGAGCTGCCCCACCCCCAGACCCGCTCACCTGTCGTGAGGGGTGACCAGCTTGGGCGGGTTCCTGAGGTATTGTTTGAAGCGCAGCTCGAAGGCCTGGCCGATGGTGCTGATGACGTCCTGAGCAAGCCCTTCGGGACACTCCAGGATGTGGCAGGCTGCGGGCACAGCACAGGCTGTCGGTGAGCTCGGAGGCGGACTGCTGGGGGGGGGGGGGTCGGGGGCGCAGACAGGGCCCTCGCCTTCCAGGGCCCCCGCTTAGCTCCCCAGGTCCTGCTCACCTGCCTCACGGACAGCCGGCCCCACCCAGCGCTCCCCACCGCGCCTCACCTCTCTGATTGACCGGGTCTTTGGCAACATAGGCGACGTACTCAGCTGTGTCCTGGGGTCGGGCAGGGTCAGAAGAAGCCACTTAGCTCGACTGTACAGCCCCGCCTCGCCCCCGCCCCCGACAACCCAGTGCTTTTCAGACACCACACCACCGCTTCCAGCCGGTGTCTCCCCAGCGCCTGGCCCCTACTCTGCCCCCACCACCTGTGCCCCGTTCGGCCACTCACCGGGTCCCCACCGGACGCAAATGAGATAGACTGCATGTGGTGGTTGGCGATGATCTGAGGGTCAGGGCAGGGGACAGAGGAGGGGAATGAAACACGTCAGGCAGCCTCAGGGCCTACCTGGGCGACCGCGGCCCCCGAGCCCTGGCAGCCGGTCCCGCCCTTCTGGCCTCTCAGCCCAGGCCCTTCTAAGCTCCTCCTTCCTGACTGTCCTGGCTCCTGGCACTGTGACCAGGTCCTGCTCGGCCCTTCCAGCAGTGTTCCTGGCCCCCTCGCCCAACCCCACCAACCTGTTTGCAATCCGCGGCCATGAGGTTGAGGCTGCTGGTGGAGACGGTGAGAGTGATCGGCATTCCTGCAAACTTCAGGTTACTCCTCCCCAGAATGGAGCTGAGTGGGCGGCCACAGGGCTAGGGGAGGGCCCAAGGCTCTCAGAAGCTGCGGTTCCCCACCCCAGGAAACCCGCCCCCCACTGCCACCCCATGTTTCCCAGCAGCACCTCCAGCCCCACCGGCCCCGGGGTACCTTTCTCCTCCTTGTTGCCCCCTTCGCACCGGGCACAGCCTCACACACCAGACTGATGGCCTCCCTGGGGAGAGAGAGGTCCTCAGACCCAGAGCCTGCCTCCCACTCAGCTCGGGCTGCCATGGGGCAGGGGGAGGGGAAGACCAGGCCAGACTCCAGGGGCACTCCAGGCTCTTTGTCGTGGTGGATTGAATTAAGGGCCTTTAATATTTGATGACACGGAGAGGCCACTTCCTGGCTGATTGGGTTAGGGCCTCAGCGGGGCCCGGCCCCACCCCCTTCCAGCTAGCGAATGTCCCCTCCCCTTCCCAAAGGCAGCAGTCACCGACCATCCGCCCAGCTTCCACTCAGGCTCCAGCTGCCAACTGGCTTTGCCACGGCGCCCGCAGCTCATGGGCCGGAGGAGGAAGGATCCAGATGAGAGCTGCCTCTTTTCATTCAGACTCAGACTCGCTCCCCTAACTTTCTCTCCGTCCCCTTTACCAAAAGATAAGGTACCACCTGCAAGCCACCAAGTGACCCGCGTCCCTCCTCCCCCAGTCTGCTCCCACCCCACTAACCTGGTGACCTGGGTGCGGGTGTTGAAGTCCAGGGCGCGCATCGACTGCAGGACCTCCACACAGCCCATGTACTGAGGGGAGGGGACCGAGGATGACGGGTCAGCCGCCTCCCCCCACCCCTTCACGAAGAGCCCCAGGTCTTTCCCCTCTGAGCCACCAAGGGAAGAGTGAAGATGAAGGCATCTTGCCCACTGCCCGAGGCTAAGGCTACACCCCACAACGTGCAAGACAACAGGAGATGAGGGGAAGAGGCAAGGCTGGGAGAACCTCATGCATCTGGGAAGAGACTCCAGAGGACAGCGACAGGCACTGGGGGGGGGGGGGGGAGTGACATCTCCAGGGGGAGGAGACCGGAGGACACAATCCAGGGTCACTCATTCCAACACTTACTAGGGGCCTCCGCCACGCTGGGCGGCATGCTGAGCAGGAGAGGGGGAAGGGGGTGGGGGGGGGGAGTCACAAGAAGGAAGGGGCCCAGGGAGGGGTCCAGAATGGGAGAAGGGGCAAGCAAGGTTTGAGAAACAGGACCCTGAAAGCAAGGCGGTGCTGGGAGATGGGTGGGCAGAGGGACTGGAGGCTCTGGAGGGAGCGGGGAGGCTGGGGCGTGCTCACTCACCCGAACCAAGTAGGAAACCCCGGGTCCCATGACTTTGTCGTTGGGATGCAGCCAGCCCCGCGTGGGCTTATTGACAAAGCTCCCGTGGCGGGTCCACTCCTCGCCCCCCAGCTGGCCCCCTTCCACCCGAGTCCTGCGCCCGCCGCCTCCACTCAGCTTGTTCATGTCCTGGAGGAGGGGCAGGGGGCCTGAGTCTGGCGCGGCCGCCCCTACGATCCCCTCCCCATCCTCAGCCACCCTCCCTGGCTCCCCCTTTGGCCCCGGGCGCCCCCCAGCTGGGTTGGCCAGCTTCAGGTTGCTCATCCGGGGGAAGAAGGAGCACAGGGTGGTGGGACTCTCGTCCCCAGGCAGAGGAGGCAGGATAGGCCCCAGGGACGAGGCCGAGGGGGAAGGCGGCTCCTCCGGCGGGGTGGACCCCGAAGCCCCCTCCTCCAGCGATGACAGAGACTCATTCCGAAGCGGATTGTACTTGGGCTTGGGGGGCAGGAGATCCATGGCTGGAGTGAGAGGGAGGCTGCTGCCCAGCCTGGCCCCCCTGCCGGTCAGGGCAAGGGGGCCAGGCAGGGGGCATCCCCAGGCCCTTAGCCTGACCGGACCTCTCTGGCCCAGGGATCTCAAGGATCCTGGGAAGGGAGAGGGTAAGTGGCACCAGCGCCCACCCCCGCTCAGACCCAGAGAGTTTCAGGCCCCATCCCCGCCCAGCGTGGAGCCTCTTCTCCGGCGGAGAAGAGAACAGGCTGGACCCAGAGCTGCCTGGCTCCTCCCCAGGGGCGGGGAGCTAAGGCGAGAGCCCAATCCCGAGGACAGTGCTGACTCACAGGCTCTAAGGGGCTGAACCCCCACCACTGCCACAGCCCCGGACTCGGCAGGGACGGAGCTATGCGTGTCCCCACCCTGCCCCCAGACAACCACCAGTAATCGGGGAGGGGCGCAGAGTGGGGGTGGGAGGGAAGCATGTAGGAATGCGAAGGAAAGGAGGGAAATAAGGATAGGTCTGGATCAATCCAAACAGGACGTGGGCAGGCCAAAGGCAGCAGGAAGCCACGGGAGAGTAGGGGGGAATGAGAGAGGAAACAGAGGCAGCTGGGGGTGGAAAAGGGAGGGGATCCCTGAGCTCAGCACTTCCCTTCCTGTCCTGGTGGAACACTCAAAGTCCCCCCTCCCGCAGCCCAGGCCAGGCTACCCCCACCGCTATGGCACAGTGGGGTGGTGGCCCTAGGGAGCCGGGGCCATTAGCACCCTCTGCTACAACAGCGGTGGACAGGAGGTAAAGAAATGGGGAAAGGTTGGTAGTGGCCCCAGTGGACGCAGAGGGGCCAGGAGGAAGAGCAAAGCCTGTGCTGTAAGGGGAACGAAGTCCAACCTGGGTGGTGCCTCAGGGAACCACCTGGTAGGAGGTGGAACAGAGCACAAGCTGACGGAGCCTCGTTCTCTCCGTGGCACCCACCATGCCGAGGAGTAGCGGCCAGCACTCTGGTGTCTCCCCCCCACCTTCCACGGGCCTAGTTAGCAAAGCAAGCTGTCAAGGGTGGGTGGGTGGCAAGACACTGACACTAAGGTCAGCTCCCTGAACGCACTCTCTTGCAGGGACCAGGGAAGGCGCGGGTGTCCGCCGGGGGCAGAATGTGACTGGAGGACGTGGGAGAGTGAAACAGTTCTCCCTCCAACAGAAGCGGGGGTTACGGGCCGCAAAGGGACAGAGGGGGCAGATGGCAAATCTGTGCCCAGGGGCGCCAGGGATGGGCTGAGGCTGGACGCAGGGAACAGCCCCAAACCCATCCCTCCCACCCACAGCTTCCTGCCACAGCTCTGCCTGAGGGGGCCACGGAGGAAGATGGGGGGGGGGGTCAGCAAACAAGTAGCAAAAGATACGCAGAACCCCCACCTTCACCTTGGAATTATCTACTCTCAAATTTACTTAAGATTAGGGTGCAAATGATATGATTATAATGATTAATAATGCCACCACTTAACTCTTTCACCTGCCCTAGTCCTCAATCGAGGACAGCTTGGTCACTCCCGAGCACAATTCTATCACTCCACGTCCGAGAGAATGAGGAAAGGCTTCGCCACAGCCTCACACCCCCCACACCTGCCAAGACGTCCTCCAGCCGCGGGAGGCCGCGGAATCCAGAGGCCGGGAACGAGCGACAGGTGTGGGCGTTCGGAAGACAAGAAGGAGGAAGTAGGGCTTTTTAAAATTTGCATAGGAAAAAAGGAGCCCGCCTCCCGGGAGTCCGGGTGGCCGGGTGTGGGGGTGAGGCCGCTGGTGGCTTCCCAGCCCAGCAGGGAGGAGGAGGAGGAGGCAAGTAGCAGGAAATGGCGAAAGCCTCAGGAATGTTTCCAGAAGGGAAGGCCGGGCGAGCGGGCCCAGGAGGAATGCCCAGGCAGGAACTCTGCTTAGGGGGAGGGGAAGGGCCAAAGGAGCGGTGGGGGTTGAGGAGTCCCTGCAAAAGGGCCACTGTCCCCTCCACCCCTCCAAGCCGCTGTCCCCTGGCAGCGGACAGCGCTCGCTCCTGTCGCACCCACAGGTCGCACACCGACAAACCCATGGCCCTACCAGGTCCCGAGGTGCAGGTGTGAGACCTACAGCTGTCCCTGGGGCGGAGTCGGTCCTGGGAGGGGAAGCTCCGGTAGCGGGGCTGGGAACCCCGGAGCAAGCCTCGCTCCCCAAGTCCAGCCCCCTTCACGCGGGCCCACCCTGGGAAGGGGGCAGGGGGAGGCCAAGGGCTGCCTCTAACCTCTCACCGCTCAGAACCGGCGGGGACACTTTGACGTCCCACCTGCTGGGGCACGAGCGCTCAGGAAAACGGAGCCCGAGGCCCAAAAGAGAAAAGGGAACTATGTGAGCCAGGGTCTTCGGAGCTGAAGACCGCGCTTCCGAGGCGGGGACCGGGGTCGCCCCACGAGCAGCCCCTCAGGGGGCGTGGCCCCTAGGTCGCGGGCACCCGAGACTTCTAGCAGGCGGGGTGTCCGCTCAGCCCGACGTGGTTGGGGAGAGGCGGGGCCTCGGGGAGGCGTGGCTTCACGCGTCCCTAGCGTTCTTTGAGGGGCGGCGCTCTGCTCTTTCGAGAGATAGGCTCTTTGATGGACAGGAGTTAGCGGAGACCCGTCGCGAGGAGGCGGGGTCTCGGGGAATTGGAAGGACTACCGTCGGGTTTCTTGCACTAGGGCTTGGAAGCATGTCCGGGGGTGGGGCTTCCAGGAAAGCTGGGCGGCAGGGTGGGGTCGTGGACAATAAGCAGAAAACAAGTCGGGGTTCGGGGAGCCCCCTGAAGTTGGGGGGTGGGACTTCCGGGGAGGGGGTCTCGGGGGGCGGGACTTATCCACGAAGACCGGAAGTAGGGTCCCGAGAGAGGGGTTCCGGGGTGGAGGAGCGGGTCACCTAAGGAGAAGGGAAAGGCCCAACTCACCAGGGCCTCATGGAGTCGCCGCACCGCACCGCGGCCCGATTTGGTTCCGGATCACGCTACTGCCTCCTTAGGTTGTCGTTCCAACTTTCTCCCCGGCCCGGCCTCCCTGAAGAAACTTTATTGCACTTACTTCCGGCCTCACTAACCCCTGACCCTCTACCTCGGTCCCTCCTTTACCCAGCCCACTTTCCCGAATCAGCCAATGGCAGCGCGAGAACGCGCACGGGGGCAGGGATAGCCAATTACAGGCGCATTTTTTTTACCTACGCTCGTTCTTGAGGAACGTGAGAGGTGCACTCCAATAAGGACTCGAGGAGAAGCGAATCTAAGCCAATCCGAGGCTTGAAGGAAGAGCTGTCCCGCCTTAAGCCAAAGGGACCAATGGGAAGCGCGGGCGGCGTGTTTGAAAGCGAGGCCAAAGTGGGTGGGAGCGCGTGCTGCTGGGAGTTGTTCGGAGGTTGGCGGCGCGGGGCTGACGATCCTCAGGTCGAGCGGTCATGTCGCACAAACAGATTTACTATTCGGACAAATACGACGACGAGGAGTTCGAGTACCGGTTAGTGCCGGCGCGGGGCCCACCGCGAGGTTGTGAACTTCGACAAGTGAGGGCAAGAAGAGTTAGGAACCGGAGCTGAAGCGACGGGACCGGCGCATGCGCGGGAGACCCGAGCCGCGGGCTGGGGACGGTCGCTGAGAGCGTACGGCGCACGCGCCAGGGCCTGGCGGCCCCGGGGAAAGTAGAAAGTGGCGGACTCGGAGTGGGCGTGGCTAGGGGCTCTAGGCTGACGGCCCCGCCCCCTCGGCCGAGCGAGTTGTGCTTGCCTTCTGGAGACTGCTGGTGTCGCGGCGACACCTCGGGGCCTCCGGGGCCTACTGAGAGGAGGTGGCCACGGCGGCGCGAGAGGTGCCCGCGGATTCCTGCAAAGGGGGCGTGGGCTTGTTTCAGGAAGGGGGCTTCCGGGACCTGCGAGGGGGTGAAGTTGGCCGAGGGCTTTGAGAAAGGACTTGGCAGGGGCCTGCCGGATGCCCTTCGAACATTCGAAACAGTTACGGAGCGCCTCCAGGTGTTGTGTTAAGTGCGGGCATGAGCCCTGGCCTCTGCTCCCCGCAGCCCAAGACGTTTGTGGAAACGCTGCAGGCTTCAGAGAGAGGGCGAGAAGGGACGTGATGGACATAGGTGCAGGTTATGTGGGAGCAACAGAGCTCGGCACGGATGGTGAAGAAGGGGGTCCTTACAGAGCCTCGGAGTTTGGAGTTCATCCAACTCCGTGATTCCAGGTTGAAAGATTCGGGAAGACCAAGGATTCTGCAAATGAGGGCATGATCCTTGAAACAACTTCCTAGTTCGTATCTTGTCCCCAAAATTGAAGAACGTGCAATGCAAACTTGCTTTGGTTGTGTTTCTTTTCCGCCTAGTGCGGGGCTGGGCCCTGTGGCCGGCTCGGTGCGTGCTGACAGGTGCAGATACAGGACCGCGGTGACGCCAGCTGCTTGGGGAAGACCCGCAGCTCCGCTGGGCCCGTTAACTTTTTCCTCCCCATCTGAACTAAGCGCTTATAGCATCTCTGTGGGACTAGGGAGAGGTCACGAGTTTCGTCTCTCTGGAAGTCGTAGATCTTGGCAGTGGTATCTTGGTTTGAGAAACAGCTTGTCGTGAGGGGGTCTGTTTGGTGCAATGTGCCAGGGACTTGTTCGAATGTAAGCTATTTT
Organism: Prionailurus bengalensis; assembly: GCF_016509475.1. Lineage (NCBI taxonomy): Eukaryota > Metazoa > Chordata > Mammalia > Carnivora > Felidae > Prionailurus > Prionailurus bengalensis. Next base: position 68,121,387 of record NC_057360.1, on the reverse strand, counting down.
CAGATACTTAGACTAGAATCATGTCTCTGGGAAGCATCTCTGTTACTAGCACGGGGAGCGCTTAGTGTATTTTCACCGAGCATGATGAAGTGTATCAGGATTCGTGGCAGAGTAATACTTTTTTGCCACGAGAGGAGACTTATCCTTGGTTAAGAAGACAAGGCGTTTCCCCGGGGAAGTCTCATGGCACATCCCTTCAGAGTCAGGAAAATGAAATCGAGGATAGATTTAAAGGGTTTACGTTGACAGTTCATCCTCCGTGAGGGCTCTTCCACACAGCGCTCCGTAAGAGGCCTTTCTTCACCGATCCTTCTCGAAACTACCTCTGTTATTAACACTCTGCTATGGGGCTGCCATTCTGTTGATTCCGAGTAATCAAGCAGGGGACTGGGCTCCAGGAGGCCAGAGGCAGTGCATCAACGGTGCCTGGAAGTTAGGTGCTCATTCGCTTGCGTTGCTCATTAATTCGTGCTTTGTGATGTACTTGCAGGAGGATTTGCAGAACCTGGCCTTTAATTCTAGCTGCCTTTACCCCACAATAAATGTATATAAACTCCCTACTATCAGAAACCAATTTTTCCTTTCTTTCCTCTCTTGGCTTTGTATGTAAGCACTTGTCTAACGGACTGTCCCCACTACTGATGGGAGTCCCCCCACCTGTCCATGTTTCTGTTACAGGCACGTCATGTTGCCCAAGGACATAGCCAAGCTGGTCCCTAAAACCCATTTGATGTCTGAATCTGAGTGGCGGAATCTCGGCGTTCAGCAGAGTCAGGGATGGGTCCATTATATGATCCACGAACCAGGTTGGTGCAGTGGCTGAGAGCAATCATACGGGTTCCTTCACTGAGGGCAAGAAAGAGCAATAAGATCGCAGAACCCAAAGAAGTCAGGGGAAGGTAACGGTGGTTTATTGGTTCCTCACCAGCCGTCTAGAAGAACTGAAGTGACCAGAAATAAGAGTAAAGTGTCAGATGGGAAGTTCAGAGACAAGGTGTCACTGAAAAAAACCTCTTTTAATCTCTAACTTCGTCCGAGCGTAGTCTTTTTTTTTAAGGCCACGTATACCCCGGAGGAGGCTGTGGCTCCTTCGTCATTCTCCATCAGAAAGTGAGCTCTTGGATGTTATCCAAATAAGCCAAGGAAAGTGTATTTCTTGATAAGACACCAGACACCGAGCTGCCAGGCAAAACTAATAAAGGGCTCCCCCGGGGCTGCACAAACGTAGCAAAAGAACTGATATTAACAATTCTGTACTCGGCAGACAGGCTCAGCTTTGGGGTTTGTTTCTAAGGCCGCGTGCTGACGTCGTAATTTAGTCCTGAAGATCTGATCGCTGTCTCTGGGAGGTGCGGGTGGGAGAGCGTAGGCTGTGCGCACACGAGTGTGAGCTTGCCTCTTAGGTTTCACTCGCTCTTTCAGAACCTCACATCTTGTTGTTCCGGCGACCACTGCCCAAGAAGCCAAAGAAATGAAGCCGGCAGCCACCTTTCGGCCTCGGGCTTCGCACAGCTGTCCTCACGTGCTAACGACATCTTCGGGTGACATTATTCCATTGCCTTCTTGCTTCCCACTTTGATATTGAAAGGATGTTCAGACTGTCTGTGCTGGTGACCGCTTCGCCTGAGCCAACAGCAGCACGGCCCAGCCGGCTGAGCGCCGTTCGGGCTGCAGCCTCGGCCGAGCGTGACCCCAGAAGCCCTGCCGAGCTCTGTATCCTGCAGAACACACTTGGTAGATGGAGGAAGCGGCTCCTCTAGCATGTGGCCGTGGCCGTGGCAGGGATTGCGTAAACCTGCCGTTTTGTTTCTTCCTGCCAGGTGTTGTATGTTGTATGGTGGTTCATGTTTCATTGTACTGGAAACTGTCCGTTTTATTCAAGAAACCCGTTCCGTGTTAAAAAGCCTTGATTAAAGAGGAAGTTTTTACGGTCTGATTCTTTGCTTGTCGAGGTCTCCCCTCTTGGGATCGCTGCGAGCAGCACCCTGTTTGTGGCTGTGCCCCCTTCGCTTAGATCATGAAGCCCAGCTCTTTGCTAATAATGAGGGTCGTTTCAACATTCGTGTAACTGGTTTTTAACCTACTTCAAGCAGACTTTCTGTCAAACATCTGAAACGATGTGCTGCTCTATTAGCCTGAGCTAAAGGCTGTGTGGAGACATCACCTCAGGGAAGCAAACGAACTATTTCCTACAGCCCGGGATGGCGCCTTCACCGTAGTCCTGGTATCTGAAGGGCACGAGAGGGTGAAGGGAGGAGGCCGTCAGCCAGAGGCTGCCCTGTGCCCCCTTCCTGCCGGGCCCAAGGCTCAGGCACACCTGGGGGCAGGAGAGGGGGGCGTGGAGGGCAGCCCCTGCTGTTTTTCCTGGCAAGTTCTGGTGCCTGAGCCGACCCTGAGAGATGTTGACTTAATTGGTCTGGGGTGTGGCCTGGATGTGGGAATTTCAAGCATTTTTCTGCAGGTAGCTGGAGTACTAACCTTTGGGGAAACAGGTATAAGCTGTAGTTGTTTGAGAAAACATTTCTCCGAGGGGCCCCTGGCTGGCTCAGTCGGTGGAGCATGCAACCCTTGATCTCAGGGTCGTGAGTGCGAGTCCCATGTTGGGTGAGGAGATTACTTCAAAATAAAACCTTTAAAAAAAAAAAAAAAAGAAAGCCTTCTTCCAAATAATAGCTTGCCCTCTACTTTAAAAATCACAGCAGTACTAAATAAAGGAAATTATCTCCCTGCCCCCCCCCCCCCTCATCATCCACCCATTTACTACTATGGCAGGAGTTCAGTTGTGGTCCCTGAACCAGAGCATGACTTCACCTCAAGCCTTGTTAGAAATGCAAATTATTGGACTCCACCCTAGACCTGCTGAATCAGAAACTCTGACGGTTAGGCCTAGCAAGGTTTTAACAGGCTCTCCAGGTGATTCTGGCGCCCACTCAAGCTTGAGAACCCACAGATAGAGGATTGGATCAGAGCTGTTGGGGGCGGGGGGTGGGGAGACACTATCACCATTGCTAGTAAGGATGATGGGTCATGTGACTTATTGTTAGGCAAGTGGGACTTTTGTTTTGCCTTTAAATTCGCTTTATAGGGGCATCTGGCTGGGCCAGTTGGTACAGCACAGAACTCTGGATCTTGGGGTCGTGAGTTTGAACCCCACGCGGGGTGCAGAGATCACTTTAAAATCTTAAAAAAAAATTTTTTTTTTCTTTTGAGCTGAGGTTCTTTTAATTGAAAAACACACACAGGGCTGATCGCTTGAGAAAGAATAGTCTAGAAGTCTGGCTCTACCTTTGTTTTTTGTTTTGGGGTCGCTGGATGGCATCCCTTCCTTTTTCTTAGCCTGTTGCCCATCTGTAAAACGGGTATCATCTATCTGGGGCTTTAGGAGAATAAAATGAGGGTGGGTGTGGTTCGGCTGTCCTCCCAGTGGTGCATGAATTTTCTGTAGCGTTTACTACAGAAAACAGAGTCCAGGTACCAGCAGCGTCAGCATGACAGGAGAGCTTGTTAAATGCAGATCTCAAGCTCCCTGAGCTTGAATGGGGGAGACTTAATCAGCATATTAAAGTCCCAGATGGGGAGCCTGGCTGGTGCAGTCCATACAGCATGCAACTCTCTCCCGGCCGTCAGTTCAAGTCCCATGTTGGGCATAGAGATTATTTTAAAAAATTAAAACAAATTTTTAAAAGGAGGGTCCCAGATGATCAAACATTAAAATTTAAGAAGCACTTTTAGATCAAAGGCAACTGAAATGAGAGTAAGCTAGGATGATGTAAGAATCGAAAGTGGACACGTGGCATCCCCTAGTCACTGCCCTCACTGGTACCTAGAAGACCCAAATTGGCAAAGGTGATGTTCAAATTAAGGACTATCCGGATGGGGCGGCGGGTGTGTGTGTGGGGGGGGGGGGAGTTAGGCTTTTTCTTGTCAAGAGGGTTAAGTACATAGCTTTACCGTTTATAATAGAAATAAATGAAAGCTGGGATGCCTAGATTGCTCAGTGGTTAAGCCTCTGACTTCAGCTCAGGTCATGATCTTACGGTTCCTGAGTTTAAGCCCTGCGTCGGGCTCTGTGCTGACAGCTCAGAGCCTGGAGCCTGCTTCGGGTTCTGTGTCTCCCTCTCTCTCTGCCCCTCCACTGCGTGAGCTCTCGCTCTGTCTCAAAAATACACATTTTTTGGCACGAAAACAGACACTCAGATCAATGGAACAGAATAGAGAACCTAGAAATGGACCCACAAACATACGGCCAAATAATCTTTGACAAAGCAGGAAAGAATATCCAATGGAACAAAGACAGTCTCTTCAGCAAGTCGTACTGGGAAAACTGGACAGCAACATGCAGAAGAATGAACCCGGACCACTTTCTTACACCATACACAAAAACAAACTCAAAATGAATGAAAGACCTCAATGTAAAACAGGAAGCCATCAAAAGCCTCAAGGAGAAAGCAGGCAAAAACCTCTTTGATCTTGGCCATCGCAACTTCTTACTCAAGTGTCTCCAGAGGCAAGGGAAACAAAAGCAAACATGAACTATTGGGACCTCATCAAAGTAAAAAGCTTCTGCACGGCGAAGGAAACAATCAGCAAAACTAAAAGGCAACCGACAGAATGGGAGAAGATGTCTGCAAACGGCATATCAGATAAAGGGTTAGTATCCAAAATCTAGAAAGAACTTGTCAAACTCAACACCCAAAAAATAAATAATCCGGTGAAGAAATGCGCAAAAGATATGAATAGATACTTCTCCAAAGAAGACATCCAGACGGCCAACCGACACATGAAAAAATGCTCAACATCACTCATCATCAGGGAAACACAAATCAAAACCACAATGGGATGCTACCTCACACCTGTCAGAATGGCTAACATTAACAACTCGGGCAACAACAGATGTTGGCGAGGGTGCGGACTGCTGGTGGGAATGCAAACTGGTGCAGCCGTTCTGGAAAACAGCGTGGAGGTTCCTGAAAAAATTAAAAGTAGAACTACCCTACCACCCAGCAATTGCACTACTAGGTACTTATCCAAGGGATACAGGTGGGCTGTTTCGAAGGGACACATGCACCCCCACGTTGACAGCAGCGCTATCGACAACAGCCAAAGGATGGAAGGAGCCCAAATGTCCATCGAAGGATGAATGGACAAAGAAGATGTGGTCTATATACACGATGGAGTATTACTCGGCAATCAAAAAGAATGAAATCTTGCCATTTGCAGCTACGTGGATGGAACTGGAGGGTATTATGCTGAGAGGAATTAGTCAGAAAAAGACAAAAATTATATGACTTCACCCATATGAGGACTTTAAGAGACAAAACATGAACAAAAGGGAAGGGAAGCAAAAAGAATATAAAAACAGGGAGGGGGACAAAACATAAAAGACTCTTAAATACGGAGAACAAACAGGGTTACTGGAGGGGTGGTGGGAGGGGTGTGGGCTAAATGGGGAAGGGGCACTAAGGAATCTACTCCCGAAATCGCTGTTGCGCTATATGCTAACTTGGATGTAAATTAAACAATAAATGAATTAATAAAAAAATAATTGCTGACAGGGAAGGACTTAAAAAAAGAAATAAACATTTAAAAAGAAAAAAATAAATGAAAGTTCCACGCACTAAAAAGTCCTCTCCAAGCTCTCCCTACTTCACGGCCAATGCTGATACTTGGTGTCCCTCGAAGGGCCATGCGCTACAAGATAAATCCCCTTTGCCTAGAATTCGAGTCGGGGTTAAAGACCGCTAGCACTGCACACAAGAACCCGAAAACGGGACCGAGGTTAGAATCACACCTCCCTTGGGGCGCCTGGGTGGCGCAGTCGGTTAAGCCTCCGACTTCAGCCAGGTCACGATCTCGCGGTCCGTGAGTTCGAGCCCCGCGTCAGGCTCTGGGCTGATGGCTCGGAGCCTGGAACCTGTTTCCGATTCTGTGTCTCCCTCTCTCTCTGCCCCTCCCCCGTTCATGCTCTGTCTCTCTCTGTCCCAAAAATAAATAAACGTTGAAAAAAAATAATAAAAAATAAAATTCAAAAAAAAAAAAAAAAAAGAATCACACCTCCCTTTCCCGCCAGCACCAGGAGCAGCAGCCGAGGTCCCCCCCGCCCCCGTCGGCCCCGCCCCCGCAGTTCCGGGTGAGGGTGACCACGTGCTTGTCGCCAATAACAACCCCGCGCTGCTCCCGCCCCCGGGCTGGGGCTGGCGAGCGACGGCCGCCTGCACCCGTGGGCCCTCGGAGGCAGTCTGAGCGACAGCCGAGATGGCCAACTGACGTGGCAGGCGCGATCCAAGGCGGGACGCTGCGTGCGGAAGCCGCCCGGGGCCGTGCGGGAGCGGAGGGCGCCGGCCGGGAAGGCAGGTGGGGACCCGGGGCAGCTGGGCGCGCGGGGGCGGGGTGGCGGGGACGGGGACTGCAGGCCAGAAAGGGTGCGGGCCCCGGCGGGCCCGGCGCCTGAGCTCGGCCCGCGGCGGAGGGAGGGGCCGCGTTTAAGGGCGGGGGGAGGGGGGGGGGTCGAGACGCTTAAAGGGACCGGTCCCCAAAGAGGAGAGATACTTAAAGGTGCAGGCTGCCGGGCTGTCGCCGGCCAGGGGGGGCCGAGCTCGGCGCGCGGGAGACCTACGTAAAGTGGTAGGTGCTCGGGAGAGCAGGACGCTTTAAGGAGACCAGAGCCAAGCTTGTGAAGAGGCTGGGATGGGGTGAGAACACGTCCGTTGAAGGCAGGGATAAAGGAGTCGCTTGTCAAGGGCCCGGCGAGGTCTCCCTCTAAGGAAAAAAGAACATGCACTCCTGCTCTCCCCCAATGTCCTTTCTGGCTCCTCCAGGTTCCCTTGACCCCGGACCCCCCTGTTCCCAGGCTATGGCCCCCAGTGCCCTGTAGACCTGGCGCGACTCCCGTGCTTTCGACCCCTATTTGGGGCCCTGGGTGGCTACTGGAGGGCCTTGCAGAGGGGCAGAGAAGGCAGGACCATGGCATCTAGGGCCTCTGAACCTCCCTCAGGGCGCAGCGTGACGGCGGGCATCATCATTGTTGGAGATGAGATCCTCAAGGTGCGTCTGGGACAGAAGGGGGGTGCGTGGCGTGCTCCCGTCCTTAAGATCCTGCTGCACGATCTGTTGAGGGAAGGCAGGCCAGGGCGGGAGCCCCCTTGCTGCCGTGGAGTCCTGGAGTGAGCCCAGCACGTTAGAGGGAAAGTGACCCTTGTGCTTTCCATCACTCTGGTGAAAACTTGTAGCAAGGTGGCTTCAGTTTGTCCAGCAACTTGATAGGAGTAGGAGGGGCTTCACAGAAATGACGGGGAGTCCGACTTGTGAAGGGGGTACAGGTGCATGTGTTATTGAAGAGTTACAGCCAGCCTGTTTGGAAAACGACCCAAGGCACTTGGCAGAGTGAGTAAGCGAAATAGAAGGAAACTACTGGACGGAAGAAATCCGTCGGATTCTTCTGAACAATCGAGGGAAATCTTGTTAAAGGTCGTGGTAGGCATCGGGTTTGAGGTAGTGATCTTGACCCCTCCTTTTTGAGTGCTTACTAGGGCCCGCGACTGTGCTTCTAGATCACATGTGCGGTTTTACTAACCCTTAGAACAATCCCCTGAGGTTCAATACTTTTATTATAAATGTCAATTAATAGATTATGAGACCGAGAAGCTAGCTTGTCCAAGGTTCCATAGCCAGGAGGTGGTAGAGGGGAGATTCCAACCTGAGTCCCTCTTACTCCAAGTAACCCTTGTCCGCTAAGCCCTCTGGAGAGAAGCCGAAGGAGAAGGGGCTGCAAAGGAAGACCGTGTGCACACCGCAGGCAGCCTCAAATGTTCTGCAAAGGAATGTGAACTTTATTCTGTATATGTTTGGAAACAACACAGGGCTTTTGAGCCCAAGAGTGATGCAATCCCAGTAACACATTAGAAAGGTTAGTCAAAAGGCACTGGGCAGAGCGCTGGGGCTGGCGGCCGGGAGCCTGGCCAGGGGGCCTCGACAATGTCCAGATGACAGGTGCCAAGGACCTGCCCGGCGGCAGTAGGGACCAAGAGAAGAGAGCAGATGGGGAGACATTTCAGTACACTTGACGGTAGGAGGGCCTCACTGGCGGTGGACAGTGTCTGGGGAGGCCACTGGCCAAAGTGACAACGGCCAGGAATACAGCAGAGATGCCCGATAGGTAGGCGGAGCCAGGGAGCTGAAACCGTCAGGGTTGGGGAGGAAGTGGATGGGTCGTCCACATAAAATTGGCCACCGAATCCTCAGGCATAGATGAGGTCAAGGTCAAAGCACGGAGAAGGAGGCCCAAGGTGGGTCATGCGACCCCTGGCTGTTCACCTGGATTTTCTCACCCTCGTACCCAGTCCAGGCTTTAGAGCCTCACGAGGCAGCGTCCCCCAAAAGAGCACGATACCCCACACGGCTGTCACCCCTTCCCCTTTGCCCTCGAGTCCTGCAGCACTGACGCTCTCATCGTCCCCATCTCATCTCCCAGGGACACACTCAGGACACCAACACCTACTTTCTATGCCGGACACTGCGCTCCCTGGGGGTCCAGGTGTGCCGCGTCTCTGTCGTACCCGACGAGGTGGCCACCATCGCGGCAGAGGTCACTTCTTTCTCCAGCCGCTTCACCCACGTCCTCACGGCAGGGGGCATCGGCCCCACTCACGATGATGTGACCTTTGAGGCGGTAGCACAGGCCTTCGGGGATGAGCTCAAGCCGCACCCCGAGCTGGAAGCGGCCATCCGAGCCCTCGGAGGGAAGGGCTGCGAGAAGCTGTCCGTGGTGCCCTCCTCCGCCCGCCTGCACTACGGCACAGACCCTCACACGGGCCGGCCCTTCACGTTCCCGCTGGTCTCCGTCCGAAATGTCTACCTCTTCCCAGGCATTCCCGAGCTGCTGCGGCGGGTGCTGGAGGGGCTGGAGGGGCTGTTCCGAAACACGGCGGTACAGTTCCACCTGCGGGAGCTGTACGTGGCCGCCGACGAGGCCTCCATCGCCCCCGTGCTGGCTGAGGCGCAGGCCCACTTTGGGCGCAGGCTCGGCCTGGGCTCCTACCCCGACTGGGGCAGCAACTACTATCGGGTGAAGCTGTCGCTGGACTCGGAGGAAGAGGGGCCGCTGGAGGAGTGCCTGGCCTACCTGACTGCCCGTCTGCCCCCGGGATCGCTGGTCCCCTACGTGCCCGACGCCGTGGGGCAGGCCAGGGAGGCTGTCTACCAGCTCGCGGAATCAGGTAGGGGCCTGGGGGGGGGGGCTGCATGTGCCCACCCCACCCCTGCCCAGGTCTCGGGAATGTAGGGTCTGAGAGAGGGGGGTTAGCTCTGGTGCCGTCGGTCATTCTTCCAGTAAATGTCAACCGGGTGCCCGCTCCTGCCAGCACTGTGCTGGGTACTGCGGACCGACTCAACAGGACAGTGTGTTACGCACCACGGCCTTCTGGGCCGGCAGTGTAACAAGAAAGGTAGGCGTCGGGCACGAGACATCGGTCTCAGCGGCCTCCACGGTGGGGAGGTCAGCCTTGACCTGGGCATATGTACGTTAAATACAGTCTGCTGGGCGAGTGTCGGACATGTGGGCCGATGAGGAGGATTGGGCCCCACCGGGAGGTGGGCGAGAGCAAACAGGATGGGGTTCAGGGGAACGAAGGAAAGCAGGGCCCCCCGAGGGAAGACACTGAGGTGAAGGGTTCTGAATGGCAGGCCGGGACAGACTCTGAAGGGCATGTAGGACTCCGGCCTTTACTCTGGGAACACTGGGAAGCCTGGAGAGGCTTCAGGCCAGAGCGGTGTGGCCCCCCCCCCCCCCCACTGCCCTCTGACGGTCACGTGTACGTATCTTCTCGTCTGTCTCCTTGCAGGGTCTCCTCTGGGGGGGAAGGTGGCAGGCGCCCTGCAGACCATTGAGACCGCCCTGGCTCAGTACGACCTCAGCCACCTTTGTGTGGGCTTCAATGGAGGCAAGGACTGCACGGCCCTCCTGCACCTCTTCCACGCGGCCGTGCAGAGGTGAGCCCACGGCCCGGGGCGAAGGCAGCAAGGAGGGAGAGGGCCGCCAGGTGTGGTTTGGGAGGGAGGGAGCCGTGGTGACCTCTCCACACTCTTCCCCGCCACATTGAGTGAGCATCTGACATCCGGGTGGCCCTGGGTGGCCCTGGGTGGCCGTGTAGGCCCCCGGCCCTGAGCACAGGGAGGTCACAGCCCATCCAGGAGCAGAGAGAACAGTGTGCGAGCTCTCTGGGGAGCACTGCTCTGCCAAGCCTGTGCGTCCTCCCCTCCCCAGGACACGCCCCGATACTCAGGAGCCCCTCCAGATCCTGTACATCCGCAACATCTCCCCCTTCCCCGAGCTGGAGCAGTTCCTACAGGACACCATCAAGAGGTACTAAGGGCCCGGAAGTGTGGGCTCCGGGTGCGGCTCAGCAGTGCCCGCTTCTGACCCCCGCCCCTCCCCTCCTCAGGTATAATCTGCAGGTGCTGGAGGCCGAGGGCCACATGAAGCAGGCCCTGTGTGAGCTGCAGGCCCGGCACCCCCGGCTGGAGGCCGTCCTGATGGGCACCCGCCGCACCGACCCCTACTCCTGCAGCCTCCACCCCTTCAGCCCCACGGACCCCGGCTGGCCTGCCTTCGTGCGCGTCAACCCGCTGCTGGTAACGGGGAGGGGGCCGCAGCGCCTCCCGTCTCCCGACCCCTGTCGCTCATTGCGCCCTGGCCCCCCACGTGGGAGAGGTGGGAGCCCGGGGCTCGCGTGAGGGACCCCCATCACCCAAGGGAGGCTGTGCTGCTCGGCCGCTCAGCTTTCTGACCATTCTGTAGGGAGCACCGATTCAGTGGCGGGCTTGTGCTTTCTACCTTTAGGTCTGCACTGCCCAGAATGGCAGCCACTAGCCTCTTATCGATACTCAAATTACAACCTACTGAAATGAAAGAAAGAATGACCCCAAACCACTGAGTGGTGCGCTCCAAGTGTGACGAATTCTGTGGTGTGGGTGTTATATCTTAATTTTAAAAATTAAATACCCTTCAGAATTCGCTTCTTCAGAGGCACTAACCCCATATCCAGCCGTGGCCACGTTAGACGGCCCAGCTGGAGACGCAGCGGGCTGCGTGGACTCCTGGACACAACCACGTCCGTCCTGGAGCACGCCGGTCCCTGGGGGGTGGCTTGGGGGCGGAGGGAGGCGGGCAAAGGTTTCCCGTTTTGCGTTGCGTGGCCGCACCCAGCAGGCTGTGCCGGAGAATCCCGGAGAATCCCAGAGAATCCCACAGGAGGCCTCCCTCAGAGCCCGGGAAGCAGAAGAGCTCTAGGCGGGCCCCTGCCCAGGCGGCAGGCCGCAGTGTGGGAGGGGGGACTTTGTGACCCCACTCTGACCCCCAGGACTGGACCTACAGAGACATCTGGGACTTCCTGCGGCAGCTGTTTGTCCCGTACTGTGTCCTATATGACCGAGGGTAAGGGTGCTGGCAGAGGACGGGTGTCGTGGGCGTGGGGACGAGGTGGGGGCACTGCGGTGGGGAGAGCCTGCCCCGAACTCGCCTGCCTCCTCCCTGCTCCAGCTACACGTCGCTGGGGGGCCGCGAGAACACCGTGAGGAACCCGGCCCTGAAGTGCCTGAGCCCGGGGGGCCAGCCCACCTACCGGCCAGCCTACCTCCTGGAGAACGAAGACGAGGAGAGGAACTCGCGCACGTGACCCCGAGCAGCCAAAGGGAGGCCGCCCTGGGGTGTCCCCTGTCAATAAACCGCCTCTTGCGTGCCTGCTGCTCTGCCTGTGTCTTCCTGCTCCAGGGGACGGGACGGGAGAAGCAGACGTGGGCCAGGCTCTGCCAGCTCCCAGCTGGCAGTGCTCCCTCTGAGGAACAGGGGCGGTGGGGGGGCAACAGGGGGACGTGCTGGGGGGACGTACACAGAACACTCGGCAGGAGCCCACCGGAGGGCAGGGTCAGGAGCCACGCCAGCCCCTGGGGGAGAGGCACCCCGGGCAGGACGCCGAGGTTTGGAGAGCCAGGCTGGGAGAAGGGAAGCTGGGCTGGCCTGGCTGCGGAGGACAGAAGACGGGGTGGCCGGCCCACCCCCCCTGCCCCAACCCAGCCTCCACCCCTGCCCATTGGAGGCTGACTCAGCCCATTCTTGGGCCCAGAACCTTCCCTGTGCTAGACCCCGGGGCCTTTGTCCCCATAGTCATGAGGTCTGAGGGGGTGGGGACGCTGCTGATAAAAGGCCCGGGAGACAGCTCTGTGCGCCTCAGAGCTGCGGCCCATATGCAGCCCCGGACACAGCCCCTCGCCCAGGCCCTGCCTTTCTCTTTCAGAAGGGCCCTGTGGGGCACTGGGTTCCAGGTGCCGGTCATGAAGACGGGCACAGGATGGGAGGGCCTGCAGCAGACCCTGAAGGAAGTTGCCTACATCCTCCTCTGCTGCTGGTGCATCAAGGAACTGCTGGATTGATGCCCCGGGACCGCCCCCGCCCCGCCCGCCCCTGCACCGCTCAGGTGGGCCTGGATCCACCCCTTCCCCTCCTGCCCCCGCGCCCTGCACCACTCAGGTGGGTGGGCAGGGTCCCAGACCCAGGCGCAGGGCCACAGCTTCTGTGACAGAGCCCGCCTCCCAGCTTCCCGTTCTCTCCTCCAGCGCCGGGCCCAGCCCCCATCGAGCACCCCCCCGCCCCGGCCCCCACCTCCAGGCCAGCTGTGCTTGACTGACGATGGGCCACAAACAACCGGGGGAAGTGTGGACCCTGCTTCGAGTTTGTGCCCTGTGCCAGCCTCCGTTCCCGCCCGCACCTCTGCTGGACCTCCGGTGCAGGTGCACGGGAGCTGCCTGGCTGCTGGCCGGGACCCAGATAAGACTGCCGCGGGACCCGCACCGTGAGCCCACCGGCCTAGATGGTTGATTTTTCTGTACTCAGTGCCAGGAATGGGCTAAGGATCACTAAACTGTGTGTGCGTGCATGTGTGTGCATAAATGTATATGTGTATATATATATATATATATATGTATGTATATACATATACCATCTGCTGTGTGCCAATCCTGGTGCTCTGAACACATCAGTGAACAAAACAGGCCCCTGTACTCAGAGCTTACGTTCTGCTGGGCAGAGGCAGGAAATAAGATGTAAACAAAAAATAGGGATATAGATGTTCTATATAAAATAAATAGGCCTTGAGGCCAAACGTGCTAAATGTCTAAAAGGGACTCCAAACAACTCAGCACTGAAAGGGTCTTGGAGCCAGAGCCAGCGTTCAGACCAGGGAGGGAAGGAGATGGGCGCAGGGGCGGCCTGGTCGGTGGAGCGTCCGACTCAGGTCATGATCTTGCGGTTCATGGGTGCGAGACCCTCGTCAGGCTCTGTGCTAACAGCTGGGAGCTGGCTTTGGAGTCTGCTGCCCCTCCCCCACTCACACTCTGGCCCCCCCCTCTCAAAAATAAACATTACAAAAAAATCATTTTTAAAGATGGGAGGGAAGGAGGTTGTCCTGGATACAACCCACACCGAAAACCAGGTTTTCCGACTCACTGGTTGGGGAGGGTGGAGAGTGGAAAGCCCAGGTTCCTCCCAACCGGTGGGTAGGGAGGGGTCCGGCTTGGGTGGGGTCCCGCGCCTTAAGCCAGGAACTCAAATAGAAGACGTGGCCTGGCCGGCTCCCTGCCTTGAGGATCTTGGGAGAAGCCCTGGGCCCTTGCAAGCCCCAAGCTCACGGGAAGTCGGGCCCTGCTCCCCCTGGTCACACATGAGGCCGAAAGAGAAAGGCACCCGGGTGGCCACGCAGGTTCCTCAGGCTTGTCACCGTGCACAAGCACAAACAGCCAGAATGAGCACCGCTCCCTCTCTTCCCCTCGGCAGCCGAAACACACGCTGCCCCTGAATCACGCCCAGCAGTGGGCACGCGTCAGCCACTGACACCATCTCGCTCACACTTCCCGACACGCCCACTCAGCCCCCCACAACCGCAGAGCCTCTTGGGGCCAGTTGTTGTCCCCTCCCTTCCGTCCTGGGGCACAAGCCTGGAGATGGTGTGTGGGACTCTCTCCTCACCCCAGGGACCAGCTTTTCCCAGACTTCCTCTGGGTGTGTTTTGTCTCTCTTGGTAAAGGTGACCCATACCTAGAGTAAGCAGTTCTGGTGAGAAGTGACCCCCCCCCCCACGACCACTCTCCCCGCTGGGGTGGCTCAGATTCAGCAGCCCCTGGGAGGGCATTCGGGAGAGAGTGCTGCACGCGCCTCGCCCTCCTCTTCCCTCGTTCGTGCAACAAATGTTAGGGAGCTCCCACTGTGTGCCAATTCCCCTGCTCCCGGCACCAACACCACCGCGGTGAGCAAAAGAGGCCCCAGGACTCATGGAGCTTCCGTTCCAGTGGGCAGAGATAGGAAATAAAATGTAAACAAAACAATAGGAACATAGTTGTGATTAGAAGATGAGGGCTATGAGCTGGGGTGGGTGTGAGGCAGGTCGTGTCGTGCCAGTGGCTCAGGGCAGGCTTAATAGCGAGAGCAGTGGACAGAAGGGCTGGCCTGCGCGCATACACATTCCTTTTTTTTTTTTTTAAGAGTTTTTCTATTTTTCAGTAATATCTGGCCCCAACATGGGGCTCGAACTCACAACCCCGAGACGGAGAATCACGCACTCTGCGGACAGAGCCAGCCGGGCACCCTGAGCCCGGAGGAATTCTCGGAGTTGCTAACGTGGTCTCCACACGGCGCTGCCCCCTGGTTTTTCCCCTCCGACCAGGCGGGGACTCCGCAGGGGCACACACGGAGCCTGCTCCCTCTTTCCTGCGGCAGCGTGGTTCTCCATAGTACTCCCGCTCAAGGTAGTCTTTATCCGGGTAGCTTGGCGACCTTCAGGCCTGCACAAAATGCAGGTAGGTCAGCCTTCTCGCCGGGTCCCTTCAGAGCCCACCTACCCCAGGACACAGCAGTAGGAAGAGGTAAGAGCTTGAATCCAACCAGAGAGAGGTTAGCGGTGGAGGACACAGAATTCACCTTGCCACACAAGTGTGGGGCTCCTGCCTCCCCTCACAGCCTGCACCCCTGCTTGGTCGGCCCGTCCCTGACTCGAGCTCTGGCCTTCTGCCTCCCTTTTCCTTTTTTTTTTTTTTTCTAATTTTTTTGTTTGCTTGTTTACTTATTTTTGAGATAGAGAGCATGAGCAGGGGAGGGGCAAAGAGGGAGAAGGAGACACAGAATCCAAAGCAGGCTCCAGGCTCCAAGCTGTCAGCACAGAGCCCCAGGCGGATATCGAACTCGTGATTCGTGAGATCAGGACCTGAACCGAAGTCGGACGCTTAATCCACTGAGCCATGCTGGCGTCCCCAGCATGTTTGACTTTTATATTTAGGAGGAGAAAAAACTGTTTTTCATGTTTATTTACTTTTAGAGAGATAGAGTGTGAGCAGGGGAGGGGCAGACAGAGAGGGAGACAAAGAATCGGAAGCAGAATCCAGACTCCGAGCTGTCGGCCCAGAGCCCCCCCCCGCCCCCCCCCCCCGCCCCCGGGCTCCAACTCATGAACCCTGAGGTCATGACCTGAGCCGAGTTGGGACATTTAACTGATTGAGCCTCCCAGGTGCCCCTCTCCCTTTCCTTTCTCAGACCCCACTCCCACTGAGCCACTGAGCAGGGACAGGGCCTCGGGCTGGATCCTAGAGTCAGAGTTCTGAGCACAAGCGCCCTCGACGGCGGAGGGGATGTCTGGCGAAGGCCACCAGGGAAGCGGTAGGTGTCGGAAGGCAGGGCCCAGGAAGTTGACGGAGGGAGAAGAGGAGAGACTGCGGGTGGCCCAAGAGGAGTGTCAGCCCTCAAGAGAGCCCTGAGAGTGGAAAGTATGGGGGAAGGAGCGGGGAGGAAAAGAAAAACCGTGTATGCCGTTCTGAGAACCCTTACCACACTACAGTGTTGGACACTTACACAAGCCCGCTTGAAAAGGAGGCTGGACAAGGGCAACTATCCCAGGTTAGCTTGAAAGAAACAGGCCAAGAGAGGTGACGTGACCCACTGAAGGCCAAACCCACAGTACACCGCAGTGCAGTAGTCAGCTGGCGAACCCCGATTTTCTCGTCTCATATTCGGGGCTCCTCTGGGCCAGCCAGACTTCCTCTTCTGATATTGCACTTCAGGTGGTGGCCTGGTGGCCTGGGGGCGGAGCCAAGCGTGCAAAGGTGTGGGGAGGACTCCCGCTCCCATTCTGCACCCACTCCACCTCCTCCCCACACCTCCACTCTCAGCCGGCCTTGCTCTAGCTCCGCCTGCTCCTTTGGGGGTCCCAAATACGTCTTTTTCACCTAGACCACACAGGCCAGGACCCGGTTCCGGCCTACACCTCCCCAGTGCTCTCCAAGGGAAAAAGATGCGGCCGCTTCCCTGCAACGTCCTCTTCCCAGCTGGGAGAAGCTCACGTTTGGAGGGTCCAGACTCCGCTCGGGGCTCATTGGAGGGCGGAAGATGGCGGAAGAGGGGAGCTGAGTGCCAAGAATAGGAGGGCTGGGGAAGAGCTAGCTCATTTGCCCCTGGGCGCCCAGGGGCCCTCTAGTGGCCACAAGGGGAAGGGGAAGGGGCGGGGTAAAACCGGGAAGAAGCCTCGGCAAAGCTGGAAGCGACCCCCAGATGCTGCAGCACTAGAAGGATTCTACCCAGGATTCCTAGCCGATCACGTCGATAGAAGACCCTCCATGGTGTGCGAGAGGCAGGTGGAGCAGAGGGGTCCTGGCGAAGTGGTCGGAGGAGCCGCCCGCACTCATCTGGCTATTTTAGTAAAGATCTTGGTGGGGTCCTGAGTTCTCGCAGCAAGGCTCAGAAGCGCGCGGGAAGAGGGGTGTGGCAGTCGCTGCCCCCACGCCGGGGCGTGGACCCCCAAGGCCACCACGATCTTCCCGATCCCCGGCGTCCCTACTTGCATCTCGTTTGCACAGGAGTTATTTCCCCTTCGAAAGGCAGGAGTCCCCAACCCCTTTCTCAGTCACTGCCAGCCGAGACTTTTTACTCCGGCCTTTGGCCGTTCTTCCGGCCGTCCTCCCGCCCCTCTGGCCGCCGCCCCCAGGACCTTCCGTCCTTCACCTGTGCCAGCTTCTCGGCCGCCACCCACCACCCGATCCCAGCTGGGTACGAGCAGCCGAGACACCTGCGCCGCCTGCCGGTTGGCCGGAGGGAGGCTGAGGGCAGAGGGGTTCTGTTTCGCCTTCTCCGGGACGTGGAGTTTTGGAAAATGTTCCCCGAGCTTCCTGAGGCTAAATTTATCCCCCCCGGCCCTGGGGGGCGCAGAGATCCCGGAGACGATTAGCGCTGAGGCGCAGCCGGCTCCCGCCCAGAGGCCCGGAATAGGCGCCGAGTTATAAATAGTGCGCCCGCAGGTGTGGGGGGAGTCGGCGGGAGGGGGCAACCCTGGCAGCCACGGCCCCTTCAGGTGGGTTGGGCGGTCGCGGTGGGGGCGCCGGGGGGCGGCGGGCGGGGGGGGGGGCTGCGGTCTGTGCGCCCCCAGCGGTTTCCTGGGCGGCGGGTTTTTCGAGGGAAGCGGGGGCAGCCCGGGGAAGGGGGGGAGGGCGGGGAAGAGGTGGGCGCCCAGCGCAGGCTGTCGCTCCGCTTCCAGCTCAGCCCCCCACCCCTTCCAAAACAGGCCCCCAGACCCACTCATTCAGGACCCCGCCCACACAGAGCCGTGCCTTTCTTCCGCCAGAAGCCCTCTCCCTCCACGCGCGGCAAGCATCTAACTCTCCCGCAGCTGCCCCTGAGCGCACGTGGCCCAGCCAGTCCGGGCACCTGGCTGTCACTCAGAATCGCTGTCCCCAGCCCCAGGTACACAGTCCTCCTGAGGAGGGATTAACTCCTGCCACTTTCTCCTCTAAACTAAGGTCTAGCTGGTCGCCTGAGATTTAAGTCTGTACGTGCGGATCTGGGATGCCCCCGCCCTCCGCCCCGGCCCCCGTCTCTCCAGGAGGTCCCCTGCAGGCCGCACACCTGCCCTCGGGTTCCCGGTGCCAGTCCGGCGCTGGCGGCGGGGCGGGGGTGGCAGCGGGGCCCTGGGGCCCAGCCGGGAGTTTCGTGGGAGGGGGGCAGCCCCCAATCAGCAATCAGCGTTTCTCGGCTGCCGCAACTCAGTGGTTTGGCGCGGTGAGGGCCAGGAGTTAGAGGGGAGGCGGGAATTTCAAGTCGGGGTTCCCCCCTCCGACTTCTGAGCCAGGAAGGAAGCTGTATGGACCAGAAGAGAAACGTGGTGGTGGTTGGGGGGTGGGGAGGGTCACTGAGGAACAAACAGGAGGTTCCGGGGCTGTCGAGACTGGAGAATGGCATTCCGGGTGCCCACAGATTCAGGCTGGGTCCAGCAAGGCTCAGGAGGCGACCCCCAGAGTTGGGGGACGGGGCGGGCCCGAGGCACTGGGCGCCTTTCGTCTCTTTGTACCTAAGGGCTGGTGCCAGGGCGCCCGCCCTCCTACTGCCTCTGGAGGCCCAGGCTCTGCCCTCCCAGAACCGCTTTCCTGCCCTTCTTCCCCGGGGCCATGCAGCCCCCTTCCGTTTCACGTGTCCTTCTGGCCCTGCCGTCCTGCCCCCAGCCCCAGCGCGGCTCTTCCCCAGTCTGGGGCGACCCCGACGGCTGGAGAAGGGAGGGAAAAAAACCCTGCCTGGACCCCACCGACTCCGGGGCACTCACCGACTAGAATCTGTCCGGCGGGGCCGAGAAGAAAACCCGGAGCAGTGACCCGCCTCGGGGCCCAAGGGGGACGGGGCGGATAGGAAAACCCGGAGCGGATCGAGCGAGCGGGAGCGCCCCAAGCCTGCTGCCACCCCCTCCTTCCTATAGCCCCCCTAATTCTCCAGTGAGATAATGTCTGAGGTGGGGGGCTGTTTGGTTTGGCTTGGGCCCTCAGGGGCGCCTCACACTTTCCGCCCCTGGCTGGGGCGCAGGGCAGCGGCCCCGAGGCTGAGTCACGGCCGGAGAGGAGGGAGGGCGGGACCCGGACTCCGCCCCTCCCCCTGCGCGGGGATCCCGGGTCAGCCCGGGTGAGGGCCAGGGCCCCCCTGGCGCCGCCCATTGTGGTCCAACAGGTTGAGCTGGTGCCCCGCGGAGCCACCTGCTGGAAAGGGAGGGAGGCCCCCTGCGTGGGGGTTGGGGCGGAGGCGGCGAGTCCGACCCGGTTCGGCCCGGCCGGCCGCGGGAAGCGGAACCCGGCTCCCGTGGCCGGACTGGATTCCGTTTTACACTAGTGGGAGGGGCTCTCTGGGGGACGCAGCGCTGCAGGCCCAGCTGGAAGCGTCCCCACCGGCCACCTTCCTCAGTTGTGGGGGCGCTGAAGTACGCATTCTGTCCCCCCCCCCCCCCGAACCCACATACACATCCTGAAACACCCAGGCTCCCCTAGCCACCTGGGTCTCCGAGCGAGTCCCTGTCGAGAGGGTCCCTCCTTCGCAGAGACTCAGTTTCTCCACTTAGGGAGCAGGCGGGATGGAGGCGGGGTGCAGGAGCGAGAGCGCGCCGCCCCCCCCCCCCCCCGCCGCGGCCCCGGCCCCTCCCCTCTGACAATGCCAAGGCCGCAGCGGGCACCGGCTGGAGCGCAGAGGCCGCTTGCCCAGGGCGCCGCTCCCTCCCCGCGGGGCGCCGTCACGCGTGGGGAGGGAGGCAGGGTGCCCGCAGCCTCCACTCCCCCGCTCCCTCGGAGGCGGGGTGGGGCGTAGGAGCTGAAGCTGGTGGCCTGGTGGCTCCCCTCCCCCTACCTCCCGGGGCACTGACCTGATTATAGCCCCTCTCGGGACCCCCTCCTTCGGTCCTGGAAGTCCCCGCCTCACCCCCACCCAGCCTGTCTCTAACCTCTCCTACCCTTCCCTCCCGAGGAGGTGACCGCACAAGAGCCCCTCACGGACTGTGAGAGCCCTCGATGGGGGCGCTCGGTTCCCGGGCCACTGCGGACACTGCCCCCTCCCCCTTTCCCTCCTCCAGGTTTCAGGCCGGCCCCCTCGACTCCGCCCCCTCCCTGGCGGAACGCAAGGCGGGACCCACTTGAGATGGGCGGGAGCCCAGGCCAATGGGCGGACTGGGCGGTGGAGTGCAGGGGGTGGGGCGGAGCAGCGGCGGAGGGCTGGATGGGGGTCGGGGGCGGAGCTCGAGTTAAGGTGGACTGGGAGAGATAGGGGCTAGAGGAGAAAGCGGGAGAGGGAGGGGGAGAGGGATCGCGGCAGGTGGAGGGAGAGAGAGACCGTAGGAAAGAAGGAGGGAAAAAGAGGAGGGTGGGCCAGGCTCGGAGAGCGAAGTAAAAGCTTGGAGGAAGGGAGCGAAAAGGGAGGGAGGGACCCATCTGCGCCCTGCGGGGACTGGCTGGACCGAGGGGTTGAAGTTTATATCCTTATTGGGCGGAGGGAGGGGGCCCTGGGGGGGGCGGGTGAAAAACCAGGAAGTGACAGAGGGTGTTGCTAAGGGTTGGGGGGGGAGTTTGGGGGGTGGCAGGGGGCGGGGGGAGGGAGGGGAGGGATGGGGGGAAAGCCAGCGGGAGGACAGGTGAGACAGCAGGACAGGTGAGGCGGGCCCAGAGGGGGGGGGCGGGTGGGAGCCAGGTGAATGTACGGTTCTCGGCGGCCGAGGGGGGGGCGGGCGGCAGGAGGAGGCCGAGGACTGCGGAGGAGGAGCCCCCCAGCAGAGAGCGGCGAGCGACTGACCGCGGCCTTCTGACCAGGACCGGCGCAGGGCCCCAAGCCCCCGGGCCCGGCGGGGGACGCGCTTCTCTCCACACCCGGTGCTTCAGCAGTTCCGGCCCGCGGACCCGAAGGCGGAGAGGTGAGTGTACCCCATTTTTGTCGCCGGCTCGGGGTCCCCCAGACGCGAGACTACTGCAGTGTCCTTCGTCTGTCCTGGAAGTGGGACCCCCCCACGCACACGCATGCAGACCAGACTCCCACCACTCCCCTTCCCTGCGCCTTCCCGGCACCCCGACGCTTTGGAACTGATTTTAACTGAGAGAAAAGGTGGGCGGAGGGTCCCCAGAAACTTTCTCCGCACTTCTGGGATCAGGCAGACTGGCGGCTCCGGGATGGAGAGAGGGTGAGGCGGCGCCGAGCGCTCCCCCAGTGTCCCCGGTGACTCGAGGGGAGACCCCCGAGCCGCGCGGGCTGAGGGAATGGAAAGGCTGACGGACTCTAACTAGGACACGGCGCCCCCCCCCCCCGCGCCCCCTGGCGCGGTGGGCTGGACCCGGGCCAGTTGCACGGGGGGCGGGGGTAGCGCAGGAGGAGCCGCGGCTGGGGGGAAAGTTACCGGCTGGACTATTCGGTTTCCTGCGCCTCCGGAGCCGCGCTCCCTCTCCCGTGGCGGGGCTCGGCCGCAACGTCCCGGCGACACCGATTGGGCCCCCGTCCCTTCCTCCAGGCGCCGCTCCCGCCGCCACCCTTCCCAAGCCGGCCCAGGCCCCTAGAACCCGACAGCGAGGGTGGGTGACCGGGAGGCGCCCGCGCACCTGCCCCTCCACCGGGTGGGGGTCGCTACTGTGTAGTCGTGGAAGCTACTGGCAGCGCCGCTGACAGAGGGCTGCCATTCAAAGGGGTGGGGGGCGCCGCTTTCCATTCCCAGCTCTCGCTCTCTCCTCCCACCCCACCCCAAGTAAGAGAGCGACGTGTCCCGGCCAGAGCGGGGGGGGGGGGGGCGGGAGTGGGGGGGCGGCGTGGGCAGCGGGTTGTGCCCGGACACGTGCCTGCCCAGGCGCCCCGGCCCTGCTGGTGTTTGGAGAGAGGGCGGGTCCCCTGCCCCCCGCCCCGCACAACCCCCACGTATCAAAGGGCGGCTGAGACGTGGTGAGACCTCGGGGCGCCCTGGGGGGGGGGGCAGGGAGCCCGGGTCCGGAGCAGGGGAGGGGCAGAGGCGCGGGTGCTAGCTGACCCACAGGAAACGAGCGCCGCTGACCTAGTTTGGGACACCGGAAGTGGGTGCTGAGGAGAGGGGGAGACCAGCAGGCTGTCCTGGCTTCCGGGCCAGGTGGAGGGCGTTCTTGAATTGACCCCCGCCCGCCCGCCTCGCAGACCCCTAGCTGCGGCCGGGAATGGGAGTGAGTCAGCGCAGAGAGTCCCCCTTCCCCCAACTTATTCCTGGCGGAGGGAGGCAGTTGGTCAGGGCCAGGGGGAGCCAGACTGAGCTGTGAGGGGTTAAACCAGGATGGGAACTCTCTGCTCCCTGAGGGTGCAGTGTGTAGGGGGGTGAGGCCTGGAGGATTACGGGGTGGCCTCCTGCTCCCCGGCACACACCGACTGGTTTGGTCACCCCTGTACCTGCCTGGCAGACCCGGCATGGAGTGGGCACCAGGCTGGGAGGGGAGAGCGGGTGTGAGGAGTGTGGTGCAGGGCTGGACAGGGACGTGGCTGTGACCGAGTTTGGGTGGCAGGGAGTGCTCCCTGTCACTGGTGGCTGGGGAGGAGAGCAGGGGGCTCCCCCTGGAGCAGCTGATGAAACCAGAAGAAATCTCCGCCGGTGCCTCCTGTCCCCGGCCCCCGGGACCCCAGCTCCCCCAGCGCGCCTCTGTTACACGGTTGCCGCAGGCATGGTGCAGCCCGCCGGCACCCCCAGACGCTGTCCCCTCCCTTGAGTCCCACACCCGCCCCCCAGCCTTGACACAGGGGTCAGAAAGCGGTCACTGCCACCCGAAGGGGGCTCTGGGGAAGGAGGAGAGCAGTGCCCACTAGGTTCAGGTGTCAGGGAGCGAGGCCTGCTCTGATAGGACACTCTCATCAGTACGAAGCTCTGGCTACTGTGGACCCCAGTGTCTGGGAGACAGGTGTTGACCTCTTCCTCCTTCCCCGTGGTGCCCCCTGGCACCCAGGGCCCCCAGCTCCTCCTTGGCCTAGTGCCCGCCCCGGGAGGGCGCGGCGGGCAGCGGGGGCTGGGCTAACAATGCACCATCAGGCCCTTTGTGTGCCTGCACTTGGCACCCTGGGGAAGGGTGGGGGAGGGGGCCCAGCGGGCATGGGGGGGGCGGAGCGCCTCTGGGGTGGGGACGGTGAAGGCTGGGGGAGAGAAGCAGAGAATGAAAGCAGGTGGGGAGGAAAGGGAAGTAGGTCAGATAGGGTGCTGGCCCCCCATTCCAAGCCAAGACGGAGCAGACGAGCCCCTGATCTTATGGCCGCCCAGATGGCACCAGGCTGCCTGAGGCGCAGCCTAGGACTGGCCATTTGGGGTCAGAAGTCACTGCCCGGGGGACTGCCCGGATGGAGGAAGCCTGGCCTGGTACTGCCCCCTTCTTGGTGGCTGAGAGGCCCAGTTCTGGTCAAGGCCAAGGCCCTAAGACCGGGTAGTAAATGGGCTCCAGGCAGGGCACTGCCCTCTGACAGAGCCTCTGGACCTGCTTCGGGGCTTCCTGCCTCCGGCCTGCTTGGTTCCTTGACCTTCTGAAAGTTAAGGCTCTCTGGCCACCAGGCCTTGGGGCCTATGCCTACTGCCTAGGGCTGAAGAGAAGAGTGGAGGGGGGGAGGAAGGTGGGGAGAGGAGATGGCTAGGACCCTGGCATGGGGTGTGTCGCTCTAGCCTCTTCCCCCTCCTTCTGCTGAGTAAACTCGTGAGTAAACTTGACGTTTTGCCCGGACAGTTTGAAGTTGCCTCGCTGCCCCCCCACCCCTAGTCCTGCCAACACACAGGCGGCCAAGCGCCAAGGCGGGCCTGGGGGACTGGGGGGAAGGGGTTAGAGCGACTGTCGTCCACTATCAAGGGCTTTGGAGGGGCAAGGAAGACCTCCCCCCCACCCCTGCCCCAGCCACACTCAGGTCTTGGCAAGAGTCTTAGCTGGGGCCTGTAAGCATCTATCTGAGAGCCTTGGGGAGCCCAGAGAAAGCGGCCTCAAAACAGAACCTCTGCCCACTTCTGACCTCCACCCCCTACTAAGGAAAGACACCCAGCTGACATCTGACCCCTGAGTTGCCACCTTTAACGTTCAAGGCTGTCTGGCCCAGAGGGAAAGCTACCTTTGGCAAATTCCACAGGGAAAGCGAAGAGGGCTGCCCTCTCCACTGCATCCCTTGGTTGGGGTGGGTGGAGGCTGGTAGCCTTGGCGACTTAGCCCTCTCTTCGCCCAGGCCTCCCAGCTGCCATGGCCTTGGTCCTGGAAGGTAGCGTCCTCATTTGCCAGCATGATTCCTTGACCTCACACCTGGACCTAACCCCACATGGACCTCCCCCCAGCACACTCCCCATCAGGCCTGGCCCTGACCTCCCCCATCCTCTTCCTCCGCCTCCTATCATCCCAGAACCAAGTCAGCCTTCAGATTTCTCCAGCCAGCAAATACCTGCGCCAGATCCAGAGGTTGAAAGGCGCCCCAGGCAAAAGAGGGCCTGTGGCAGGCAAATGGAGCCAGTGACCCCAACAAGCACACCAGCCAGCTATCAGTTGACGTCACTAATTCCTCTTAGAGCCCCCAGGCCACCAGAATGGCAGGGGAAATGCTTTCCCAGTCCCTGCCAGGCTTCGGAGTCAGGCTCCACCAGGCCTTTGCTTTCGACCTCATGTCTCTGGCTTCAGTTTCCTTCCTGTTTCCACCCCCCCCCCAACTCCTCCCCACCCATATGCCCCTTTCAACAGACATCCTCTCCTCCTTCCTTCCTCCTTTCCTCCCCTTCGCCTGGGAGAAGGGGTCCTCTCGCCCCACCGTGGACCTCCTGGCCTTTTACCTCTTCCAAACACAGTCCCCTTAGAGACTTCTGACCAAGTCCTCTGCTCTGCCCTCCTGTCCCCATCAGCAAGGCTCTGGGGAAGAGCACGCAGGACTTCTCTTGGGAACTACAACTCCCAAGGTACATGCAGAGCAATTGTGGTGCATACTGGGAGTTGTAGTCCTCTTTGCGCTCTCACTTTGGTTAAGTCTGGAAACGTTGCAAGATGAGAGTAAAAGCCAGGACAGGCATGAATTGGAAGGTGGGTACCCTCTGCATCTCCCACCCCGCCCCGTTCTCACCGTCCTGTGCCCACATGACACCACGTACCCATGATTAACATCCCTCTCCTCTGCTGGGACAGGCTACCATTCTTACCATAGGGCCCCACCCAAGAGGTGCCCCCACCCTGCCCTGCTGCCCCTGGCAGGGGTAAAATGGAGGGGCCCCTTCCCTGCCCCCTGCCCTCTAGGCTGGTTCCCTGCCTTTATGGGGATCAAAGGGCAGAGAGCAGCCCCACCCCACTCTCTTGCAGGCTGCGGGCACCAAGGCTCTCAGGAATTGTGGGGACTTTGGTGCCCAAGCAAATGTCCAAGCAGAGGGAATGCTGGGAGGCTGGCACCCACTTTGGGGAATGGAGCTTTCAATGAGTGTTCACTAGGCTGTCCACAGTCTCCTGGGCTCTCGTGTAGGCCCTGACTTGTGCGCTGCCTCTTGAGGAGATGGCTCGAGAACAGGGTCTTGGGCCTTATCTGTAGCACCTAGGGGCCCGGACCCGCCTGACTGGCACCAAGGCACAGGGGTGACCCTCCCCCACCCCAGGCCCACAGTTGGCACGGGGCACCGGGAGCAGGGGGGTAGGAGGGAGAGGAGGCCAGGACTGCCAGCATCCTGGTGGGTAGGTGCCAGCCGGGCCGGGAGCTGGTGAGGGGCAGCAGGCCAGCGGCACTGAGCCAGCAGCTGTTGGGGGGAAAGGGGAGGGGTGTTTTAGGGGGCATTTCTGTGGTCCTCCCCACCCCGGGAGGGCCTGGATCGCCTCGCATCTAGGGAACATTAGGGTACCCCTTGTTCCAGGAATAAGAGACCCTAGGAGTTGGAGGGGAACTTTGTGGCCCACCCATCTCTGGGCTCACAGCCCTCCTGAGTTGCCCCTCAGGCCCAGGCGGGTCCCACCCAACCGGCCAGGGTGGCAGCTTGCGCAAGGGGTGGGGCTAGGCGCTTCCCAGCAGATGCCCCCTCCTGGCTCCTTCCTCTTTCGGTGCCCTCAGCTCCCCCCATCTGTCCGCCCCCTCAGGCCAGCCCCGTCCCCCTGGTCCCCCTGGCCATTGGGGGCTGGCATGAGTGCTGCCCCCTGGCCTGGTTGGCAGGGGCTGGCGCCCGGGCAAGGAGCTGTGGTATGTGAGTGGGTTTGGGGTGAGGCGCAGGGAGGGCGGGGTGCCGCCTTGCCCAGCCCCTGAGGGCCCCGGCCCATGCAGGCGGAGGGGTGGGGGGGGGGGGAGAATTCGGCCAGCTCCCAGGGGTCCGAGGGGACCACTGGAGTCCGGAGGGCCTCCCCGTGGTCCCCTCTGGGACCGCGTGCCCTGAGGGGCTGGGACCTGGGCACCTGTCAGCCCTGGCACTGACTGTCCAGGGTTCCCCTCCTCCCTCTCCCGGCCACTGCCGCCTCCTGTCCCCTCCCCTCCCTTCTTCCTTCTCCTGGTCCCACCTCCAGCAGCCTCTCCCGTGGCTCCTCCTCACCTCTGTCCTCCTGGACTGTCCCGGCTCCTACCTTGCCTACGCTCACCTTTTCCCCTTTCGGGACTGAGCGAGGACGAGCGGGGGTGGGTACAGCTGGGGCTTCGGGCACCACAGGCAGAGACTTTAGGCCCTCTCCCACGCTGCCAGCCCTCCGGTAACCCCTCCCTCCAAGCTGGGGGGGAGGGGGGGCAGCACCCAGAGGGTTAAGGCTGTAGGGGGGAGGGGCTGGGCCAGGTCGTGGGCGGCCCCTTTGAAGGAGGGAGCTGGAGCGGGGAACAGCCACCCCACCTCCCCCCCCCCCAGCCCGGCCCTCCCCCACCCCTCCCAACCTGCTCCCCCCAGGGGCCAAGAGGAGTTGCCGGAGAGGCCCCTCAGCGTTCAGGTGAGTAGGCCCTTCTCTGGCTTGGGAGATCAGGCCCCAGGGGAGGCTTGGAGGCCTAGAATTGGCCAAGGGTCAGAGAGGGACTGAAAAACAGGCTAGGAAGAGGGTGTCCAAACTTCCCTGGGAAGGTGTGGGGAGCTGAGGGTCTGAAGAGCTGGTGTGTGGGAAAGCTTCAGCATTCAGGGGACCCAGGAGGACAGGGGAGCAGAAGGGGCCTACGGGAGCCGAGGGATCGCTGGGCCAGGACAGGAGGTTGGACAGGCTGGCAGAGAGCCGGGCTCCGGGGATCGGGCTGGGGTGTCCTCTGGGGCTGGGGGGCTCAGGTTTCTGCCCGCGGCTTGGCGGGTGTGGGGTTACCAGCCGGCTCGGTTACCCGGCCTGAGACGCTAGGCTGGGGGGAGGGGGTGGGCACAGGGCAGACCCTGGCACCTTGTGCCGTCTCCTCGGGCCCTAAGGGGAGCCGGTGCTGCCCGGGCAGCTCCTGCTGGGAACCCTGATGGCCAGGGTCTGTCCAGGTACGAGGTTGCCTGGCCCAGGGTGGGCACTCCGGGGAAAGCCCAGCAGCTCCAGGGCTGGAAACTCTGACGGGCAGAGAGGCCTGGGTTGTCCCCCCCTCCACCCCACCCCACATCCGCTCTCTCCGCACCCCCACCCCACCACCCATCCTCTCCAGCTGGCCCCCAAATTTCGATCCTGTGCTTCTTCCAGAAGCGGGGCCCGGGTGCCCTGGACGTGGCCATCCCATGGCAAGACCAGGCCTTGGAAGGCAGGCCTGGCTGCTTGATGGAATGCTGCCGCCCCTCTCTGCCCACCAGCCTGGGGAGAGGGGAAGGGGTGCTGCCCGGAGCAGAGGGGAGTGGAGGCAGCGGGACAGGCTGGGCCCACACCTGAGGGACAAAGCAGCGGAGACAGGAGAGGCTGGGGTGGCTCCTGGGGCCTGAGGGACACGGATGCCTAGAGTGGAGGCAGGGGCCGGCAAGGATGCGTGTCGTCTTGGTCAGGGGACAGGCAGGCCAGGGAGCAAGGGGACAGGAAGAAGAGGCCAAGGAGGGGGTCCAGGAGCACAGGGTGGCTGATGAGCAGGGGTCCCCAGAGGTAAAGGAGGAAGGCCACATCTCTGCCATCTTGCGCCCCTCACACCCGCCAGGTTGGCCTGTGCCCTGCAGGGCGGGCGAGGGCCGTGTCCTGATGTCAGGGAAGGGAAGGTGGAGGGGAGCACGGAGGCCTCCTTCCTTCCAGGGGTCACAGCACCGGGAATTGGGCGTTTTGAGGGAGGAGAGGCTTAACCCCCACAGCACCGGGAAGCAGCCAGCTCCCCTGGCCTCCTTCCCCCTTCGTGGCTTGCGGTCTCCCTTCCCCGCCTGGCCCCCAGGAAGTGTGAGTGCTGGGGGTGGTGAGGTTAGGAGGGGGGAAGCGGCATGTGGGGGATGGGCAGGGCACGCACTCGCTTGGAGGGGCTGGGGTGGGACTCCGTACACGCCCCCGGGGCACCCCCAGGGCAGGGGGCCTTGCCCTCCGAGCCCTTACCGGCCCCTCACCCTGCCTTCCCAGCTGGGCGGTCCAGATGGCCACAGCCCCTGGGTCCCAGCAGCCCCAGGAAGTGTAGGAGAGGCTGGGGAGCCGGGACTCCTGGGTCCCTGAGGACTTTGGCCCCGTCGTCCCACTTCCCCACCCCCCTGGTCCCGCCACAGGCCAAAGCCCCGTCTGCGTGCAAAACTTAGCTCCAAAAAAACAGGAAGAGAACCTGAGGCTGGAGTTGGGGGGGGGGCGGGGGGGGGCAGAAAAGAGAGAGAAGTAAGAGGGAGGGGCGGCCAGGCAAGACAGGAGGGGGGGCACTGAGAAGCGCCTCAGGCCTCCATCACTCTGGCCGGAGGATGTCCCGGCCAGGTCTCAGCCTCCCTCGCCCCCAGCTGCTGCACCTGGAGAAGCCTTTGGGGGGGGGGGGGTCTGTGCGCCCGCGTCTCGGCCCCATATCTATTTTCTCTGCCGCTAATCCCGGTTCCGCCTGCTGCCCCCCACACTAAGCCTCACTCCCCTAATCCGCAGGCTGTGGGGAAGGGGGGCCAGCTTTACTCATCGGCCGGCCGATGGGGCCGTATCCCCTCTCCTCGCCTGGCCCCAGTCGGCAGGGGTGGCCCCGGCGCCCCCGGCACCGCACTGGACACCGTCTGAGGTCAGCACCCGGAAGGAGTTACAGCCCCCTCCCTTCCTAGCAGGGCCACTGCTCTCTATCCTTTGATTCTTGGTGGCGGACACACGCTGGCGGGTGCCCCTGGGTGCGGAGAGGTACCTGGTGGGGCTCCTACCTTTGCCCCCTTCTACCTTCCTCACCCCAAAGTCTTCCCCCCCAGCAAAGATGGGGCAGGCTTGACTCAGGGCCCAGTTTCAAGAGAGCTGCCCACCTGCTTGGCCGGTCTAGCAGGCCTGACAGTGAGGGGAGCCTGGGGGGGTGGCGGGAAAGGGGGAGTGATGGGGCGGGGCCCCCGGTTCTTCCCCTACCAGGCAAACAGACCAAACAGACCTCGCCTGGTTCCCTGGCACAGCCGCCCCCCCCAACCTCCACACACACCCATGCCCACAAGGCCTCAGCAAGAGGGGGCATGCCGGGCTGGGTGGGGATGGGCCGCCCTCACGGGGCGTCAGGGGGCCGGGCCCTTTGGGATGCAGATGTGGGAAGGGTGCCCGAGGTGGGGTGGGCATCCTGGCACCGGTTCCCCACCCCCGCCCCCCGATGACGGGGCTAGGAGTGCCCCCGTGGCCTGGTTGGCACCAGGGTAGCTCCAGGCGACACCTAAGTTGGCATTGGTGCCAGAGCCCTGGGTGAGGGCAGGGGGAGTCTCCCAGAGCTGGAGAACCTTACCGACACCTCCCCTTCCCACGTGTGTCCTCTGCCTCTCCCCTCCCGCGCTGCCACCGCGTGGCCAAGGGCATTGGAGTTGGGCCTAAGGGGTTAAACACCCACCCTTGCCCAAGTCCTGTGTGAGTTGCGTGGTGAACCAGCCTGAGCCTGTGACCTGACAGCAGGGTCGGCCAATCAGTGCCCTGCCACACCAGGTTGCCTCGGAGACCGGCCCTGGGGTGGGAGAAAGGAGGCGGGCTGAGCAAGCGGCAGGAATGGGTGGGGTGGGGAGGGAAGGAGGGAGAGGGATGGGGTGAGCCACGTGCCTGCGGGTGCCCAGCTCCAGGCCAATGGACAGCGAGGATAGCCCCACCCGTCCCCCTCAGGAGGGACAGGATCCGCTTGGGCTCAGGAGGGCGCCCACCCGGTTTTTTGTCTGTTCCTAAGTTCTGGGGCTGTTTGCCCCTCGTTCAGTTTGTAAAGTGCAGACAGGAGAACCAAAGGGGCCCGGGGCTGCCCCCAGGGAGAGATGGGATGTGGGGACCCAGGGTGGGAGCAAGGGCCTCGCTGAGGGCATCTGGGCACAACTTGCAACTTACGAGAGACAGACACATGGGTGAGGCTCACTTAAGGCTTCTATGCAGGTGACCGGCCGGAGGCGGGCGGAGACAATGCGGGTCTTGTGCTCTAAAGAGGAAATCTGTGGCCCCTGACTCCCCCAACTCCCGAAAAAAACTTTTCGCCCCAGTGGCCAGGGCTGAGCGGCCGTTGGCAGTGGTGAAGACGACACTGACCAGTGTCGGTGGGACCCACCCTGGGGACTTTAATATTATGGACGAGGAAACGGGCCTCCTGGGGTGGGGGAAGGAAGTGACTTACCCAAGGTCATGTAGCTAGTAGTAACCTGACTCCTTGGGGTGACTTGAGGGAGAGAGACCCAGCTGTCCCCAAGCTGTTTCCCAGCAGAGGCCATCTGTAGAGTGGAATCTGCCCCTGGGTGAGGCCTTGCTTCTCCCTCCCAAGGCCAGAATGTGTGTGTCAGCCCCTAGGCCAGCACACGGTCTCACTCAGCCGCCACCACAGCCCTAGGAATCCGGAGGAATTATCCTGTATCTTTGACCAGGAAGGAGGCCCAGAGACTATAGATGTTGTGTTGAAAGCCACCGAGCTAGTCAGCCACAGAGTCAAGCCTGGCTGCGTCCGGAGCACAGCTCTTTCCAGGCCCGGACTCTGTCTCCAGTGGCTCCAGACCCACCAAAGGTCAGGGCTAAAGGGCTGAGTCCTTGGGCCTTCTGCCCACTCCTGGTACAGCTGAGGAAACTGACGCACAGAGAGAAGGGACTTGTCCAAAGTCACTGAGCAAGATGGCAGCAGACACCCCACTTCCAGGCCAGACCCACTCTACCACCCCCCTGCCCTCCACCCCCTTGGGGGGGCCGCCGTGTCTCTGTGCCTCAGAGAGGGCAGCACGGGGGCGGGGGGGGGGTGGTGGTGGGGACGGCCCTCTAGAGAGGGGGGCTCTCCTGACCGGCCAGCCAGCGGGGGCACCACCACCCGGTGGGGAGGGAGAGGTGGTGGCCTGGCGGGAGCGAGGTGGGGAGGGGTGGGACTGGAACCTGGCCTATTGGCAGTGGGGGAGGGGGCGGGGACGATGCTTATCTGTGCGGGGCAGGAAGCACCCGAGCCAGCCAGCGACACCCCAGCACAGGGTGGCTGCTCCCTGGCCCCCTGGGGGAGGGGAGGATGTGGGGGGGGGGTGCTGGGAGCTGTATTTCCCTTTTGGCCTGGGGTGGGGGGTGGAATCTAAAAGGGGAGATGAACTTTTAGTGGGTGGGGGAGGGGAGGAGGAAGGTGAAGGTGCAGGAGGCCTCCTGGTGAGCGCGCCAGGCCCTTCGTGGGGACGACTTGATTTAACGACATGGCCGGGCGGGAGCGCGCCTGGGTCCAGCGTGAGTCTCGGCTCCGTCCTTGGCCTCTCTGGCTGTGGGGAGGCTCCGTCACAGACTGTCACCCCACTCCCCAGATGATTGAGCCCCGAATCCTTTGGCCACTTTATGGAGCCTCCCCACATGTCCTGTCCCCCAGCCCAGTGCTTCCTCCAAAGGCATGGGGAGGGGGGCGGGTGAAGCGGACGGGTCTCTAGAGAAGGTTCCGTGGGCAAGTCCGGGCTCCTGCGCACCCAGAGGCAGGCAGGACTGTGCACAGCAGTTGGGAACAGGACTTGGGCCCACGGCCTGGCTTTGAACGCCGTTCAGCACGTACCTTGGAAAGTCGCTTCACCTGCCTGCACGTCGGGTTCCCTGTCTGTGAGGAGACAAGGTGCTAGTTGGGACTCGGGGCTCGCGCAAGACCGAATGGGTAGAAACACTTAGAGTATCCGGCCGACCCCGCGGCTCCCTCCTCGGACCCCCTCGCAGGGCAGAGTGCTCTCACCCTCTCCCTCTCCTCAACCCTACAGAAAAAGATGGGGAGCCCCGAGGACGACCTCATCGGGATCCCGTTCCCAGACCACAGCAGCGAGCTCCTGAGCTGCCTCAACGAACAGCGCCAGCTGGGCCACCTCTGCGACCTCACCATCCGGACGCAGGGCCTCGAATACCGCACCCACCGGGCCGTGCTGGCCGCCTGCAGCCACTACTTCAAGAAGCTGTTCACCGAGGGCGGTGGCGGCGCCGTCTCGGGGGCCGGGGGTGGCGGGCCGGCCGCCGGGGGGGCGGGCGCCGGCGTGTGCGAGCTGGACTTCGTGGGGCCCGAGGCCCTGGGCGCCCTGCTCGAGTTCGCCTACACGGCCACGCTGACGACCAGCAGCGCCAACATGCCCGCCGTGCTCCAGGCCGCCCGGCTGCTGGAGATCCCGTGTGTCATCGCTGCCTGCATGGAGATTCTGCAGGGCAGCGGCCTGGAAGCCCCCAGCCCCGACGAGGACGACTGTGAGCGGGCCCGCCAGTACCTGGAGGCCTTCGCCACGGCCACGGCCACGGCCGCGGGAGTTCCCGATGGCGAAGACAGCCCCCCGCAGGCGCCCCGCCCGCCCCCGCCCCCGCCGCCCCCTCGGCCCGTGGCCCGCCGCAGCCGCAAGCCCCGGAAAGCGTTCCTGCAGACCAAGGGGGCCCGGGCGAACCACTTAGTGCCCGAGGTGCCCGCGGTGCCCAGCCAACCCGTGACCTACGAGGAGGAGGAGGGGGCCAGGGTGGGTGGCAGTGCGGGCAGCGGGCCGGGGGACGGCTACAGCCCTCCAGCCGGGACTGCTTCACCCCCCGAGGGGCCCCTGACCTACGAGGCCTATGAGGGTGAGGAAGAAGAGGAGGAGCCCGTGTACTCCACCGCCTACGGGCTGGCGCAGGGGGGTGGGCCCCCTCTGTCCCCGGAGGAGCTGGGCTCAGACGAGGACGCCATCGATCCTGACCTGATGGCCTACCTGAGTTCGCTGCACCAGGACGCCCTCGCGCCGGGCCTGGACGGCCAGGACAAGCTGGTGCGCAAACGCCGCTCCCAGATGCCCCAGGAGTGCCCCGTCTGTCACAAGATCATCCACGGGGCGGGCAAGCTGCCCCGCCACATGAGGACCCACACGGGCGAGAAGCCCTTCGCCTGCGAGGTCTGCGGCGTCCGCTTCACCCGGTAAGCACCCGTGGGGAGGGGTGCAGAGAGGGGAGTTAGGAGACCCCGGGTGGGGAGCAGGTGGTCCTGGAAGGGCTGGAGGTGTGGCTGTGACCGGAGTGACCCGCACAAACCTGGGAGGCCGGGAGAAGGAAGGTCAAGGCACGTGGGTCTGGGGCAGGAGAGGTTTGGTGTTGGAGGCGGGGAGGCCGCGCCGGCCTAAGCTGGGAGCAGTCAGCAAGGGCGTCCCGGGCGGTAAGAGGCAGCCCGAGGCAGAGGGACCAGAGGGCCAGAGGGCCGAGACCCCAGGGACCTGGCCCGGAGGAGCCAGCCAGGGTCCTGTCCTGAACCCGCTCCCTTGCGCCCCCGCCCGGCCAGGAACGACAAGCTGAAGATTCACATGCGGAAGCACACCGGAGAGCGGCCTTACTCGTGCCCGCACTGCCCAGCCCGCTTCCTGCACAGCTACGACCTCAAGAACCACATGCACCTGCACACGGGGGACCGGCCCTACGAGTGCCACCTGTGCCACAAGGCCTTCGCCAAGGAGGACCACCTGCAGCGCCACCTCAAGGGCCAGAACTGCCTGGAGGTGCGCACCCGGCGGCGCCGGAAGGACGACGCGCCACCCCACTACCCACCGCCCTCCGCCGCCGCCCCGTCCCCCGCGGGCCTCGACCTCTCCAACGGCCACTTGGACACCTTCCGCCTCTCTCTGGCCCGATTCTGGGAGCAGTCAGCCCCTACCGGCCCTCCGGTCGCCGCCCTGGGGCCCCCTGATGACGAGGAGGAGGAGGGGGCACCCAGTACGCCGCAGGCCGAAGGTGCCATGGAGTCCTCTTAGAGAGGGCCGAGCGGCCGGGCTGGCGCAGCGCGAGGCCGGGCCGCCGCTGCCAAGCAGTGGGAGTGGGCGGGACGGACAGAGCCGGGGTCGGGGCTCTGGGCCTCCCCGGCTTCAGAGATCTGCCCCTTCCCCCGCGCCCCCCAGAACCCTCATTCCAGTTCCAAGCTGAGAAGGTTTTGGGGTAGAGGCTCCCCAGACTGGGGTGATCTCCCAAGGAGTGACGCAGGATAGTATATTTACAGCTCTATTGTAAAGGTGGGGTCCCTATCCCCAGCTGCTCCTGGGGAGTAGAAGCAATAATGTATTTCTGATTTGTGGGGTCCCTCTTCGGCTATGCGGGTTTCCAGGGGGTGGGGGGCTTGGGACCAAAGTCTTGCCCCGCCCCCATGCCCCTAGGGGTTTTGGCTGCGTCAGGGGGTGAAGGACCGCCCCTCCCTTCCCTTCCGAGACCCCTCCTTCCTGGTTTCTGTTCCCTTTTCCTGGCAGTGAATTATGCAAAGGGGGGCGGCGAAGGAAGGGTAGGTGGGGGAAAGCGAGGTAGAAGCTGGAAAGCCTGGGGGACTGGGCCCCGCAGGAAGGAGCCATCCTCGCGCCCCCCCGCCCCCCCCGTCCCCCGTCCCCCGCCCCCCGCCCCCCGCCAGGCTCCGAGCGCTGAGTCACGGGGTCCTGGAGGAGAAGGGGGCGGGGTGGCCTGAGTGGCTCGCCCGCCCCTGGGGGCAGCGGGAGGGGCCCGCTCCGCTCGGCTCTCCGCCCCGGCCCTGCCCTCCCCTCCCGCGTCCCCGGGCAGGGAATGTCTTGTTCCCGCCGCTCCCTCCCCGGGGCCAGAGGGCAGGGCGGGCCGGGTGGCTCCTGCCCTCCTCTCCTCCTCCCGCCCAGGTGCGAGCCGGAGCCGCCGCCGGGCCGCCCCTGACTCACGCCGCCCCCGGGCTGGCGCGGCGCGGGCTCGGGGACGGGGTGAGGGGCTGCGGGCCTGCGGAGCGCGCGGGCGGGCGCCCCCTGGCGGCCGCTCCGGGGACCCGCGGGCGCGCCGCCGGGAGAGCGCCGAAGGGGTTCCGCTCCCAGACCCCTGCCGGCCCGGCCGCCCTGCGGGGGTCTCGGAGGGCAGCCCCCTCGCTCTTCCCTTAGGATTGAATCCACCCCGGTTCTGTACATAGCCTCTTCTGTTGGTCTTGTTGAAATCTAGTTTCAGATTTTTAACTACCCAATTCTGCTGGGGGTGGGGGCAACTGCCCCCCCTCCCGTCCTCGCTGGGTGCTGCCCCCCCTCCCCCCCCCCCCTTGCGGCCTGGGCTCTGCCTTGCACTATTTCCCCTCCCTGGCCTGGCGGCCCCTCCCCCTCCTTAAAAGGGGCAGGTTAAGGGGCCCGGTGCTCTCCCTTCCTCCCATGCACCCTCATGCCCATTTGCACAGCTGCCCAGGTACCCCCAATAGTGAGGGGGTGTCACAGGGAGGGGGTAGCGGGACCAGTCCCTGTATCTATTTAAAAAGTGATGATGTAATATATTGGGGTTGGGGGAGGTCAGGTGGCCCTGGGCCTCATCTTAGCATTTCAGGTGATGGGGGAGCCCAGGGCTGGGGAGACCTGGGGCCTAGCCCCAGAGAGTGAGGACAATGTGACCTCCCCCCTCCCCCCTTGCGGCTTCTCCACTCAGTGCCTTAGGGGGGGAGGCGAGTCCCCCCTCTCCTCTTCCCCTCCTCTTCCCCTGCCCCCACCTTGGGTGTAAGCGACAGGAAGAAATAATAATAATTTAAGATTCACACTCGTGTCTGCCTTCGGGTCCTTTATTTGGGAGTTAGCTAGGAGGCATCAGGAGGGGAGGGAGGTGAGAGACGGATGGGCTGGGGTTCTGAAGCCGGAGAAGGGCCGCTCTGGGTGCCCTCGGGCTGAGGGGGTGTGGGAATCCTCTCAGGTGGGGCCCCTGCATCTGTGTCCTCTGTCCTCTGAGTCCTCTACGGGGGCCCCTTCTCCTCGTCCAGGTCACTAGCGAGGAGAGCGGGGGAGCAGCTTGGTCACCAGTGCTGTTTCCACAGGTGTGTCCCCGCCCTGTGGTTCGGTATTTACTCCTGCTGCTCCTCCAGACGCCGGCAGGCAGGTCCCCGTTTTAGGCTGGCGCTCACGGGCCAGTGGGCAGTCCCTTGCGAAGGTCGCATGGCCAGTTAGGGCAGAACCGGTAGTGACCTCAGAGCTGTACCCACCCACTCGTGGCTTCCCCGTTCCCACGACCCAGCTCTTAACTGCAGTGAGCCCCTCGGGAGCCTCTGAAACCAAAGCTTCACCCCCCCCACCCCAGCTCATCACTGCTCCCCCTGCCCCATTTGTGCCAGCCTGTGCCCACCGCACCCTTTCCTTACGCAGCCCTCCCGGGTGGAGGAGACTGCCTGTCTTTCCCAAACCCTGCTGGCACCCGGCCGCTGCACCCTGGCCTCTAGTGGCACCTGCTCTCCCCCCCCTTCCCCCCCCCCGCCACCGACAGGGGCTGCCACTGTCTCCCCAGTCACCTGCCCCACCCCACCCAGGCTGCCTGTACCAGCTTCTAGCTGCTTGTGTGGCCCCCAGCCTCCTCGCTGGGGACTCACCCACCTCTCTGGCATTTCAGTCCTTGACCTCTGACCTCCACGGCCATAAAGACCTTTGCCTCTGCCTCCACTGGGACACCCCTGAACTTTGGCTGCCCTCTGGATTCATCCCAGAATTCCTCCCTGGCCATGACCCATTCTCTGTGTCCCTCCCGGCCACTATCCCTGCTCCTTAACACCTGACGGACACATAGACCCCGGACGTCCCCCTGGCATCAGCCCCTTCTCTGCCCCAAGGCCGGTAGTAGCACTCTTACTGAAGACACCCCAGCTCTCTCCTCGTCTTGTCCTCTTCCCCACCCAGAAAGAGCCTCCAACCTGTTCAAATCCTGTCCGTGGGACCACTTTTTCCCAGAGAAACCCACATAACCAAGCATACTGGAGTCCGTCATTATAGGCTGTGGTTTTCAGCATCATCTTTTACGCTGCCTGGAAATCCCTTACCCTCCCAGCCAGCCTCTGCACACTCCCAAGGCAGGTGTTTTGACCTCTGGTACCCGCTCCTTGGAACCTTTATTCTGCTCCCAGCCCCTTACATGCTGTCTCAGCAGGGCTCCCTTACATCTGACCATCCCCCCCCCCCCCCCCCCCCCCCGCCTTCCCGCCAGCCAGCCCTGCTCAGAGGAACACTCCCGTCCCCCTCCTGCCACAGGTGCGCCGCCGCCCTGACCAAGGCCACCCGGTCCACCTGGCCTACACCCCACTTCTCCGGTGCCCCCTCTTTCTCCTCCTAAAGGTCCAGCCCCCCCCCATCCTCGGGGAAAGAAAATCTTCAGCGTTGGCCCCGCAAGCCCTACCCCTGCTGCGTGAGGACTGCCCCCCTCTTTGGCATCCGGCTTCCCTTTTTTTTTTTTTTAATTTTTTTTTTCAACGTTTATTTATTTTTGGGACAGAGAGAGACAGAGCATGAACGGGGGAGGGGCAGAGAGAGAGGGAGACACAGAATCGGAAACAGGCTCCAGGCTCTGAGCCATCAGCCCAGAGCCTGACGCGGGGCTCGAACTCACGGACTGTGAGATCGTGACCTGGCTGAAGTCGGACGCTTAACTGACTGCGCCACCCAGGTGCCCCCCGGCTTCCCTTTTTTAACTAGAGCAGTTATATTTAAAATTATCAAGCTTCTCGCAATTGTGATACAGAGCCACGTACCCTTTGTTTCGGAGTCTTGTCTACCTATCACCCTTCAGCTCATTATGGTCTGGCTTTCCCGGGACCACAGAAAATGTTCCCACAAGCGGCCACGGCGGTGACCTGTCAGCCACCAGATCCACTGGCCAGGCTTCGGCCTCCTCCTCCTCCTCACCCATCTCATGGAATTACTGTGCTTGGCCCTCTGTGTCCTCCAGCCTCTCCCCTGCTTGGTTTGTGTCTGAGCCCCTGAGCCCCTGCCCCGCCCTCACCCGCCTCTGCCGCAGCCGGAAAGTCAACCCTGGCGCCACAGGCCCAGGGCCCAGGCCTTTTCTCGCTGGCCCCTGGGCGTCTCCAGCTGGCCTCCCTCCAGATACCCCAAAGTTCTCCAACCGAGCCATTCTTCCTCCCCCACAACCTGTTCGTCCGCCAGCACCGCCGGCCCCAAGCACAGACCCCTGCCACCCTCAGCACCTCCGTCCTGAGGCCACACCAACTTCTCGCTGCCTTCTTAGCTTATTGTCTTAAAGGACAACTATGAACGTGTCCCTATCCGACCGAGGGACCTTCAGATGGTGAGGAAGGCGCTCAGCCAGCTCTCCACCCTTGACTTCCCAGCTCATCTCCCCGCGGCGGCCTCTGACTTCACCCGACAGACACACACAGCCCCGCTCCGGCCCTGCCTCCCGCCCCGAAACAGCTCACGTTCTCCAGGCTCACCCCAGCCTCCCCTGAAATGCTATCCTCTGCCAGTCAGCCTAGCAGACCCCCAGGGTGCCCCAGCCCCCCTCTTTTTCACCTCTCCCCTGCAGCCTTCATTAATACGACCCCATCCCAAAGCCATCCTGCTGTTCCTGCTGTCCGCCCTGCCCTGAGCCCCTCCTGAGCTGGGGCCCCTCGGGGCTGCCCTCACTCATACGGTCGATGTCACTCCCCCAGTTTGGCGGACTCCTCCAGGGCACGCCGCTGCCACAGAACGGGCACGGGGCAAACCTCCTTCCCTCCCTGCCCTCTCCCCTCACCTCTGCCTCCAGCTCCAGCAGAGGGCCGGCACCGGAGAAGCCCTTGCAGATGTGACAGGACAGGCCCAGGCCTCCCAGGCCCCATGCCCGGCTCGCCCCTCACCTGACCTCAGGGCTGGACCCCGAAGGGAGGGTCCTGCCCAGCGTTTCCCGCAGCTGTTGCCTCAGTAACCACTCCTGCTCGGGGTCCTGTCTCCGGGCTGCGGCCAGCCATCGCCGGGGGCCCTCCTCGTCACTGGAGTCCCTGGAGAAGCCTCCCGTCACGGCCCACAGAGGTTCCGGGGGAGAGTGGTGCCCCCCCCAACCCCACAGACTCCGGCCACCCCGTCAAGCTGGAGACTCACAGCTCGGGGTCCAGGTCCCCCTGGTGGGACAGGGGAGATGCACACACGGAGCAGGCGTTGTCCAGGAGACGAAAGCAGGTGGAGCAGAAGAGACCTGGGAAAGGGGGGGAGGGAAGGAGGTGACTGGGAGCCCCTCCCCCCACCCCGAGCCCCCAGCCTCCAGCCTGGGGGGAGGGGGGAGGGTCCTTGGCATGGTGCCTGTGTGTGTGTGTGTGGGGGGAATGGCTACAGTGCCACTCTGGCATAAATTCCGTAAATTCCGTTACCACCAGGAGAGTCAAGGCAGGAGAGACAGCGGGCTCCCCGTGGTTTTCCGTCCACGAGAACACGCGTGGTAATGACGGGGGGGCGGGGGGGGCGGCTCGAGAGAGCAGTTCCAGGAAGGGTCCACGAGGGAAGGACCACAGGGGATTGTCACTCGTCCCACGGCCGTGGTGAGCCCCAGCAGGGAGACGCTTGCACCCCAGGACTCTTACCTGGGCAGCCAGGGGTAGCGCAGGACACAAAGGTCTCCGTGTCCTCCTGGTCGTAGCCCTGCCCACAGCCCAGGCAGTAACCCTGCTCCTGCCGGAAGTGGGCGACCACCGGAGCCAGACAGGAGCATCTGCGGGGGGTCCCAGACACTGAGCGGGTGGCCCCACAGCCACCGCCCCCCTCCGAGGGTAGGCCTGCCCGCAGCCTGACCTCCATCCCTCTGACCGGAGCCACGGCCTCTGTGTCCCGCCCTCCTCCTCCCTTCAGGCCGCCCCTCCCTCCCCCCGCCCAGAATTCTCAGCCCGAATTCTCGTCTCTGCACGGATGGCGCGGAACGGGCACCCTCTTCGACCAAACCTCTGGACGCCCGGGAAAGACTGTGATCCGTTCTGACCTCTGGCTCTTTTTCTGTCCCCTCTTGCCCCGCCCCTGGAAGGAAGGACAGTGGGCTCACCGCCTGGCCAGCATCCGCAGGACACTCGTGTGGCCCAGGTCGGCCGCCCGCCGCCTCACTGCTCGGTGCAAGGCAGCCGACAGACTGGTTCGGCGGCTCAGAAGTACGTTGTACAGGTAAGAGATCCTCTCCTGGTGGAGGGGAGACCGGGGTGGGAGCTCCCTGAGCCTGTTTCATGTGCCGGGAACGCCGTCTGCCCTCTGTCCAGCTCCTATCCCTCTAGTTTTGGCCTCTTCCTTTGGGAGCCTCTGCACATCCCGGGAGCAGTGTCCTACTCTCGCCTCTGGGTTTTCACACCACTGATAAATTCGCTCATTCCCTAATAAAACATTCTCTCTCTTTTTTTAAACATTTTCTTTCTTGGGGGGCCGCCTGGGTGGCTCAGTCAGTTGGGCGACTGACTTCGGCTCCGGTCATGATCTCACAGCTCGTGGGTTCGAGCCCAGTGTCGGGCTCTGTGCTGACCGCTCGGAGCCTGGAGCCGGCTTCGGATTCCGTGTCTCCCTCTCTCTCTGCCCCTAACGCACTCGCATTCTGTCTCTGTCTCTCTCAAAAATAAAAAAACAAATTAAAGAAAATTTTAAAAAATTTTAGAAAGATTTTCTTTGTTTTAATTTTTAAATGTTTTTTAAGGAGATTTTTTTTTATTTTTAAAAAATTTTTTAAAGTTTTTATTTATTTGTTTTGAGAGAGACAGAGCGCAGTCTGGGGAGGGGCAGAGAGAGGGGGAGAGAGAATCCCAAGCAGGCTCCGAGCTGTCAGCACAGAGCCCGATGTGGGGCTCAAATCCACAAACCACAAAATCACGACTTGAGCTGAAACCAAGAGTCTGACACTTAACCGACTGAGCCACCCAGGTGCCCCAATGGTTTTAATTTTTATTTTTGAGAGAGAGAGAGAGAGAGAGAGCACAAGCAGGGGAGGGGCAGAGACAGGGAGACAGGGGAATCCAAAGCAGGTTCAGTGCTGACACTAGAGAGCCTGATGCAGGGCTCAAACTCCCGAACCGGGAGATCACGGGGCTCGAACTCACACCCCGAGTTCAAGAGTCGTAGGCTCCCGGACAGCCAGCCAGACACCCCTAAAAACACTTTTTTTTTCAACGTTTATTTATTTTTGGGACAGAGAGAGACAGAGCATGAACGGGGGAGGGGCAGAGAGAGAGGGAGACACAGAATCGGAAACAGGCTCCAGGCTCTGAGCCATCAGCCCAGAGCCTGACGCAGGGCTCGAACTCACGGACCGCGAGATCGTGACCTGGCTGAGGTCGGACGCTTAACCGACTGCGCCGCCCAGGCGCCCCAAAACACTTTTAAGTGTAACATCTTGTTCGCGGCCGGCCTGCCTTGAGACTGGGAGCTCCAGACTGCATCTTGGCGACCGTGGGGCAGCACGGTGACTGGCCTACGCTAGATGCCCAATAAATGGTTCGCAAATGAGTGAGCAGGTGGCCGGCGGCCATTCCCGCCCCAACACGGCCCCTCCGCCCGCCTCCCCCCCTTGTCATTCACAAAACTTCGGAGACAAGCTCGGCCTCAGAGAGCCCTGCCCAAGGACGCTGTCCCTCAGCCCCATCTGGGCCCAGAGGCCAACAGTCCAGGTGAGGCGCTGTGGGGGTTCAGCCGGAGGAGAGAGGGCTGGGGCTGCGGAAGGACTCGAAGCTCCCCACCCCCCCAGACAGACAGCGCGCACTTGGCGCGCGGGGTGGGGGCGGGGCGGCTGTGGGCCCCTCACCTGCTCCCGGGACGGGTAGTACCAGGCACATATGACCCGCCGCAGCCTGCTGACGTAGTTGCCACACAGCGTGACGAAGAAGCACAGGCCGTACATGATGCCTGGGGGCACGCAGTCCCGCTGAGCTGCTGTCCCTGGGCACAGGGTGCCCCTCGTGCCCTGAATGCTGTCTGCTCCCCCTCCCCGCCCGGGGGCACGCCCCCCCCCCCGGGGTGTGATCGATACCGATGACGACGTAACCCGTGGCGTCAGGCTCCGAGGGGCGCAGGACGCAGCGCGGGGACAAGACGCTGATGTTGCTCTGCTGCAGGACATCAAACGCTGACACCAGGTCACGATAGATCTTCCCTGCGTAGCCGGGACCCTCCACGGTTATGGACACTGCCACGGGGCCTGGCACAGAGGTGCCCTGTGAGGGCCCGCAGGGCCGTGTCCCTGCCCCCTCTCTCCCGTGCGGGAAAGGCCACGTGCGCTGGGGGGGGGGGGGGGGGCGACAGCAGACAGGCCTCCTGCCCCCAGCCAGGGGCCTCTGACAATGCTGGGCCTAACCTCAGCCCCGAGCACCGAGGAGGACTGGCTCCAGGGCCCCGAACTGCCCCGCTCCCCCACGTGAGATGGCCTGGATGGTCACCGAGTCCCTCCCCGGCCCCCACGACTCTCCACTCTCCAGAAGCGTTCGTCGCAAAGCGTTTGCTAAGTGCTGACTGTTGCAGCCACGGGGCTGAGTGCTCTATTGATCGTTTGGGGCTTTTTTGTTGTTTTTGTTTTCTCCATTGGACCTCTGGCAGACGCAGGATCAGATTAATTATATTCTGTGGTTTACAGCGTGCTCTCAATCAGCGGCCCACCCGACCCCGACACACGTGGGATCACGTACCCCCGAGGGGCTGCCGT
Organism: Prionailurus bengalensis; assembly: GCF_016509475.1. Lineage (NCBI taxonomy): Eukaryota > Metazoa > Chordata > Mammalia > Carnivora > Felidae > Prionailurus > Prionailurus bengalensis. The sequence continues at coordinate 68,078,772 of NC_057360.1, read as the reverse complement.
GCCCCGGCTCTGCGAGGCCGAGCCACTGGCCTGAGGTCAGCACCTCGCGGAGGGCAGAGCTGGGACGGCGGAGCCCAGGCCAGTGTGAGTCCAGACCCGGTGTTGCTAACTACCCTGTTATGGTATAACCACGAACGGGACACAGGGGTCACCGCCAGAGGACAGAGTTGGAAGAGGGGCGAAGCCAGGGGCTGATGAGTCACAGTGACTTGGGGACTTCGGGGCATCGTCCCCTGGGGCCGGGGGGGACGGGAGGATGCCAGCCAGGGGGGCAGGGGGAGGCTCAGGCGCTCACTGCGGGCCACGATCTCCCCCTGCAGCTGGTGCCGAGCCAGGTCCAGCACCCAGAAGATGGCGTAGTCCAGGAACACCAGGAGGAGCACGAGGAGGAGGTACCGGGCCAGGTCGAAGACTGCCAGGATATAGAACACCCGCTCCCACCGGGACAGGAAGACGGAACCTGGGTGGCAGGGCGGGCAGGAGGTGCCACCGCGTCCCCTCACCACGGGACTCCAGCCGCCCGTCCCCTCAGCCCCGGACTCCCAGCCCCCGTCCCCTCACCCCCGGACTCCCAGCCCCCCGTCCCCTCACCCCCCGACTCCCAGCCCCCCGTCCCCTCACCCCCCGACTCCCAGCCCCCCGTCCCCTCACCCCCCGACTCCCAGCCCCCCGTCCCCTCAGTCCTGGACTCCAGCCCCCAGTCCCCTCAGCCCCGGACTCCCAGCCCTCCGTCCCCTCACCCCCAGACTCCCAGACCCCCGTCCCCTCACCCCCAGACTCCAGCCCTGGGGGGAGAGAGCTCCCTCCTGGGGAGGGCTCCTGCCCCCACCGAGCGGGCCCGTTGGTTGATCTGGAAGGTGTAGAAGCTGTGGGGACCCCTGGGCCAGGGCTGGAAGTGGCGGTGGGGGGTCGTGGTGGGGGGCTCTGACGTAGCAGCTTAGCTTCCGGGCCTGGGCCCTTTCAAGTCTTCAGGAACCCGCCCTCCTGGGGGGCCCTGGCCCATTCCTCCCAGGCGGCATCTCCATATTAGCACATTTGCACTTCTGGCCTCACCCCCAAAGCCTCCCTTCCCTCGGCTGGTGTCCACTCCCCACCCCTGCCCTCTGTCCGGACGTCAGGTGCTCCCGGAGGCACCGGCCCCCTCGTCACGCGTCTGCGTGCAGGGACCTTCCCCTTTCGGACGCAGTGCCGTGTGTGGGGCTTAGGGTCGGGCCGGCTCGGTGTCCCCGTCTGCAGATCCCGGGGCCCTCACCGGGCTGGATGTAGTGTCGGGCCTCGTGGGCGCTGAGCGGCAGCACCGTGGGCAGGCCCGCCCTGGAGCGGACGTCTTCCATGAGCAGAAACCGGCTGGTAATGTAGATGTTGTCGAAACCGAGCCAGTTCAGGTAACGGTACCGGTAACACAGGGCTCTGGGGGAGTGTCCGCGAGGCCCCTCAGCACCCCAGCCCAGACTCCGCTGGGCGCCGCCCTCCCGCCCCGCACCGCGGCCCCCCGACCCCGGCCCCCCTGAAGGCCGCCAGACGAGCCGAGCCCCGGCCGCCGGAGCCCCCCCCGGCCCCTCACTGGAGGTAGAGCAGCGGGAGCAGCAGGGGCGCGGTGTAGCCCATCAGGGCCAGGGCCTCTCGGACGCGGTGCAGCTTCACGCCGACGGCTTCCTGCAGGTCCAGGGCCACCTGGGACAGGCTCCGGGAGGCGTTGAGATCCACAGAGAAGTGGTGGGTGGCCGTGACGTTGAACTCAAACTCCTGACGCACCCGGTTGATCAAGTGCCTCACAGCTGGGGCCGGCAGGTGCCGCAGGGCCGTGAGCCAGGAGTCAGGAGACCAGGGCCTGGCATGGCTGGCGGGCCAGCCGGGCCCCCGCGCTGGGACCCAGTGTGGACTGGGGAGGGGCCTCCGCAGTCCGTGCTGTCCCCGTGGCAGCCTGACTCCAGTGCCACCCGATGCCCTGGGGTGGGGGTGGGGGGCCCTGATCCCCTCCCGGGTCCTGCTCTGACGTCCAGCTTGGGGTGGTGCACCTCCCTCTTGCTGGGCCTCCCTTTCCTGGGTAACTTCCTGGGGTCCTTTCCTTCCGGCCCCTGCGTTTTCATTCTGGGGTAGGAGCGGCCTGAGCAAGGAGGGGACTGCCCCAGGAGCACCCCCTGGGGCGGCCGGGGGCAGGGGGGACACTCACGGGGGCCGATGGTCTTGCGCAAGAAGGGCTGGATGTACCCGGGGATGATGCAGAACACCTGGACCACTGAGACCCGGAGACTGAGTGGGGGGGGCGGGGGGGAGACGCGCGGCCCCTCCCCCTCGGGGACCTACTGCGCACAGAGGCCTCCGGCTTCCCACCTTTCCTACTGACCTCCAGGCTGGTCCCGCCCCCCCCGCCCCGCCCCCCCCCCCCGGCGGCAAGCCTGGGCTCTCTCTCACCGCTGGCCAGTCCGCACAGCACCAGCTTGAAGGGCGTGAGCACGAAGCACAGGTGATAGGCTCGCGGTACGGTCCTCATGCAGCTGTCCTTGGCGCCGTCGAAGACCCGCGCGCACTTCACGTAAGGGTTGCCCAGCTCGGCGTTGCACACGTCCCCGATGTGAAGGAGCCAGTACCACACGTTCCGCAGTGCCCTGGCTGGGGACGGCTGCGGGGCTGGCACGCGGCTGGCGGGAGCCGGGGGAGGGGGGGGCTGCAGCGTCCCCCCAGGGGGCGGGGGGGGCTCCGGGACAGCCCCCGGAGCAGGAGACGCCTGTGGTCAGGGGGCCCGGCTGTGCTGTACCCACTGGGGACTAGTCAGGGAGGGTCCCGAAAGGCCCCGGGCGGGGACAGGGGTGAAGAGACAGGGTGCGTTTTGACCCCTGCCCCCCAAACAGACATTCGAATGTGCTGACCTACGTGCTTCACGCCGTCCATGATCGACCGAAAGAACTTGCGAACCCGGTCAGCCACCTCTTTGGCCTTCTGGGCAATGGCCTTAATCTTGTTCAGGGCACCTGAGAGGCAGGGGCAGGGGCACTGTGGGGCGGCCCTCACCACTGGGCCCCGGTAGGGAGCGGGCGGGAGGCGGGTCTGGGAATCCGGGTGGAGTCGCCCAGTGAGTGAGGTCAGGGGTCTAACTGGGCGCCCCGAAGTCAGGGCCCCAGCGGAGAGGAGCAGAGCCAGAGACACAAGACGAGGGGCCGCGGGGGGCCTTACTGACGAGGGGCCGCTTGGCCCGTTCCAGCGCTTCGGCGGTCTGGTTCAGGGCCAGCTCTGCCCCGCAGGCCACGGCCTTGCTGGCCTGAGTGAAGTTGTGCAGGGTGTTGGCACAAGGCCCTTGCAGCACCAGCCCAAAGGCAGCCACCATCAACAGGGCCCGGCCCTGCTCTGGGGGAGACGGCTGCATCAGAAGCAGGACTCCAGCCTTGCAGGCGGCAGCATCTGCAAGCCTCTCAAGGAAGCCTCCAGAATATTTCCCTCGAGCCTCCCCCTCCCCCAGGATCCCTCCTGCCCCTCCCCCTGGGTGCCTCGCTCACTGGAGAAGGCCTGGGGCAGCAGCAGGAGGACGGTGACCCGGACCTGGCGGGAGAAGCCCATGCCCAGGCCGAGGAAGGCGGCCAGAGTGAGGGTGCCCACGAGGCAGGCCCAGGGGCTGTGTTCTTCCACCAGCAGCTCCAGGAGCCCATAGGCCGTGGCCAAGGACAAGCCCAGGGCGAAACCCCCCACGCTGCGGACCACGGCCCGCGACATGCTCGGCTCCTCGGTCCCCACGGGGGCCATGGCCGTCGGGTCCAAACATGTGCCTGTTTCCAGGAGACGCCACGGGGTTCTGGGGCTCTTCCGGGCTCCCGGAATCCCTCCCCACATTCTAAGGTTCTGAGGCTTGTACCACACCTGTGCTGGAGGGCCTTACCCAGCTGCAGGACTGGGGAGGGGGAGGGAGGTCTCGAATCTCCTGCCCCAAGTCTCAGAGCAGAGCGGCGAGGGACACAGACCAGACAGGCTGTGGGCTCGGCAGAGGGGCCGGAGCGGAGGGGCCAGAGCGGAGGACACCTGTGGGACGAGAGCGGGTGCAGACTCATGGTCATCACACCTCATCGGGATGGAGCCACAGGGCAGAGGAAGCTCCCCCACACCAGTGAGTCAGTCCCAGAGACCTTGCCCTTCCCCAGGGCCTCCCAGCCCCCAGGCATCCGTCCAGTGTCTCCCGCCCCCCCTTTCCCCACCGTGGGTCCCCCAGCGTCCACCCCTCTCACCCAGCGGCCCCCCCCTCCAGCCATGCCCTCTCCTCTTCTCTCCCTCACCTCTGCCCTGCTTCCTCAGGGCCCCCCCGCCTCCTCCGGGAGGCCCCAGGTTCCTGCAGGTCCCCCAGCCTCTCCCCCCGCAGGCCCCTAACCCTGATGAAGCGCGTCCCAGCCAGAAGAGTGGGCTCTTGGCCCTGCTGGGCTAACGTACTTGACCCCGCAGCCGTGCAGAGGCTCCTGAACTGGGGGCTGCCGGCCCCCTGTGGCCGTTTCCTGCAGCGCCAGCCCGGAGAGTTTCCGGTCACTGCTTTCCTGCTGGGGGCAGGCACTGGAGGGCTCCTGGCCATGGGTGAGTGTGGGGCCCCCCGGGGCAGGGGTGGGACCCATCTTCTGACCTTCGACTTGACCCGTGCACTCGTAGGTCTCTTTCAGCTCCTGGTGAACCCCATGAACATCTATGAGGATCAGAAGGTGGTGACATTGTACAGCCTGGTGGGTTAGTGCTGGCTGAGGACAGGGAGGCTTTGGAGGCTGGGGGGACAGGCCTGGAGAGTCCTAGGAGGGAGTCCCGTCTTGTTTCTTCTGTCCCCAAGTGTCCCTGTGGCCCCAGCCCCCTCCCGGGCTTTGCAGGGAGATTCAGGGAGAAGAGGAGGACCCAGTCTTGTCGTCTAGGGGCCCTTCCCAACCGGAAAGGACTCTGTGTTACATGATGCAGTTCACACCCATCTCTTCTGACCTCTCTGGCCTTGTTTCCTGCCCCTCCATTCGTTCGTTCAGTCAGTCAGCACTCACTGAGTCCCCACGAAGCTTCAGCAGTGAACAAGGTCCGCGAGCCTCGGGTGGGGACAGTTAGGCAGTAAAGGAACACTGAGTAAGAGCATTTCTGATGGTGACAAGGGCGTGAAGAGAGGAAGCTGGGGGTTTGGGAGGAAAGCGGCCGGGGCGGTGCCGGCCTGAGTAGTCAGGGAAGGCTTCTCGGAGGCGACACTGCCGTGGGGGGGCTCATGTCGAGAGGGGCCAGGCTGCAGGAACAGAAAACCCACCTGCAAGTGCTTTAACCACAGAGAAAGTTGGTTATCTCAGGTAACAACAGGTTTCCAGGTCGAGTGGTGTTTGGAGTCTGGATAATTCAGCAGCCGGGTCAGCCCCGCAAGGACCCAGGTTCCTCTTGCCTGGTTTCTCCGCCATCTTTGTTTTTTAATTCTATTGTTTATTTTTTAATTTACCTCCAAGTTAGTTAGCATATGGTGCTACAGTGATTTCAGGAGTAGATTCCTTAGTGCCCCTCCCCCATTTAGCCCATCCCCCCTCCCACCACCCCTCCAGCAACACTCAGTTTGTTCCCTGTATTCAGGAGTCTCTTCTGTTTTGTCCCCCTCCCTGTTTTTATATTCTTTTTGTTTCCCTTCCCTTATGTTCCTCTGTTTTGGCTCTTACAGTCCTCAGATGAGTGAAGTCCTATGATTTTTGTCTTTCTCTGACTAATTTCACTTAGCTAATTTCACTAATAATAGCCTCCAGTTCCATCCACGTAGCTGCAAATGGCAAGATTTCATTCTTTTTGATTGCCGAGTAATACTCCATTGTGTGTGTGTGTGTGTGTGTGTGTGTGTGTATCACATCTTCTTTATCCACTCATCCATCGATGGACATTTGGGCTCTTTCCGTCCTTTGGCTGTTGTCGACAGCGCTGCTGTAAACGTGGGGGTGCGTGTGTCCCTTTGAAACATCCCACCTGTATCCTGTGGAGAAACGCCTAGCAGGGCAATTGCTGGGTCGTAGGGTAGTTCTATTTTTAGGGTTTTTTTTGAGGAACCTCCATCCTGTTTTCCAGAGTGGCTGCACCAGCTTGCATTCCCACCAACGATGCAAAAGACATCCTCTTTCTCCGCATCCTCACCAACACCTGTTGTTGCCTGAGTTGTTCAAGTTAGCCATTCTGACAGGGGTGAGGTGGCATCTCAGAGTGGTTTTTGATCTGTATTTCCCAGACGATGAGGGATGCTGAGCATTTTTGCATGTGTCTCCGCCATCTTGGGCCTGGCGACCATTCCGCCTCGGGTTGTGAATTGGCCGCGGCAGATCCAGGCATCTCGTCTTTGTGCAACAATGTCACAAGACCAGAACATTCCTTCTTCATGTCTCCCGTAAGGAGGAGGAAGACATTCCTGGACCCCCAGCCGGCCTCCCCGCGCGGTTCTCTGACCAGAGCCACCTGACCTGTGTGGGGCCAGAGGGAGCGGCTCCTTCTCTGCCCACAGCCCCCACTGATGGCCTTTCCCAAGGACCCTTGCTTGCTGCTTGTTCTCGTTTACAAGACCTGCTCACATCATTGTGACCGTTTCTAGGGTTTGAAAGGTCCGAGCCAGTCTACACCAAAGGTCCCCTTGCTGCATTCTCCAGCCTCTTCCCCACTTGCACCCCTGCCCCCCTCACCCCTTGTCCCCAACCCCCAGTCCCCTGCCCCCCACCTCCCACCCCCAGTCCCCTGCCCCCAAACCCCTGTCCCCAGCCTCCTGTCCCCTGCCCCATGTCCCGTGCCCCCTGTCCCCCTTGCCACTGACCCCCTGCCCCCATCCCCATGCCCCCCACCTCCCACCCCCCGTCCCCTGCCCCCTGACCTCCCTGCCCCCAACCCCCAGTCCCCTGCCCCATGTCCCGTGTCCCCTGTCCCCCCGACCTCTCCGCCCCCTGCCCCTTGCCCCCTCACCCCGTCTCCCACCCCAACCCCCAGCTCCCTGTCCTCATTCCCCAGTCCCCTGTTCCCTGTCTCCTTCACCTCCCTGCCCCCAACCTCCAGTCCCCTCCCCCTCCCTCCCCAACCCCTTCTCCAGCCCTCCCCCCGCCCCCTGCCCACCCCCTGCGGATGGGGGTCCCACGGTGGAGGGGGGGCCTGCCTTGTATTTGTTTCCCCACCTCCTTCCTCTTCTGCTTCTTCTGTCAGAAGGGATTTGAGGGAAAGGGCCTCAAGCTCGCCGTCCTCAGTGCTGTGCGGGGCCCTCTGCCCTGGCTGGCAGGCTGTCCCACTTCAGGGGCCTTTCAGGGCATCTCTGGAGGCTCCGTGTGGACCTGGGAGGTCCCGTGTTCCTGCTCAGAGCAGTTCTGTTTGGCCGACGCCTGCAGCTCCTGCCCCCCGGCCTCTTCTGTGCGGGTCCCTTGGGTCTCTCTGCCCCCGAAAATGCCCCCTTGTCCCAGAGAAAATGCACACGTCCTTGCCCTGCCTCGATGACAACCAAGCGTGGCTCCCAAGTCGTGGTCCCCCACGTCCCCCGGAGGGAGGCCTGCCGGCACTGCGGTCACCTCTCCTCCCCCTCTGTGCTCCAGGTGCTGGGGTTCAGCGGAGGCCGCCTCCCTCTGCCCTATCTCTGCAGGGGCCCCGTGGGGTCTCTCACTTGGCACAGATGGAGCGCCTCTCCCCTCCCCTTCCAGAAAATTCTGGTTTCTGGTCTTGTCTTTGTATATTCTGGTTGGTAGAGGGCCAGAGACCAGTTTTTCCCTTGTGGACGCCCAGGGAGGACACCCGCAGCCCCGTGGGGCTCTCTTCGGAATGCACGGCAGCGACTTGTCAACAACCATGCTCCATTTGAGTCTTTGTCCAGAGGCCAAGACCACAGAACAAACCCTTTCCCGTGTCCCGTTGTACCACGACGGGGCTACACAGATCCACATTCACCCCCGGGGACTGTTGCCCTTGAACCGAACTCAGGTTGCGTGAGAAGGAACGTGGCAAGGGGCGCGACTCGCTGCTCGGGGCACACCTGTGCGACTGGGGGAGCCGGCCCGGTGGGGAGGGGGGAGCAGGGCCCTGGCGGGGTGGGGGGGGGCAGGTTCCGTGGCTCAGAGGCGGTGCCGCCTGGCGGATTCCAGGACCAGCAACAGGCCTGTGTGGGTCAGTGAAGTGGGTGAAGGTCCGAAGCTAGGCGGGGGCCGGGTCAGAGGGTCCACAGGCCGCGTTACGGGCCCCGTTATGTCATGGGTCGGATCCCAAGCATGGGAGAAAGCCAGCGGGTGGTTTGAGGCAGAGAAGGAACACGATCAGGTTTGTGTGGACAAGGTCACTCTGGCTGCCTCGTGAGCACTGGGGGACAGGCTAGTGAGAGAGGAGGACGTCGGGACCGGTTGGCCCCAGCCAGAAGCAAGGGGGTCCCTACGAGGGCGGGGGACACAGGGGGAAGTGTAGGGACTTAGGATTCGCTTTGGCGTCAGGGGCAAACACTATTTCACAGGAAGCTTCTAGGTCCCCCGACCAGCTCATGCTGTTCCTTTGGCCTGGAATGCCGTCCTGCCCCCTAACGACACTTACTCACCTTCAGCCCCAGCTGACACATCATCTGCTCTGCCCGGCCCTCCCAGCCCCACCCTCCTCCCCACAGAAACCCCGCTCCCTCAGCTCCCGCGACGCCTCCTGTGCACTGAGCGCTCGAGGGTAGTCATCTGTCCACCCGGCCGTCTGTCTCCCTGCATGACGAGCTCCGAGGAGCTCACTGTCTCCTTGCAGAGACCATAGGGAGACACTCGGAAGCTCGAACACAGACCGGCAGGGCCGTGACTCAGGGCTAAAATTAGGGGCGGAGGTGGTGAGTGCGGTAGGGCTCAGGGCACGGGGAGTCCTGGGGTGGCTGTGAGGACCGGGGACTGTTGCCAGAATTGTTCTCTTGCTTTCCCCGCTCCCTCAGCACGTAGGGCCTGTGGGAGTCCAGCCTGGAAATGACAAGTGCTCGCCCCCTTCCCAAACACAAACGCACCCTCCTGCACACAGTCAGTCAGTGACCACGGCTTCTCAACCTCCCGCGTCTCTCCAAGCCCTTCCAGAGCCCGCCGCCGCTAAGCTCTGTACAAGGCTGTTGAATGAATGAATGAATGAATGAGTGGCCTCGAAGGCCTACTAGAGTCCGTGTAAATGGGGGCAAAGGCAGTACGGTGATGGTTCTAGAAAGAAGCTGGGGGGGGGGGCGGTGCTCCGGTAAGCCTGGTGGTGGGCCAGGGGGCGTCTTCACTCTGCCTCACCACCTGCCGCTCTCTCCTGACAGGCTTGGGGGCCGTGGGCTGGGGGACCTCCCCTCACATCCGCTGTGCCAGCCTCCTGCTGGTACCCAAGATGCTGGGCAAAGAGGGCAGGCTCTTTGTGCTGGGGTACGCCTTGGCTGCCATCTACGAGGGTGAGTGCGTGCCCCTGAGAGCGTCCCTCCACGTCTCCAGGTCTCCTTAGTTTACACAGGAAAAACAGTCCGGTGTTGATGAGATGACCTCTCACCGGCTTCTGGGCCCCATCCCTGCACGGCTCCAGCAGGTGGCCCCCGTATGCCGAGCAGGAGCTGAGGGGACCTTCTGAAAGCGGCCTGGCTGCGAGGGAGACCCCCTGTGGCGTCTTCCCCCAGGACCCGCGGCCAATCTGCGGCACAACCTCAACGAGGTGGTGGCCTCGCTGGGCTGCACGGTGGAGCTGCAGATCAACAACACGAGAGCGGCCTGGCGCGTCTCCACCGCCCCACTGCGCGCGGTGTTCAAGGGCCTGCTGGTCAGCACTCTGCGCGGCAGGGCCTGGGCCCCTCTCCCCAGGGGGCTCCCACACCTGCACTGGGAGCTGTGACCCCCAGACTGTTTCCCAGCCGGGCACCCCCGGCAGTTTGTGCAGGACTGTCCTCAAACATGGCAGGATATGCCCTGGGCACTAAACGCCAGGAATGCCCCCGCCCCCAGTCATGGGACGTGCCCCCCCCCATCTCCAAACACCTGGGTGGGCGGGGCTCTGAGCAGCTGAACCTGAATGTCAGGAAACCGGTGGCCTTGGCCTGGAGGAGTCAGGAAGCCTCGGGGCCCAGGGAACTGAGGACCGGACGCTGGGGTTGCAGGGGTTGGAGGGTTGAGGAGTTGGGGAGACCGGCTGACCGCGGGGACGCTGGGGACGGGGACATTGAGATGGCAGAGTGGCCTGGGAGGTTAGTGTGAAGGGTGAAGTCCAAGGGCCTGGGGAGCCGGGAGGGGCAGAGAGGAGGTGCCTGGTGGGACAGTGGAGCATAGGGTGAGGGGCTGTCTCAGGACTCCCCGAGGGCCCGAGGGCGGAGCCAGAACTTGGCGGGGGTGGGGGGGTGGGGGCGGAGGGGACAGGGGGGTCGGTGCGACCTCTCCTTCCTCACCCTCCAACCCCAGGGAAGCAAAGTTTCACTGAAAGCCGAGACGCAGAACCTCTCCAAGGCCTTCGAGGACCTGGATGCCCAGGTGAACAGCGAGATGGGCTACAGCCCCGAGGACGCCGAGAGCCCAGAGGGGACGGCCCGAGGCGTGGGGACCCACCGAGCCCCACCTTCCGGGCGCCGTCTCTCCACACAGAAGATGTACGAGCTGAAAACCAGGCTGCGCTGTTCCTGTGAGGGGCGCGGGGGTGCAGGCGGGGGGCCGGGGCCGGGGCCGGGGGGCGAGGGGTGGGGGCCTCAGGCACCCTGGCCCCCTCCCACAGACGTGGTGGACCGGGCCATGCTCAGCTGCCGCCGCTGGTTCGACCGAAAGCACGAGCAGTGCATGGAGCGCGTCCGGGTCCCGCTGCTCAACCACCTGCTCTGCCTGCCCATGAAGTTCAAGTTCTTCTGCAGTATCGCCAGGGGTCAGCCAGGGGTCAGCCAGGGGTCAGCAGAGTAGCAAGGGGAGGGGGACACCAGCACCCAGCCCGCCGCCCCCACTGTGGCATTGCCAGGGGTCAGCACAGTGACGGGGTGGGGGGCGGGATGCAGCCCGGCCCCCTCCCCTGACTGGCGGTGTGACCCGGTTTAGATGCATAGGAGGCTCCGAGTTTTGTCTCTTCATCTGAAAGGCAGGGGTAATAAGAGTACCTACCCCGTCAGGGGTTTCTGAGGGCTTGAGGGGCAACACACGGGAAGCTAGTAACAGGGCTGACACAGGAATTTTCTCATAAATGTTGGCTGTCATTATTCATGGTTGGCATGGTTATAAACAGGTAAGAAAACTGGGGGAGAAACGAGGCCCCGGTCCGGGAAGGGGGCTCGAGGAGAGGGGGGAGGGGACAGACTCGGGGCGGTGCGGTGTGGAGAGACAGGCAGGCTGCAGGGAGGGGCCGCAGCGGGGAGGCGGGGGGAGCGCGGCCCCTGACCGCCGCTGTCCTGGCTGTCCGGGGCGGCAGCGATGGAAGTTTGGTGCCGCAGTCGCATCCCAGTGGAGGGCAACTTCGGGCAGACCTATGATTCCCTCAACCAGTCTGTCCGCGACCTGGACGGGGAATTTTCAGCCACTATTGACCTCAAGGTAGGAGGCGGGGCCTGGGGGCTGGGGGTGGGGGGAGCTAGGGAGGAGGGAGAGGACACAGGGCCCTGACGAGGCCCAGGAGGGAGGGAGAGGACCAGGGGACAGGTGTCTGTGCTGGGACGCCAGGTGCGAGAGGGGAGGGCGGCAGCTCCCAGCTGACACAGGGGAGCAGCAGGGCGGGGGTCGCGGGGGTGGGGGTGGGGGATGGCGAGCAGCAGGAGGGTCCTGGAGTCCTGGGAAGAGCTGCCCCCCCCCAGTGGGCGGCGGGGGGGGGGACACGGCGGCTGCATCCGGCCGCCTGCGCCCCCGCGCCCCCCAGGAAGAGAAGCAGGTGGCGGTGCTGGGCCTCAACACGAGCTGGGAGCACGTGAGCGCCGAGCTGCGGGACCTCGTCCGCCGCCAGGAGGCCCAGCTGGGGTGGACCCTGGGGCTGCTGCGTGTGCTGCTGTCCTGCACCTTCCTGCTCGTCCTGCACGCGTGAGCGCCGCGCCGGCTCGGGTGGGGCCCCCGCGGGCCCTCCGCGTCGCCTTTGGGTACAGCGGCAGCCGCTGATGACGCAGAGTCAGAGGAAACGCGGGCTTTTGGTCAGGGACACGTGGCCCGCGTTCCCACACCTTGAAAGGGAGGCGTCTTCATTTATCTGCCTCCTTCGGCCTTCATCCCAGCGCGGACTTTTTTACTTTTAGCTTTGACTTTTGATTTTTCTCTTGCCCTTCACATTCCCCTTGGCTCCAACTTTGTCCATTTTTATCGTCCAATTCTGCTTTCATTTTCTCCCGCCTGCCGCGTTGGCAGCGACTTTCCCAACATTTGGACCAAAGTCCTCAACCCCACCCAGCCTGGCGTCCAGCTGGGCCGTCCTGGGCCTCACTCTGTTTCCCTGGCGACCTCTGGACCCTCTGTCTCCTTATCACCGCCCCTCACATGCCCGAGACGGGCAGGGGCCGTCAGGGGCGGCCACAGGGGCTCCTGCTCCATTGTCCCCCCGGCTGTGGGGCAGCTGAGGGGCAGGGGTCCTGAGCGAGCCGAGGGCCCTGTGGGGAGACAGACATGAAGGAACCATCTTCCCGCCCTCAAGATGCTCACGGTCTAGGGGAGGCAAGAGAGGGAGGCACCCAAGAAGCATGGACCGTCCGAGGGCCGCACTCGGGACCGGCTTGGGGACCCGGTGGGAGCTGAGTGCGTGCCCCTGCCATAGCTGGTTCTCTTGGGCAAGGGTTCTGGCATCTTTGGGGTGCGGAGGGCAAGGCTGGGCTTGCGGCCTGGGCTGAAGTGGCCATGGCCGGAAGAGTCTGGAAAGCCCTGCGGGCCGGAGGCTGGGAGGCCAAGGTGGGTCAGAGGTTAGGGAGCCTGGCGGGGGAGTGGGGCGTGGCAGGAAGCTGGCCCGAGACGGAGGCAGGAAGAGGCGAGGGGCACCGGGTCCCGCGCCGGCTTGGGGAGGGAAGGAAGGAGGCACAGAGAGTCCGCTTCCAGGCTTTCAACCCGGCGAGGTCACCGGCTAAGGGGCAGCAGGGAGCGGGCGGGGCAGGTTCAGGCGCGCCCGGCAGCGCTCGGTCTCTCCACAAGGGGGCGCTCGCGGGCTGGCCTTGCATTTCTCCTCTTTGTCCCTTAGAGGCAGGAACAGGGTTTCCACGGTCCCGAACCACGAGCACTGGACAGGGCTTACGTCATGTAACTCAGTTTCAAACACGTCTCCAATAACTTTTTGTCCTTAGTAAACTAAAACATTACGTGGGACTTTGGAGCATCCTCAGGGGAGAGGGAGCCTCGGGCACACGGAAAACACTGCCTTACTCAAGGGTGTGGTGGGGAGAAGGGAAGTAGGTGGGAAGTGAGTTTTGCTTGAAGTGACCTCCAGGAGAGGTTCTGCCGAGATGAAAGCGGGAGTCCGTCACGATGGCGGGCGGTTCTGCAGCCTTGAGGGGCTTCACGCCCCGGGGCCTTTGCTCCCGCTGTTCCCGCTGCTTGAGATCCACCCTGCCGGATCCGCGGCCGGGAAGCCTCCCTTCCCGGCCACGTACACGACCCCCCTTGTCTTCTCGCTTGTGTGCCTGCCCGCCTGGCCCTGGGCTGCAGGCTGCCTGGCGGCAGGGCCGCGTCTCCGCGTGCCGGGTGGCCCGTTGAATGAGCGAGCGTCCGGGAAGCCCGTGGTTGGGGGTGGGTGAGGACGACATGGACCCGTCCCCGTGCCCAGGTCCTTCTCCTACGCGGACAGCTATAACGGGGACATCCGCTTTGACAACATCTATATCAGCACCTACTTTTGCCAGATCGACGAACGCAGGAAGAAGTTGGTGAGTGGGCGCAGCCCTGACCCAGGGTGCCCTGCCATGTGCGCCGTGTGGCCTCGCGCTCCGGGGGGGGCAGAAGGGGGAGGGCCCTGGTGTCCGTCACTGTGTGGACGTTGTGTCCAGGGCAAGCGGACTTTGCTGCCGCTCCGCAGAGCCGAGGAGAAAACCGTCATCTTCCCCTGCAGTCCCTTCATGCAGGCCTCGGAGATGAGAAACGTGGTGAGGGTGGCGTGGGGCGGCCCGTGGACCTGACCGCGGGCGCTGGCCGCGTGGGGCGGAGGGCAGGGGCACCTGGGAGGGCTCCAGGCCTGCTGCTCCTGTCCTCGGGCAGGTGAGGGAGCTCGCAGAGACCCTGCCCGTCCTGCTGCTGCTGCTGGTGCTGTGCGGCCTGGACCGGGCTCTCTACTCCGTCTTCAACACCATCCGCCATCACTCCTTCCTGCAGTACTCCTTCCGTAGTGAGCCGGCGCCCGGCCCCCCGGAAGTCCCCCGCCCCACCCCCGCAGCCACCCCACCTGACCTCGTCCAGTGTTGTCACCTCCTCCTGTGTCTCACCCCTCCCTGGCCATCTCAGGGTCAGATCTCAGCCCTGCAATCTGACGGAGGGGGCCTCAGCCCCCTTTACATCCGCGACAGGGAGGGGTTAGCGTTCAGTGAAGGGAGGAAAGTCCCGCGCTGCAGAGATTTCTGTGCCTTGAACCCCCCCCACATCCAGTCCCCATCCTGCCCCTCCCCCAAAACCGCAACCCTTTTCTGACCCCCCCATGGCTTCAGGCAGCCATAAATTGGAGGTGAAAGTCGGGGGGGACTCCATGCTGGCCCGGCTTCTTCGGAAAACCATTGGAGCCCTGAACACGTCCTCAGAGACCACGGTGGACTCCAGCAACATGCGTAAGCCACGCCGGAGGCCGGCTCGGGGGCGAGGGCGGGGGCCCTGGGTCTCCCCGAGGCAGAGAGGTGGCGAGATGGGAGAGGCATGCTGGGGTTGCAGGGATGAGGGCGGGAAACGGCAGGGGAGGCTCGGAGAGCCTGGGGTCAGAGGAGCATAGACGCTAGGGCCTTGGGGACAGAGGGTCCCGGCGCCCCAGAGAACCCTGGGGACAGAGGGTCCCAGCGCCCCCAGAGAGCCCTGCCCACGATGGACACTTTCTCTCTGTCCGTGCCGTGCTGAGCAAATAGCCCCGTGACCCCGGTGGCTACGGTGTCCCAGGTGCAGCCTGCAGGGCGAGGGGCAGGCGGGACGAGAGCGGGGCCACCAGAGACCCGTCCCGGTGGGGTGACGGCCCGGCCCTGCCCCAGGCTGCCTGCCGCAGCCCGTGAGCCTGAAGCCCAGGGCCTACGTGAGGGCCGCGCTCCCCGTGGGCCTGCTGCTGTGCCTGTGCCTTCTGCAAGCCTTCGGCTACCGGCTCCGGAGGGTCATCGCGGCCTTCTACTTCCCCAAGGTACGCCGCCGCCACCTCACAGGCCCGCACCCTGCCGACCGACCCCGCCATGAGGGGACGCGCTGTCACTACCCCTGACGACCCCCCCTCCCTGACCGCAGCGAGAGAAGAAGCGGGTCCTGTTCCTCTACAATGACCTGCTGAGGAAGAGGGCGGCCTTTACGAAGCTGAGAAGGGCTGCCGTCGTGAGCCGGGCGCAGCGGCAGAGGGCCCCCGTAAGTCCAGGCTGCCCGCCCCCCCACACCGCTGCCTCCTGTGGTTCCGAGGACCCCGGGAGGGGCTTCTCCCGCCGCTCCGTCCAGCCCCGGGGGGCCGGCCTGCGGAGCTCAGCAAGTTCCCACGAGACGCACACCAGGGGCCCTGGACGTCCGGCTCCCGGGGGTCGGGGCCGAGTCTGCCTCTGTCCCTCCGCGTTCAGGCCAGCCTGAGACACTCAGTGGGCCATCAGGACGCAGGCAGAACAGAGGAATCAGATTTGATACAGCCTGACTAGAAGAAAGCAAGGGGGCTTCCCCGGGATCAGGGACCCGAGGCAAGCCACAGATGCTACTGCGAGGTCACAGACCAGAAGCTCGGGACCTCTGCCGGAGGTGGGGAGGCAGGTGGGCTGGGGGTCAGGGAGGCATCATGAAGGGGCACGTGGCGGAAGGACAGAGCACACGGCCAGAAGAAGCAGGTTCCAGCCCAGGCTTCCTCATCAAGCTGTGTGACCTTGGCCGCGGTCCTCAAGGGACCTCAGAGGGTGGACGGATCTGCAAGGCCTGTGCAGAGATCAGTGGCAGTGAGGTGGGGGGTGCTGGTGCCAGAGGGCCTGGGTTTGAATCCCGGTTCCTTCGTCACCATGGCAACGGGATCTGCGGTGTTTACTTAAAAGCTGTGCCTTGGTGTTTCCCTTCTGCAAGACGCAGTGAGCCACTTCTCCATCTGGTTGTTGAAAGGGTTAGAGGAGCCTCGCTGTCATGGAGCAGGCGCCTAGCAACTCCCACGCACATGTTGTCGTCATGTGACCCTTCTTGGTACAGGACCCGTGTTGTTGAAAAAAAAAAAAAAGTAGCCATCCGTATTTCACCAGCCCTAACAGAGCTCTTGGAAGTGAGAGGCCACATTTGCTGAAGTTTTCCTCTAGGGCCTAGGTCCCCCGCCCCGTGACCCACGGAGGCTAAATGAGCATCTGCTGAGACAGCGCACTGTGAATCCGTGACCTGGTCTGGAAGTAAACTGGACTCTCAGGGGCAGATAGAAGGGCATTGGTCCCAAGCTAGGGGAACAGAACGTGCGAAGTCTCAGAGCCCGAGGGGAATGTCAAGGGCCAGGGCTGGTCTGGGGGGCTGGCCAGAGGACGCAAAGTTCAAGTGGGGGTAAGTTAGAGCAGAGGCTGGAAAGGGACCGGAGTGTGGAAGGCTCTGAAGGCCAAGGCCAGGAGTTCTGCCGCTGACATGCAGTTTCTTGAGCAAAGACTGAGCCGATAAGGTGGCCTCGAGAGAATTCTAGCACTGGTAATAGTGCGGAGAGAGGGGGGAGCCTTCTGAAGCAGGCTTGTAATCTGGAATCAGGGCAGCTGCGTGCAGCCAGGTCTGGCCGTTGACTATCTGTGCGCCTTTGGGAACTCGCAGAACCCTTACGAGAGTCCCCTTTCTGGCCTGTAAAGCGGAGAACACAGGGGTAAGAGTCTTATGTGTCCGACTCACTTCTCAGCCCACCCCGCGAACAGATCAGGTGGTTCACAGGGAGGTACAGGTGATGGTTGCTGCTGCTCCCAGCTGGGGGAGTGGAAGCTGCACCCCAGTCTCCATCACCGAGCGGGGGAGGGAAGCTCCCTAGGCCCATTTGCATGGCGACCTTGTCCTCCAGGCCCCGCTCCCCGCACCCCTTCTCTCCCCCGGGCTCCCGGCAGCGCCACCACCTGGCCGACGTCCTGCACCGCCGCTGCCCGCTCCTGCGCCGCTGGCTGCGCCGGCGCTGCGTGGTGTGCCAGGCTCCCGAGACGCCCGAGGCCTACGTGTGCCCGACGCCGGACTGCGCGGCCGTGTACTGCCGCTCGTGCTGGGACGACATGCGGCGGCGGTGCCCGGCCTGCACCCCGCGCGAGGAACTCTCTTCCTCCGCCTACAGCGACAGCAACGACGACGCCACCTACGCCGAGTGACGGGGCGCCTGTCGCTGTCCCCCCTCCCCAACCCGCTCCTCCGCGTTTAATAAAAGCCCCTGTACTCCCGACGCCTGCGCTTCCCAGGGGTCTGAGCCGCCCACCGGATCCCCGCAGAACCGGGCCGCCGACGGGACGCGGGAGGGCAGCCAAGCTGCTGGGAAGGGGTCGGGCCCCGGACCGGGTAGAGGCGCGCCGGCCAAGCCGGTCGGACCGGGCCTCGTTCGGCTCCCACCCCGCGCAGCAGCGGGAACGCGGCGGGGCCGAGCCGCGCGGGCCCCGCCGGAGTCGCGGGCGGGGGCGGGGCCCTCCGGGGGCGGAGCCGCGGCTCCCCCGGGGGCGGGGCCTGGCCCTGCGCCCCCGGGGCGGGGGCGGGACGGGGCGGGGCCTGGTGGCGGCGCGGCGCGGCGGGGTGCGCCAGGCAGACCCGGCGGCCGCGGTTCCTCGGCGCGCGGCCCAGCACCTGCTGCCCTCGCCCGGCCCCGGGCGCCGCTGCCATGCGGCTGGCGCTGCTCTGGGCCCTGGGGCTCCTGGGCGCAGGCAGCCCCCTGTCCTCCCGGACGCTCCCGGATCGAGGTGAGTGCCCGGCCCGCGGTGGGCGGGGGGACAGACTGGGAGAAGGTACGGGGAAGTCGGGAGGCACTGGGGGTCGGCCGGAGACCCGGGGAGACCCCTGGCCAGAGCGCGGCCCGCCCTGCTCCGATGTCCTGGGCGATGGAGGGGGATGCCGGTCCCCCTGCGCGGTCATCCTGTGCGCGGTCCCCGCGGACACTTCCAGGCTCCGGTACCGGGCACCAGAGGGCCCGGCCCAGCGCCCCCTCAGGATGGTGGGAGACGGTCGCTGCTCCCCAGGACTGACGTCTTCGCCCCTCTGGGGCCTAGCCGACCATCCTGCCCGGTGCCAGGGCGCCGAGTGGGCACGGCCCGGAGGGTTTGGCGAAGAGGACTCTTCCTTATCCAGGGCCCGGGCGGTCACGGCGCCCCTCACCCCGTGTTGATGCCACCAAAAACCTGGCGGAGCTGGCGGGTGGGGACGCGGGAGGAGCGGGGGGGGGGGGGGCGGGCGGAGAGTCGGCCTGGAAAGAGGCTGACACCAACTCCTCCTAGGAACTTTCACTTCCCGCTGCGTCTCTGGCCAGGGGCTGGGATGGCAGGCGGGGGTGGGCTGTGCGGAGGAGACAGGGCCGTTGTGGGGCCGGGGGGGGGGGGGGGGGGGGGGGGATGTTGGGAGCAGGGAGGAGCTGAGCTGTGGCGAGCGGGTGTGCCTGGCTGGGTCTGAGGGATGTTTAGGGAGGGGTGTTTGCACTGCGCACCCAGAGATGGGCGTTCCCGCAGCTCCGATGTGAGGAAAGGGGAGGGCGAGTGGGCACCGGGCCACAAGGCTTCGCCCGGGCCTGAGAGGGGGCGTTCCTGGGGGGGGGGTGATTGGGAGGGAGTGGGAAGGGGGCTCCCCGTGAGAGCCTGGGGGGACAGGGAGGGGGCCCCAGGCGGGGCAAGCTGAACTTTCCCTGGGGACGTGCAGGTGGGGTAGGGGTGAAAGTGAGGGGTGGAGAGAAGCCCCTCTCCTGGGGCTTGCTCCTTTAAGTCCCAGAATGCAGTGCAGGAGTCCTTTCAGCCGAGAAGGGCCCTGAGTGGCCACAGGCACCGGCTGTGCCCAGTGCCAGGGGCTGGCTCGCTCAGCACTCTCTTGGGGTGTCCTGGGGACCCTGCAGGTGGCCCTGTGGAGGAGCAGACACGGCCAGAGAGGACCCTGGGTGGACACTCGGAGCCCCAGATCTTTCAAGACAGCCCCACACTCAGCCTAGCGGAGATGCTCCAGGTGAGCCCCCCTGTCCCTTCAAGCACAGAACACAGTCCCTGCCGCCCCCATAACCAGCCCTCTCTGAGGAGCAGGCGAGTGGACCTCATGTGGCACGGCCACCCCAGGTCTGGCTGCCCCTCCGGTCACACCCCAGCACCTGGCTTCCCTTATCCCCTCTCCCCCAACACGCATCTGCCGGCCTCAGCCCCGCCCGACCCCGTCCATCTCCTGGGGAGACCCTGAGGCCAGACTTGCCTTCGGGGTCTCATTCTTCGGGTTTTCTCAGTGGGGGAAGGTCAGGGCCTCACCAGGCGCCCCCCTCCCCAATTCCAACGCTGAGTCAGAGGAAGGGCTGGGGCGTGCGCCAGCTCTTCCATGATGCTTCCTCTCTGGGCAGGAAGCCGAGAAGGGGCGGCTCAGATACCTTCCTTGACCTCGCACACAGCCCCCCAGAACAATGCCCCAGGCCGGGCAGGGCTTCCTGGCCCCTCCCTCGGGACCCCCCCCCCCCAGTGACCTCATCGTTGGTACTCTCCTAAGGGTCTGAGGTTTTCTGGTTAGAGACTGATGGGAGTTTCAGGCGGGGCCAGGGAGGTGACCTACCCTCTGGTGCCCGCAGACCAATCTGCCTGAGGCTCTGCGGGTCAGACTGGAATTGGACGGTGAGAGTCAAACCCTGGAGCTGCTGCAGAACAGGTAACAATGACGGCGGTAGCGACAACAACAGCACAGGTAACAACCGCGCGTGACACTTACTAAGTGCTCGAACTCTCTTAATCCTTCTGACACCCTATAAGGTAAATACTATGATGTTGGTGTTTTCATTTTCCATATGGAGAAGTCAAGGCACAGAGAGGTTACATAAGCTGCCCAAGGTCACACAGCTAGTGTGTGGTAAAACCCAGACTAGGCCCGACCGCTCTGCTCTGCGGCCTCGGGGGGAACCCTGGCCCCCAGCCACCCCTCACCACCTCTGGACCTCAGGCTGTCGCCGCGCCGCCCTGGGAGGCAGCTGCCATAGCTTTTCTTCACTCCACAGGGAGCCGGTCCCGGGCCGCCCACACCTGACGTGGCACGAGCCCGACGGCGCCCGTGGGGTCAGCGAGGGACACACTCTGGTGAGTCCGGTGTCCTGTCTCCGGCCCGAGGGCGGCGCCAGGGGCCAGATGGAGGGTGTCATGCCTACGGGATGCGGGGTGCACCTTCACCAGCCTCCGCCGACAGGCTAGCTAGCCTCCTGGGCTCCACCCCTGGCCTTCGGGGTAGCCCTGACCTTTCTCTGCTGTAGGAGAGCTGCTGCTACCAGGGAGCCGTACGGGGCCACGTGGGCTCCTGGGCGTCCGTGTGCACCTGCTCAGGGCTCAGGTACAGAGGGCGCATCCCACCGGGGTGGAGAGAGCGAGGCGCTGTGAGGCGTGGAGCTGAGAGGTCTTCTGACTTCTGCGTCCTCCCAGGGGTCTGGTGGTCCTGTCCCCCGAGAGAAGCTACACCTTGGAGCTGGGGCCCGGGGACCTGCGAGGCGCCCCCATCGTCTCCCGGACCCGAGACCTCCTCCTGCCAGGCCGCACCTGTGGGTCGAGCTGGCACGCGTCTGTGGCCACGCGGGCTCCCCGGGAGCGGCCCCGGGGACGGCGCCACAGCCACATGCGCAGTCGTCGGGTGAGGATGACGGCAAGAGGCCAGGCTTCTGTTGTCCCTGAGGGCCAGGCCCCGGACCCTCAGAGATCTCTGTTTCCAGTACCTTCTAAGGAGCTGTTGCCCTGGGCCGGGCCCCGTGTGAACATAATCTGCTCTCCTCCTCCCGAAACCCTGGGAGTTTCGGGCCGGCAATAGCTCCGTCTTTGTTAGAAAAGCAGCTCAGAGAGAGAGAGGCAGTGACTTGCCCAAAGCTGTTCAACCACTAAATGACATGTGCGGGGTTTAGACGCAGGGACCTGACTCAGACTCTTCACGGGCCGTATGATCCCGTGTGCGGACAGTGCTTGGCTACAGACCACACAGTCACCAGGCATAAAGCGGTATGAGTCCAGCTCCCTCATTTATAAATTGGGGGGAATAAGCTACTTACTCTCTAGGGTTACTGTGGAGCTTAAGCGAGTCTATATCCATCTATCTATCAAGTATCTATATGGTGCTTAAACCGTGCCTGAGGTAGGTAAATATACGACGGTGTTGGCTATGATTTTATTATTTACTTCTTAAAGTTTATTTATTGTGGTTTTTTTTAACGTTTATTTTTGAGAGAGAGACAGACCTTGAGTGGGGGGAGGAGCAGAGAGAGAGAGGGAGACGCAGAACCCAAAGCAGGCTCCAGGCTCTGAGCTGTCAGCACAGAGCCCGACGCGGGGCTTGAACCCACGAACCGTGAGATCATGACCTGAGCCGAAGTCGGACGCTTAACCGACTGAGCCACGCAGGTGCCCCCTATTTATTGTTTTGGTGGTTTTTAGTAATCTCTGTACCCAGTGTGGGGCTCAGACTCACGACCCCCGAGATCAAGAGTCGCATGCTCATCCGACTGGGCCAGCCGGGCGCCCCTAGTGTTATTTTTTTTTAGTTCAGGAAAAGTACTGAGTTTGGAGCCAGAGAAGCAAGGCTCTACTCCCAGCTTCATGACCTACTTCTCGGTCCACCTTGGGCAAGTCCCTGGCCTCTCAGGCTCTCAGGGGTCCCTCTGTGAAACGGGCTCTCTGCTCTCCTCCGCTGGAGCACACAGGGTGGGAGCAGACACAGCTCGGGCAGCCCCGTGTGGCCCCGGCGTGAGGAGGGTGCCTGACACCCCTTCTTGTCCTCAGCGGAGGCGGGACGTGGTGGCAGAGACCAAGGTTATTGAGCTGGTGCTCGTAGCCGACCATTCTGAGGTGAGCTTGCAGGCGCCGCGTGTCCTGTCCCCACCCCCCCACCCCCCCCACCCCCGGCCCCGCGCCGCGTCTGCTCCTTGTCATGGTCGTTTCCCTTGAGCCGCAGGTCCAGAGGTACCCGGACTCCCAGTACCTGCTGACCCGCATGCTGAAGGTGGCCTTTCTCCTGGACACCGTGAGTGCCGGGCCCAGCAGCAGCCGGACGGCCCTGTGGCCGCGGGGACCCCTCTCCTGAGCCCCCGTTCTCTTTCAGTTCTTCCGGCCCCTGAACGTCCGGGTGGCGCTGGTGGGCCTGGAGGCCTGGCGCCAGCGTGACCTGGTGGAGATCAGCCGGGACCCCGGCCTCACGCTACACAACTTCCTGCGCTGGCGGCGGGAAGACTTACTGCCTCGACTGCCCCACGACAGCGCCCAGCTCGTGACGTAAGACCCCAGGCTGCGCCCCAGCTCCCCGCCTGCGGCCCTGAAGCTCTGGGCTGACCTGTGGCTCTGCGATCCCACAGTGCCACCTCGTTCTCCGGGCCCGCGGTGGGCATGGCCGTTCAGAATTCCATCTGCTCTCCTGACTTCTCGGGGGGTGTGAACATGGTGAGCGATGCCGGGGCCCTCGCATGTCGCTTCCTCCACGTGCCCCGCCCCAACCCCACCGAGTTACCTACCCCAAAGCCGCGGATGTGGGGACCGGGGGGGAGGGGGGGGGGAGGACGGCGGGTAGGACGTGGCCCCTGCTGTCACGGCACCGTTACATGGGGGCTTCACCTGTGAGGGCACCTCGCGGGGGAGGAGGGTGTGGCTGAGGCTCACAGAACAGAGGCGAGTGCCCAGGGCCACACGTAAGGGACAGGAACAGAGCTGAGCGAGCTCTAAGCCTTCCCACCACCCAGGCCCGGGCTCTCCTCCTCCTCCAGAAGCAGTGAAGGAGGGAGGCTGAGCGCCCAAGAGGTCAGATGAGGAGAGAACAAGAGAGTCAGGCTGGTGCTGGACCTGGGGTGTCCCCTCCCCAATGCCAGGACCACTCCACCAGCGTCCTGGGGGTTGCGTCCTCCATAGCTCACGAGCTGGGCCACAGCCTGGGCCTGGACCACGACTTGCCAGGGAACAGCTGCCCCTGCCCGGGCCCGGCCCCGGCCAAGAGCTGCATCATGGAGGCCTCCACAGAGTGAGTGGCTGCAGGATGCACAGCGGGCAGGGGCAGGGGCAGGGGCAGGGGGTGGCTGCAGCCCCAACCTCTCCCCCACCGTCCCCAGCTTCCTGCCAGGCCTCAACTTCAGCAACTGCAGCCGGCGGGCCCTGGAGGAGGCTCTCCTGGAGGGGATGGGCAGCTGCCTCTTCGAACAGCAGCCCGGCCTGCCCTCTATGGCCGCGGTCTGCGGAAATATGTTGGTGGAGCCGGGCGAGCAGTGTGACTGTGGCTTCCCGGACGTGAGCCCCTCGCCCGAAGCCCTGCCCCACTCACTCCTGTGCCCTGGCCCTGGCTCACTACCCCGCTCCGAGCCTCCAGAGCCCCTTCGTGGGCTCTCAAGGGCCGGCCCGCTCCTCTCCGCCCCTCCCCGCCTGCAGGGACACCACGCGGGTGGTTGGGCTCTGGCCTTTACTTGCCGCTGCGTCCTTCTGATGGCTGCCCTGGGCGGAGGGGAGGAGGTAGGCTCTCGGGCCCAGCCCGCCCTGACGTAGCCCCCCCCACCCCGTGCCCCCAGGAATGCACCGACCCCTGTTGCGATGACTTCACCTGCCAGCTGAGGCCTGGGGCACAGTGCGCGTCTGGCGGGCTCTGTTGTCAGGATTGCCAGGTGGGCACAGACTGGACCGGCCGCCACAGATCATCCGCCCGGGGCCACGGCGGGAAGGGTCCCTGTGACCCCCCAGGGCCGGGCTGGACCTGCCCGGCACCCCTTCTGACCCTCCCCCACCCCCCTAGCTGCGCCCAGCCAGCTGGCAGTGCCGCCCCGCCAGAGGGGACTGTGACCTCGCGGAGTTCTGCTCGGGAGACAGCCCCCAGTGCCCTCCTGACGTCAGCCTGGGGGACGGCGAGCCGTGCGCGGGGGGCCAGGCTGTGTGCGTGCAGGGGCGCTGCGCTTCCTATGCCCAGCAGTGCCAGGCTCTCTGGGGACCCGGGGCCCAGCCCGCCGCACCGCGCTGCCTCCTTACTGCCAATACGAGAGGCGATGCCTTCGGGAGCTGTGGACGCAGCCCTGATGGCAGCTACGTGTCCTGTGCCCCTAAGTAAGTGACGAAACCTGGATTCTCCTCTGGGTTTGTGGGGGCCTCGGCCTGACCCCGCACCTCCTCCCTCACCTCAGAGACGCCATGTGCGGGCAGCTCCAGTGCCAGGGGGGTCGGGCCCGGCCGCTGCGGGGCTCAGCCCGGGATCTGCACTGGGAGATACTAGAGGCCAACGGGACCCAGCCGGAGCTGAACTGCAGCTGGGTCCACCTGGACCTGGGCAATGACGTGGCCCAGCCCCTCCTGACTCTGCCCGGCACAGCCTGTGGTCCTGACCTGGTGAGCAGTCCCAAGGGGGCAAGACCAGGAGGGGAGGGGTGTCTGGACCACGGCGAGCAGTGCCCGGGCCTCGCTGTCCACCGTGTAAAAGGCACAGACTCTGAGGGGGGGGGGTTCAGATCCTCTCTTTGGCCCGAGCGAAGTCCTGTCCTCCCGTGGGCCTCGTTTCTCCATCCGCCACTCAGCCGCGCTGGCCTCCCAGGGCCAGGGAAGCTTCGTGAGAACCTGATCTTTGTTCTTCCTCCCCTGGGCAGGTGTGCATTGACCGTCGATGTCAGCCCGTGGGTCTCCTGAGAGCGCAGGAATGTCGAAGCAAGTGCCATGGGCACGGGGTGAGCTGGCCTGGGGGAGACGGGGGGGGGGTGGGGAGCAGGCAGCCTCCGGGGATGAGAACAGTGACAGGCTGGGAAACACACACACCTAGCTTCCGACCCCTGCTCTGCTGCTGCCTAGCTGTGTGACTTCAGGCAGATTATTAACCTCTCTGAGCTCAGCCTTCTCGACTATCCAGTGGGCGGAATAATAGTACCCAGTTCCTGGTGCGTGAGAGGACGTGGGAGTTTCCGGTACAGTGCCTGGCACAGAGAAGGCGCTCACAGGGCTAGTTTGGTTTCACCTGGTCTGCCGTGGATAAACTGTCCCTCTCTCCATCCCATCACCCCGGCACACCTCCCGGTTGTGCACTTAGGAGCTCCTGAAAAGCTGGGACAGGGGAACGGGCCCCTCGTTACTCAGCCTGTACCCCTAGGTCTGCGACAGCAAAGGACACTGCCGCTGCGAGGAGGGCTGGGCGCCGCCGGACTGCGCCAACCGCAGCAGAGGTGGGGGGGAGGGAGAGGGGAGAGGGGAGAGGGCACAGTGGCTTCCTTAACCCCCCCGCCCTTTCCTGACCCCTTGGGGTTCTCTGATCACTTCCCCCTCCCCACCTGCCACCCCTTCCTGGGTGTAGGATCCTAGCCCCACCCGCCTTCTCCCCACAGCAACCAGCTCCCTGACCATAGGGCTGCCCCTCAGCCTCCTGCTGTTGGTGGCCCTGATGCTCCTGGGCGCCAGCTACTGGCACCGTGCCCGCCTGCGCCAACGGCTCTGTCAGCTCAAAGGCCCCAGCTGCCAGTACAGGTACCAGGCTCCTTGCCGCCGCTCCCTCGACCACCCTGTGGCACACGACGGCCATGGGGTCCTACCCCACCCCGTCTGCAGCGCCCCCCACCGGCTTCCGATCGCCAGCCCCTCGGACCGCGCCCCCCCCCCCACACACCTCCCTTCTCTATACACGCCCCGTAACTCTTCACCTCACACAGAGACCCACGGAGGGCAGCCGGGGAGCCCCTGTGCTAAGTGGGGCCCTTGCTCCGGCTCATCACCCCCCCCCCGCCCCCGCCTCCCCACTCTGACTGGGCTAAACCCTTGCTCTCCAAGGGGCTGCGTCCACCGCACTCAAGGGTTGCGTGCGGGTGGAGAGCGTGGTCTGAGGCTGGGCCCCCTGCCTCCTTTTCTCCACGTCCAGGGCAGCCCAGTCTGGTCCCCCAGAACGCCCAGGACCCCCGCAGAGGGTCCTGCTGATGCCAGGTGCCAAGGTGAGTCATGGATACCAGAGGAGAGAGGCCCCACCTTGTCCAAGCGTCCGGCTTGGGCCCTGGGGCGGGGGTACTGAAGGCCCTAGACTCAGAGAGAGTCTCACACTGCCCAAGAGTCGGCCAGAGGAGTCAGGGCCAGCCCTCCCCCACTCCCCTGGCTGCAGGCCCAGAAGCAGAGTCCAGCCTGCAGTGGGGAGGGGCAGTCACCTAGAGGAGGGTCCGCTGAGCTCTCTGAGCTGGCCAAGCTGGTGGCTTTGAGAGGTGGGTCTGCGGATGCTCCCAGAGGGGCCCCTGGAGGACGAGGGGGGTGGTGCTCAGAAGGGGCCCTGGGTGTGCCACACCCTGATGAGGCCCAGGACACCGTGGGTAGGAGGGCTGGTGAGTGCCCCCTGAGACCCTGGCAGGGGTGTGGGGGGTGGTCTGCATGCCAGCTCCACCACTCGTCACCCCCTCTGCACACAATTGGATAACAGCATGCACTGCGCCCACCGCCCCTGGGGCCCTGGCTGCCCCGCCCGCAGGCACTGACCCCTCTCTGCCCACATCTGTCTCTGTGCTCCCCTACCCCACCCCGCCCCCACCCTGCCTGTCTGCTCCTCCTGCTCTCTCAGCAGGCCAGTGCTCTTGGCTTCCCGGCTCCCCCTTCCAGGCCGCTGCCTCCTGACCCTGTGCCCAAGAGACTCCAGGTAAATCCAGGCCAGGCCCCGCCCTCGCCCAGGGCAGGTGGGAGGCTTGGTGCCCAGCTGCAGCTCTCGCCCTGGTCCCCTGCCAGTGGCGCTCTTCATTAGGAGACCGGGGTGCCCCTCAGCCTTCAGACACTCTGAGCCCCAGAATCAGCAAAGGGTGAGCCTCCTGCCTTGGTTTCTACCGCCATCTGGTGGTCAGTGGCAGGACTGCAGCTGGCCAGGGACACCACTCTGACCCGTGCCTTCCTCCCCTGAGGCTTCTGCTGGCAGGCACCCAAGCCCTGTGTGCATGTCCCCATTCTCTCCTGCCCCCTGGCTGACTTTGCATGTTGACCTGAACCCCTCAAGAGAACCACTGCATGCCTCTTGCCCCTGGCTGTGCTCTCACAGCACTGCCCCTCTCTCTGTCCAGGCTGAGCTGGCTGACCGACCCAATCCCCCCACCCGCCCTCTGCCAGCTGACCCGGTGGTGAGGCACCCTAAGGTAACAGTGTGGGGAGAGAAGGGCACAGCCTCTCCCCCACCCAGGGCTGTGGTGCTAATAGCCGTGGCAGTGGTGGCCATGGTGAGATGCCCCCTCTGTGCCTAAGGGCACATCCGCTGGTGCCCTTTACCGGTGACAGGTTTGTTTGGAGACAGAGGTGACCTCTGAAGCCGGCCCCACAAGCTGGTGTTCCCCAACAACCAGGTGGGCACCATGACATCCCCTCCCAAGCCAGCCTCCTGCCTTCTCTCCCACTCACAGGGGCCCGCCAAGCCCCCGCCCCCGAGGAAGCCATTGCCTGCCAACCCCCAGAGCCGGCGCCCTTCGGGTGACCTGCCTGGCCCAGAAACTGGAATCCAACCCGTAGTGGTACCGTCCAGGTAGGCGACCAGGGGCGCGGAGGATGGGTGGGAGGGGCGAATGGTCTGGGGAAAGGGCACCTCTGATCTCTGTGCTTGGCGTCTGCACCCCAGACCTGCACCGCCGCCCCCAGCAGCGTCCTCGCTCTACCTCTGACCTCTGCTGAGGTTTCCCGGCCTGCAACCCGGACCTAGGACTTCAAGAGGCCGACCAGTCCCTGGAGTCCCCCGTGATGACTGAGGGAGCCGGAGCCTGGACCCCGGACACTGCCACGGGCCGCTGAGCAGCACTCTAGGGACCCGCTCACGCCATGGAAGCTGGGGTTGGGGAGGGGCTGGGCGCTGGACTGGGCTGAGGGGAGGTGCACACAGCCTGTCCCTGCTCTGGTGCAATAAACAGTGAGGTCTGGGCAGCGCGCCTCGGAGTTTGTCGGCTGTGGGAAGGCCGGGTCGCCCCTGCTGCGGTTCCAGGTCTGGCCGCCAGGAGGCGCTGCCACCTCGGACGAAGGCGGGCCGGGGAGGGCGAGAGTCCGAGGCCGGCTCGGCGCGTGTCCCCGGGATGCTCGCGGCTCGTTTCTGCCCGGCCTGGGAGGCCTGTGCGCACTGCAGTACCACGGGGAGTTGTAAAACCCCGTGCCACCCGCCAGTCGCCAAGTCCTCGCCCCCAGGTCTGCGCGGCCCCCACAGGCGGCTATCAACCAAGCGGCCAAGCCGTCCCCACCCCCTGACCAGTGGCTGGGAAAAGTGGATCTGGCTGGTGTTGTCAGAGCCCCGGAGCCGGGGCGGGGCGGGGCGGCGGCTCCCACGATCCCAAGGCCGTGCACCTGCCTCCTCCCCCCCCCCCCCACCACCCCGCGCCCCACCTGAGGGCTTGGGAACAAAGGTGCA
Source organism: Prionailurus bengalensis (assembly GCF_016509475.1). Lineage (NCBI taxonomy): Eukaryota > Metazoa > Chordata > Mammalia > Carnivora > Felidae > Prionailurus > Prionailurus bengalensis. The sequence continues at coordinate 68,050,276 of NC_057360.1, read as the reverse complement.
TTGTATAGGGCGCAATCGGCCTCATTATTTCGTTTTCGGGAATGGGGCCGCGCGGGCCCCCAGCCCAGAACGAAGGTGTGGGGCGGAAGGGGGCAAGCGCCAAGCCCGAGATGGGCACGAGCTCACCACTAAGGCCCTGTAAGGGGGGATGGGGGCGGGCGAAATCCCAGAAGGCGATCCGTCCCTTCCGACACTCGCGCTATCCCTGGACCGGCATTAAAAAATGGGCAACATTCTCAGGTAGAGGCGGACGGGCTTTGGAGACCCTCGCCGGCCTCTTGGGGCCAGAGGGCGCGTGCTCCTATTTCAGTCCCCCCAAATTGCAATAAGGCCTCCTACCCGGTACTAACTTAGTCATGAAAGGCGCGACCTCCCTAAAACGGACTCCCAGCAGCGGACCACGTCGCCCCTCCCGCCCCCTCGCGACGCGGCGCAGCCGGGGTCGGAGCGGGGTGAACCCGGCGTGCGCCTCGGCGCGCAGGGGGTTAACAGGAGTTGGCTCTGAGCGGAGAGGCGGGGGTGCGCCCCCATTGGTGGAAAGTTACCCGGGGGCGTGGCCCGCGAGTCTCCGCACCCCACCCCCAGCCCCGCACCGCCCCCCCCCCCCACCTCCACTTTGTACCTTTCTCGCCGCGGCAGCGAAGCGGGCCGGGACCGGCCGGACCAGACCAGAGCGGACCCCGGGGGCGATGCGGCTGCTGCCCCTGCTGCGGACTGTCCTCTGGGCCGCGCTCCTCAGCTCCCCGCTGCGAGGGGGCTCCGGCCTCCGCCACGCCGTCTACTGGAACTCCAGTAACCCCAGGTAGCCGGGCCGAACCCAGGCGGCGGCGGGCCGGGCCTGCGCGCTCCCGGGCCGGGCGCGCGCCCCACTCTCGCTCCGTGCGCGGCGCCGCCTGCGCCCGGCCGCGCGCCGGGGCTCCTTTGTTTGAGCCGGCGGGGGAGGGGGAGGGGAGGGGCGAGGCGCGCCCGGGGCTCCCCCCGCCCGCACGTGTTGGGGGGCGGGCGGAGGACCCCGGCTCCGCAGGCGGATGGTGGGACCTGGGAGAGCGGGGAGCTGGGGGGGCCTCGGCCTGCGCTCCGAGCCCCGCCCCCTCGCTTCTGGCCTGTCTCCGGCTGATTCCCCCGCCCTCCTGCCCGAGCCGGGGCGCGCGGTCTGGAGAGGGAGGGAGGGGGCTCTACTCTCGTGAAAGAGCGTGGTTGAAGCTCCTGCTTGCTGGGCCTCCCCTCCGGCGCTCGCCGTCTCCTGATCTCATTCGCTGTCTCTGCTTTCATCTCCGTCACTATCCGCCCTTCTAATTCTGTCCAGTCCCGGCCCAGCCCTTCCAGCTGAATCACCTTCGGGCGAGTCGGTTGACCTCCCCGACCTCAGTTATCTCGTCTGTAAAATGGGCTCATAACACCTGGTACCCTGGGAAATCGGGCTGGCTGGCTGAGGTCACGTGTGCAAACGAGGTGCAGGCTGTGCAGATAAAAATCATTATTTCTTTCTCCCAAGCCTTTGAACCTCGGTATTTTCGAGTGTTTTCATCTTCTTCCCCAGCACTCCGTGCCTCTCTCTGCTTTCTCCATCTGTTTGCCTTTCTGATACTTGAGACAATCTGTGACTGTGCATTTGCTCACTCACCGACAGGCGTTACACAGTGTGCCGTGTGCCAGGCGTGTGCTAGGATGCTGGCTGTAGGGAGATAAGACCTCAGCTCTGGCCTCTTCCAGCCCCAAGACCCCCGGGGAGGGCAGCCTCCCATAGGTCATTACAATAGGAGCCCCACGTGATAACAACTATTGTCCTCCAGTTCCGAATCCCCCTCTCTGTTCCAGACCAGTGCCTCTGAATCACTTGAAGAACTTGTTAGAAACTCAGGTTCCTAGCCCGGAACCCTGAGGTTTCTGGCTCATTCATTCAATCTACGAATACTTATTGAGTGTTTGGGCAGGACACTTTTCCAGGCACTAGGGATGATCTGGAACAAATCCAACCAGGGCTCGGCTCGTGTTCTAGTTGGTCTGAGCTGAGCCCAGGAATCTGCATTTCTAATTAGAGCTCCAGATGCAGGTGGTCCTTAGACCACCCATTGAGGGATAGCGAGAGGCCTTTCGGGAGTCAGGCTGGACTGTGTGTATGGCAGGGAAGGGGGAAGGGGGTGACAGCCCTTCCCGCCTGTCCTGGCTCCCACAGGCAGCTCCCAAGAGGTGACGGGAGTCCTGAGTAGGCCAAAGGTGGGTTAATATCTGGAAGGGCTTCTGCTCCACGCCCAACATTTCCTTGTCCTGGAAAAACAAAAAGGAGGTACCCCCATCCACTCCCTCTTTCTTTTTTGTCTGTGGCATCTTTCCGGTGTTGGACTGAGGTCTGCAAAGCAGTCTTTCTCTCTCTGTTGCTGTTGATGCGGATGCTGATCCGGGCCTCCCTCTCCGAGGCCATGACTGTGCTGCGTACCCCTCCCTCCGTGCCCAGCTGTGCAGCAGCCCCAGACCTGGCATTTGTCAAGTACAGGGTGCTGTGCCAGACGCTCTGTTGGGCACTGGGGCCACAGAGCTGGGCGGCAGCTCCAACCTGAAAACGTAGGGCGTGGTGAGTGGCCTTCTCGTGTGGGAGCCTCGTGCTAGTGGGCACTGCGGTCCCCTCACCTCTCAAGACCTGTAGTGGTTACGTCCCCCATTTCTCGACTGTCTCTCTAGAGTTGTCAGGCTGGGAAGCGCAGACCCTCCCGAGCCGCTCCCTCTCCAGTGGGTGGGGGAGAGGCTGGCGGGGGCCATGGGGAGGAGTCTCTCCGGGGCCCTTACGCCCCCCCGGGTGCCCTGTGCCCTGCCCCTTCAGCCCACACCTGCCTTATGCCTGCAGGCTGCTCGGAGGAGACGCGGTGGTGGAGCTGGTCCTCAACGACTACCTAGACATCTTCTGCCCGCATTATGATGGGCCAGGGCCCCCGGACGGCCCCGAGACGTTTGCTTTATACATGGTGGACCGGCAGGGCTATGAGGCCTGCCAGGCCCAGGGCCCAGGCGCCTTCAAGCGCTGGGAGTGCGCCCTCCCTTTCGCTCCCTTTGGTCCCGTTCGATTCTCAGAGAAGATTCAGCGCTTCACACCCTTCTCCCTTGGCTTCGAGTTCTTGCCTGGAGAAACCTACTACTACATCTGTGAGTGAGGAAGGCACACTGATGGTGTCTGGGGCCGGGGTTGGGGGGGGCGGCGGGTGGAGGTGCGCAGGCGGCCTGAGTCTAAGACTGAGTGGCGGGTCACGTAGGGTGAGTCTACCAAGAGGAGGAGCCGGGGAAGGGGACGTGATGGGGGCACAGGGAGTCTGGCACCAGGATGTGGCCCAAAGGTAAGGGCAGGCTTTCCAGGGACCTGGGAGAAGACGACCGGAAGGGTCTGAAGCAGGGTCTGAGGCGTGCGGACTGGCCTGTGCTAACGCCTTCCTCCCGATTTCCCACCACGCAGCGGTACCGGCCCCGGAGAGTTCTGGCCGCTGCTTGAAGCTCCAGGTGTCTGTCTGCTGCAAGGAGAGCAGTAAGTAGGTTGGGGCAGGGCGGGCAGCCCTTCTGGGCCCTTGGGAGTGAGGGGAGTAGTGGGGAGAGTCTGGGAACATCACACCCTGAGGGGCCCAGGTGGGGCCTTTTGCTCTGTGGGAGCTTTCACTGTACCCCTTTTTAAAAATTTTTAATGTCTATTTTTGAGAAAGTGTGAGTGGGGGAGGGGCAGAGGATCCGGAGCAGGCTCTGTGCTGACAGCCGCGAGCCTGCCGTGGGGCTCGAACTCACAAACAGTGAGATCGTGACCAGAGCCAGATCGGACACTCAACGGGCTGAGCCCTCCAGGCGCCCCCAACTGTACCCCTTTATGCCAGGCCAAGGGACGGCATCTCCAGGGCAATATCCTTCAAGCCCTGGGCTGAACTGGGACGAGAGGGAACAGCCTAGGGGGAGGGCAGGGAGGAGGCTGCTGGCAGGGAGAGCCCATCAGTGCCACCCCCCTGCAGAGTCGGAGTCGGCCCATCCCGTCGGAAGCCCTGGAGAGAGCGGCACCTCTGGGTGGCAAGGGGGAGGGGCTCCCAGCCCTCTCTGTCTCTTGCTGCTGCTGCTCCCAATTTTGCGTCTCCTGCGAATTCTCTGAGCCCAGCGGACCCCTCCTGCCACCCCAGGAGCGACAGCCCTCCCAAGACTCCCTGGAGGAGGGCCCCCAGCGTCAAGCCAGCCAGACCGATGGAAGAGTGATGGGGGCGGTCGGAGGGTCCGAGGTGACCTTCCAGGGGCTGGCCCCTTATCACAGGCTGAAGAGTTGCTGCAGGGAGCTGCACACCGCCCTGCCCCCCCCCGCGCCCCTCCCCCGCCCCCGGAGCCCAGGCAGGACAAACACAGGGTCTCCCTCCGCTGCTTTGATGTTCTTTGCCCATCCCCCCAGAAGGACTGGGATTTTGGTGGGATGGAATCCTTGAGCCTGTTGGGGGCCAAGACCGAAGACCCTGGGACAGGTGGATTGCCAGACCAGGGCAAAGAAGAGGCTGAGGCCTGTGCCCGGCACCCTGGGGGCCACTTCCCTGGGGCAACATCCCCCCCCCCGACCCTGGCGGGGGGTGCCACTCGCTTGTCTTCTGTGAAGACAGACTTGCCATGAGGCTGGACATCATGCCAGTTTGTATTTTTATAAGTGTCTGGACCAAACCCTCAATAAACCACCCCCCTTTTTGTTGCTCTGCCCCACCCACCGCCCTCCGGCTCCTTCCCTGGCTCCTTCCCTGGCTCCTTCCCCGACACCGGGGCTCCCTGCGGCCTCTGCTCTCAGCTTGGCTCTGCCTGACCTCAGTGCCAGCTGTGCCCTGGCCATCCGCTCCAGGCCGAGGGCACCCCTCTGGGCGATGTGGGGTGGGTGCCAGCAGCAGCTGTAGAGCCCGGCGCCCCCTCCCACCTCCCTAGCTGGCTTCCTGTGCGGGGAGGGGGCAGCTGCTCCTGACAGCCCACCTGCTCCAGGCACTGCCCAAGCCCCGGGAGCACCAAGCAGGGTGTCGGGGCAAAAGCAAGGGCTGCCAGAAAGACTGCACCCGAGTTTCAGAGCGCCTGGGTCCTGCGAGCTGGGCATCCTTCCCCCTCCCCAAGGGCAGTCTGGGCGGTACCAGGCCTAGAACTGCGAAGGTGGGGTCAGATCAAAGCCTCCTTCCCCAGCGGCTTCTTTGTTCTTCGCTTTTATAAGGAGGAGGGGGTGGGGCCGAGGAGGGAGGGCCCCCTCTGCTCTCAGCCCCACGCCATCTCTCCCACCCCTGGCAGGCCAGGCTATGATCCCCCCCACCCCCCCGCTCAAACCCGACCAGAGCCCTCTTTCTGGACGTGTCCCGGGTGCAGCCAGGGGAAGGGGCGCCCGGTCCCCCGCGGCCGTTCCGCGCCCGCCCCGGTGCCCCGCAGCCCCCGCTGGCACCGTGCCGGCCCGCGTGGCACCGAGCCAGCGATCGATAGGTGGATGGTGCGCCGATTAGCTCGCCCGGCTGCGGCAGCGAGAGGCGGCGTGGGAGCGCGCGGGGGGCGGGAGCGCGGGGGGGGGGGGCGAAGTCTGACCTCGCAAAGCCCCCCCCCCTCACACCCAGGTCGGACCCGGGTCCGCCTCGCTGATCGCCCTGCTCTGCCTACGGGGTGGGGGGCGGCACCGCGGGCTCCAGTCGGACCCCGTCCCCCCTTCGAGGTCCCTCGTAGATTCTCCGCCCCCCCCCCGCGCCGTCTGCCGGTGCCGGCGCACCCGTGTGTCCGCGCCCGCAGCCCAGACCGCGAGGGGCTGGGGGAGGACCCACGGCCCGGTCTTCTGGTCCCGGGTTCGAGCTGCGTCTCCACTGTCACGGGGGCGGGGGGGGGGGGTGTCCGTGCGTCGCCCTGGAAACCGAAGGCACCGCCGTCCCCCTCCTCCTCACCCCCGAGACGCCGTAGCGGGGCGAGCGGGGGCGACCGCTCAATAGCCCCTGCCCGCCCCTTGAGGACCGTGGGGGTCTCGCCCCGCTGCCAGCGGCCCCGACGGGGAGAAGGCGGGTGCGGGTGGCAGGTGGCCGCCCGGCTCCCCACGGGCGCCTGTGCGGACGCCTCGGCAGGCAGCCGGGCATTTGTGAGACGGCCCCTTCCCCACACCTGGCCCTGCGCGGACAGCCGGCCCGGCCCCGGGGCGTGCCCCCGACAGCAAGGGCCCGGTCGGCTCCGGCTCCCGGGGCGGAGACGGGCTGAAGGTGCGGGGCCGCCTTCCGGGTCTGGGCCCGACCCATGAGAAGGCCTCGAGGCGCGTTCCGGGGCGCGGCTCCAGGAGGCTGGGCAGGCCTGTGAGTTTTGGGGCGTCACCGATCTCCCCTGAACGCAGAGGCGCTAGACGGCCCCGGGTGGGGCCCTCGATTCGCTGGGCCCGCCCTGGTCGCTCCCGAGCAGTTGGGGGACTCTGGTCCTCTTTGCGTCACGAAGAATCGCCAGAGCCTGGGAGGGAAACTCTGCGACCCGGGGGCCTGCCCCACGCTTTCCGGGGGCGCAGAAGCGAAATCCCCAAGTTTTGGGCTGTGTGACCCCTCTCTTTTTTTCTTCTCTTTCAGTGATTCCTTCCTTCCTCTACTTGTTCATTCATTCACCAAATCGTGGGCTCCCAGCGCCCTTCTTCCGGCAGGCCACTGCAGCTGGGGGCGTCGGGGGATTCCCAGCGGTGACGCAGTAGGAGAGGGGCACCCTGGCTTCCAAGTAGCCAATTGAATCCTGGGGCCTGGGGCATGAGGTCATCAGCGGTGATGCCCATTGGTTCAGGCCTGGACGCGGGGAGGGGGTCCCCATAGCAACCGACGGTGCGTCCGACCGTAACCCCGGAGAGTGGTCTTTGCCGGAGCTCCAGAGGCAGCTTGGGTGGTGTTTGGGTTGGGGGCGGGGAGGCGGGGTGGAGCCCAGCCCCCCCCCCCCCCCCCAGGTCCCGCAGCCCTGGCCCAACCAAGCTGCTGTCGTTCTGGAGATCTTTTTCTCACTCAAAGTAATGGTCAGTGCCCCTCGCCCCGAGCAGGCAGATTGGGGGCTGGGGGAGTACGGGCGACGGCGTTGGGGTCGCGGGTGCAGAGCCGCCGCCGCTCGGAATGCTAATTCCGAGAACCTCCTGTTCTGCATCTCGTCTGCACCTCATTTGCATTCTCTTCATTTAAGGTCAAATTGAGCAGACAGCCCCACATCCCAGCCCTGTCGCGCGTCTGTATCCCGACTTTATCCCGCAGCAGCTCCGTAGTCTCTCTCTTTCTCCAGTTCCTCACCCCACCCCTCTCCCAGCCGGCGGTGTCCCCTCGGGTGCGAGGGGGCGCAGCCTAGCAAGAGCGGAAAGAGAAGTCCGCCTCTCCCCCTGGACGTCTGCTGACAGATGGGGAGGGCTGGTCCCTACCGCCTAGCGACTAAACTGACAAAGCAAATGGTGGGGGAGGTGCCCGGGGATGGGCGGGGGTCTCCGGGGCCAAGTCACCCACACGCCCAGCAGGGTGCTGGGACTAGGGCCGCCTGCTTGCAGCCAGGGGCGGGCCTGCCCACCTGTCTGGTGCCAGGACAGCTTCCTGCCTCCAATTAAACGCTAATGAGGTGTCATTAACCCTTAGCTTGCCTGCCAGCCCTCAGGTGGAGTTTAGATTCGTGGTCTCACCCCGAACCGAGGGGCGGAGAGGAGGCCCTTTGAGGAAGCCTGGAGGCAGTGGGGCCAGGGGGCAGGGGGAGGGCCAGAAGTCCGGGCCAGAGGCATGTGCAGCGGGCACTGCTTATGCTGTGTGCTGCTGGGGACTCCACACACAGCCGGCCCAGTGGCTGGGTGCGTTTCTTCCCCAGGCATCAACTCGGCAATGACTTGCGAATCCCCTTCCCTACTCTACTAACTAAACACCAGGCTGCACGCTGCGTGCTGGGGGTAGGCACTTGCACAAGACAAGATCCCTTCCCTGAAGGATTCTTCAGATTACTCCGGAAGACACATTGTCCAACAAATAATTATAATGCCAAGTGCAAATGCCACTACAGAGCCACGAATGAAGTGCTACGGGAAAGTGGGCTCTCAGAGAAGACTTGGGCTCTGAAGGGCAAAGTTTAAGCGGGGAGGGGATGTGGAGAACCCAGTGTGCCTGTGTGTGTGTGGGTGGGTCCGAGTGGGTCCGTGCTCAGCCTGTGCCCTCCTGGGGCTCATGTTTGCGTCTGTACGTAGGTGTGAGAGTGTGTAAGTGTGCTGTCTGGACCTCTCTGTGTCTGGAATCCCTGCTCCTGAACACACACTGTGGTTTTATTACAGATCAATGTTTGCTGCGAAGCTCTCGTGCAGATTAGCCCGGACCTGCCCAGCCCAGGGGAGGGGAAGCAGGGAACCGACGTTGGCTCTTTGGGAAGGGGTGGGCAGACACCGTCTTCACACTTGGGGGCCCAGACGCTTGGCTCCCCAGTTGGCGGCGGGCTGGCCAAGGGAGGCCAAGGGCTGGGGCCCCGGCTATGGTGGGGTGTGCCCAAGCTGTAGTGCCCTCTGTCCCCGGCTCCCCAGGGGAGACACAGAGGCTGCAACCACCACTCCCCATGAGACCTCAGGCCCCCTCCCCCAACCTGTTCTGTCTGTGGAGGAGAGGCCAGCTCAGACCTGCCTGCTGGCTCTCTCCTGCAGGGAGCGGATGTTTTCCAGGGGACTCCAGAGGGCTGGGAATGCTGGAGCCTACCAGGAGGCCTGCTACCCCACCCTGCCCCTCTGAGGTGCTCTGCAGCCTGGGTTCCCCCCGCCCACCCTGGGGCACCACTTCCCCAGCTCTTGCCCAGGCACAGCCATCCTCACCAGGGATGCCGCCGACCACCAGGCAGAAGGTGGGGGCTAGAGTTCGGACAATGAGGCCGGGGTCGTGGGGCAGGGGGCACTGTGATCCGCTCAGAAACCCCACCCCAACCCCCTCTGTCTCTTTGCAGCCACCTGCTAGAAAGGTAATTTTGGTGGCAGGAAAGAGAATAGAGTCTGGATCGAGGGAAGGTTTTAGGGGTTAAGAGGCTTTGTGGCCTGAGAAGGTCAAGGACCCCTCCTTCTATACTGCCAAGGATGGGGACTTTCTGTTTTTTGGCTGAAACCTCCCCTCCCCCGGATTCCATCTAATTGTTTCCTGCCCCCCCCCCCCCCCCCCCCGTCCACTCCCCAAGCCCTGGGCCAGCTCTGCCACTGTGACAGCTTTGAGAGAAGCTTGGAGAGCAGGAGAACAAACGGAAAAGGGAGTCTGGGGCTAGTCTCTCATGGGCAGACCTCAGGAGAGAATGCCTTAATACGAATGGTGATGAGTGATGAGGGGCACCCGGCTGCCTCTGTCAGTGGAGGTGGAGCCTGTGACTCTTGATCTCTGGGTTATGAGTTCGAGCCCCAGGTTGGATGTGCAGATTACTTAAAACATTTTAGGGGCACCTGGGTGGCTCAGTCGGTTGGGTGTCCAACTCTTGATTTTGGCTCAGGTCATGATCTCACAGTTCTCGACGTGGATCCCCACGTCGGGCTCTGTGCTGACAGCACGGAGACTGCGTGGGATTCTCTCTCTCCCTCTCTCCCTGCCCCTCCTCCACTTGCTGGCACGCGCATGCTCTCTAACAAATACATAAATAAATTTAAAAATATTGAAAATAAAATATTCTTAAAAATAAATGAATACAAATGACAGCCATGAGGACCCCACGAGTCAAGCACCTCATAGGGCTTCAACACTGTGCTGAGTGCTTCCCAGACGTGGGTCCTAATTCCCATGAGAACCAGCTCCTTGAGGAAGGGCATTATTCTGCCTGTGTTACAGATGAAGACGTGGTCCCAGAGAAGTTAGGTAACTAGAGTCGCCAATGAGCTGTAGAACTGGAATTCAAACCCAAGCCCATCCTGTTTGTTTGTTTTTTTAAAAGATTTGGTGGGGTGGGGGGTGCCTGGGTGGCTCAGTCAGTTGAGCATCCGACTTCGGCTCAGGTCATGACATCAGTTTGTGGGTTCGAGCCCCATGTCAGGCTCTCTGCCAACAGTGTGGATCCCACTTGGGATTCTCTGCCACCCTCACCCCTCCCCCGCGGCCTCTCTTTCTCTGTCTCAAAAATAAATAAACATTAAAAAAAAAAAACACAAAAAACAAAGGTGTTATTTTTAAGTGATCTCTTCCCCCAACATGGGACTTGAGCCTCAAACACTGAGATCAAGAGTCAGGCTGCACTGAGGGAGCCAGCAGACGCCCTGTTCACTGCTAGGCCACCGCACCTCAGCTTTTCTTGAGGCACACTGGGGATTCACCCACACCCTCGTGTACCACCCCAGAGACCCCCCCCCCCACCATGCAGCTTGCCGGGTTCATTACAGGGGCCCGGGGTGCGGCTAGAGTCGGAGGTCATTACACCCCAGCAGCCCTCCAAGCCCTGTACTCTCATGTCTCATGTCCCGGACCTCGCCGCAGCGCCCCCTGTTGCCGTGTCCCCTGCCCGCAGGCGTGCGTGGGGGCTCCGCGTCCGCGCAGGACATTGGGCACCGCGTAGCCAGGCGACACACATACTTGGAAAAGTCGGAAGGAAGGTACCTTCAGCGCCCTCCTCAGGGGCACCAGCTTTCCGTGTTAGGACCACGCCCGCAGCCCGCACTGGGCACACGCACGGGCCCTGGGCAAGGTGCGGAACCCGTGAATATTTCATGTCTGGAGCCGCCGGCTGCCTCCCCCGCGCACACGCGTGCCCAGTCCTCCCTCTCACAGGCTCCTTGTTTATTTGTTTAATGAATTATTTATCTATGCCCCCCCCCCTTGCCTGCTGGTCTCCCCCTCCCCCAGCCCCTAGCCTCCATGATTTATTGAACACAGCTCAGCTCTGTGGTTGCCACCCCGCGTCCTGGGAGCCGCCTTGGGCCACACACCACCTGAGTACTCCCTCTGCCCCCGACCTGTTCTGCTCCCGGCTTCCCTGGTCCCAGGAGCGGGGGCAGGAGTGAGGCACCGCATTCAGAGAGCTCCCCGGGGCCTGAATCCAGTGTCCCTGGAGAGAACACGGGGGCCATAGGTGTACCAGCAAGACTCAGGGGCCCAGGGAGATTCAGGCTGAGCCTGGAGGTGAGGAGAAGGGGGGCTGAGGCCCTAGGGGGAGGACCAGCCCCGTGGAGGGAACCCCAGCCCCAGAGAGGTCCCTGCCCTACAGCCAAGTGCCCGTCAGGGCCCAGGCCTTTGACACCAGTGTTTCAAACTATAGCTTGTGACCCTTTGGGGTGGCGAAATCAAGAATAAATTTGAGGGGTCTCAACCAGGCCTTTATTTTCTTTAAAAAAGATTTAAAATTAGAACAGGAGACAAATACCAGAGCGCATCCTCTGCAGTAAGGCTAAGTATTGTCTCATGAAACGTATTGTTCTGGTTACATGTGAATGTGTGTGCATGTGCTTGTGTGTGTGTGTGTGTGTGTGTGTGTGTGTGCTGTATTGTAAAATCTACATCTTACTGTGGGTCACCGTCAGGAAAGATCTGAGTCACAGATATAAATGGAGGCCTAGAACCCACAGAAAGAGGCCTAGGCTCAGATCCGGTGCCAGGCATGGGGACAGTGGCCCTGATCTTAGGCACAGAGGCCCAATCCCTAGAGAACCCAAGACCCTGTGACCAGAGGCCGACGGGCAGGTCTCTGCAGCACTGCTGGAGGTCAAATCCCATGTCAAGACTGCCACACAGTTGTGCAGTTTGTGCATGGCACAAAGGAGTCACCCAAGAGTCTAGTAAAGGGTGACATCACCTTTTGACATGAAACTCCCTCCCCAAGATGGAGAAGCACACGGGGCCCCCTCCCGTTTTTGCACAAAGACACTACTTGCAAAGAGATGTATCCTAAAGACTGGGCACCTGTCCTGAAGGACTGCGTCCCCACAGAGGGTGCTTATCTTTTTTTTTAATTTTTTTTTAACATTTATTTATTTTTTGGAGCTAGAGACAGACCACAAGTGGGGGAGGGGCAGAGAGAGAGAGGGAGACACAGAATCTGAAGCAGGCTCCAGGCTCTGAGCTGTCAGCACAGAGCCCGACGCGGGGCTTGAACTCACGAACCATGAGATCATGACCTGGACCGAAGTCGGATGCTTAACCGACCTAGCCACCCAGGTGCCCCTGAGGGTGCTTATTCTAAAACACACAAAGGGTGCCTGGGTGGCTCAGTCACCCAGGTGGCTCAGTTGAGCGTCCAACTCTCAGTTTCAGCTCAGGCCATGGTCTCACAATTCATGGGATCGAGCCCCACATCAGGCTCCACACTGACAAGCCTGCTTGGGATCTCTCTCTCCCTCTCTCTGCTCTTCTCCTGCTTGATGTCTCTCTCTCTCTCTCTCTTTCTCTCTCTCTCTCAGATAAATAAACTTAAAACACACACGCACACATTCACACACAAGCTCAAATCAGCCAGCAGTTCATCTGGATAGAGATCTGGATACAGCATCAGATCGCATGGACAGAGGCCTAGGCCCTATAGACGGTATCTGAGAACTTAAAAGCCTGATAGAGCTGCTTAAATTCTAGAGAAGGGGCTCCAGATTCTAACGAGAAGGAGCTCAGTCATTATTGGAGGATAGATGTGGGGGTACTAGTGTCTAAACAGGAATATTTGGGTCCTATGGAAAAGGGTCCAAGTCCGTAAGTGGGACCCGGATCCTACATAAAGCGATTTAAGGCTTCCAGAATGAAATCCAAACTCCTAGACCAAATCAGCAATCCCCCAGTCCATATGCATATGGCCCACCACTCTGCCCACTGTGGGCCCTACGGGGAACAGCCTCCCTTTGCGGATCTGGGAGTTGGGGGGGGGGGATCCCTGTGATCTGTGGCACCAGGAGCAGGCAGATTAGCATCCTTTGGGTGAAACAAATCTCCCTGGGGATGAAGAGTCTGGGGGGAGAGAGCTGTGTGCAAAGTCTCCCATTCCCACCCCAAGGGGCCTAATTTACTTCTGGCCCCTGAGAAAGGGAGGACATCTCCTGGGATGGAGGGGAGCTGAGACAGGGCAGGGCCTGCTCTTGCCTGGCACCAGCTGGGCATGGGGCCCATTCTGGGTGGCACTGCCCCCCCCCCAACTCAGCACCTGAGGCTGACTTGTGTCAGGATCCCTGTCCTGCCAAGGATAAGCAGATGAAGGGTGCTTGTGTGTCCTCGCTCAAGAAAGAAAGGAGGGGCTCCTGGGTGGCTCAGTCGGTTGAGCGTCCGACTTCGGCTCAGGTCATGATCTCACAGCTTGTGGGTTCCAGCCCTGGGTCGGGCTCTGTGCTGACAGCTCAGAGCCTGGAACCTGCTTCGGATTCTGTGTCTCCCTCTCTCTCTGCCCCATCCCCACTCATGCTCTGTCTCTCTCTCTCTCTCTCTCTCTCTCTCTCTCTCTCTCTCTCTCTCTGTCTCCGTGGGCCCAGGAGTTGGCCAGGGATCTCAGAGCCTCATCTGAGACCTGGTTCTCCTGGTCACTCTCAGTCCGCGGTTCTCTGAAAGAGAAGAGATGAGGGGTGGACACCCCCTCGGTCTGGATTCTAGACCCTTCCCTTCAACCCCTACTTCCTGGGGGAAGAAGGGAGAAGAGCACAGAGATCTGTGTGTGTGTCAGAGGGTGCATGTGGGTCTGGGTGTGAGTCACTGTGTGTTGCACACCACAGGGGGTGTTCCTCTGTCTCTGTGCATCTAAGTTCTCCGCCTCTGGGGGTCTGAATGTGTGTGCATAATGTCTGTGCTCACCTGTCACCACGAGGGCATGACCGCGGGGAGCACCAGAGCACGGGGTGCGCTGCCCTCTGCCCTCTCCCCACGAGCGTAGCAGCGCAGTGACAAAGCCTAGGGACACCATGGGCTGCCCAGGGAGGAGCCCCTCTTGAGTTGTTTGCAGGCGTCCCGGGAAAGTCTGCTTTGCTCCAGCTGACTCTCCGCGGGCCCCCGACGGCCAAGGCCCCTCCAGCACACCGGGTGCTGACCTTCTCAGGGGCTGGCCCCTCCACCCCACTCCAGGAAAAACCGAGCCTCGTGCTCAGCCAGGGGCTTCAGTCCTAGGTGCCAACTGAGGGCTTCTCCACCACCCTCTGGAGCCCCCCGCCTCCTCGTTCACATGGGAAGAGGGTCATGGAGGGGGCAGACAGCCAGACTGTTGAGAAAGGAGGGGGTCTGGCTCCACTTAGGAACTGGCCCTGGACCCCCGGCTTCTTTTCAAATCCCCTCCACCCCATCCCAGGGATGAATGTGCTCACGCGAGATCGAGATCCCTGTCCGGGCCTCCCTAATCCTTCTCCGGGGAACTCGAGACCGGCAGGGAGAGACGAGGCGCGCGCCGCTGCCGCCCGAGGGGGCCAGCGCGGTCCCCCGTCGCCCCAGCGCCGCGCGCTCGGCGCCCGAGCGGGGCGGGGCCAGGCGGGAGCGCGCCCGGGGCGGGGCTTCGGGGGCGCGCCCGGAGGGCGGAGGGAAGGACTGGGGGCGTGGCCTACGGCTCGGGGGCCGGCGGCGGCGGCGGCGGCGGCGGCGGCGGCGGCGGCGGCGAGCTGGGAGGCGAGAAGCCGGGAGCGCGGGGCTCAGTCGGGGGGCGGCGGCGGCGGCGGCTCCGGGGATGGCGGCGCCGCTGCTGCTGCTGCTGCTGCTCGTGCCCGTGCCGCTGCTGCCGCTGCTGGCCCAGGGGCCCGGGGGGGCGCTGGGGAACCGGCATGCGGTGTACTGGAACAGCTCCAACCAGCAGTGAGTCGGGGGCCCGGGGAGCCCGCGCGTCCCGCGGCGGCGAGAGGGGGAGTCCTGAGGGCACCTGCGGTGGGGGTCCTGGGAGACACGGCTTGGGGCTGGGGGCGAGGGACCGGGGCACACAGTCTGTGGGCGTCCGCGAAACTCGGGGAGGGGGGGGTGTCTGAAAGAGGCTGTTGAGGTTTGGGAAGGAGGACTTGGGCCGTGCGGACGCCGCACCCCACCTTGCCTTCTCTCGGCGCCCGCCGCTGGGATAGCGCGCCCCCATCCCACCGCCCCCCCATCTTCGCCCCCTTGGGCCGTGCTGGGCCGTCGCACTTGGGGGGGGCGGCGATGACCTGTTTTCACGGTGAGGCTTTCGAGGGCTTGGGTCTAGGACTCTTGCTTTTGAAAAGTGGGGTCCAGAGCTGAGGCAGGGAGTCCGGCCGAGCACCGCCCCAGAACCAAGGCGAACGGGTTGCCCTGATTGTGGGGTAAAGCCCGGCTGGGGTGAGCGGGGGCTGGGTCGCCGAGGCGGGGGTCCTGGAGGTGCTGCTGGGTGACGACGGAAACGTGGGGCACCGGTGAAAGGGAGAGAAGCAGGCAGATGTCGGCGTGTCACACGCGCGCGCACACACACGCCCGGCCTGGGGACGGCGTGTGGCTCGAGTGTGAGCGGGCGTGCGCGGCTGTCAGTGTGCGTGTGTCTGAGTGTGTGATTTGTGTGTCTGCGTCGGCGATCGTCTGGGGGTGGGAGGGGGGCGGCGGGGCGGGGAGGGGGCTGCGGCCGCCGTCCGCGTGGCCGGCCGCGTCTGGGCTGGGGTGGCCGCCGGCGCCGCCGCGGTCTGGGCGGGTGTCAGGGCGGCCGGGTGGTTTCCCCGGGTGTGTGGCGCGGCGGCCGGGTCCTCAGTCTGCTCAGTCCTCGCTGCCCTTGTCCTCTCCTCCCCGCCGTGCCTCCGTGCGTATCACCCCGGCCGCCTCCGTGTGTGTCTGTGTGTCGGGGGCATCCCTGGGGAGGCGGGGGGGTCACTGTCACTCCTGCCCGGGCGGCGGCGGCACTGCCTCTGGCTCCCCACCCTGGGGGACGACCCGGGAGCAAACGGCGAAGCCCCAGGGGAGGGGACCGGGAGGGCCGGGCGGCCGCGACCCCCAACCTCCCGGGGGAGGGGCTGCCGCTCGCCGCTCCGCTCTTTGTTGTTTGGGGCTCCGCGCCTCCCCCTCTCTCCCTCCTCGCGCCCGGAGTGTCAGACTGGGGGTGGGGATGAGCCGACGACGCCCCCCTCTCGCTTCCCATGGAAACCTCGGGGGTGGGGACGAGGCCCCTCCCCCTCGCCCCCCGGAGCGGGACTCGAAGAACTCCGGGGGGTTCTGGGGGCGGACTCCCCGGTTCTATCCAGCTCGTCCCCCTCCCCCAGACTCGCACGTCCGCCCCCCGCCCCGCTAGAGTCTGGCGGGGAGTGGCGAGTACGCAGGTGAGGGACTCTGGGGCCCCACCACCCTTGGGGCACCCCCGCGTTCTTAAGGGAAGCCGGGGCCGGGAGTATGCCGGAATGGCCGGGGAGGGGGCGGTGGGCGACGCTGTTGATCAGGTTCCCCTCCCCCGCATACACCTGGGCGCAGGTGAAGGCCCTGGGAGGGGGTGGGGGCGCCCGGTTCCGGGAGCCTCCTTTCCGTCCTCCGCGCCCCCCCCCCCATGGGTCTGGACCGGCAGAGGTGGGAGGGGGCAGGCACCCGGCAGGGAGGACGCCGCCGCCCCCGCCTCGATTCCTCGGCCTTTGTTGCCGCTGCGCCCGGGCTCCCCGGCTCCCTCACTGCGGCAGCCGCGGCCCCATAAATCGTGAGAGCGACGTGCTCGGGAGCCGGGAGTGGAGAGGGCCAGGGAGCTGGGGGCGGGGCCGGGCCGAGCCACAGGCTCCCGCGCCCCCTCCCCCCGGTCACGTGAGCTGGGCGCCGGGCTCCCACCCCCCTATCACGTGCTGAGGGTCTCTGCCCCTTGGGGTCACGTGGAGAGGGTCTTGCGACCCCGCCTCCTGGGGTCACGTGGGAGGGTGCTGGTGGGACACGTGCAGAGGCCTCCTTTGACAGACCTGGGGGCTGTGCCCGGCACAGCGGTCATGATCTCGCCCCCTGTCCCCCGACTCAGCCCCTCCGTGTGCTCCCCTGTAATTGGGAAGACCAGTTCCCAACGTGGCCCAGAAACTGGGGATGGGGGGGGGGCGGTACTATACTGGAGGGAAGAAGGAGAATGTGAGGTCGAGGGGGTCCCCTGAGCCCGGAATTGAATTGGGGGTGGGGGTGGGCGGACCAGCTGATGGCCAAATGTGTATGCCCCCTGGTCTGTGCCTCCTTTCTTCGCAGAACTAAGCAAGGTGTCGTCCTTCGCCCCTAACTCAGGAAGCCCGGAACCTCTTCCCTTGGCTGGCTCCTACCCCTCTCTCTGGAATGTTTCTGTTGCTGATCTCGCTTTCATTCACACGTTCATTCAACAAATATTTATTGAGGCGGCACCAGGTCCCTGGTGGCCTGTCCCCTGCGTGTCTCCTCCCGGCCACGAGCCTGTGCCCCGCACCCCCGCGCCGCCGCTCAGAGCCGTCTGGGCTGTGCTGTCTGCGGGCCTCCCCGCCGGCCCCTGCGCGCCTGCCTCCCCCCAGGCCTCCCTTCGTCCCCAGCCTCAGTTCCATCCGCATCCTCGCGCTCTCCGCGATTCTGGGCCCTCTCTTTCGCGGGCTCTCACGCCCGGCCCCTCTCGGGCACGCGGGTCTCTCAGTCACCCCTCTCGGTGCGCGTCTCACTCCGTTTCTGTGTGTCTCGCCTTCGGCTGGTCTCTCGCTCTTCGCCGCCGCTGCAGATCAATAAACCTTCGCCGCCGCCGCCGCTGTCGCAGGGAGGGGGCGGGGATGCGGGGCGCGCGGACGCTCCCCCACCCGACGCCGGCGGGAGAAGCCCGGGCCGGGGGCCGGCGGGGCCCGGCGGGGCGGGGCGCCCCGAGCGCCCGCGGGGTGCGGGGGTGTCGGCGAGCACGCGCGCCCCGCGAACGTTCCCGCCACCCGCCCACCCCGGGCCGGGCGCGCACGTGGTCCGGCCTCGCCTGCGGGAGCGAGCGGCGCGCCGCCTCGGGGGCGCGCTCTAGAGGGGTGGCGAGCCCGGGTCGGCGTCGCTCCATCCCTCCTGCCCTGGGAGAGCTCTGCGTCCCTGCTTCCTGGGTGGGGGCGGGGGGGGGTGAACACGTTCGGGGCCCCCCGGGATGCTTTGCCTGCTCCCTGGTCTCGTTAGGCACCCTGTTTACCTGCCCCTAATTGCCCCGCGGGGAGAGGTTTGCCCTTCCCTGCTCCCCCGCCGCCCACCCCACCGGGTTGGAGCAGGCGGGGCCCTGAAGGAGTGACGGAGAAGGGTCGGAATGCGTCCCGGAGGCGGCGAGGGCCGGGAGAGACAAAATAACGGGGTGAGGGGGCACCCCCTCCAGGTGGGGTGCGTCAACACCGGTCTTTCTGCGGAAGAGGTGGAGGCTGGGAGGGGGTGAAGTGGGGAAGAACGGAGAACTGTTCGAGGGGACAGGCACACGGCCCCCGCAGCCCACCCCGCTGCCCCCTCCCGGGGATGGGGACCCGCGTCCCCGCCCCCCCCCCCCCAGGAGGCGTTAGCTGCCAGCCTCGCTGGGCCTAGCGGCCCCTCCCTCTTCGCTGCCAGGGCAGGGAGGATGGCAGGTTCAATTAAAGTGCCCAAGCCAAGCGGACACCTCACTGGGGTCTCCCACGAGTTGTGACTGGGGACTCTGGCACCCAGTCCCGCTCTCCCCCTCACCCCCGCCCACCAATCCCGGCTGCTGCCCGCAATCTTTCCACGACCAGGCTTTCCTCCCGCGTGCCCATGGCGCGCGGGCACTCCAGGGACTGTTCCTGCCACCCAGCCTGGGGACGGACAGGTCGAAGGTGGCCTCTCTTCACTGTAGTCACCCACCAACCTTTCCATAAGGCTAGTCCCCGCCCTGTTGAAGAAACAGAGGAGCCCGTCCCAGTGGCTCTGGCTTTGGCTGACTCCTTGCGGGAGTGGGTTGTGCTCCCGGGAAGGCACCGCAGGGAGGGACCACTGCAGAGCAGGGCTGGAAACCTGGGGGAAGCTCCAGGACAGAGGCCCCAGGTGGCTGTGCGGCTGCTGCAGGCCTGGCACCCTTTCACTGGTGGCCCCCTCCTGGGAGCCTGTGGGGGAGGGAGGAAGGGTAGACTTGGAAGTTGGGGATAGAGAGGCAAACCCAGGTGGCGCCAGAAGCCAGGCCTGGTCTAACCCGTTTTCCTGCTCCTGGTGCCCCAGGCCGAGATTCCTGCCCACCTGAGTGCCAGGGCCAGGGAGGGGCCTGAGTGACCCATCACTCCTGTGGGAACTGAGTGGGGCTGGTGGCATTCCTGATGACTCAAGGAGGCTCTGCCCATTCTCCTGGGATGCCCAAGCACCAGCTCTCCCCTGTCTGCTTACCGCCTGGCTTGGCAGGGAGTGCTTGGGGAGGGGGCGGCCCAGGCAAGGCCATGGAAGTAGGGGAAGGTGGGGAGGGACCCTCGAGGCCCCACCCAATTCAGAGGCCTCCAAGCCTGTTTTCCTAAAGAATCTAATTACTATTTGTGGAGCTGGGAGGTGCCTGGTGACAGGGGGAGCCGCGCCTCCCTTCAGAGAGTTCCCAGGGACTAGGGACCCCAGTGGTTTGACCTTCTGCCAAGTACCCCAGGCCTCCTGTGCCCACCACGTCCACCTGTCCCTGCCAGGACGTGTGCAGAAGAAACCGGGGGAAACTCCTGCCTACTCTCCGAGTTTCTTTCTCCATTCAGATGTTTTTCCCACCCCACAGCGCTCGGCACCACCGTGGAGGGCATTAAGACCAGCACTTTGATGATAATCAGCAAGGCAGGTGGGGATTATGAAGGACCCAGCATCTGCTTCTGTGTCCCGTAGAAGGATCTGGGGAGTCAGTGGCACAGCCATCTTGTCTGGGCACTGTGCCCACTACTCTGCCTGGCACCATTAAGGGGCCAGTGGTGCCAGGTTGGGGAGGAAGATGTATAGAGACAGAACTCGGGGCCGGTGGGCATGATACCACGTGGAGCCTTGCTGTGGAGTCCCTTAGCTCTCCCCGACCTGTTGTATCACGTTATTGGGGACCTTAATTGCCAGTAGTACTGTAGAGAAGAGCGTGTGCCTGTGTGCGTGTGTGCGTGTGCGCGCGCGTGCCAGGGGGAAGTGGGGGCAGGGCCAGAGCTGGAGACTGCCGGGGTCAAGCGACACCGGTGCGCGGGCCCAGCACACACCCAGCCTAGGCCGCCCGCTGCACCGTGGACATATTTGTGTGTGCCACAGGACTTCGGTGGGTATTGCGTGGAGCGTCCGCCCAGGGGTGTGTGAGGGCAGGTGCTGTCCGACTGGCCTTGGGGGTGGGCCGGCAGCGGCAGGAAAGCATGCCGGGAGAGGCGATGGAGGGTGCGCATCTCTGGGAGGGGACCCCTCCCGCCTTCACCCTTCCCTTCCGTGCCCCTATCACTCCTCCCCAGCGCTGAATTATGGGGGATGGACGGAGGAAATCCGGGCCTGGGTCTGGGAGTCGCAGGGGCCTGCGCCGTTTCTGTGGTAACCGAAGCGTACGTTCCCTTCTCCCCCGCCTCTCTTTTCCTTCCGAGGCAGGCCGGGCTTCCCTGCGCCTCTGCTGCCCCCTGGCGGCCACCAAGAGAAGGACAGGAGAAGGCGTGGGCCTGGGCGGGTAGCGGGGGACCGGTGGCGCTAGGGCCCAGGGGACCGGGACTGAGCGGAGAGGCGGCTCCGCAGCTACTCGGGGAGGCTCCGCAGACCCAGGGGGAAGGTCTGCGGAGCGGCGGGATGGGAAGAGGGTTGGCGTGGGGTTTCTCCTCCCTGACCCGCTTCCTCTCTCCCACAGCCTGCGGCGAGAGGGCTACACGGTGCAGGTGAATGTGAACGATTATCTGGATATTTACTGCCCTCACTACAACAGCTCGGGGGTGGGCCCCGGGGCGGGGCCGGGCCCCGGGGGCGGGGCGGAGCAGTACGTGCTGTACATGGTGAGCCGCGCCGGCTACCGCACCTGCAACGCCAGCCAAGGCTTCAAGCGCTGGGAGTGCAACCGCCCGCACGCCCCCCACAGCCCCATCAAGTTCTCGGAGAAGTTCCAGCGCTACAGCGCCTTCTCGCTGGGCTACGAGTTCCACGCGGGCCACGAGTACTACTACATCTGTGAGTGACAGCCGGCGGGGGGGGCCGGGGGGGATCCCGGGGGCGGGGCCTAAGGAGTGCCGGCCGGGGGCGGGGTTTCGGGGCGGGGCCTAAAGAGTACCTGAGTGGCGGCCAGTGGGGTGGAGTCCCGGGGACGGGGCCTAAAAAGTACCTGAGTAATGGCCAGGGGGGTGGGGTCCGGGGGCGGGGCCTAAGGAGTGATGGCCATGGGGTGGGGTCCCAGAGTCAGGGCCTAAGGAGACTGAGTGATGACCAGGGGTGTGAGGTCCCGGGGGCGGGGCCTAAAGAGTACCTGAGTGACGGCTAGGGGGTGGGGTCTAAGGGGCGGGGCCTAAGGAGTGATGGCCATGGGGTGGTGTCCCAGAGGCGGGGCCTAAAGAGTACCTGAGTGATGGCCAGGGAGTGGGGGTCCCAGAGGCGGGGCCTAAAGAGTACCTCAGTGACGGCCAGAGGGGTGGGGTCTAGGGGGCGGGGCCTAAGGAGTGATGGCCATGGGGTGGGGTCCCAGAGGCGGGGCCTAAGGAGAGTGAGTGATGACCAGGGGTGTGGGGTCCCAGGGGTGGGGGCCTAAAAAGTACCTGTGATGGCCAGGGAGTGGGCGTCCCAGAGGCGGAGCCTAAAGAGTACCTGAGTGACGGCCAGGGCGTTCCTGGGGGCGGGGCCTAAGGAGTGATGGCCAGGGTGTGGGGGTCCCAGGGACAGGACCTAAAGAGTATCTGAGTGACATCCTGGGGGTGGGGTCGGGGCCTAAAGAGTACCTGAGTGATGGCCAGGGGATGGGGGGGGGGGGGCCACGGGGTTGGGTCCCAGGGGCGGGGCCTAAGAGTATCTGAGTGACGTCCAGGGCGCGGGGCTCCAGGGGCGGGGCCTAAGGAGTGACTGCCACGGGCTGGGGTCCTGGGAGCAGGGCCTAAAGAGTACCTGAGTGATGGCTAGGGTCCTGGGGCAGGGCCCGAAGGAGAGTACCTGAGTGATGGCTAGAGGTGGGGGGGTGGGGGGTCCCAGGGGCGGGACCTAAGGAGTACCTGAGTGACGGCCAGGGGGTGGGGTCCCGGGGGCGGGGCCTAAAGGGAGAACCTTGAGTGATGGCCAGGGGGTGGGGTCCTGGAGGCAGGGTATAAAGAGTGATGACCAGGGAATGGGGTCCTGGGGGCGGGTCCCGAAGGAGAATGAGTGACAGAAGTGAAGACTCAAGGGACCGGGGCGGGGCCTAAGAGCGTCAGTGACGGCAGGGAGAGTGAGGCTGGGGGAATGGGCGGGGCCTAAGCGTGAGTGGCGGCCAAGGGGTGGTGTCCCCAGGGGCTGGGGCGGGGCCTAAAAAAGTTTCTGAGAGGGGCAGACGCTGGGGTCCCCAGGATCCGGGGATGGGGACGGGGTGGAGGTGGGCCTAAAGGAAAGTGTCACAGTGATGACCAGGGCTGGGGTCGCAGGCGCCGAGGCGGGCCCACGTGGCTGCCATGTGGTCTGCATCGCTGGGAGTGACACTTCGGGATGATGCGTGGGGCCTGGCGGCCTTAGGGCTTCCAGCCGGACAGCGTCCGAGGCTGAGAGGTTTAGTGACAGCCTGAAGGGTCGGTCGCAGGGTCACTGCTTCCGGGAGGGACGTTCCAGGGCTGAGACCTCAGGGCTCAGAGTTTCTTGAGGGCTGGGACCAAAGGGGCTTCGCGGGCTGCCGGCGGAACCACCGCAAGCCAAGTCCAAGGGTAGGGGAGCCGGGAAGGACGCTGCCCGGGGCAGGTGGCGGTGCGGAGGGCGAGAGGGGGCGGGGCGTGGTCCCGCAGAACGCAGCTCAGGCCCCGTCTCGTCCCCAGCCACGCCCACCCACAGTCTGCACTGGAAGTGTCTGCGGATGAAGGTGTTCGTCTGCTGTGCCTCCAGTGAGTACCTCCGGCGCCCGGCCGCGACCCCACCCCCGGCTCCCTGCTTCGGGGCTCCCCTGGCTCCCGGGGGCGGAGGGCGGGGCAAGGAGCGGGGGCTCGCTCCCCAGCTGTAGCGAGGGGGGGTGTCCTGGCCCTGACTCTCCCCTCCTCTCTCCCCCTCGCGCCCCACCCCGCAGCATCGCACTCCGGGGAGAAGCCGGCCCCCACCCTCCCCCAGTTCACCATGGGCCCCCATGTGAGGATCAACGTGCTGGGTGAGTCTGCGCAGCGCCCTCTGGTGGCCACTGCTGGAACCGCAGCCCCCTCCCCGGTGCCTGCCCACCTCGCATGCCTCCCCCGGGGGCACGCACCCCTCGTACCCCGTGGGTGGTCACGTCCCGGCTCCACCGCTGCTGCCGCTGCCGCGTGCCCCGCCCGGGCGCGCGGCCCAGCCCTCACCAGTCTCTCTATCTGTCTGCCCACAGAAGACTTTGAGGGAGAGAACCCCCAGGTGCCCAAGCTTGAGAAGAGCGTGAGTGGGACCAGCCCCAAGCGGGAACACCTGCCCCTGGCGGCGGGCATCGCCTTCTTCCTTATGACGCTCCTGGCCTCCTAGCTCTGCCCCCTCCCTTGGCGGGGGGACGCGGGGCTGGGAAAGGGCAGGGGGACTCTGGCCTCTCCAAGGGAAGTCCAGCTGTGGGGCCTAGACCCCCTCCTGCTGTGGCTGGCAGTGGGGCCTGCACCGTACCTCTGTGCCCGTCCCCTTTGCCCCCGCTCTCCCCGCGTAGGGCACTGGAGTGGACCAGACGCAGGCACAGCCCCGGGCCCCGGGTGGCCCTGGGGCTCCGGGACCTTTCTCTGATCCCTGGTACCCTCTCCTGTTGTCCCCACCAGAGACAGGTATGCCCCGGAGAGCGCGCATCCGAGCGTGGGAGGCACCCCCGTCGTTCTCTTCTAGGGGCGGAACCCAGGGAGGGGACTAGATGGGTGAGGGGGTGGCAGCGCCCACTGCCCCCTCCCCCTGTTTACAGCAATAAGCACGTCCTCCTCCTCCCACCCCCGCCCCCAGGATTGTGGTTTGGATTGAATCCAAGTTTACAAGTAGACACCCCTGGGGGGGGCGGGCAGTGGACAAGGGTGGCAACGGGTGGGCACCGGGGTGCCAGCAGGCATGTACAGACTCTGTATCTCTATATATAATGTACAGACGGACGACTCCCTCCCCCTCCTCGGTCCCTGACCTTCCCTGACTTCCCCTTCCAGCTTCAGACCCCTTCCCCACCAGGCTAGGCCCCCCCCTCCGGGGGACCCCCTGGCCCCTCTTTTGTCTTCTGTGAAGACAAGGCCTATGCAACGCACAGACACTTTTGGAGACCGTGAGACAACAGCGCCCCCCCCCCCCCCTCCCCTCCAGTCCTGAGCCGGGACCCCAGTCCCAGGACCTGGCCCCGCCCACCCTCCGTGGCCCCACCCATCCTCCTGGGCCTTTTTCAAGTGCTTTGGCTGTGACTTTCATACTCTGCTCTTAGTCTAAAAAAATAAACTGGAGATAAAAATAATCGAGTGTGTGTGATTTCAGGGGCCACCACCCTTCCGGACACTGGTTAAACCCCACAGGGCACAGGGTCGGGGGGGGGGATTCTGGGGCCAAAGGAGCAACTGAACACCTCCGTCCGGGCTCTGTCTCCCGTGAGGAGGCAGCTCTGTGTCCAGCGAGCACCAGGGGCTCCCAGCCGGGCCTGGCCGACTTAGGGCGCATCATCCACCCTCGGAGGGTCGTGTTTCTCATCAGAAAATTGTAACACGTGTGAGGATTAAATGGCAGCGGAAGCGTACAGCTCCACGAATGGGGGTTGCCGCCTTTTCTTCCCATTCCATTCTGCAATCAGGTCCTTGACTGGGGTCTGTGGATTTCAGGGGGTTGTGAACCCAGACGGGATAAAAGTTACATTTCTGTTTTCACTCACCTGTAACTGAAATTAAACATTCTCTTATGTGCTTGGGCCACAAGCCAAAATAGTTGCTTCTTTGTAACCAACAGAAATCCCAGATGTTTTCGGGCTGCGTGATAGTTTTGAACATCTCTCAAAATAACCATTCGCTCTCATCCCTGCGTTGAAACGACCGGAGTTGTTAGGCCTGCCTTGTTTTTCATGTATTAATAAAGAAGTGTACATATTACTATACCAAAAAATGTAAATGTTTTGTTAACTGTGTTTCCATGTGATTGGTTTCCTTCATAATCCTTTGTGATTTTATTTTGTTCATTTAAAACATTATGCCTGGGGGCGCCGGGGTGGATCGGTCAGCTGGGCTTTATGTCAACTCAGGTCATGATCCCGGGGTCAGGGGATGGAGCCCTGCATCAGGCTCCACACTGAGCCTGCTTGGGATTCTCTCTCTCTCCCTCTGCCCCTCTCCCCTGCTCGCGTGCTCGCTCGCTCTCTCAAATAAAAATTAAAAAAAACAAACACTATGGCGCAAGGGCTGAGTTTGCTGCTGCTGGGGCCGCTGCCACCCTCCATCTGTCAGGAGAGAGAGGAGACAGAAAGCAAAAGACAGGCAAGCAGTGACGCGGTCACATGGCCCTGCCAGGCTGGGTGAGGCCAGGGTGGGCACTGAGTGTGGGTGACGACAGAGGCCGAACCCCACCAGGGAGGGGGCGCCTTCTTCCAAGGTGCACACCCTTGGGGCCCCATCGCACCCTGGTTCTCCGACTGGCACTGTGTGGGCAGGCTGGGTCCTGGGTGAGGGCCTTGGCCCCTGGTGGCTCTCGACAGCTGCATCCTGAGAACGAGCCCCTCTCTGGCAGGGACCGGGTCTTCACTCTGTACTCATGAAACACGGGAACTGGAATTTCTTCTGGACCGTGGAGAGCGGGTAGGTTTCCTGCTGGCGGAGCAGTAGGGGACGGAGGGCAGTGGGGAAAGGACCGGGGGCAGCCAGGACACCAGTCTGAGGCTCCCCACCTGGAGATACAACTGGAAAGGTACGTTCGTCCATCCGGTCATGGTTTCCAGGCCAGGCTCTATCCTGGGTGCTGGGGGTGCAAAGACAGCCTCTGCCTCCAGTTAGCTCATAATTTAGCGTGTGTTGCCATGTGAAGAGGGATCAATCACACACACACACACAGGACAACACCGAGTGTTACGTGGTTAAATGCCAGGGGGCTGTGGGAACGTGGAGGGGAACGTACCCCTGTGCCTGGGGACACAGGAAAGAGGCTGCTGGGAGGAGGTACACATAGCTGGCAGCCCCTGGGGAGAGGGGAGGGCCTTGAAGGAGCCAACGTGGCGGGCCTAAGCTGTAGGTCCTCACATCCCAGGGCCACAGGGGACGGGGGGGGGGGGGGGGGGGGGCAGCGCGCCGAGATGGGGAGGGCTTAGTAGGTTCAAAAATGCAGCCATGGGAAGACAGAGAGAGGCCCGGGCATCTGGGGGCAGGAACTAGAGAAAGCCAGCTCCCGTTTACCAAGCACGTGCTACGTGCCAGGCGCTGTACCCCGTGTTTCCGGCCCTTGGATGCCTCGCTGTCCCAACAGCACAGATGGGAAGCCTGAGAGTTTAAGGAGCTGTGTCCTGCGATCAGGGCCACACATCCTGGCACGGCTGGCATTCAAGGTGGGTCCGATGGACACCACGCTCTATTACAGCCTGGACCACCGCCTGGAACTGCTTCCCACAGATCCTGATGGCCCCTCCACCAAAGTCACTCGGGGTCTTTGGAGAAAGACAGCAAAAGGCCTCCAATCTGGATTGGCTGAACCAGTCTGAACCCCACATTCAAAAAAAGTTTTTTTTTAATGTTTATTTATTTTTGAGAGAAAGACAGACTGCAAGTAGGGGAGGGGCAGAGAGAGAGGGAGACACAGAATCGGAAACAGGCTCTGAGCTGTCAGCACAGAGCCCGATGTGGGGCTCGAACTCACGGACCGCGAGATTATGACCTGAGCTGAAGTCGGATGCTTAACCGACTGAGCCACGCAGGTGCCCCAGATTTGCTATGCTTTAATGTTTTCTTTCTAATTTTTTAATGTTTATTTATTTTTGAGAGAGACAGAGTGTGAGTGGGGGGAGGGGCAGAGAGAGTGAGACACAGAATTTGAAGCAGGCTCCAGGCTCTGAGCTGTCAGCACAGAGCCCGACACGGGGCTCGAACTCACGAGCCGTGAGATCATGACCTGAGACAAAGTCAGACGCTCAACCGACTGAGCCACCCAGGTGCCCCTGAACCCCACATTTTAAGGACAGGAAAACTAGCCTGGCTCCATCAGAGGAGCATGTGACTCTGGACCTCCAGGTCATGAGTTAGAGCCCCTTGTTGGGTGTAGAGATTACTTAAATAAAACTTTAAAGAAAAAAAAGGACATTTGGGGTGCCTGGGGGGCTCAGTCGGTTGAGTGTCTGACTCGATTTCGGCTCAGGTCATGATCCCATGGTTGTGGTTCAAGCCCCACATCGGGCTCTGTGCTGACAGCTCAGAGCCTGGAGCTTGCTTGAGATTCTCTCTCCCCCTCTCTCTCTGCCCCTCCTCTGCTTGCGCATAAGAGGGCTCTCTCTCTCTCTTTGTCTCTCAAAATAAATAAATAAACATAAAAAAAAGAAGACAGGAGAAAACTAAAGCTCAGAAAGGGCAAGTGATGGGCGTCCACGGCAGAGAAGCCCCAGGACTCAGGTATCCCGAGTTCCCGTCTCTTCTACCAGACAGCCTTGCCCCACCAGAGACTTAAAGCTTCCCAGGGACTGAAGGCTGATATTTGAAACCTCTTAAGTCACCCAAGCAGCAAATATAGAGAAAGTGCCTCTCTCCTTCAGCCAAGGGTCCTACTGGGAACCCCCCCCCCCCCCGCCGCCCAGGCAAGACTTTTGTTCCCAGAGCCTGGGAGAGGTGGGGACACAGGCCAACACTTAGATGTACAGACACCAGCGACCCCGAGCCTGCCCGGCACAGGATCCCTGCCTGTGGCATCTGGGACCGAGCCCGACATTCAGGGACACTGGGGGCTGGGCAGAGGAAACTGGACCAAAGCAGGGGGAGGGAGGGCTGAGCCACCTCCCTCCCCTGCCACACATGGGCCCTGCGGTGTCCGGAGCACCTGCTGGGGGCTGCCAGAAGGTGTGAGGCCCCCACGCCCCCAGCATCCCACAGCCCCTCCTGCCCCTTTCGGGCCTGCTCCCCCAACCCTCCCACTTTAGGCGCTGAGGCCTTGGGAGTGGACCGTCCTGTCCTGTCTGGCCAGAGCTGCTCCGCCCCAAAGCCTCACACGGTCTCCCCCACCCTGCCCATTCTCCTCAGCTGCCAAACCTAGCGGGGTGGGTTGAGCTGGCCGGGGGACACGGGCTGCGACCAGGGGACATGGGCTGAGACCAGGGACATGGCTGGGCCGGGCAGACACGGGCTGGGACCAGGGGACATGGCTAGGCTGGGGGGACATAGTCTGGGACCAGGGGACACGGGCTTGGACCAGGGGACACGGCTGGGCCGGGGGCACATGGGCTGGGACCAGGGGACATGGCTGGGCTGGGGGGACACGGGCTGGGACCAGGGGACATGGCTGGGGCCGGGGGGACACGGCTGAGACCAGGGGACACGGCTGGGGCCAGGGGACATGGGCTGGGGCCAGGGACATGGCTGGGACGAGGGGACATGGCTGGGACCAGGGGACACGGGCTGGGACCAGGGACATGGCTGGGCCGGGGGGACACGGGCTGGGACCAGGGACATGGCTGGGCTGGGGGGACACAGGCTGGGACCAGGGACATGGCTGGGCTGGGGGAACACTGGCTGGGACCAGGGGACACGGGCTGGGACCAGGGGACACGGCTGGCTGGTGGGACATGGGCTGGGCCGGGGGGACACGGGCTGGGACCAGGGGACACGGGCTGGGACCAGGGACATGGCTGGGCCAGGGGGACACGGGCTGGGACCAGGGGACACAGGCTGGGACCAGGGACACAGCTGGGCTAGGTGGACACGGGCTGGGATCAGGGACATGGCTGGGCCGGGGGCACACGGGCTGGGACCAGGGGACATGGCTGGGCCGGGGGGACACGGGCTGGGACCAGGGGACACGGGCTGGTACCAGGAACATGGCTGGGCAGGGGGGACACGGGCTGGGACCAGGGGACACGGGCTGGGACCAGGGACACGGCTGGGCTGGGGGTACACGGGCTGGGACCAGGGACATGGCTGGTCTGGGGGGACACGGGCTGGGACCAGGGACACGGTTGGGACCAGGGGACACGGGCTGGGACCAGGGACATGGCTGGGACCAGGGGACATGGGCTGGGACCAGGGACACAGCTAGCTGGGGGACACGGGCTGGGACCAGGGACATGGCTGGGCTGGGGGGACACGGGCTGGGACCAGGGGACACGGGCTGGGACCAGGAACACAGCTGGGCTGGGGGGACACAGGCTGGGACCAGGGACATGGCTGGGCCGGGGGGACATAGTCTGGGACCAGGGGACACAGGCTGGGACCAGGGACACGGCTGGGCTGGGGGGACACGGGCTGGGACCAGGGACATGGGCTGGGACCAGGGACATGGCTGGGATGGTGGGACATGAGCTGGGACCAGGGACATGGCTGGTCCGGGGGGACATGGGCTGGGACCAGGGGACACGGCTGGGCCAGGGGGACACGGGCTGGGACCAGTGGACACGGGCTGGGACCAGGGACACGGTTGGGCTGGGGGGACACGGGCTGGCACCAGGGGACACAGACTGGGACCAGGGACACGGCTGGGCCAGGGGGACACGGACTGGGACCAGGGGACACGGGCTGGGGCCAGGAGACACCGCTGGGCCAGTGGGACATGGGCTGGGACCAGGGACACGGCTGGGCTGGGGGGACATGGGCTGGGACCGGGGGACACGGCTGGGCCGGGGGGACACAGGCTGGGTCGGGGGGACACGGACCGGGACCAGGGGACACGGGCTGGGACCAGGGGACATGGCTGGGCCGGGGGGACACGGGCTGGGACCAGGGGACACGGCTGGGCCGGGGGGACACGGGCTGGGACCAGGGACATGGCTGGGACCAGGGGACATGACTGGGCTGGGGGACATGGGCTGGGACCAGGGGACACGGCTGGGACCAGGGGACATGGCTGGGCCGGGCAGACACGGGCTGGGTCAGGGGACATGGCTGGGCCGGGGGGACACGGGCTGGGACCAGGGGACACGGGCTGGGACCAGGGGACATGACTGGGCTGGGGGACACGGGCTGGGACCAGGGGACATGGCTGGGCCGGGGGGACACGGGCTGGGACCAGGGCACATGGGCTGGGACCAGGGGACATGGCTGGGCCGGGGGGACACGGGCTGGGACCAGGGGACATGACTGGGCTGGGGGACATGGGCTGGGACCAGGGGACACGGCTGGGACCAGGGGACATGGCTGGGCTGGGCAGACACGGGCTGGGTCAGGGGACATGGCTGGGCCGGGAGGACATGGGCTGGGACCAGGGGACATGGCTGGGACCAGGGGACATGACTGGGCTGGGGGACACGGGCTGGGACCAGGGGACACGGCTGGGACCAGGGGACATGACTGGGCTGGGGGACACGGGCTGGGACCAGGGGACATGGGCTGGGACCAGGGACACGGCTGGGCTAGGGGGACACGGGCTGGGATCAGGGACATGGCTGGGCCGGGGGCACACGGGCTGGGACCAGGGGACATGGCTGGGCCGGGGGGACACGGGCTGGGACCAGGGGACATGGCTGGGCCGGGGGGACACAGGCTGGGACCAGGGGACACGGGCTGGGTCCAGGGACACAGCTGGGCCGGGGGGACACGGGCTGGGACCAGGGACATGGCTGGGCTGGGGGGACACGGGCTGGGACCAGGGACATGGCTGGGCCAGGGGGACACGGGCTGGGACCAGGGGACACGGGATGGGACCAGGGACACAGCTGGGCTAGGGAGACACGGGCTGGGATCAGGGACATGGCTGGGCCGGGGGGACACGGGCTGGGACCAGGGGACATGGGCTGGGACCAGGGACACAGCTGGGCCGGGGGCACATAGTCTGGGACCAGGGGACACGGGCTGGGACCAGGGACATGGCTGGGCTGGGGGAACAAGGGCTGAGACCAGGGGATACGGGCTGGGACCAGGGACACATCTGGGCAAGGGGGACACGGACTGGGATCAGGGACATGGCTGGGCCAGGTGGACATGGGCTGGGACCAGGGGATACGGGCTGGGACCAGGGACACAGCTGGGCTGGGGGGACATAGTCTGGGACCAGGGGACACGGGCTGGGACCAGGGACATGGCTGGGCTGGAGGGACATAGTCTGGGACCAGGGGACATGGGCTGGGACCAGGGACATGGCTGGGACCAGGGGACATGGGCTGGGACCAGGGACACGGCTAGCTGGGGGGACACGGGCTGAGACCAGGGACATGGTTGGGCCGGGGGCACACGGGCTGGGCCGGGGGGACACGGGCTGGGACCAGGGACATGGCTGGGCTGGGGGGACACGGGCTGGGACCAGGGACATGGCTGGGCTGGGGGGACATAGTCTGGGACCAGGGGATACGGGCTGGGACCAGGGACACAGCTGGGCCGGTGGGACACGGGCTGGGACCAGGGACACGGCTGGGCCAGGGGGACACGGGCTGGGACCAGAGACATGGCTGGGCCGGGGGGACATGGGCTGGGACCAGGGGACACAGCTGGGGCAGGGGGACATGGGTTGGGACCAGAGGACACGGCCGGGCCGGGGAAGATACAGGTGGGGATAAAGGACATGAGCTAGGTAGAGGCCAAGGCTGGCGTGAGGGACACACGGGCTGGGTAGCTCAGCCCCGGACAGACGCAGGGAACAGCCCAGAGGTGCCGGGACCGGGCCACCCGGGGCAGCAAGAGCAGGCAGAGGCCATGACTCGCCTGGGGTGGGTCCTCGGGGAGGTCCGGCCTCTTGTGTCTTGCCCCCCCGGGGGGTCAGCGCCAAGCTCCTGGCTTTCCGCACAGCGTCCGGCTCCGGGTAATTACAGGACCGTCACCGATCCTGGCCATAAAAGGGAGGACGAAGCAGCCCAGAGACCTGGGAGAGCTAGGCCCCAGCGGCCTGGGGTCCCCCAAGCTGCTCGTGAGGGCTGTGCTGGCGAGGGCGACGCTCGGGCCTCACGTTCACGCCCCACACGCGCTTGCTCGCTCCGACCCACACGCACTCACACACCTGCAACCTCGTGACCCACACGGCCCATCACACTCCCTGCTCAGGGAGGGGGGCCGGGGCCACAGTCCTGAAGGGCCTCGGAAGGGAAGGCGGGGGTCTGTTTACACAGCTGAAGGGAAGGGGCACCTGAGGCCCGCGGGCCCTCCCACGCGGAGCAGGATGGCTGACACACGTTCAGGAACTGCTCAGCTCGCTCAGCCACGCGGACCCCTCCACAGGCCGCGGGCACACACAGCAGGGTCACGCTGATGCCTGCACACACCAGCCCACCCACAGGCGGGGGCTCACAGGGTGACGTGCTCTGGGGCAGGGCTGGCAGCCAGCAGCGACTCAACAAATAGGGGTCCGCGCAAGGAACGGCATCGCTGAACCGACCGAAGTCCGGAGTCCAGGAAAATCCAGGGAAGGGAGGAGGTGGGCAGTGGGGGAGACCAAGGCCACGTTCACACCCTCTGGAGACCTACAGGTCAGGCCGACGGCCACCCCGGACACAGAAACAACCCCTAGGGCCCCGAGGATGTACCCCCCCCCCCCCCCCCCCGCAAACAGCGGGTGAGGCAGGCGCTGCTCGCAACCACACCGGCGCACAGGCACTCAGCACACCCCCTCCCGGGGGCCACCAGCGCCCCCCACCCCTAGCTGGGGAAGGAGACAGCACATAAGGAGAGGAGCCCCGCTCTCCACCCCACGGACATGCGTGCACGCCCGCCAGGCCTGAGCCCGGAGGAGACACCCAGGGACAGCGGCCGCGTCCCACGTGGGGCCACGCCGCGCTGGCACCGCCCACTCTGCGCGCAGACGCCCGGGCCCAGCCGTGGGCCTGGAGCACGATCCTGGCGCTCCGGGTCCTGAGGCCTGTGGTTGGTGGACCTGGTCTGCCAGTGGGAAAGGGGTGCTCTCAGTGAACCCCCAGGAAGGCCCCTAAAACCGGCCTCGGGGGCATCCTCCACGCGTGAGGCCAAGCACACCGGCATCCTAGTCCTCACCCCGAATCAAAGGGCCATTTGGCCGGGCCTGTGGGCAGAGCTTCGAGGGAAGCGGGAGGGCCTCTGGAGACAAGAGACGTGGGGCCCGGGAGAGGCGACGGCGGGCTGGGGGTGTCTGTGGTTCCTACAGAGCGCGAGCGGCCACCGCGTCCTCCCTGGCGGCAGACCACAGCCTCCACGCAGGCCGCCCTCCTGCCGCGCGCGCACCCTCCAGTTCCAGTGCCCCCGAGGCCCAGGGCACCCCTGCGGGCACCACTCCCACGGCGTGCGCGTGTGTCCAGGCGCCTGCAGGTGCCGTGTGCGCACGCCCGCTGGAGGTGCCTCACCCGCGCCGGGCACAGATGGCTGGGAAGGGGGGCGTCCGCGCGGTCGGGGCCACCGGGGCTGGGGAAGCCGGGGAGTCCGTGGCCGGCCCGGGGCTCAGAAGCAGCTGGCTCTCTTTTAGCCAAAAGCACTTAAACAGAGACTCGAGTTAAAAATAGGCCAGAAGGTGGCAGGAGAGGAAGCTCTTTTCTGAGTACTTATTCTGTCCCCAACACCTGGAGGCGCTGGAGACCCACCCCCCTGGGCCACGGAGTCCCGGGGACGCTAGCGACCCCCGCTCTGCTTTGTCTCCTTTACTAGCTTATTAACTATACTCCTCGAAAACTTGTTTTCGCGGTTCTTCTGGGATTACAGAATGCATCCAGAACGTGTTCCATTCCATTTTGAAGGGACAGCATTTCACTTCTCCCTCCTGCTCGCCGGGTGGGACCACACGTTGTTTCTGCTTCAATCCCTCAGGTCTCACTTCAAGAGATTTTAGTCTATTGTATTCTAGTCTAGTCTAGTCTATTTTATATTTCACTTCATTTCCTTACGTAGGCTCCGCACCCAGCGTGGGGCTTGAACTCGCTACCCCGAGACCGAGGATCTCGTGCTCTACCGACTGTTTTCCCCCCGGCTGCTCTTTGGATTTGCTCCTTATCACTGCTGCTCACGGCAGATTCGACGTGTCTGCACGCAGTTGCCTCACGTGTCTCGGGCTTTGGGGCTCGGGGGCTTCTGGGATATCTGGCTTTATGGTTTTCATCAAAACTGGAAAGCCTTTGGGCCACCGTTTCTTCAAATATTTGGCTGTCAGCCCCTTCCCGTGTGTCTGGGTCCCCAAACAGATGTGTGGACCTGACGGGATTCCACAGCTCACCGACTTCCCTTCCTCTCCCTCCTTGTTCGTCTCCTTGTCCTTCTCCTCGTCTTTTTCTGTGCTTCGTTTTAGATCGTTTCTGTGGCTAAGTCTTCAAGCTCACCAATCTTGTGTCTCCAGTGTCTAATCTGCTCTTTTTTTTTTTTAACGTTTGTTTATTTTTGAGACAGGGAGAGACAGAGCATGAACGGGGGAGGTGCAGACAGAGAGGGAGACACAGAATCGGAAACAGGCTCCAGGCTCTGAGCCGTCAGCCCAGAGCCCGACGCGGGGCTCGAACTCACGGACCGCGAGATCGTGACCTGGCTGAAGTCGGACGCTTAACCGACTGCGCCACCCAGGTGCCCCTATAACAGCTATTTTCAAGCCTTTTCTATGAATTCTATCATCTGTGTCAGTTCTAGATCTGTTTTGATTGATTTTTCTTCTCATTTTGGGTCATATTTTCCTTCGTTGCACGTGTGCTAATTATCATTGGATGCCAAACTCTGTTTTTAATTTTTTTAATCGCTTTGAATATTTCCGAGCCTGGTTCAGAGACACAGTTACTTGGAAACAGACTGACTCCCTTCAGACTTGCTTTTAAGTACCATATACCAAGACCAAAACGGCCTTTCATTTAGGGCTAATTTGGTCTGGCCAGTGAGGTGCCATCCTTCTATTTAATGTCTTTAATTTTTTTTAGCATTTATTTATTTTTGAGAGGCAGAGAGAGACAGAGCACAAGTGGGAGAGGGGCAGAGAGAGAGGGAGACACAGAATCCGAGGCAGGCTCCGAGCTCCCAGCTGTCCGCATGGAGCCCGACCCGGGCCTCGAACTCAACCTCAGGAGCTGTGAGATCACAACCTGAGCGGAAGCCGGACGCTTAACCGACTGAGCCACCCAGGCGCCCCAGAGGTGATACCCTTCTGAGGACTCAGCTTCAAGCCTGTGTACCTGCCACAATCCGGTCAGGTGATAGAAATCACACGGTGACTTGAACAGGGAACGTTTAACATAAAATATCGTTGCTTGTAACCAGAGCCTGTGTCGCAAGGGATCGGCTGATCAGAAACAGAACTCTGAGGGCGCCCAGGAACCCCAGGTACCAGGAGCCGCCACACTTAGGGGGAGACAGGGCGCTCAAGGAGGAGCCCCCTCCATACCCCCAGCCCCACCCCCATCCCCGCCGCGTCTGAATCCGGTGGACCGAATCCATTGGAGAATCCGAAGGAAACGGCTTCAGCCGGCAGTGTCTCTCCAGCGCCCTCCACTGATGAAGTTTGGCGTCGCGCCCACCGGCACAGGAACTATTCGGAGGGCCCAGCTCCATTTTCACGAGCAGGCAGTAAAATAAGCTTAGAGCTGAGAGGCGATAACTAACGACTGGCACAGAGCGATAACTGGGGGGGGGGGGGGGGGGGGGGGGGGGGGGGGGGGGGGGGGGGGGGGGGGGGGGGTCTTTCCGCTCGGGCTGACGGGAACACAAAGTAATCCTGGCCCCGGCGGCGCTCAGCACTGGCCCTTCTCGCCTCCGGCTCTTCCGTACAGGCAAGCACTGCCCTGCAAGGCCGCAGCCTGGGGTGGGCCCTCCGCGGGCTTCTGGAGC
Source organism: Prionailurus bengalensis (assembly GCF_016509475.1). Lineage (NCBI taxonomy): Eukaryota > Metazoa > Chordata > Mammalia > Carnivora > Felidae > Prionailurus > Prionailurus bengalensis. The sequence continues at coordinate 68,014,587 of NC_057360.1, read as the reverse complement.
CCTCTCCGCCGCCTGCCCCTCTCCAGGGCTCTGCCTTGCGCACCGGCCCCCACGGCCCCCAGGGTCCCCTGTCCCTCTCCTCCAGCCGGGAGGCCACCGGGCTCAGCCAGCCTGGAAACTCTCCGCAGGCAGTAAGTTTGGGCAATTTTCGAGCCCACCTCATTTATTTCCCCTCTCTCGGGGATCGCTGCCCTGTTCTGCCCCCTGTCCCACGTCTGGACATCACTGTGTCTTGAAGCACGTCTTGGTTTTCAGTTGTTTGAGGCGAGAGGGTCGAGGGAGGGCAGTCCCCGCTGCGGCACCGCGGCCGGGGTCAGGGTCCACCTGCGATTTCGGGAGAGACTTTCCTCCAAATGTGACTTTGTCTCCCCCAATACCTGCCGGATTAAGCCATAAGGGAGCACCCGGCTGGCGCAGTCAGGAGCACGCGTGAGTCTCAATCTCAGGGTCCTGAGCGCAAGCCCCACGTTGGGTGTGGCCCGAACCGGAAAAGGAAAAGGAAAGAGAGGCTGCTGGGTCTTCTGCAGTCTTTCAGCCCTTTCTTGGTCTGGCACAGACTGGCACGTCTGTCGCAGTCTGCAATATCCCTCCATTTGCGTGGCCGTGTGCAAACCACCTCTTTTCATCGTATGTAATTCCTTTTATCACAGTAACACGTTACATAGTTTAAAAGGCCAAATGGTGGGCGAGGCGGATGTCAGCCACGTCCACTCTCACCTCAGTCTCTACTTTCTGATTCTTTTCTTCTCAGCTTCTTCTCTCTTAACTCTGACAAAAGACCAAGCGGGCTGGGGGTGCTGGGTGGCTCGGTGGTCAGGCGTCCGGCTCTAGGTTTCAGCTCAGGTCACGATCTCACGGCTGGTGGGTTGAAGCCCCACATTGGGCTCTGCGCTGGCAGCACAGAGCCTGCCTGGGATGCTCTCTCTCTGCTCCCCCCTCCTCCTGCTCAAAATAAATAAATAAACTTAAAAAAAGGGAAGGGAAGGGAAGGGAAGGGAAGGGAAGGAAAGGAAAGGAAAGGAAAGACCCAGCAGGCAAAGCATCGGGTGGTGGGGCCACAACTACCTACTCCAGCAGCAGGGACCACTGTGAGACTGACCCCGAAACAGTGATCACCTTGACCTCTGGCGCCCACCTGCAGACCCACCCCACCTTTGTCCCGCACTTGCCTTGCGTGAACCTGGACGCGTTTACGGCACCTCGGAGACAGTCCCTGAGACACTGGTCGGCTGCTTCCTCGCGGTGGCCTTGCTGAACCAGATCCCCTCTTGTGTCACCACCGCTCACCTTCCGCCTTTGGGTTTGGTCAGCAGCCGGGGGCCGAACCTGGTCTGCTTGGGCTCCCAGGACCAGGCGCCCCGGTTACGATGGGACTTAGTTCTGACGAGGAATGAGGGCTCCCGCCACACCCCTCCCCGTTCCCACCCTGGCTCCAGGGGCGACCACCCTCAAAACTTCCGGTTGTTTCCACCGACATTTACTTTCGTTTTTCTAAATAATCTTGTTCAGCTGCTACTGCTGTTTTCTCCTTCTTTCTTTCCCCCAATTTTAAAGATTTCTTTTTTGGGGCGCCTGGGTGGCGCAGTCGGTTAAGCGTCCGACTTCAGCCAGGTCACGATCTCGCGGTCCGTGAGTTCGAGCCCCGCGTCGGGCTCTGGGCTGATGGCTCAGAGCCTGCAGCCTGCTTCTGATTCTGTGTCTCCCTCTCTCTCTGCTCCTCCCCCGTTCATGCTCTCTCTCTGTCCCCCCCCCCCCAAAAATAAATAAACATTGAAAAAAAAATTTTTTTTTAAATAAAATAAAGATTTCTTTTTTAAGTTTATTTACCCATTCTGAGAGACAGCATGAGCAGGGGAGAGGCAGAGAGAGGGAGAGAGAGAATCCGAAGCAGGCTCCAGGCTCCGGCTGTCGGCACAGAGCCCGGCGTGGGGTTTTAAACTCACAAACTGTGAGGGCATGACCTGAGCCGAAACCAAGAGTCAGATGCTTCACGGACTGAGCCCCCCGGGCGCCCCTGTTTTCCAATCTTAGACTTTCTAGAGAAACAGACTGACTCCTTTTGATGGAGGGTGAGGACTTGGCCCTCTGCTCCCCACCCCTGCATGCATGAACACACACCCTTTGCTGCTACCTTCTCTATACATCCAAATCCAAAATTTGGGGTGCGTCAATATTCAGCATCTAGAGTGTCAGGCAACTGTAACAATCATTCACGGTTGAGCCATGTCGTATACTGTGATCCGTTCTGTCTTCAAACACTTTCCACTTCCCTTGTAGGCAACAACGATCCGGAAAGACCAGCAACCGAAGAGAAAACCGGCCAAAGCGCGCGCCCAGTCCATGGGGAAGAAACGCCAACGGCTCTGAAATGTTGTTAAAGTCGCTCCACCTCACACATAAGAGAAGTCAAAATTAACACTACATCGGGAGAGCATTCCTCATTTATCAGCTCAGAAACCCAGAAGCCTACGACCCGGCGCATGGACGAGACCTCAGAGAACAGGTGCTTTCATCCATGGGGGCGGATGGGGGCGGAACGGCGGGGCTGGCGCGGGCCCCGTGCGGACATCGAGGTCAGGTGCAAGGGCGCCTCCCTCCGGCCCGGCAAGCCCGCTTCTGGGGGTTTGTCGTGCCGCTGCACTGCATGTATACGGTTACCGTGGCATTCGCGTGTAAGAGCAAAGCCCCGGGAGACGCCCAAGTGTCTTTGTAAGAGAGCTGGTCACATACACGACTGTGCTACGTGACACAGGAGAAAGGGAAGCTCTCCATGGAAAGACGCCCAGGGTACGGTGTGAGGTGGATGGAGCCGAGTGCAAACGGTGTATACGGGATACAAGAAAAGAGGCGCCCGCTGGCTCCGTGGGAAGAGCGCGCAGCTCTTGACCTTAGGGTTGTGAGTTCGAGCCCCGAGTTGGGTACACGGACTACTAGAAAAAATAAGCTAAAAAACAAGAGAACACAAGAAAAGTAAGAGCAAATACACATTTATGTGAACCTTATTAAAAAACACTGGAACGAGGGGCGCCTGGGTGGCTCAGCCGGTTGAGCGTCCGACTTCAGCTCAGGTCGTGATCTCACAGTCTGTGAGTTCGAGCCCCACGTCGGGCTCTGTGCCGACAGCTCGGAGCCTGGAGCCTGTTTCAGATTCTGTGTCTCCCTCTCTCTCTGCCCTTTCCCCACTTGTGCTCTGTCTCTCTCTGTCTCTCAAAAATAAATGAACATTAAAAAATAATAATGAAAACATTTTTTAACTTTAAAAATAAAATAAAATATTGCCTGGATTATTTTACTGATTTTTCTTTTCCTGATTTTACCAATTCATCCCTAAACTCTTTGTCTCTTTGACTCTTGCTGTCAATGTGATCAAACTCATCTAGCACTTTGGCAGTGCTACCTTTTTTTTTTTTTTAATGTTTATTTAGTTTTGAGAGAGACAGAGCGTGAGCGGAAGAGGGGCAGAGAGGGGGACACAGAATCCGAAGCGGGCTCCAGGCTCCCAGCTGTCAGCACAGAGCCCGACGCGGGGCTCGAACTCGTGAACCGAGAGATCATGACCTGAGCCGACATCAGGAGTTGGACGCTTAACCAACCGAGCCACCCAGGTGCCCCTTAAGATTTTATTTCAAGGTCATGTCTACACCCGAGACCAGGCATCGCACAGAGTGCCCGCTGAGCCAGCCAGGCTTCCCCGCGGCGCCTTCTTCGAGCCATTGGTCCTGGTGCCCAGTCTCCTGCTGCCACTCGCGTAGGTTGGTCGTTAGTTGTGGCCCATGCTGTGCCGCACCTCGGGGCATCCCTTCGTCAACATCTGGGAACGAATGCCCTTCCCACCCTGCCTGTGTGAGACCCGGCTCCCGGATGCACGTTTCACTTTGTGGGGCACATCTCCAAGAGCTCCCCGAAACCCGGTGCCTGGGAGGGGAAGGCTTTGTGTCACCGACTGGCGGGCGGGCTCTTTATCCTGCCCCACTCTTTCTTTCTGTTTGCCTGGGGGTAGGAATTTGGGATGGAAAACCTTTTGTTCAGGATTTTCCCAGGTCCCCTAGCTCCCAGTGTTGCTACTGGGAAATCAGAGATACAACTGATTCTTTTTTATTTCATTTTTTTAAAGTTTATGTATTTATTTTTGAGAGAGAGAGAGAGAGAGAGCACGTGAGAGAGAAAGGGGCAGAGAGAGAGGGAGAGAGAGTCCCCAGCGGACTTCATGCTGTCCGCACAGAGCCCAGCACGAGGCTCCAACTCATGAACCGTGAGATCATGACCTGAGCCCCCCAGGCGCCCCGAGCTGCAACTGATCTTGGAGCCTTTGCATGAAGGTGAATCTGCAAAGGTCTGAGGTTTCTTGTGCTGTTTCTTTGAGAACTTCCTCCCACGCCCTTTCTCCTGTCAGTTGGACACCTCAATTGTTTCTCTTCTACATTTTTCTCCCTTATTCTCAACTCTTCGTCTACTTAATGTGCTTCCTTGGAGGTTTCCACACCTGGGCTTCCCATTCCTTTGATTGTTTTTACTAACCTATATTTAATTTCTGAGTAATTAAATTTCTAATTTATTTCTAATATCATCTTCTTGTTTCATAAATCCTGACTTACCTCTGAAAATATGTTACTAGGGCACCGGGCTCGCTCGGTCGGTGAAGTGTGCAACTCTTGACCTCGGGGTCGTGAGCGAGCCACACGTTGGGCATAGAGATTACTGAAAAAGAAAATAAACTTAAAAAAAAAAAAAACTAATCAGTTACCATTTTTTTTAATTGAGGTTTTTTTTTTGTATTTATTTATTTATTTATTTTAAGTAAGCTGTGCACCCAATGTGGGGCTTGAACTCACGACCCTGAGACCAAGAGCCATACATTCTGCAGACCGAACCTGCCGGGTGCCCCTCAGTCACCATTTCTTTCTTTCTTTCTTTTTTAATTTTTTTTTTTAATGTTTACTTTTTTTTTTTTTAATTTTTTTTTCAACGTTTATTTATTTTTGGGACAGAGAGAGACAGAGCATGAACGGGGGAGGGGCAGAGAGAGAGGGAGACACAGAATTGGAAACAGGCTCCAGGCTCTGAGCCATCAGCCCAGAGCCCGACGCGGGGCTCGAACTCGTGGACCGCGAGATCATGACCTGGCTGAAGTCGGACGCTTAACCGACTGCGCCACCCAGGCGCCCCAATGTTTACTATTTTTGAGAGAGACAGAGAGCAAGCAGGGGTGGGACAGACAGAAAGGGAGACACAGAATCCTAAGCAGACTCCAGGTTCCGAGCTGTCAGCACAGAGCCCGACGCGGGGCTCGAACCCACGAACCGCGAGATCATGACCTGAGCCGAAGTCAGATACTCAACCGACTGAGCCACCTAGGCGCCCCGATTTTCTCATCTTTAAACGTTGACCTTTTCTCTGGGACGTTTTCTAGAAAAGCGCCCACTGATCTCATTCCTGAGGACACCGTCCCGCCTCCAGGAAGCGGGTGGGGAAGGGGCAGGGGTCTCCGCACTCTCGTGGGCATGCAGACGCTGTTTTGACGCAGACGCTCCTTTGACCTGACTTGCTTGGTGTTCCTGCCGCTACAGTCATGCCCTTCCTTCCGGTTCAGGTCCTACGCAGTAAAGCAACAGGAGAATGACGAGGAAGAGGTGACGAGAAAGAGGAGTGTGTGTGAGCTTGCTCGTACACGCTCGTGTGCCCAGAGTCCTCCGAAAGACCTCTCCTGGGGAGTGACGGCTGGACGGGCCGAGTCTGTATCTTGGGAGAAAGGTTCCAGCCTGAGGGTCGAGCGCAAATTGCCCCGTGGCTGGAGAAGGGGGAGAAAGGGTAGAGGTGGTCTGGCCTGCGAGGGAGGGAGCCAGGGGCCCCACAGCACAGGCCCTGGGCGACCACAGTAAGCACCTGAGTTTCATGGTTAGTGTGGCTGGGGCCACTGGACGGTTTGGCCCCGGGAGCCCAGGATACAATCTACATTCACGAGTCTCTGGGGCGACTGGCTGGCTGAGTGATGGAGCGCGTGACTCTTGATCTCAGGGGTGTGGGTTCGAGTGGCCCCACGTTGGGTGCAGAGATTATTTTCAAACAAAGTCTCTAAGTGGGGCGCCCGGGGGCTCGGTCAGTTAAGCGTCCGACTCCTGGTTTCGGTTCAGGTCGTGATCTCACAGTTTGTGGGATCGAGTCCCGAGTCGGGTTCTGCACTGACTGTGGAGTCTGCTTGGGATTCTGTCTCTCTCTCTCTCTCTCTCTCTCTGTCTGCCCCTCGCTCACTTGCACCTCTCTCTCAAAAAACTGAAAAAGAGAGTCTCCCTGGGCTGTTGTGTACAGAACAGGAGCCGGCTGTTGGTGGCTGGGGGCCTGGGGGGTGGAGCTGGGGGGGATTCAGGATGTACTCGAAGGTCGGCTGACAGGGTTTGCTGAGGACTGGATGACAGATGAGAGAAAAGAGGTCGAGGGCCTCGGCCCTGTCTGTTTTGTTTCGGTGCCGTTTTCGGAGGCGGGAGGCAGGGGGGAGGCTTAGGGGGGAGATCAAGGGGGCATCGGGCCGTGTTGAGTGCGGGGGGCCGGTTAGGCATCCGGGTGGAGACGGCCGGTAAGTGTGGACATTAGGGGACTGTACAGGCCCGACGTGAGTCCTCGGTGCGTAGATGCGGCTTACTGCAGGGAGCTTGACGTGATCTCTCTGGAAGCTTGGGGGCTCAGGGCGGTGCCGGAAGCCGAGCTATCCAACTAGCCTGATGGCGGGACCCGGGCGGTGGACGGATCGGGACCGCAGGCCGCCCACCTACAGCGAAGCTTCTTATATTCCCGCTTTTATGTAATTTGGCCTTAATAAAAGTACCTGGGGAACTGTCTTTTGGGGACTTGCCCTCCACAGGCCCCCCGGGAAAAGAACCATTGGGGAAAGAAAATAAGGTTCTGCAAGGAAATTGTGCGGCCCTGCCTTTAGCCCTTGCCACCCCCTATAAAGACTCCTCTACCTAAAGGAAGGATGGCCTCCTACATTTCCCAGCCAAGGAACAAATAAATGGATTTGAAAGCCCCCCTCCCGCAACAAAGAAGTGTATCCATGGGCACAAGTTACTCCAACCCCTAGGCCCACTTGGCCCCCAGGAGGCATTCCAGATGATGACTGATCCTAGTCGGTTAAGGTACAGAACGGTTCATTAGTTCCTAGGTGCATTGTCTCTCTGAGAATGTGTAAGGCGTGGGTTCCTAAGGCCCTGTTGGCCCCCTTCTAGCATCTTGGACCGAGGCAACACTTTTGTTCCCCAAACCACAAATGGTTCGGGGAAACAGCTAAGAGGTCATGTCCCTGTAACTGTTCCGCCTGAGGGGTTGAGAGATAGATGACCTTTCATGAAAACAGCAAAGCAAATGCTCTATAGATTATGGATAAACGTAGATACATAATGAAAATAATGTAAGAAATTAATCAGTAAGCAAAGGGCAGGAGGAAACGTTATGAGAAAATAACCACGTTATTCCTTAAAGGGTGATTACACATGGGAACATTTTTAGAATCAGGTAATGCCAGAAAACACAGATGACGCACGCTACAAGGAAATCGCTAGCAACTATAATGCCACGTTTGCCACAATAAAGTGGCCAGTCTAACCCACTCCTGTGGTCTGTGTCCATTTTTGTTTCTGCTTTATTTTTTTTTTCACTTTTTTGCCGACACCGTTCATCCTTCGGGAGCCCCCGGACCCGCTGGAGCTGGACTCCGGCAGGGTGGGGGCGGGGGGCCTCCCGTGGGGCGGGGTTTGCAGGGGTGCCGTTGCTTCGCGGCTAGGGGTGCAGGAAAGAGCCGGGGGCTCCCCTGCCCTAGGCTCCCCGTTCCCAAGCCCGCCCCCGCTGGCAGCCCTGGCCTGGGATGCCTTCCTCTCCCGACTCCTGAGCCCTCCCTGGTTCTGGGGAGCCAGCGGCCTCCCTGTCGGCAAGACCTCACTTTGCAGGCACCCACCTTAGCGCCTCTTCCCCTCCGGATATGGGCCCCACTCCCCCCTCAGCCTCTCAGTCAGGTGGTCCCTGGTATCCTCCTGGGGGAGCCACACTACTACCGTATCACGATTCGATTCACACTCACTGTGCTGTGGCTTTGAGAAATAGACCCACGATTAAGCCCCATGTTCCCCGGAGTCTCTTGAAGGACAGGGTCTGAGTGTCACCGTGGAAAGAGCTGAGGATCCCGAGCCTGGAAAGGCTTCTAACTCCGGGGTGGGGGTGAAGCCTGATCCCCACCTGCTGAGCCCGCTTTCCCCACCTCCTTACAAGGCCAGCTCCCCTGGACACATACATTCGAACGGGAATAAAAATAGACAAAAGGGGCAGGGGCGGTGCCTGGATGGCCCAGTCAGTTGAGCGTCCAACTTCGGCTCAGGTCATGATCTCGCGGTTCGTGAGTTCGAGCCCCACGTTGGGCTCTGTGCTGGCAGCTCCGAGCCTGGAGCCTGTTTCAGATTCTGTGTCGCCCTCTCTCTCAACCCCTCCTCTGCTCACATTCTGTCTGTCCCTGTCTCTCAAAAATATATGTTAAAAAAATTAAAACTAGACAAAGGGGGGATGAGGAAAAAGAGGCGGCCCACCAGGCAGGGGTGCAGGCACGGCCCGAGGCTCAGGAGCCTGCGAAGTGCTGCCCCCACCTCCCTCGCCCTCCCTCCGTCCTGGGAACCAGCTGCACCTGGGCCTAGGGCGTGTGTCTAACTTCCAGGCCGAGTGCGGGAATGACCTTGACCTGACCCGGGAGACCCGGACAGCAGCGGGGGCTCAGTCTCCACTCTGGGTCCGCAAGCCAGCTCCCGCGCACACCCCCCACCCGGTCCCGTGGGGAAAGAGCATCCACGGAGATTCTGTCTCCGAAACCGCTGCGTGGCTGTGCCCCACACCCTCTCCTCTACGACCACAGCGCCCTTCGGTCGATTCCCAAACTTGAGCCCCAGGAACACTGAGCCGGGGGCGCCCCAGCTGCCTGCCACACGCCGCGTCCGCCCGCGTGTCCCACACCCTATGGGCCGCGTCAGAGAGGACTTTGCTCAGGGACGAGTGTCACAATGCTCCACAAACAGCAATGCATTTATCCACACGAAAGCAAACAGCACTTTAGAAGTTGCTGGAAGTGTAGAAACTTCGTGGTCCCGTCCCCAAACCCCTATCTTCGTCACATTGTTTAGGACTCTGGATACAGATCTGTCCCCTGGTCCCCAAATCGGTCCTGATACTCTTCCCTTGGAACATCACTCTTCTCAACAGACACGGGCCGCTGTCAGCCAGGCACCAGCAGAGACGGTCGGCGTCAGACCCCGTCCCTGTCCCGCCGGGAGCGGCAGTGTGGGGTTCAGGATCCCGTCCCGCACCCTCAGGCCTGCAGCCCGATGTCACCGTGCATCCACCGGGGCCGTCCTCCCTCCTTGGGCCTCTACGGGGACACGGATCCCAGCCTGATGAGGTTACCGTGAGGGATAGCACGACAGGTTGTGCAAAGTTCCTATGTGCCCGGCACGTCACATCACGGGAGCTCAACAGGTGGTCAGAGTTATTGATAGCAGATAAAGGTGGTGCTACTTCCCAGATGTCGGTCAAGTGTGAGAGTCACTAAGGCTACAGGAGTTCAGAGCTGCACGAAGTTCACCAGGGCGGCTCCGTGGAGAAGTGGGACTTAACTGAGCTGTCAGTTTCAATGACCGAACCCCCCGCTGAGTCTGAAGCTCAGATTAAAATGAATACTTCAGTAGAAGTGTGCCCCAAATATTGTCTGGGTCTTACTCCGACTAGAACAGTATTCACTGTTTATCTGAAATTCAGATTTAACTGGGGATGCCCTATTTTCATTTGCTAAATCCGGAAAGCCTGAACGTGAAGAGAGGGCGGCTTGCATGGCCGGGAGGCAGGGGAGGAGGAGGAGGAAATCTGCCAGGCAGAGGGGGGAGCAGGGACAAGCAAGCAGGCTGACACTGCGTTATTCTTCACATTGTCACAGTTGAGGGAACCGAGACCCAGGACCGCTGCTGCCTCGTGTTTAAACCCCCAGCCCTCCTGGCTTCCAGGCACCGCGTCTCCCTGGGGCAGCGGGGAAACCAAGGAAAAGGACACGAACGCCACCTTCACGTGCAACCCACGCGGGGCGGCCCCTGTCCCGGGAATTCTGCTCCAACACAGCCTCTCGGCCGGCCGCCGACCATCATCAGCTGTTGTTGTGGTTGTTTCTTTTCGAGAGTTGACCGCCACACCTAGCCTGCCACACTGCCACTCCCTTTAACGCTTGCGCCGAACCAGGCTGCGTCTGGGGCACTCAGGTGAATCGAATGTCCCTTCCCTGCTCGGTGTGGGGCTCCGCCCTATCCTACCCCCCCGACCAGCACAAAGAAGAGGGCGCAGGTGCGGAGAGAAACGCCCTTCATCCGTCAGGTGCCACGGAAGGTCATGACGAAGATCTACCACAGGTCACCTTGCCCCCCACAAACGCTGTCCCCAAGGGGTTTCCACATGAGATAGACATTGTGTTTCAGAACTACAATCAAACAAAACCAGATGGTCTTCAAACTATACCTTGAATTCCACTAATTCTAAATTCAGCACAATTACATCTATATTCCATCGAGGCAGGGCTCGAGGACAATGAAATTTTAAAATATATCTTAAAGTGTGATGGCTGTTACCAAATTAGGTCTGCCCAGTAATCCTGTTAAGAAAAAAAAAAAACAGTTTAGGGGCGCCTGGGTGGCTCAGTTGGTTGAGCGTCGGACTTCGGCCCAGGTCATGATCTCCCAGTTCGTGGGTTCGAGCCCTGCGTCGGGCTCTGTGCTGACAGCTCGGAGCCCAGAGCCTGCTTTGGATTCTGTGTCTCCCTCTCTCTGCCCCTCCCCCCAGTCACACTGTGTCTGTCTCTGTCTCTCTCTCTCAAAAATAAATAAACATTAAAAAAACTAGAAAGAAAACATTAAAGTATAGCAAAACTGGGGCCCCTGGGTGGCTCTGTCGGTTAAGCCTCCAACTTCGGCTCGGGTCATGACCTCGTAGCTTATGAGTTCGAGCCCCGTGTCGGGCTCTGTGGGGACAGCTCAGAGCTTGGAGCCTGCTTCCGATTCTGTGTCTCCCTCTCTGCCCCTCCCCTGCTCGTGCTCTGTCTCTCTCTCTCTCTCAAAAGTAAATAAAACATTAAAAAAAAGTTTTTTAAAGAAAAACAACAGTTTAATTCAACAGATATGAACAAGAGCCCTCTCTGGGCACGGAGCTGAAAGGGAGGCACCTCTAAGACCCAGCTCTGGTCCCCACAGGGCATGTGACGGAGACAGACACACATTCAGTTGAATTTCTGAAGGGAAAGGACACAGTGAACTTTGCTAAAGACGAAATGTCGGGGCCCCTGGGTGGTTCTATCGGTTGAGTGTCCGACTTTGGCTCAGGTCATGATCTCACGGTTTGTGAGTTCGAGCCCCGCGTCGGGCTCTCTGGCTTCAGATCCTCCGTCCCCCTCTCTCTACCCATCTCCTCCAACCGGCTCCCTCTCAAAAATAAACACTTAAAAAAAAAAAAAAAAAAAAAAGGAAAAATGTCAAGGGGGCCCAGCAGAGGGAGTCCTTCATGCACAACGTGGGGAGGTGGTGCTGAGCCACCGGGAGCTCTCAGTTTGACGGTGGCCCAGGCAGAGAGAGAGACTGAGAGAGGGAAGTGTCAGCAAAGGTGGAAAGGAGCCATGACGCAGGAGGGTCATCCCAATCATCATCTAACTTATCAAATGTACACGCAGTACCCTAATTATTACGTGTTGTCAAATATTATCACGCCCGCTCGCTTCAGAAGTAAAAATCACACACCTGCATTATGACCCCTACGGGCCTTTAACTGATGATTTATAAGTACGGTGGCTTTTACAAAGATGCTAATTTCCCAGACTAAACCACCCTCCCAAGTCCCGAGGCCCTTCCCGCACATTCCAGCCCTGGGAACACACGCCGGGCCAACAACAGGCTCCTTCTCTGGCGGCCGGGGTCGGCCGGCCCCTCCGCATCACTGCCTCTAAACTCCCTCGTTAACCCGCGCTCCGGGCCACACAGGCACACGGGTTACCAGGTCCCCATACGCAGCGCCAGACAGGAAACACATTTGGAGGATTTTAAACAATTTTAAAATGTGCCTTCAAATTTTACAACTCGCTTTACTCGCCCGAGGGAGGAACCAAGCCCTTTATATAAATATCACCCAAACAGGCCCACTCTTTATCCCACCCAGCTCGGGGCTCTGGGCTTTTCGGTGTGAGGCGTGGGGTGAGTTTGGGAGGTTTTGTTTATTTTGATTTTTTTTTTTTTTCATTTCATCTGTGTCTTCTGCGGTCACTGGCCTTCTCAGTCGTGTTTACTTTATAGGTGCTCCGGTAGCCACACACACAGCCCAGGACAGACCCTGCACGGCCCGGGCGGCCTGTGTGGGGAAACACCCAGGGAAAGAGCCTCCCGGCCAGGCGGCCAGCAGTCCCCAGGGTCGGGGCGGCTGCGCAACAGAGGAAGGGCCCCTGTCCGCCTAGTGGCGACTGGGGGGTGGGGGGGTGGGGAGGCACCCAGAGTGAGCCGGGTGAGAAGGGCCCCTCCTGGGCAACCAGCCTCCCACCCGGTGCCCTCACCCGCGGGGGCCCAGGGCCGTTTCACTCGCAGCCCTGTCACTGGCTCACAAACTGGGGTGTCCAGTCAACCTGTCGTTATTCCTTGTATTTTGTATCACCTTTGGTGAAGCACGACTTACGCGCAATAACATTCACACGTGTTCAGGATCCAGGTTGCCGGCGACTTTCGACATCCCCCAGGCGACCAGCACCCCGTCCGGATAAACAACATTTCAGTCTCCCAGGAGAGCGGCTCCTGCCCCTTCCAGTCAGACCCCCATCCGCGCCCCCCTCTCCCAGTCGACCACTCGCCCAATTCTGGTCACTGTGATTAGATGTGCCTGCTCTGGAAACGGCAGCCCTCGGTTGGGGTCAGAGGCTGTTCTCTCCCCGCGCCCGCCTTCTCCAGTCCTACAGAGAAGCCAGGCGCGTCTACTGGCGTGCAGGGATTTGCTGCTGCGGTCTACATGCAGAGAGTCCCGCGTAGGAGCCAGGGGAGAGGCCGCTGGGACAGAGGGAGGTCTCAGGTGTGTCCTCGGCCTCCTCAGTGGCAGGGACAGCAGGCAGATCAGGGGCTGACCAGGGCCTCGGGGCCTCCGGACCCGAGTCTGGGTCCTCGGTGACTGAGTGTAGCCCAGGGTTGGAGAGGTGCCCTGTCCCTAACCTGCGCCAGGGACCCAGCCCCACCTGGGGCTGCTCAGCCCTCCTCCCCCTCTGCCTGCCCGATGATGCCCTTGGCCGCTCGCGCCCAGGGCAGGGTGGTTCTCAAGCTGGGCCCAAGCTTTCTGCCAAGAGAACCCTTCCTGGGAGCCCATTGGCTGAGCGTGTGCCAAGGAGGAAAACCACCCAGCAGCGGGAAGGCACACCTCACAGGACACTCCCTGCTCCCCCAGGGCTCGGCGGCAAAGCCCGCATCCTCAGACAGGACTGGACATCCTGCGACACGAAACGTGGCGGGTCTGCCCTTGGTCCGGCCCCGGGAACAGCGCAAAGGAAACCTGGGATCGCCAGCACTCTGAACTGGGATGCACGGGACGCCCGACAGAGGCGGTGGGGGTGAGGGGTGGACAGGGAGGTCCCTGCCGCCCACCTCCCCCCAGCCCAACAGCAGTGGCCAGCTGGGACAGATGATGAGGAGCCCCGTCTGAGGGGGACCTTATGGGGGGGTTGGGGGGCCACGTCAGGAGCCAGGAGCGGCAGCCCCGTGGACTGGACTTCGTCACTGTCACTGGGGGCCTTTGCAGTAAAGTCACAGTTGCCACAGTAACAGCTGGTCTGGTCCCGAGGTCTCTTCACGAGCCAGGTTCTCCAGCTTTCCACGCGCTCTGTTTTCTCGGTACATCATCTCACGTAACCCTCGCCGTGACCCTTTGGTATTTCATAAATGAGGAAACCGAGGCACAGATGTGATGTGCCCAGCGTCACATCCTAGGGAGTGACCTAGTGCAGTCCTGTACAGAACTGGGACCCCAGCTTGCCGTCTGCCTCCGAAGCCCAAGCTCTCAGCCCAGGTGAGGCCCGGAGAAGCAGGTGGCCAGGGGACAGGTGCCTCCGGCCACTCCCTCCCACGCTCCTCCCCTCCCCCCCCTCCTCTGAAACACAGCCGTGCCCCTCACCAACCTGGACTCCCACCCTCTGTCTTGAAAGCTATCCCCACGTGTTCCTCCTGGGGCCCCCTTCCTCAGTTTCCCCTATGCATCTCCAGGCTCCCTGAACGGGGCAGGGGGGGCCCACTGGTTCTCTCCTCTTTATCTACAACTGGGCCCACGTTTCTCCATCTGGAAACAGTCCCTCCCTGCACTCTGAAAGCCTCGCACCCACCAAGCTCTCCTAACGGACACCTGCTTGCCTGCCCCCCCTCTACCCGTGCTGCTCCCAGGGGCAGAAGCCCGGCTTTCCTGTAGGACTGCTCATCCCCAGCCCGCCTCCAGGTCCGGGAGTGATCCGGTGTCCTGAGCCTCACCCAGCACGGCAGTGTCCAGGCACAGGGATGGCTTTGGGAACGGGCACGTGGCCCACAGCAGGACACGGGAATCGTTCTTGCCTCTTGCTTAAACGGCGGAGGGTTCCTCTGGGGTGACTAAGGTCCTAGGAGGCCAGCCCAAAGCCGGCATGTTGCCTCCCTGGTCCCCTCCTTCCTGGATGCCCGCCTGGCTCCCCCTCCCCGCAGGCACTGCTTGCAAGGCGGCTCTGCCTTCTCCCGGTTGGGCTCCAGGGCCTCCAACCGAGATCCTGGCCCCACCTCCAGGCTGCTATCTCAGAGCCCTGTCCCGGCCCGGCCCCGCCCCGAACGTGCAACTTCTCAACCTTTCCCCAAGCACTTCACAGCTGACCTGTTCAAGGAGAGCTCCCCTGCAGGCCAGCCTCTGGCTTCCACAATAGAAACGGACTCCAGGCCGCTGAAAACCGAAAAGGTTTATTTTGGAAGGAAATCCAGTAGTTCATACAATGGATGGAGAGGCTGGGAACATGCCTTGGGTGACAGGCAGGGACCAGGGTACGAGGGGCAGCCGGAGACACGGCCAAGACCACAGGAACAGCCTGGCAGGAAGCCAGTCCTCAAGTCCCCACATCCCGAGTCCCTCCTTGGCATCAGGGGCCCCAGGTGGAGCGCCTGCCTGACTGAGCCCGGCGGGAAGGCCTGGGAGAGGGAGCCAGCGGGCATCTCCACAGCTCTGCCTCCTGCCTGGGCCCCCAGCGCTGACCGGACAGCCCCACCCTCCCTCCACATCCTAACAGCCACTGTGTCCCACAGAGATCCTTTCCAGAATGGCCTCGCGTCTCTGTGTCCCCAGTGGCCCGCACCTTAGACCAGTATTCATTGACCTTTTCTGGGAGCAGCCACCAGAACGGCCGGACGGGACAGTGGTCACAGCAGGACTCCCAAGCCAACTGCCTCGGTTCAGATTCCGGCTTCACCACCTACTAGCTGTGTGACCTCAAGGGAGTCATTAACTTCTCTGCACTCCCAGCTTTGCCCATCGGTAAAGTGAGGTCGCTACAGCTACCCGCCCCATATGGTGCTCGTGAAGATGATGCACATTAATGCGCACAATGAGCTTCAAAGGAGCCCGGCACCCGGAAGGTTCTGGATCGTGAGCTGATTGTTATTCCTGGGACACCTCACCCCTCCCCACACTGGAGTCTACAAACCTTCTCTGGGCTCTGCCTTCCCTCAGCCTATGGCTCCCCAAAGAATACAACCCACCTGCTTGTCTCTGAGGCCCAATCTGAACGTTTGAACATCCCGCCCGCGGCCCATGGGAAGCCAGCCTCCCTGTAAATGACTACCGTAAAAGGCCCCCTCTGGGATGTCTGTCCCACCCGACTCCTCCCTGACACAGGGACTCACGCCCGAGGGGAGTTTTCCTGCCAGGTCCCACAGCACTTACACACCCGCCTTGCACATCAGCTCTGTACGCTCCTACCCTCCCTGCACCCAACCGGGCTGTGTGTCCCTCCCCCACTTTTTCTTAGCCAATCCCTCCTCCTCCGTGAGACCCAGCTCCCCAGGACCCGCAACTAGTGAAGGTGATGATGCCCAGCCCATGGCGGGGCGGGGTGGGGGGGGAGGGCGGGTGATAGGCCTGGAGGGGAAGAGCAGGCTTGGAGGCACAGACCCCCCAAGTGCTTCCTGGCACACCCACAGCTCAGGGAAGAGTGGTCTGTCCCATCCCTCAGGGCGTGGAATGCCCTTGCCCACCATTCCTACCTGGGGACTCCCCCCACTCGTCTGCACCCCATGAACCTCAGGGCTCTGGGCAGCCGTGCTCCTGGGGAGTCCACCAAGGACCGCCCCGTAGGCCCAGTGCGTGTGTTCCTGGGGCCCCCCAGCACCTGTACCGGGGCTCAGAGAGGTTAAAGAGTGTTCTCGTTTCTAAAGCTGGGGCGCCCCGTCTCTCCTGCTCTGTCCTGCTCACAGGTCATTACCGGCCTCCCCGGAAGTGCCTGACACACAAACCAGCCTCCGGAAATGTGGGTGGCATGGGCGCTAAGCTGTACTGCAGGGACCAGCCAGGGCGGGCTGTGTCTCCTCGGCCTGTCCCACAAGCCCCCTGGGGTCCCCTCTCCTCCCCCCCGGCCCCCGCCCAGGGGCTTTGGTGCCAACGAGCTCCCCTCTCCACCCCTCCGTCCACTTGCCTCCGTTGGCCCACAGCAAATCGGCACTGGGTGCCAAGGCCCTTCCTTCACACCCGGGGCAGGCAGGCAGCGAGGTGCGGAAGGGAGGAGGCAGCCACACACGGCGTGCCCATGTGAGCTCTGATTCCGTCCCCTCTCCCCGCCCGGGTCTCCTCGCCTGGTCAGTGGGGGCCCAGTTCCTGCCTGTGCCTACCTCACAACGTGAGGAGTCTGTAAAGATGAAATGGCACGTGATAAAATACGCAGCCGAACACACTGGAAGGTCATAAAATGTTACACAAACGCAAGGGGTTCCGAGCTGGCCGTAACACGGGCCTTAAACCGCAGCCCCACAAAGACATTCGCCATAAAACCTGCCGAGCTGTGGGGAAGGGGCCGGCTGGGCCCGCTCCCGAGGGCGCGGTCACCTCTGTGCTTCGCCACGTTTTCTGCGCTGATCCTCTAGTCCTTCTGCAATCAGAAAAAAAAGTGTGTAAAAGGAACACTTTTGAGATAAAAGCACCTAAGGTCCTGCCCTTGTACCAACTATGTCACGGTGAAAGCTTCCGGCCAGTGGTGGAAAGGAGGTTGATGGGCCTGTCCGGCGAATGCTCTCCTGCGACCTGCACGGGCCTGTCCACGCTGGGGGCCCCGAGGCTGGGGAGCTGGGAGCAGGGACCTCCCCCACCCACACCGACTGGGTTCCAGGACACAGAGGGGGGGCCCCACAGGAGCGGCCCAGAGGGTCGCGGCTTCATGCCGCAGGGCTCAAACTTGAGCCGAGAGGAAGTGAGAACAGAGCTCATTAAAGACAGAGAGAGTACGGGGCGCCTGGGTGGCGCAGTCGGTTAAGCGTCCGATTTCAGCCAGGTCACGATCTCGCGGTCCGTGAGTTCGAGCCCCGCGTCGGGCTCTGGGCTGATGGCTCGGAGCCTGGAGCCTGTTTCCGATTCTGTGTCTCCCACTCTCTCTGCCCCTCCCCCGTTCATGCTCTGTCTCTCTCTGTCCCAAAAATAAATAAATACACGTTGAAAAAAAAAATTTAAAAGACAGAGAGAGTAGACAGGAACAGAGCATCCAGGAGACTCGGGAAGGAGAGGAGAGTGAGTCTCACCTTGGCCTGGGGTCTGGGGGAGTCAGTGGTCTTGGAAACCGTGATCCTGCCCGTCACTCCTTAGGCGCTGACTGCTGTGCTGGAAGAGGTCACTGACCCCTTGACCTTCACCGGAGGATATGCACTCTTCCCGGAGGCGCGCGTAAGGTGTGGGGGAGGGTCCTAGCAAGAGCAGAGGCAGTTTTGGTGGGCCCCTTTCGCTTCCATCTCAGAGGGACTCCTAGCCCTACATCCAGCAGTCTCTTCTTCCCTGCCTAGAGACTCAAGGCTCACCACGATGTCCCAAAGCACCCCACCCCTCCCGAGCTCCAGACCACCCCCCTCTGGCTGCCCTCTGGGACCCTCCCGTGGAAGTCCCAGGGTGGGCACGGGGCTCTGTTCGGTGCCCACCCCTCCCCCAGGCTAACAGGTTTCTACTGGGAGCAGAGTAGGCCCCATGTGGGGGAGGTGGGCCCCAGCCCCAGACAGAGCGTCCCTTCCCCTCCCTGGAAGGTGTAGGTCGGGCCCTGAACATTGAGCCAGTTTTTTCCCCTGAGGCTAATCGGTCTAGGAAGTTGCTAGAAAAGATTTCCTTACCAGATAAAAAGAGGCCTTTAAAAGGAGAAGAACTCACACCCCCACCCCTCCCACCGCGGGCATGTAGCTCTGTGGCCGAGGCCACCACCTTGTGACCAGGGTGCTGAGGGCGGCAAAGCGGACAAGCAGAGGGCCCTGGCTCCATGACCACACGGACGAGCGGCCATCCTGCTTCCAGAGCGCTCTGTGCTTCGGGAAACATAAACCTCCTGTGTAAACCGGTACTTGGTTTGCCCCCCAGGTCTGTTCCTGTCCTGCATTCCCTACGCAGAAGCGGCGTTTCTGCCCCCCCAGCCTCCTCCCTGCCCGTGCCTGGGGCTCGGCTCTCCTCCAGCAATGTCTAACCTGTCCCCTGGCCCCGCACACTCCCACGGGAGCTAGCCGCCCCCCCCCCCAGCTCCCCCTCCTTGACCCACATTCTAAAATACAAATCCTAGTGCTCTATTCAAGTATCAGTGAGCCACAGAACGATGTCAAAATCCCAAGCCTGGACTCAATGACCTTGGCAACGTGGCCCCCAAACCACCTCCTGTCACACCCCCCAGACCCATTCTGTACTTGTAGCTCCCTCGGAGTGCTCCTGCACAGCCTCCCACCCCTCTGCCTGCTCCCTCCTCTCTCGATGTGCATGCCCACTCACCTTCCAAAACCCATTTCAAGTATCCCCTCCTCTGTGAAGGCCCCCTCACCCCAAGTAAACATTCCTTCCTCGCTGAGCCCACAGCCTGTTGTCTCTTATGCCTCTATTACAACTCTTATCTTATATTCTAATTACGTATTTGCCAAGAGACTAGATTACTTTAGGGCAAGGATATACCTCAGAGTCCCCAGGGCCTCCCAGGACAGTGACGGGAGTGATTAGTCAGTTTTTGGTGCAAGAGGCACCTGTACACAATACCTCCTGGTGTTTCTGCTTTCTGTGCAGAAGCCGGGATCCCATCCTTCTTAGCACTGCCCAGGCCCCGACTACCTCCGACGCCCGGTCCTGCCCCACCTCCTCTTCCCCGAGGGGACTCCCAGGGGAAGAATTCCACCTTCTCTCTGAGCCTGGCCCCCCTCTGGAGTTGGAAAATCCCCAGGGGACACATCCACCAGGTTCTGGCCACCTGCGCCCTCAGGGAGAGGACTGGACCAGTGGTCAGAAGAATCTGGCTTCCATGCGGCAACATGAAAATTCTCCAAAATCGAAGGAAGCAGATGTCGAGTTCATCTACCATGTGAGCCCCTCGCCTACTGTCCTGCACGAAGCCCCCAGCCCTAAACCAGGGCCCAGACCAGAGCGGGCGCTCCATACATGCTTGCTGACTGAAAGTCAACGTCAGGGTTGTTTGTAAGTTCCAAGAAGCAATCAGCCCTGCTTAGCGACTGAGGAGTGCTTGAGTGTGTGCGTGTGGATGCTGTTATTTATTTCTGCATCTCTGCATTCTGAGAGACACTTACGCTGCCATTAAAAATGCTGTTTACAAAGAGTATAAGATGGAAGTTAAAAGGCAAAAAGAAGGACACAGCAGAAATGAGTCATACTTATCACACTAGCTAACAGCAAGCAAACAAAATCTCAAGCAAAAGGCTGGCAGGCAAGGGACAAAGGTGTCAGCCCAGGGGCGGCTGGCAGGCCCCACCCCTCTGTACTTCTGTTCTCTATTTTTCAACTTTTGAAAAACTGCTCACGTCACTAATAAAGTGGGAAATATACGTTGTATTCTCCAAAAGAACACAGAGCAGAGGCTGCTCTGGGCCCAGGACTCACCAGGGAACCCCCTCCCACCTCACCCCATTGCCCAGAGATGCCCTCAGGGGCTGCTGGGGTTAGACAGTGCCCCAGGACACTGGCCCTGGCCTTCCCCACCTCCAACCGCAGGGCGCTGGGCAAGGGAGTGGCAATCACTCTCTGCCTGGTCCAGATGGGGAGACTGGTGCCCGCAGGAGGGCAGCGCCCCGCCCTCACAGGTGGATAGCACGTCTCCCACAGGCCAGGCTCTCCTAGGGCACTCGGAAGGCTAACCCTGTCCCTCGGGAATTCCCACAAAGGACTCACTAGGGGAATTTCCCAGACAGGCAGACAGACAGCCAGCCACCTCAGACAGCTCCCGCCACTGAGCCCAGATGTTTGCCTGGGGGTGGCGGTGCCGAGAGCCAACACAGACGGATAAGTCAGCGGTGAGAGGTAGTCCAAAGCAGGAGCCCAGAGGAGCGCCGCCTGGGCAGGCTGGGGCTGGGACCGGGAGGGGACCGGAGGAAGCCGAGTCTCAGAGCGGAAGTGCCCGGTGTGGTCTGCGTCTGGATCGCACGGTGCCTGCAGCCCCCCTCTCGGTCCAGCAGGCGTCGCCGCGGCTCTAGGGGTGGCGGGGCGGGCGAGGGGCGCGGCGCGGCGGGACTGCCGCCTGGGCCACAGCACCCACAGCAAACTAGCCAGCTTGTACGAACGGTGGCTCGTCTGTATCCCCTACTGGTCCGGGGGCTTCCCGAGGGCAGGGGTTCTGTCTTAGCCCCACCGTCACCCTCGGTGCCCATAACAACGCCCGGCCCCTGAGCGCCCCTCCAGGTCTGACAAGCGACCCCCTACGCACAATACATGGATCGAACAGTGCAGGGACCACAACCTGGAGTGGGAATGTTGGGGACAGCGCCGAGCCGGGAAGGCCCCCCGCCCTTCTCCAGCCGGCTCGCCCCCGCCCCGCCCCAGCCCTAGACGCGCGCAGAGCGCGAACGGACGTGGCCCCGCCGGGCTGGGCTGAGCTCGCCCGAACCTGCCCGGCCGGGCGGCGCGGCGCAGGGACCCCACACGTTCCCGGCCCGGCCCCGGCGGTGGGCAACCTGGGCCACCGTCTCTGCAGAGCCGCCGCCCCTCCCCCTCCCCGGGCTGCTTTTCAGAGCGGGGAGTCCGCAGAAGGGCCGCATCTCCCGTGGCGGGGACTCCCCTCCCTCCGCACACACGTAGTGACTGTGTGCCACGTGTGCCGGGTGCCCGGCGAGGCGCTGCCGACGCCGCGGGGGACTGGCAAAGCCCGCGCTCGAGGAGCTGCGGTGCTCGGGGGCACCGGGCAGGGGCCGCCTGCCCTCGCCGGGGGCACGCGGGAGGCCCACACCCAGGGCTCCTCCCAGGGGTCCTCCCAGGTGAGCCAAGTGCGCGGGAGGCGCCGCCGGGGGGCCGGCGGGCGGGCGGGTGGACTTCGGCCCCGCAGCAGCGACGCGCTGCACGTCTGCAGCCGCGGGGCTGGGCCGCCGCCCGGGGCGGGGGCGGGGCGTACGCAGAGCCACGCGGCTATGCTCGCGAAGTGTTTACGGTCCGCGCGGGGGGTCTCGCCTCCCGCCGCCTGCGGCCGTCGGGGCGGGGGAACGGGGTGGGGGTGGGGGTGGGAGGAGGAGGCGGGCCCGGCTCTCCCCGCCCCAGGCTCCTCCCCGGCGGGGCCAGCGCCGGACTGGCCGCGGCGTCCCGGCCCCGCGTAATTACAGGCGCTGTCTCCAGGCCCGGCCGTAAAAGAAGAGGCTGAAACGGCCTCAGAACCCGGGAGCTGCGTCCGAGCCGGCCGGGAGCCGGCTTCCCGCGACGCGCGGCGGCGGGGACGGGCCGGCCGGGGAGGCGCACACGCTCGCAACGCCAGCCGCGCGCGCACACAGCCCCGCAGTCACACGCGGGAGCCGCCAAAGGCGCGCAGGCACGCAGCGTCGGGTCCCCCGCCCCGGACGCGCACTCGAGCCTCAGCAAACACCTGCCCGCCCTGGCGCCAGCCCTGCTCCGGCCGGCGGCAGATCCCGGCGGGGACAAGGGCCCCGGGGGGCCGAGTCCGGCGGGGCCGGGCGCCGGGCGAGGGGGAGGGGCCCGCCGTGCAAGCCCCCGCCCCTCCCCACGGCCGCCTCTCTTCACACGCGGTTCACTAACACTTGCACACTCACGCCGGAGCTGCACACACGGCTGCGGAGCTACCCACAGATGCCTTCACACTCGCGCGCCATCACACGTATTGACGCGCGCCAGATGCACATGCGGGCTTGCGGTTTGTCACACTTTGGGAATGCCCAGATTCTCACAGTCCGTATCCAAAGCCCGTTCGCACGGCACACATGTGTGTTGGCGCACACGCGCGCGCGCGCACTCACGAACACGTCAGTAGTGCCCTTTGGCCAACTAGAAACAAGAGAGGGCGCCCCTGGGACCCAGGAGCCCGGGTGTCCCTCCCTGTCACTGGCGGAGATGGGCAGGGGCGCCCTTGGCCCCAGGCGCACACGTTACACACCCGATCACACAGGGTCGCACTTTATTCCCGGCATCTAGGCGATGACACCATCTCGCGAACAAAGACAACATTGACAAACCCAACAAAAACAAACAGCCGCGTGTGTAGGGAGGAGCAGCCGAGCGCGGAGTCCGGGAAAGGCGGGTGGGAGGAGAGTGGGATCGCGGGCGCCCGAGCCTGGGTGTGCTGGGCTCGAGGAAGGCGCGGGCCCTGTCCGCGACCTCGCGCCCCGCAGGACCCGCGCGCGGCGCAGCCCGACCGGGTCCCGCGCCGCGCGCTCGCAGTCCTGCACGTGCCGTGGGAGCCCTTCTCCCGCGCGCTACCGAGCGCCCCGCACGGCCCGCGGGCCCGCACGCACACCCACAGGCGAGCGGACTCGCGGCACACGGCACCTTCGTCGCGGCCGAGGCAGGAGTCCCGCTCCGCTCCCCTGCCCTCCCCTCCCCTCCCCTCCCCTCCCCTCCCCTCCCCTCCCCTCCTCCACCTCCCAGCCCCCAAGCCCCGGGGCAGCCGCGCGCCGGGCGGGGCGGGGCGGGGGCGGGGGCGGGGCGGGGTGGCGGGCGGCGCCGGCCCAAAAGGCGGAGTCGCCGGGCGGAGGGGCCAGAGCTGTGCGCGGTGCCGACTGCGCCGCCGAGACAGCCCGCGGGAACCCGGACCCCGAGGAGCCCCTCGTCCTCGCCCGGCCTGGCCAGGCCCCCAGCTATGGAGTTCCTCTGGGCCCCGCTCTTGGGCCTGTGCTGCAGTCTGGCCGCTGCTGACCGCCACACCGTCTTCTGGAACAGTTCAAACCCCAAGTAAGCCCCGAGTCTCCGCCCGGCAGCCCGGGCGCCCGGCTGGCACTGCCCACCCCCACCCCCACCGTGGCCCGGTTAACTGCCCCGGCCAGCCCCTGACCTGAGTCTTGGGGCCGTGACCAGAGGCGGGAGGGATCCCGTGGAGTTTCTTCCCCTCGCTTCTCCCCGGTAACTGGGACATAACTAGGAGTACCCCAGCCCTGGGCAGGAGCCTGCCTGCCAGTTACTTGCACTGGGTTCTCTCTGCCCTTCCTTTCCACCCCCCCTGGCCCCCTGTTAACTCTGAAGTGAGGGACCCTTGCTGAACACTTCCTGCCTCCAGCCTGGACCACCCTCCCTGGCGCCGACGGCTCTCGTTCTAGGCCCTTCCACGACAAAAGCCTCTGTGCCTCTTGTCGCTTGGACGTCTGCCCACACAGATAGGTGCCTGATGTGACATGGGGAGTAAGCAGAATGTTCACCGTAATCCTGGAAGGACCCCTCAGGAGGGGCCTGGCCTTCTGGCTTCAAGCTTGTGCACTCCGTATTTAGGATGACCCTGGAAAGCTCCCCTCCACACACAAGGGAACCTTTGAGGTGGCATGAGTGGGGCGCATGCCTTGTGTAGTAGGCTGAGGGAGTCACCTGTTTATGAGATTAAGAGATGGGAGGAGGGAGGTCATGGGAAAGGTTCAGAAGGAATGGAAGGGGTTAAAAGGGTTACTTGGGGCTCTGGGCAGGAAGGAGTTAACTCATCCTGGGCAGGTTTAGGGCTAGGAGGCAAATGGCCCTGGGAGGGAGAAGCCCTATTGGACCCTTTGTTCTTGCCCTTGAGTTTTCTGAAGTTACGGGAACAATATTTGTGGGAAAACACAAGAGGTGGGTAGGGCGGAGCAGGGGGAGGAGGGCTGGGCAGCTCCGGTCAGGATAAACGCTCAGCTTGGCCACCCCCAGCCCTTGCATGCCCGCCCCCCACTCCGCTTGAGAAATCCGTGGTGCCAGCTTCCTCTGACCCTGTGGCAGTGCTGCCTGGTGGGGGGTCTGGAGGCTGTGGCTTGTGGGGCAGGAGGGAACTGCCAGCTGCTGCCAAGCCCAGGAGGCAATGCCCTCTTGCCCTTCGGCATCAGGGGCAGCCCTAATGTCGGCCCTCCCCACCGGCTGCTGCTCCCACCTGCCTGCTCTGTACTTCCTTGACCCAGTCTCGCCCTAGTGGGAGAGAGCAAAGTCCCTGTTTATGCCCATGCCAGGTGTTGGCTGAAGGAGGAGGAGGGGACAGGAAGCCATGAGTAGGGAGGGGGGGACCCTGGCCTTTTCCGTTCCCAAGCTCCCAGGTTTCCTCTCTTTCAGGAAGGAGCCTCTTCCTTGCCCCCCCTCCCCGCCTTCCCTGACGCCGCTTGCCCCCCTTTCCCAGACGGAGAGCCAGAGTCGAAGGAGTGCTAAGTGGAACAGATTGGACCCCCAGGAGGGGGATAATGGGTGCCCCCACCAAGCACAGCTTCTGCCCTGTCCATCTGGCCACACACACACACACACACACACACACCCTCCCATACCCAGGACTAAAGAGAAACCAGCCAGAGTGGAGTGCACAGGGGCCGAGCCAGGCCCGGCTCGGCTCGCAGGCACAGACGAGGTGGCCCTGAGCTGGGTGGGTGTGGGGCTGGCTTGGGTGACTCAGGGCGGTGGGCCGGAGCGGGATCTCCAGGCCCCGGGCGGGAGGGCGGGGCTGCTGCGAGCCGGGCGCTGGGCTCCTGGGCGCTGGAGGGGCCGGCGCCGGCTTCCCGGGCCTGGAGGACTGTGCCCGGGGCAAGCCCTGGCCCTGAGGTCCTGGGGGCCGGCCGCCTCTGACCAGGTAGATTTTCACAGGTTCTCAGGAGTGCTGGGGCGGGTGGCGGAGGTGGAAGAGGAATGAGTCAGTGCCCGTCACGGGAATGGGGGAAAGACGCCAGGCCCAGAGCTGAAATACCTGTTCTGAAATGGCTTCTATGTTTATCTCTCCAGAGAGGAATTTTAAAAGCCTCTCCCTCACTGGCGCTCTCCTCCTCCCCCTCCCCGGTGGGGGAGGGGCCCGGGTGCTCGCCGCCCCCAGGCCGGGCCTCCGAGGGCGCCCGCCGACCGGGCAGGGGGTGCCACCCCCACCCCCACCCCGACCAGGCCGCTCGGCCCAGCTCTTGCCCCTCCCCCACCCGTGCCGGGGCCCGGGTTTGAAGCGGGTTGGCGGCCGGCCGCGCCGGGGGAATCCGGAGGGGCCGACCGGCTGGGGGGGGTGGGGGGCGGGTGGGAGGCCCCTCCCCCGCCCGGACCCCTCCCCGCGGCGCCTGGAGCCAGGTGTCTGGGGCCGGAGGGCGGAGCCGGGCCGGAGCCGCAGGGGCCCCGGGGAGGGCGCTGGCCGCACCTGGGGCGGCCTCCGCCGGGCCGAGAGCCCCAGCGTTTCTGGAGCTCCTTCCGCGGAGGTGCGAGCGTGTCTTTGGCGATGGACGGGGAGGCCTGGGATGCTTTGGGAGGAGCGGACAAGGAGGCGCTAGAGTGGCGGATCCGGGAGTGTGTGCCGGCCTGGTGTGCCGGGGGCGGAAGTGAAGCCGACGAGTGTGAACGCGCCCCGGGGGCACGGGCGAGGGCGCGGGCGGCCCCGCCGCAGCTGTGCTGGGGCTGAGCGCGGCTCTCCGGTTGGGAGGGCGTCGCGGGCTGGGTCCCAGGCGGGGCTGGAGAAGAGCAGCCGGGAGCACAGATTTGGGGAAGTGGTGAGTGAGCTAAGGACACACTCAGAAGCCCTTCCTTGGGCAAACCCCCGGGGGTTACGGGAAGCGGTCGGGCACCTGAAGGATGCCAGGCGGATGCAATTTAGAGGACGGACGCAGTGAGGGGGGTGGCACGTTCGAAGGTGGTGAGAAGACACTGGAGAGGTCAAGGGCAGAAAATACTGGGAGTTGAGGCTGTTCAGAAATCTCCGTGGGGGGCCAGGTAGACCCTGGCAGGCCCGCGGCTCTGTCCTGGAGCCTGGCCTCTGAGTGACCGTCTGTTGCCTCCCGCTCCGGGAACAGGTTCCGGAGCGAGGACTACACAGTACACGTCCGGCTCAATGACTACCTGGACATCATCTGCCCGCATTACGAGGACGACACCGTGGCGGCCGCCGCCATGGAGCGGTACACCCTGTATCTGGTGGAGCGTGAGCAGTACCAGCTGTGCCAACCCCAGTCCAGGGACCAGGTCCGCTGGCAGTGCAACCAGCCGAGCGCCAGGCACGGCCCGGAGAAGCTGTCGGAGAAGTTCCAGCGCTTCACGCCCTTCACCCTGGGCAAGGAGTTCAAAGAGGGACACAGCTACTACTACATCTGTGAGTCCCCCGGGCGCGCGCACGGGCCACACAGGGACGCAGCGGGTGTGACGCACGTGCTCAGTACGAAGCCACACACGGCCCTTCCGATCCTGACTTGTTTTAATCCACTCACGTTACACACGTGGTATGAGCTTCTGTGTACTGGGCACTCTGCCTGGCACCGCAGGCACAGAGATCAATAAAACGCTGCAGGGTCCCTGTAGCCCGGAAAGCTAGAAAGCAACACACATAGGTGAACGGACCGTTAGAACGATGTGGTATGAAGATATGGGCACAGGGGCCTTGGGAAAACGACCTGGGTGCCTGCCAGGCTCAGGAGACTCAGAGAAGGGTTCCTGGGGATGAGGACCCAAGAGCTTAGGACAAGCCGAGGAGTTGGCCGGGCACGAGGGGACATGTGCAATGGGTGCAGGACATCTTCAGGGGACGCCATATGGTCGAGTCTGAAGTAGGAGGGACACTGCGCGTGGGGAGAGGTCAGCTTGGAGGGGCGGAGGGGACGGGGCACACACCACATGTCACGGCGGCCCAGGAAGTGCTAAGGAGTTTGGACTCTGCCGAAGGCGCTGGTGGATTCAGGAGTTAGAAAATCAGCTGTGTGTAGAATGGATCCAGGCCTCGCCTTGTCACTGGGGCCTGGACAGGGAGAATACCAGGCAGGGGAGCATATCGTGACGGCCTCGGCCAACTCCAGGCTGGGAGCAGTGAGGGAAAGGCCGTGCTCCTTTCAGCACCGCCTCCAAAACCAAGGGTCATCCCGGACAATGGGAGGTTGAGCAGGAAGCAGGAAGCGGGCAAAGGAAGGAAGGTGGGAATGAAAGATGAGTGGGAAGCGAGGGGCTCGAATGAGCGGGGCCGGGGAAAAAAGAGGCGGAGAAGTTTGCACTTGTGATTTCTTCCAACAGAGGTTCCTCCCTTAACACTCTGTGGGTTTATCTTGCAGCCAAACCCATCCACCACCAGGAAGACCAGTGCTTGAGGTTGAAGGTGATCGTCAGTGGCAAAATCAGTGAGTGTCAGAGCCCTGTGGGCCTCCTTCCCGCACCTCTTTGCTGATCCTGGGCTAGTGAGCCGGGATGGCAGGGAAGTGCCACCAACGGCCCAGCCTGCCGCCGCCCGTGAGCCCCGCCCCCCCACCCCGGCATGGCACCTGACCCACTACGATCCTTGCCTTTCAGCTCCCAGTCCTCAGGCCCATGTCAATCCACAGGAAAAGAGACTTCCAGCAGGTAAGTAGCCAGAGAAAATTGGGCCTGGGGCACAGAGGGGGTCTGCTTAAAGAGGTTGGGTACAGGACGTGGCTTCCTTGCCAGGCAGGGACTGGGGAAACCGTGCTGAGCTGAGGGCCAGAGCCAGCAGTAGGGCCACTCACCTTGGGGGCTTCCGCCCTCTCATCTTGCAGATGACCCAGAGGTACAGGTCCTACACAGCATCGGGCACAGCGCTGCCCCCCGCCTCTTCCCACTTGCCTGGGCTGTGCTGCTTCTGCCGCTCCTGCTGCTGCAAACCCCATGAAGACATAGGCCACACCTGGCCTGAGGATTTAGAACTGGGCCGAGGAGGCAGGATGGGCACCCTCACCTGTTCGGGGACCCCTCCCACGGCCCCAGTCCTCCTGGGAACCATTCCCACCACATGCACAAGCTGCCTTCCAGCAGCCTCAAAACGGGTATCAAGAGTTTCAACCCAAAGGGGGTCGGCAAGCCTGGTAGTGCCATCACTGCCTCCACCTCGAGGGATGGACAGGGGAGTGGGGATAGGCCTTCCCCCACCATTTCTGCCCTTAAGCCAAAGGAACAAGCTGTGCAGGATGTGGCCTCTTGAGAAGGCCGAGCTGGAGGGAGCCTGCGGTCATACGGATGGACACTGAGCTTGGCAAAGATGCTCCTCCAGAGAGAGCCAGGATGCCCAGAGGCACTGGCTGCAGGAGGAGTGTGAGACAGTTTCATGCCTGGGAACCAGAGACGGGAGAGGCAGCGCGCTTGGGCTGATCCAGCATCTCCCCAAGACTTCCGGAAGTCTTTGGAGCTGCCGGGGAGAGGGCTGCAGCCAAGCACTGCGTCCCGTCCTCTCCCATCTGAGGGTAGCACTCCGCAGAGCTGTGCCAGCAGGGGGGCTGTGCCAACCTGTGTCTAGAGTTTAGGTGTAGGGGCAGGGCCCACGTGGACAGGATCTGTATATAAACTTGATGTGTGTCTGTGATTTCTACAACTGGACTTTTTTTTATACAAATAATAAAACAACGTGTTTATTTGGACATACTTCTCTGCTCCTCCATCCTAACTTAGGACCCCCCTACCATCACCAGAGGCTGGGGTGCTTCCCCGTCTGAGGATTTTCTGGGGCTCCGGGCTGCACCCCACTCTGGAAGTTCTTCCCATCCCCTGCCCCCTCGCGCTCCCGAGGCTCTGGGGTTTGGCGGGAACCGTGCGGGTGCTGGTGCAGGTGGGTGCTCGGGGGAACGCGGCCTGGGCGCACAGCCCAGCACAGCCCAAGCAGCGGGGCGTGGGAGGCCGCAGGAAAGTTCCTGTGGGTTGGCCTAGGGGGTCAGTGACGGGCGCTTGGGCGGGTGGGCCACATCACGCAAGGTTGGCCGTGTGGCTGAAGGCGGAGGGCACCTGACAGACCGGTGATTCCTGGCAAGCCCACTCATGGAGGGGAGACCCTGGGAAGAGGCTTCAACAAAGGGGGAAACCTCTCAAGCCCTGGGCAGGTGCGGTTGTGAGCCGGAGCTCCGGGCGGGAAGGGCCCAGAAGCTTTGATTTGAGGTCGGCCACGTCGGCAAGAGGGTGGAGGCTGGGGTCCGGGCGGGCCGAGGGGCAGGCCGAGCGCGACCGGCGGGACCCGCCGTCACCCGCGTGACCCGGAGGACGGCTTCCGAGCAGGCCAGCAGGGGCGGGGCCTGGCCCTCGGGGGGCGGGGCCCAGTTCCGGCGCGCCGCTGGAGCGGGCGGGGCTGCCGACCCACTTCCGGCGCACGGCGCCGCGCGAGGGCGGGGCCTCGGGGGCAGGGGCGGGGCTCCGCGGCGCGGGCTGCCGGCCCAGCTAGTTGACGGTCGCGCGGGGCTCAGGATCCGACCCAGGGGGAGATGGAGGCGGGCGGCGTCGCCGACTCGCTCCTTTCCGGAGCTTGCGTGCTCTTCACCCTCATCATGTACTCCACCGGCCTGTGAGAGCGCGGCCGGGCTAGGCTGGGGCAGGACCTGGAAGACAGGAAGGGACAGAGAGGGGACAGAGACGTGGCTGCAGCCCCAAGCTGCGTCCGAAACCCGGGTCAAAGTGGATTCGGGTTGAGGGATCCGGGGCCCAAGGGCGAGGCTGGGCACTTGAGGGAGAGTCCAGAGAGCTGAGGGTGGGGCCGGGACCTGCAGTGGTCCGGGGACGACAGGCATCGGGGGGGTCTAGATTCCCCAGCAGGCTGCTTCTCCCTTCCCGTCTCTCACCCCTGCTTTCGGGGCCCCGTTACAGCTCGGACCTCAGGCACATGCGGATGACCCGGAGCGTGGACAGTGTCCAGTTCCTGCCCTTTCTCACCACGGACATCAAGTGAGAGGGGCGACGTTTGCGGCGGGAAAGGCTGTCTGAGGGAGGGGGAGGGGGAGGAAGAACGTTGTAGGGGCCCCTGGGGTCCCCCTCCCATCCTCACCTCCGTGGGGAATGGCCCTCCTGTCCACCCTGCAGCAACCTGAGCTGGCTGAGTTACGGGGCCTTGAAGGGTGACGGGACCCTAATCTTCGTCAACGCCACGGGCGCTGTGCTTCAGACCCTGTATATCTCGGTGTATCTGCACTACTGCCCTCGGAAGGTAGAGGCCCTCCCCTGGACCCACCTCTCTGCTGCACGCCCTGCCTTGCTGGCAGGGTAAACACTGCTTCCTAGAAGATTATGACAGGCTGGCACTGCCACCTTTTCCTGGAAGGCTCCTCCAGGCTTGAAGTCCTCCGTGAGGCCCAGCCTGAGACTCACACACTGAGCAGCACCCCCTCCTCCACCGCGGCCCCATTTCTGGCAAACTGGTGTTTCTGCCTAGCCTGATGGTGACTTGCTGCCCAACACACTGAGGGGAAGGGGCGTTATCTCTGATAGTTCCTTGAGAGCCAGGGCCAGTGGCTGAGAAATGGGTTGATTAGCTCTCCCTCCCCAACTCACACCAACATGTATTAAGTTCCCACTGTGTGTACCAAGATCACACACAAAAGATACCTTCTCCTATAGAAACCACTGGTGATGTGGGTGGATCAGACATGTGTTCAGCACTGGTGGGGAAAGGGCTGTGACAGGTGCAATACTGGAGGCCGGGATGAAGGTCGGCTCCCCCACGGGAGCCTCGCAGAGAGCAGGATGGACCCATTCCAGCAGGGGAGTCAGAGAAGCTCCTGGAACAGCTAGCCATAAGGCTGCTCTCTCCCCTGCAGCGTCCCATGCTCCTTCAGACCGCAACCCTGCTGGGGGTCCTTGTCCTGGGTTTCGGCTACTTTTGGCTCCTGGTGCCCAGCCCGGAGGCCCGGCTTCAGCAGCTGGGTCTCTTCTGCAGTACCTTCACCATCAGTATGTACCTGTCACCACTGGCCGACTTGGTGAGTGGGGGCTGTCCGGGGAAGTGGGGGACCTAAGACCGTAACTTACACTCCAAAGGAAGGGAAGACCCAAACCCTGGAAGACAGGGCAGTAGAGGTAGGTGAGTGGGAGGCAGGAGGCAAAGGTTAGGTAACGGAGATTAGAGAGGATGTTTGACCTTTCTCCTGAGGAAATCCTTAGACAAGTAGGAGCTTTGCTGTGTGCCTGGGACAGGAGTGTCTTTTATCCTTTTTCCGAAGGCCAAGGTCATTCAGACTAAATCAACCCAACGCCTCTCCTTCTCACTCACCATTGCCACCCTCCTCACCTCTGCCTCCTGGACCCTCTATGGGTTTCAGCTACGTGACCCCTACATCATGGTAAGCAGAACCGAGAGGGACGGGTGACAGGTGTGCCGGGGGGAAAACCCGCTCCTCTGCTCACAGCAACTTGCGGTCTCAGGTGCCCAACGTGCCGGGGATCCTCACCAGCTTCATTCGCTTCTGGCTTTTCTGGAAGTACTCCCAGGGGCAAGACAGGAACTATCCGCTCCTGCAAACCTGACGCAGTTCGCCTGACCACTGGGCACCTTAATGCCAACTTGCCACCAAAGACAGTTCCTTGACTCAGCTGCTTCTGCTGACCAGCTCCATGAGTGCAGGAGGTTGCGGGAAAGAAAAGGACAACTGTGAGAATTAAGGGGCCAAAGAAAGTGTTTTGCTTGGAATACTAGCTGGGACTTGGGAGATGAATCACTTATTTTTTACAGATTATATTTTTTAATTGTGGAGGTTGGGGTGCAATCTTTAGAATGTGCCTTAAAATAAATCGTTCGCTACCCCTGCCCATCAAAGCTGAGTCTCTATTTGGTGATTCTCAACCTGCCTGGTTGGTGACGGTAGAGACACGGTGCTTGATCCACAGCTGTTCTTGGACTGGTAGGGCTGGCTCAGAAGAGGTATTTGAAGGAACCCCGAAGTTGGAAAGACCTAGGAAGACCTTCAAAGAACACAGCTTGGATGCTATGAAGAACAGAAATCAGACTTCAGGAAGTACTTCCTGACATGGCCAACAAGGTCGAAAGGACCAAGAGAGTGAAATGGCGTGTCCTTCCTGAGAGATCTTTCGGTCTGTGCCTCCTTTGGAGCAAAAAGGAGGACCTCAAGCAAGGATGCGAAGATGAAGCTGAGACGACCTCAGGACGGTGGCTCGCCTGACTGTCCCTCCTCCACAGCCGGTGCACAGAGTCCCCAGCCCCACCGTCCACACTCAAACTAAACCGAGTTAGAAAATAAGCTCTTTAATGGGCGACGGGAGGAAAGGCTGTCGGGTGGGAATGGGGTTAGGGTGTCAGAAGCGCATCCCCCTGCGGGCTAAGTCGGCTCGCGCCTCCTGGATCTGGCTCTGCAGCTCGCGGGCGGCGTCCTCGCAGTCGTGAAAAGTGGCCACGCGATAGCCCACAGTGCCCAGGGCGTAGCAGCCGGCGGACACCAGCAGGTAGGCCGGCAGTGGCCACAGGACCTCCCGGCATGCCGACGGCAGCTCCAGGCCCAGGGCTCCCGTGGCCAGCGCCGCCCAGGTGCAGCCCAGGAGCGCCAGTCCCCAAAGCCACTGCGCTAGCTTCGTCATGGGCACTGCGGGAAGAGAAGGCACGGCTCACGCTCCCTCCCGCCCGCCCCGCTCCCCCCCCCCCCGGTCGTCCGAGTCCGAGTCTCCGTCCTCCCCCACCCGCCCTCCGTTCCAGCTGCCGCACGGCCGCTCCGCCGCCGGGACCGTCCGGCTCGCCCCCCGCTTTCGCCCCTCAACCCGCACTCACCTCCGCCCGCTTCTCCCGAACCCGGCGCGGCCCCGACGTCCGCGTCCCGAAGGCCTCTCGGTTCGCGCGGCTTTCTGGGAGTTGTAGTCCCCTAGGCGGTGCCTCCGCGCGGCCTTCTGGGAGTTGTAGTTCTCGCGGCCGCGATTGGGCGCGGCGGCCGCCTGAGCGCAGGGTGAGTTTCGCTGAGCTTCCGACTTTGGACTGTGGCCTGAGTCCGCAGGGGCTTCGGTGCAGCTTCTGTCCCCCAGGACCCCGCTCGAAGCTGGCGTCCTGCTGAGGACACCTTCAAACGTTTGCAAGAAGATGGGAATGTAATCTCGTCCCCCTTAAACTTCTGCACAGAAATCCCATTTATTCACTCATTCTTTCCTTCACTCGAACGTTACCTGATCACCGCGACAGACTTTGGAGAAACAGAGATGTCAAGACACTCGCCCCAGTGCAGATGCATTCGCAACTGACCATGATGCCGTGAGATGGGTGTTAGAACAGAAGTGGTCATAATTTAATGGAGAGACGCAGGGAGCGCCAGTGCAGCTTGGAGCTAGCTAGAGGAAGAGGGGCTCTGGGGCGGGGTGCGGGATGGGGAGGGGTGTCTTTCGGAAAAAAGTGTGCGGACAGGAATTACCTGATGAGTTTAAGGTATTGAGAGAAGGTGAATACATCACATAAAGAGTTTTAGGGATGAATTCATGGTAGGTATATAGAGTAAAAGAAGAGGCGGGCGGTTATCAACATCAGGGGAAAGACTCACAAAGGAAAGAGAATGGATAAGAGCCTGGCCAAGCCCTCTCCGGACAGAACAGTAGCTGAGCAGAGTTAGGGTTATCAGCACGCAGCTGCCAGAGAGCACACACGGGAGGAACTGCGGGCCCCTCATCATACAGGGGCAACAGGGTCATTACAGGATATGGGAAAGGACCGAGTTCAGGTAATATTTAAAGAAGCAGCGTTTCTGATATGTGCGGGCTAAGCGTGAATGTAAGTGATGGAATCAGCAAGCCTGGACCGAGAGGTGGACTGAGTCCACCTGGCGCGAAAAAGGCCCCCCGGAAGCTAAACCGGGAACCGCTGCAGCTTAAAAACCCTATCCCACCACCCCCGGGCGCGACTTCCCTGACTCCTCTCTCTCTCTCTCTCTCTCCCTGAGTCACGGAACCTGGCCCGAGACCTTAGTTCCCAATAAAGCCTTTGCTAAAATTTTTTAGCCTCTGACTCCTATCTTTACCCTGCCCGAAGCCTGACCTTAACAAAGATAACGAATTGTAGAGAATTTCATAAGAGATAACTACATAATTAAGAGAAATGTAGAATTTGTGTCCAGACCCCCAGATCTGAAGCTTTGCACAGAGGTTGGAAATTGAGGCTGCTTCTCTGGGTCAAAGTAATCTGCCAGGCTCAGCGCCCGCCCGCCCCCCCCCCCCCCCCCAGGGCGGGTGTTCCAGTCTCACTGGTTTCAAACTGTAAAGTTCATGACTGAGCCATTTCAGAGAGCAAAATTTCTCAGGCTCATGTCCTTGATGTTAATTAACAAAAGCAGATTTTTACAGATTCGCAGAGTCTTAGTACAGACGTTATATAACTCAGCTGTGAAGACTATTTTCACAGCCCTAATAATGTAAACACTGAATACTGAGTTAAGCAAACATCGGGATATAGTTGAATTGAGAGGGTGGGGGAGGGGAGTGTATTAGAAAGGTCATGAATAAAGAGAACCATATCCTCATCATCCATGGAAGGTGGTCAATTAATTAGATCTAAAATGGAAGAAAAGAAATATTAATATGAGCACATTACTAACAAATAGGAGGTGTACCAAAGGAAGCAGCCAAGAGTCCCAGCAGTGACTTAGAGGGCAGCAGGTAAGGTGAACAGGAGAATAGGCACAGGGGACTGGTATTTTGCATTAAGTGCCTTGTAAAACTAGTTGGCTTTTTAAACTATGCAAATTCCTTTGTTAACGTAAACAATTAAGACAAAATAAAAACACTTTTACCAACTTGCTGTATGCACTTCAAAGCCACACCCCACCTGCTTCCCAATTTCACCCAAAATCCTACTGGTCACTCACTCAAGACCTCACTAGTCGCAGTGACTTCCGGCACAGTCCAGGGGCTGGGCATCAGCAATGTAGATCCAGAAATTCTGTTTGTTCACCCACGGGAGACCTGGCCCTGAAAGATTGCCACTCCCCACAACAGTTTTTGGGGAAAGATAGGGCTTGTCCTACGACACATAAAGACAGATAACAAATTATAATATCATAATGATCATCGGCAGCAGAATAAAAATTCATCGAAGGGCTATTACATGGCCTGCCCTGTGGGACATTGTTATATTTAATTTTCACAGCGGCAGTAGGTACTTTTACACCCCCAAGTTTAAATGAGGAAACTAGAACAGACAGATGGTAAATGGTAAGTAACTTGCCCAAGGTCCTGAAAATAGCGAGTGGCAGAGCTGTGCCATCGGACTCAAAGCTGTGCGCTTCGTGCTTTCACCTTCCTGGTTACTGGTACAGGAAGGGACAGAGAGGGATCACCGTGGCAGCTGACAGTCACTGATTGATTGCCTTCAGGCACTGTAATGAGTACTTTACGGGCGTTATCTCGTTCAATCTTCCTGGTCACCGTACGCAGCAGGTGCTGGTATTATCTCCATTTCACAGATGAGGAAACCGAGGCAAAACCCACATAATCTGACTTCAGAGCTTGGAAACTCTGCCACTGCAATATAACACTTCTCTCCCTAGACCAATGGAAGGAAATAAAAAGTGAAGAAATACATAAAAAAGATACCAATTTAGGGGCGCCTGGGTGGCTCAGTCGGTTAAGCGTCTGACTCTTGATGTCAGCTCAGGTCACAATCTCACGGGTTTGAGACCCGCATCGGGCTCTGTGCTGACAGTGCTGAGCCTGCTTGGGATTCTCTCTCTCCCTCTTTCTCTGCCCCTCCCCCTCCTCTCAAAAAAATAAAAATAAGAAACATGTATGCCAATTTAGCATGGGATAAACACAGCAATTCAAGCAAGCGAGGGAGAGGGACAGGTTGAGAACCATTTGCAAAGTACATTGTTAGATTTCAACCTCATACCTTACCCCAAAATCAATTCCCAGTGCATTAAAAAAAAAAAAAGTGACCAATGGAAACCCTAAATGTGCACAAGAAAATGTGCGTACATATTTCTCTGTGTTTAATTCAAGTTTCACGCCCTCTAGGGTTGCATGTTTAGCCCCTGTGCTCCTGCTCTGAGTGCCCAGAGTCTGACCGGTGACACTGGCCATGTCTTTATTTCCCTGCATGGCCTGCCCGGGGACAGCGCAGCTCCGGGACGGTCGGAGCACCATGTAAGAAACCCAGCAAGGGCTTCTGTAGATGTCAGATGAGGGCCAGAGGCAAGGACAGGTTAACATTTGATGGCCTCCAGGGAAACTGACCCGGCTTTCCTGGTCCCGTCGAATGGAACCACTCCAGAGACTCCCACCTGCCAGACACGGGGTCCTTGGCCTTGGATGGCAGGGGACAAACGCCAGCAGAGTCTTATGGTCCAACTCCTCATCTTCAATCTTTTTGAAGATCATCACTCCTCTCCTGCCACAGAAGGACAGCGCGCGTGTGACTGTGGCAGGGTGCGAGAGGCAGTGCGCCCTGGCACTTGAAAGTCTGGGGTTTTAGAGCTTGGCTGTCATGCGGTTGGGTCCTTGCTCTTTCTTTTACTTAGCTATATGACCTTGGGCAAGGAAC
Organism: Prionailurus bengalensis; assembly: GCF_016509475.1. Taxonomy (NCBI): domain Eukaryota; kingdom Metazoa; phylum Chordata; class Mammalia; order Carnivora; family Felidae; genus Prionailurus; species Prionailurus bengalensis. The sequence continues at coordinate 67,977,734 of NC_057360.1, read as the reverse complement.
ATACTTTTCTGAGCCTTAGGTTCCCCCCCTAAATAATGGAACCAATCATTGGTCCTCTGTGGTAGGATAAAGGGAGGTGACACAGGAGGCTGCTGACACCCGTGCGCAGAGTCTGGGAAGCCTGCGTGGGGTGTTAGGCCCTCTGGTCGTGAGTCACCTGTCAGGGCCGAGGACGCACCCCTAGCCTCCCTAGACTCCCTGCCATCTTCTGAGGGAAGCTCCTTCTGTGAGTGGCTAAGCTCATGTTCGCGGCGGCTCTCAGCTTTGGTATCAGAGGAAGACGACGTCCTCAGCCAACAGTACAGAATCCCACACCACACAGAGGGGGGTTGACCGCCAGGGGGGAGGCTACACGGAGGCCCCAAAGCCCCCAGTCGATACCAGGAAGATGGCCAGGCGGGCGGGTGGCGGTGGGGTGGCATCCACGGCCCCGGGGAACCCTGAACAAAGGCCCAGATGCGAGAGTTCACGGGCAGTGACTCTTGGTGACTGTGTTTTGGACGGAGACCGCTTCGTGGGGGCGTGGCAGGAGACGAGGCCGGAAAAGCAGGCCACGCCAGGCTACTAGAGATGGCTTCAAAGTACTGGTGTCGTGGGACAGGGTGTCGGTCCCTCAGGTCAGCAGCTCCACCCCAAGAACACTGGGTGCCCACAGGTGCCATGCTGATTACTGGGTCCTTGGGGAAGGTTCCAGTTAGTCAGGCTGTGTTGCCTCCGTGCCTGACCCGAGGGCCCCCACAGTCGCACAGAGGCCACAGGACAGACACCCGTGTCATTAACAAAAACACACACCCCGCCACACCGTAGCCAGGCCTGAGGGGAAATGGTAGACCAGAGGTGGAGGGCCTGGCTGAGTCAGGGTTTCCCAGAGCAGGAGGGGGTGGGGAAGAGGCTGGCCTGAGGGAGGCTGATCCTGGGGACTCATCAGTCTGGAACTGATGTGGGGGGGGAGGGGGAGTTTCAGCAAAGGGCCGGAATGCAACAATGGCGTGTTGCTAAGAGAAGCTTGAACAGAGGTAACAAATGTGTGCCAGGCACCTGTTCCGCGTCAGGCCCCGTTCTAGGGGACAAACCAGGCAAATTCCCCGCTTTCGATGAAGCATTCAATGAAAACGGATAAATTGCCTGCCTCGGTGAGGTGGTGGGAGACGGACGAGAAACACATAAATATGTAACGTATCAAATAACGAGACCTACCGTGAAGGGAACACGGGCGAGGCCAGGGGCGGAAGCACGAGGAACACACTCGATCACACGCGTGCTCAGAAAGGTGTCCCCGGAGGGACGGGATCCCTGAGCGACCTGGAGAAGAGTGGCCAGGCAGTGGGAACATCAGGTGCAAAGGCCAAGAGAGGGAAGCATGCCTGGCACTGGGGGCCGAGGAGGCCCAGCTGGGAAGAATGCAAGGTCAGAGGGGTTCAGACGGGGGTGGGGCCGGCAACTGGGAGGCCGCCTGCAGCCCCCCTTCAATGCTTTTTTGTTCTTGTAAAGAGTTTATTTTATTTATTTAATCTTTTTAAGTTTATTTATTTATTTTGAGAGAGAGAGAGCGCGAGCCTGCAAGCTTGAGTGGGGGAGGGGCACAGGGAGAGGAGAGAGAGAATCCCAAGCAGGCTCCACGCCTCAGCACAGAGCCCCAGTGTGAGGCTCAGACTCATCAGCATGAGATCGTGACCTGAGCCGACATCAAGAGTCAGACGCTTAACCCACTGAGCCACCCGGGTGCCCCTAAACGTGTTAAGCCATCCCAACACCCAACGTGGGGCTCGAACCCACAACCCTGAGATCAAGATTGCACGCTGCGACTGAGCTGACCAGGTGCCCCTGCACTTGTAATCTTGAGCAGGTTATGTTAGCCTCTCTCTCATTTTACGTCTTTTCATTTCACTAAAACGGGTGTACTGGTCAGGACTCTAGAGAAACAGAAGCCGTAGGACGTGCATACGTAGAAGTAACATCTATTTTTAAGGAACCGGCTTATGCAAGTGTAGTGGCTGACAAGTCCCAAATCCGCAGGGTCTCCCTCTGTCAACACTTGGCTTCCTCCTGACCTCGGTGGGGAGCCGCGGGCGGAGGGCCAGGCGGCAGCCCGGGCGAGTGTGGCCACCCGGCAGGCTGGAGACCCGGGAGGAAGCAGGCTGGTGGTCAAGCGTGAAGGCCGCCTGCCGCTGTACTCCCTCTTGGCCTGGGGCGGTCGGTCTCGGGTGCAAGAGCTGAGATGGAGAATATCTATCAGGCACTAAGTACGCTGACCGGCAGGCAGCAGATGCCTACTTGACGGTCGCCCTTGTCACTGCGCGCGAACGCACGTCGAATGCCTAGTGGGTCAGGCACTCTGCGCGGAGCCTCCACCGCGATATTTAATTCGAGGCCTCGTTACCACAATTTGAGGTCGGTTTTATTACCCCCGTTTACAGCCTCAGAATTGAAGGTGCATAGAGGTCGCTTGCCTTGCCCAAGGGCCTTCCCTCCTGGTAAGTGTCAAAGCCAGAGCCAGAACTCAGGTCAGGCTGATCTCGAGCCCCAGGCCGTTCCACTTGCACGTACTGTCCAGAACCTGAACTCTCCGAGTCGGGAGGCCCGAGTCACAGAGGCTGGAAATGGGGACTGGAGGCTGAGGCAGGAGGGGAGGGGGGAGTCTCGCTGGGGAGAAGTTCCCGTGAAGCAGCCAAGGTCAGCCCTCACGGCGCTCTTGGCCCAGAGAAGGGGTATGTGGAAGGTTTCTTCCGTGGGATCCTGGCCTCTGGACACACAGCCTCACCCTCACCTGGGCGGGGACCTCCCTGCTCTCCCGGCTCATTGGAGGAGGGGGTTCTCGGAGAAGAGCTCTCACGGGTCCCCAGGGCCGTGTGCCGAGGTCTGTCCCCACAGGGCCTCAGACCGAGACTCGTGCTGTCCTCCCCAAGCGCGCCACAGTAGTCACCCTGTCGCTGACAGAACGGAAGGAAGGTGCTCACCATACGGTGGTTGGACGTGTTATTATGGAATTTCCAAATGTACACAAACTAGAAAGAACCGCACAATGAATGTGTCGTCACCGTAGGACTTTACCTTCTCAACTAGGGCCTGCAGCTCCCCGTGAAGGAGAATTTTCTAAAGATCCTGTGACAGTATCGTTCCTAGCATGATTATATTGTGTTGTAATCTTGTGTTACCAAGTGTTAATTTCTTGGGGCGCCTGGGGGGGCTCAGGTCATGACCTCTGGGTCTGTGAGCTCGGGCCCCTCACCGGGGTCCGGGCTGGCAGCTCAGCGCCCACTTGGGATTCTCTGTCCCTCTCTCTCTGCCCCTCCCCCGCTCTCAAAATAAATAAACATTAAAAAAAAGAAGTGTTAATTTGTTAAATGTAAACACTGCCAATGTCTTTCCATTTCTCTTTATCTTGCGGCACCCCTGGCGCCTGTGTCCCAGGGGGCAGTTGTTGAACGGCAGGCCCAGGTGGGAGAGGGTGGGTTGGAGGGAACGACGCCCACCCCACCCCACGCCCGTGGGTGCGAAGGCAAGAGGGGGGGGACAGCTGGCTCCGGGGATCCCTGCTGCCCCACACTTTGCTGTCACCCCAGGAGATGAGGGGCACCTGGCTCTGTCCTCTAGGAACCCAGCCAAGTAGCGTTCCCGGCACAGTCTGTGTGGCCCCCGGGGGGCGGGGGTCGGGGGTCGGGTTGGGGGACTGGGGAACTAGGGTTTGGGAGCACAATCTCCATCTTGGCCCCGCCCCCTGAGGAAAAGGCAAAGAAAGGTACCTGAAGCAGAGCAATTAAGTGCCACCAACTGTGCCCGGCAGAGGGTTCCGGCCATTGTTTGCTTAGGAGGCGGCCCTGTGAGTGACCCTAAGTCAAGGAGGGGAGTGGAGGGGCCTTCCCGAGGGGGCAGGGCCTCCGGCTTCTCACTCTTTTACGGTTCCCAGGCCCAGGGCCTTCTCTGCTCACAAAGGACTTCAATGCTGGCTTTTGACTGAACCTTTCCCCTTTGTATCTGTCTCTGTGTCTCTCAGCATCTCTGTCTCTGGCTCTCTCTTGTTTCCCAACATCCTTCCCGAGCCCCTGGGGAGCAGAGCTGGGGGGCCTGGCAGTGGGAACCGGACTGTGTCCTGTTCTCACCAAGGACAATGAGGGCCGGAAAGGGCTGGAGCCAGGGCCTGGCGCGGACTCTCGCTCCCTGCCTGTCCTGGGCGCCGCCCCCCCCCCCCCCACCGCCCCGTCCAACCCTGTGGTGTCCCCTCCCTCCGGTGCCAGTCAGGGAGGAGTCCAGCCTCTGCTGGGGGTGGGGGGAGATAGGGAGCACTTTTGCTTCACCTTCCCGCCGACCTCCTCTCTGGTGGCATCACCTCCTGCCCCAAAGCCCGTGCCTCCTGGGCCGGAGCCGCGGGACGTCCTCCCACACATCCAAGGCCCCCTCCCCCGTATTATTTACTCCTGTTTCCGGAGCTGGTGGCGGGACCAGCGGGTGGACGGGTGTCAGGGCCACGTGTGAGGGAGCAGGAGGAAACATCTGGCTTCCCTCGTCCTCCAGGGGCCGCCTCGCCAGCCCGGAGGCCTCCAGCCCCTGGGGGGGAGCCAAGCCCCAGAGGTTAGCACCTTTGCCCTTCCCACCTTCGGGCCTGCAGAAGCCTTTGTGGCCTCATACCCCCTTACTTAATGATGGTTATTAGTGGGTAGAATGCCCCTGCCAGGGTTAATTGGTAGGTTAGGTAACTAGGCACCCCAGAGATAGGCTGGGTGGAGAGCTGAGATCGGCACCCTCGGCCTCGTAAATGCACCTGTTCCCGAAGAAGGGGTCATTATTCCTGAGCCACATGCTGTCACTGGTGCCTACACAGTGGGTGGCAGCAGGTGCTCCGGTCGCTTGGCAGGGACCTGGACCCTGCTCTCCAGCTCCTCCCCACCCTCCCCTAGCCTGCCCCCCCCCCAAACTCTCATCTTGGAAGCCAGGGTACCCTCAGGTGACCAGATCCCCTGGGTGTCTATGCTCCCTTGGGCCGGGACCCGGCCCTCTGCCACAGCTCCCACCCCAGTTCAGGAGGAAGTCAAGGTCTGACAGAGGGGGCCCTCGGACCAACCCAGCCTCCTCTTACAGCCAGGGCCCATTGGAATAGGCTGCCATCCTCCCCCAGAGGGTCCCACATACCACACATCCCCTCACCATCACTAGGTAAGTTCCTCTCGGGGAGACTCTGGTCTCCTCTGAACTCTCCTTGCCTTGCTCCCAGGGAGACTTGACTCCGACTTCAGGCCCCCTCAATGGGCCAGTCCTTCAGGGTCTCCAGGGTTGGCTTCCCCGGAGAGAGGCTCAGCAAGGACCCAGAGACCCAGCAGGAACCCTCCCCAGCCCTCAGGGCCATGGTACTGGTCCCCAGGAGATGCGAGCTCGTGGCGCCCTCTGCAGGCATCCTGGGGAAATTGCAGAGCACTCGTCAACCTAGGGACAGGGGAGCCGAGGGTCTGGGGTTCCCGCCACAGAGGGGAGTGGGTGGGGTTGGCCCCTGACTAGAGGGAAGGGGCTCTAATCCTGGACCGGAACTCCTTCCGCTCACTTCTTCGTCTCCACTGGGTCTTTGTCCCTACTTAGACACGTCCCACGCGCAGTATTGTTCCCAGACGGGCAGATTCTTTCAACCAAGCCACCAGTCTTTACTGCCCATTATCAAGCACAGTGCAGAGTACCAAGTGACCAAGGCAAGGTGCACACCCCAAAGACCACGGCTTCCGGGAGGGGCTGCCTAAGGAGCCTCAAAGGACAAGTACTCTGGACAGAGAGGTGTTCCTCAGGGCAGGGCACAGCATAGGACCTGAGAAACCACATCCTTCACTTTTTTTTTAACGGATATTTATTCATTTTTGAGAGCTAGAGATAGAGAGTGGGCGGGTGAGGGGCAGAGAAAGGAGACAGAAGATCCCAAGCAGGCTCCACGCTGTCAGCACAGAGCCCCGTGCGGGGCTCCAACTCATGAACCATGAGATCATGACCTGAGCCGGAACCGAGAGTCAGACGCCTGACTGAGCCACCCAGTCGCCCAACCACATCTTCGTTTCCGTCAAGGTTGGCTCCAAGGTCGATGGCCTTGTCCCTACCATTTTGTGTACTTTGCTAAAGCACAGCAAGTTCCTATCTCGGCTGCAAGACAGGAGAGAAATGAAGGCACCAGGACAAAGAGGATGGGCGGTGATCAACCTCGGGAGTCTCCAAACACGGACAAACGTCCACACTGGCATTTCACAGACGGGGCCGGGAGGACAACATCGGTAGAGAATTCCCTTCTGAGGACTTGGAGGAGGGGCAGGGGCCCTGTTTGCTCAGGGTGGGCAGTCAGAGTAACGAAGCCCCCAGAGGTGTCGCAGGGGCAAGGGGCCTTTCCTTCCCTCGTTCCCGTTCCAAGATCTAGTCCCGTCCTGACGGGCAAGGAAGGCTTCCTGCGCTCAAGCCCCGACCCCTCTTCCGACAGGTCAACACAGCGGGTCACTCGTGCACTTCACTTCCACGAGGAGACTTTGACACGAGCACGCGCCGCTCCAGCGCCTCACAAAGCGTTTGGCGCGGACGGTGCTCGATAAACACCCGCTAAAAAGGAACCTTAGAGGAAGAAGCCCCGCCACCCCCATGGCTGGAGAGCACAGGTATCGGCCTGCCACGGCAGCCCGCGTGTGCGGGGACGGCACAAGAGGCTCGCGGTAGATCACGGCTCACAGAACTACAAAGAATCAACTTTATTGGACACGCGGGGTCAGTTTCTCTTTTTGCCCTTCCCCGTGACCTTGGCTGGGGCGAGGACTGGAGCTGTTGCCTGGTACAGCGTGGAGGAGATCTTGTTGATGTAGTACAG